>NC_140177.1:94652057-95392057 GCF_963971535.1 Notolepis coatsorum
AAGGAAGCTGGATGCCATCATGGAGAACCCCTACCACCCCCTCTACAACGAGCTAGTCAAGATGAGAAGCTCGTTCAGCCACAGACTCATCCCCCCCCGACACTCAACTAACCGCCTCGGACAGTCCTTCATACCAGCGGCCATCAGGCTCCACAACAGTGGGCAGCGACTAGCAGCCTCCAGGCCCCACAACAGGGGGCAGCGACAGCGACTGCTACCAGACATTGACCTGGGACTTATAGGAACCCAAGGGGGACAAAGTAGACTACCCTGGTACTTTGATTAATGTATACTCAGTAGATAGTAAATTATAACACTACCTCATGCATACTGCACCTTATGTGACACTGTGAATAATGTGAATATTCCTCAGCTAGTCAGATAGTAAATTATATTGACCATATTGATCAAATTGTTTACACTGCCTGTGTTGTCTTTTACTACCTGTATACTGTGTTTTACTACCTGTACCCCTCCCCCCCTCCCCCCATGCTGCTATGATGCCTGAATTTCCCCAAGGGGATCAATAAAGGAATATCTATCTATCTACACGCACGCACGCATGCACACACACACACACGCACGCACGCACGCACGCACGCACACACACACACACACACACACACACACACACACACACACACACACACACACACAGAGGCATACACATGCAGAAGCTCTCTCTCTCTTACACACACACACATACACACACACACACACACACACAGATGCATACACATGCAGAAGCTCTCTCTCTCTCTCTTACACACACACACATACCCACACACACACAGACACACACGCCCACACAGGGACACGCCTCTCTCTCTACATTATGCAGACACTCTCTCTACCCATTTCTCCCTCCCGCTCATACACGCACACACACACACACACACACACACACACACACCCACACGCACACGCACACGCACATGCACACGCACACGGACGCACACACGCGTCTCTGGCCCCAGTGTACAGAGGCAGTGTGTTTAGCCCTGGGGCTCTGCTTCGCTGCATTATGCGCTTCACAGCCTTACAAAGCAGAGAGCCATCTGCCCTTATCAGATACCCTACACTGAACAGAGAGGTAGCCAGGAAGCAGGCCGCACAAGACCATACACATCCTGCACCTGGGCGCGTGTATCTTTTCCGCAACGGAATTCGGTTTCCGGGTTCCTCTGATTGGCCACTGACCCCACGTGACCCTCATGGGCGGAGTTTATGGGGGTTCAGGGGGTGCATTGCACCCCCTGGTGGCCGGGGGTGAAATTGCCTTTTTTTTTTTTTTTTTTTTTTTATCAAGATTATTTTTATTTTAATAAAATTATAATAATTGTGAGAAACAAATCTGAATTCTATTATGTTTTGTTTTACAATACATTTTATGTATTATGTCATTTTATAGTAGTAATCATGTCACATTATAAGGCGAACCTTCTGTAGTGTGGCAGTGAAAGGGTTAACGGCAACGCGCGGCCAGCAGCAGCAGCAGCAGCGCGATACAAAGCCACTTATTCTGAGATGATAATTAATGTATCTGGATAACCAATGCACGAATTTTGTCGAGGCAGGTAGCGTTATTTCGGGAAAATTGATATCTATAGCCTGGTATATTTTTCGTCCACGAAAAATGGAGGCTGTAATAATTATTATTGCTCGAGAGTCTCTATGAATAATAATAATTAGAGCCTAAGTCAGTTAAAAATGATCCCCCGTAGTGCTGTGTGTGTGAGTGTGTGTGTGTGCTGCTGTACTACCTAAATAAAATAAAAAATTAGGGGTTAGGGCATTGTAAAAACGCTAAAATAATAAAATAAAGGTCAAAAACGCGGGTATAGTTCGCCAAGCAGTCGCACCCCCTGGCGTCAAGTTCAAACTCCGCCTATGGTGACCCTACGCTATTACACACGCCCCCCTTATCGACGCGCATTATGCAACACTCTACAGCTCTTTCGCTGACTTCCTGACCTCCTCGCAGAACAGCTGTTTCCGTATTTATAATATTGGAAACGCCGCGCTGTGAGCGCTGTGAAGCACCTCTGTATTAAATGCCGACAGCACCTCTGTATTAAATGCCGCCAGCACCTCTGTATTAAATGCCGACTCATCCATCAATCAATAACAACATTAACGATAACGTTAACGTTAGCATTAGGCTAACGCCAAGCTGTAATGTTACCAGTCTCGCGTCTATCTGCTAACGTTAGCATTAGGTAATAACCGGTTTAAAATGGATGGTGATTACCTCACGTTGTGTCTATTCTGCTAGCATTAACGTTACTAGTACAAATAATCAAACCAAAACATTGACATCTAACTTATCTTTAGATATTTACTCAACCTCTAATGTCTAACTATGAATGAACACAACACTCTAACTTAACATCTTTAGCTAATAAAGTACTCAACCTCTACTGTCTTTAACTATGAACAAACACAACACTCTAACTTACCATCTTTAGATAATAAAGTACTCAACCTCTACTGTCTTTAACTATGAACAAACACAACACTAACTTACCATCTTTAGATAATAAAGTACTCAACCTCTACTGTCTTTAACTACTGTATGAACAAACACAACACTCTAACTTACCATCTTTAGATAATAAAGTACTCAACCTCTACTGTCTTTAACTATGAACAAACACAACACTCTAACTTACCATCTTTAGATAATAAAGTACTCAACCGAGTAGAGTGTAGACAAGTACACTCAGTCCTACTGTAAGAGCATGGGTCTGAGCCCTAAGTACACTCAGTCCTACTGTAAGAGCATGGGTCTGAGCCCCAAGTACACTATGTCCTACTGTAAGAGCATGATCTGAGCCCCAAGTACACTCCGTCCTACTGTAAGAGCATGGATCACTCTGAGCCCCAAGTACACTCAGTCCTACTGTAAGAGCATGGGTCACTCTGAGCCCTAAGTACACTCAGTCCTACTGTAAGAGCATGGGTCTGAGCCCTAAGTACACTCAGTCCTACTGTAAGAGCATGGGTCTGAGCCCTAAGTACACTATGTCCTACTGTAAGAGCATGGGTCACTCTGAGCCCCAAGTACACTCAGTTCTACTGTAAGAGCATGGGTCTGAGCCCCAAGTACACTCAGTCCTACTGTAAGAGCATGGGTCTGAGCCCCAAGTACACTCAGTCCTACTGTAAGAGCATGATCTGAGCCCCAAGTACACTCAGTCCTACTGTAAGAGCATGGGTCTGAGCCCCAAGTACACTCAGTCCTACTGTAAGAGCATGATCTGAGCCCCAAGTACACTCCGTCCTACTGTAAGAGCATGGGTCTGAGCCCCAAGTACACTATGTCCTACTGTAAGAGCATGGTCTGAGCCCCAAGTACACTCCGTCCTACTGTAAGAGCATGGATCACTCTGAGCCCCAAGTACACTATGTCCTACTGTAAGAGCATGGTCTGAGCCCCAAGTACACTCAGTCCTACTGTAAGAGCATGTGTCTGAGCCCTAAGTACACTCAGTCCTACTGTAAGAGCATGGGTCTGAGCCCTAAGTACACTCAGTCCTACTGTAAGAGCATGGGTCTGAGCCCCAAGTACACTATGTCCTACTGTAAGAGCATGGTCTGAGCCCCAAGTACACTCCGTCCTACTGTAAGAACATGGGTCACTCTGAGCCCTAAGTACACTCCGTCCTACTGTAAGAGCATGGGTCTGAACCCCAAGTACACTCAGTCCTACTGTAAGAGCATGGGTCACTCTGAGCCCTAAGTACACTCAGTCCTACTGTAAGAGCATGGGTCTGAGCCCTAAGTACACTCAGTCCTACTGTAAGAGCATGGGTCTGAGCCCTAAGTACACTCAGTCTTACTGTAAGAGCATGATCTGAGCCCCAAGTACACTCCGTCCTACTGTAAGAGCATGGATCACTCTGAGCCCCAAGTACACTCCGTCCTACTGTAAGAGCATGGGTCTGAGCCCCAAGTACACTCCGTCCTACTGTAAGGGCATGGGTCACTCTGAGCCCTAAGTACACTCAGTCCTACTGTAAGAGCATGGGTCTGAGCCCTAAGTACACTCAGTCCTACTGTAAGAGCATGGGTCTGAGCCCCAAGTACACTATGTCCTACTGTAAGAGCATGGTCTGAGCCCCAAGTACACTCCGTCCTACTGTAAGAGCATGGATCACTCTGAGCCCCAAGTACACTCAGTCCTACTGTAAGAGCATGGGTCACTCTGAGCCCTAAGTACACTCAGTTCTACTGTAAGAGCATGGGTCACTCTGAGCCCTAAGTACACTCAGTCCTACTGTAAGAGCATGGGTCACTCTGAGCCCTAAGTACACTCAGTCCTACTGTAAGAGCATGGGTCACTCTGAGCCCTAAGTACACTCAGTCCTACTGTAAGAGCATGGGTCTGAGCCCCAAGTACACTCAGTCCTACTGTAAGAGCATGGGTCTGAGCCCCAAGTACGCTCAGTCCTACTGTAAGAGCATGGGTCTGAGCCCTAAGCACACTCAGTTCTATATCAGGATCTCCCTGTGAAAGCATACCACGAGAAGACTTTAACTTGAGACGATCTCAGATTGTCACGTCTACGTGTGCTACGACCCTGCCATAGACCCGATACAAGCAGCCATAAGCTGCAGCAGAGGTTCAGTCCAGTGATTGCCTTGCTGGACAAACCATAAGCCCAGAACATAGAGTGTTGTGTTTGTTCATAGTTAAAGACAGTAGAGGTTGAGTACTTTATTATCTAAAGATGGTAAGTTAGAGTGTTGTGTTTCTTCATAGTTAAAGACAGTAGAGGTTGAGTACTTTATTATCTAAAGATGGTAAGTTAGAGTGTTGTGTTTGTTCATAGTTAAAGACAGTAGAGGTTGAGTACTTTATTATCTAAAGATGTTAAGTTAGAGTGTTGTGTTCATTCATAGTTAGACATTAGAGGTTGAGTAAATATCTAAAGATAAGTTAGATGTCAATGTTTTGGTTTGATTGTTTGTACTAGTAACGTTAATGCTAGCAGAATAGACACAACGTGAGGTAATCACCATCCATTTTAAACCGGTTATTATGCTAACGTTAGCGGATAGACGCGAGACTGGTAACATTACAGCTTGGCGTTAGCCTAATGCTAACGTTAACGTTATCGTTAATGTTGTTATTGATTGATTGATGAGTCGGCATTTAATACAGAGGTGCTGTCGGCATTTAATACAGAGGTGCTGTCGGCATTTAATACAGAGGTGCTTCACAGCGCTCACAGCGCGGCGTTTCCAATATTATAAATACGGAAACAGCTGTTCTGCGAGGAAGTCAGGAAGTCAGCGAAAGAGCTGTAGAGCGTCGCGGAATGCGCGTCGATAAGGGGGCGTGTAATAGGGTAGGGTCACGTGGGGTCAGTGGCCAATCAGAGGAACCCGGAAACCGAATTACGTTGCGGAAAAGATACACGCCACCTGGGCACCATGGGAAGGGGGGGGGGGCATGACAGCAAAGGGAGGGTACGGAGAGAGGGGGGTCAGGGGTGGGGGTATATACTGTCTCTACTGCACCTGTCCTACACCATCGGGGGGGGGGGGCGAAGGGGGGGGGGGGGGGTTGTATACTATGTAACACTATTCTATGTTGTACTAAACCACAAAGAGAGAGGGAGGGGTGGAGGGAGGGAGAGAGAGAGAGGTCAGACTGGTCATGCACTCCTCTGCTCTTCTATAAATTGTCATGCCAGACAGAGTGGAAGAGAGGGATGGAGACCAGACTGGCATGCTACTGCATGTAGCTACTCTGCACCCATCTCCGCTGATGCAAGGTGGGTAAACTATAAATTCTAGTCAATGATCCCAGTGTGGCACGGTGGCACAGTGGTTAGCACTGCTGCCTCACAGCAAGAAGGTCCTGGGTTCGAACCCCAGCAGGGGGCCTTTCTGTGTGGAGTTTGCATGAACTCCCTGTGTTCGTGTGGGTTTCCTTCAGGTACTCATGGTTTCCTCCCACACCATAAAATGCATGCAAAGACTACAGATGAAAATGAGCTCATTAGCTAATTCTGGCACATTTACATTTATGTGGAAACTGAAGATGTTGATTAATGTGCGTTGTCCCTGGGTAAAAAATGTATTAACTTAAACGCCAATAATCACCGGAACATCACATACATCGGAGGTAGGTGCCCATGCTCGGGGGCACTTCCGTGGTACTGATGATGCTGAGGGTTGAACCAGCTACCAGCCGCCCAACACACTGCATATTAAACGCTATACTATGAGCTTAAACTATGAAGATTGATAGTGGTTGGTAATTTAACAATTAAAAAGGTGGGTGAATTTAGGTGGGTTCACCCTCCTGTATATCGCTGCCTGTTTATCTATAGCAGAGAGAGAGAGAGAGAGAGTATGACAAGCGTTATAATATGTATGTTGTATGTTACAAGCAAGACGTTGCCTCATAAGGGTCGCGGCGTACTTGCTTTTAAATACGTACGTACGGTACGTGTTTGCATGAACAAGAGGGTGGAGCCACCTATCCTGCGCTCTTTTGGTGCGTACGTTGTGCACAACCTCAGAAATTAACGCTACGCATTCGGAAAAAACGCGTCAACAGTGGGGGCAGTGTGGATGTGACTGGAGGCTAAACACTAAAAACACCAAGTATGGGCGCTCTAGTAGCACACCATGTATCGCGCTGCGTCGCGAAGCGGCCGCACCGGGTTCGATTCCCGGACCCGGAGTCCTTTGCCGAATGTCTCCCCCCCGCTCTGTCTCCCGTTCTTCCTCTCTCTCTCTCTCTCTCTCTACCGGACTGCCCGGTAGAACAAACAAATAAAAATCTACCAAAATCATAATAATAAAAAATTAAATAAAAACACCAAGTATGTGAGCAATGCTGTTCGCAATGCAGCCGCCTGTCTATGTGTACGCATGGTTAAAAGCGAGTATATGCAGACACCTTAAGTTGACGTCCTATTGTCCCGTTGACTCACGAGACAGCCCACACTACAGTCTCAGTCTTTGTACTGTATGACAAGATGGTAATCAACGGTAAACAAATAACTTTTATTTATATTCACATGTACTACACCAAAATAGACCCACACAAAAAACATAAATAAAGTACTAATTGATCACAGGAAAAATGTACATAATGTACATTATGTTATAGGTATAGCTATAAGTAATATATTTACATATTGTATCGGCAAAAGTCCAAAACAAACGCCGGAACCAGGAGTTGAACCAACAAATCATTGCAGTTGGTTGAGTTGGGTGAGTGTTCTCACCACTATCTAACTATGATTAGAGTTAAATAAGAGTCACGGTTAGTTTTAAAATTCGCTTAACGATTATGGTTTAGACATGTTCCCAGCAGGGGAACTTGTGTTTTCTGAAAACATAAAAAGTAAAAAGTAATTGTATTTATTTGTAATACGTACGCATCTTACATTTTTTACATATAAATATATTACTTATGGCTATAATATAACGTACATTATGTACCTTTTTACTGTCGTCGATTAGTACTTTATTTACATATTTTAAGCAAGATTGGGCAAACAAAATTATATATATATATATATAATATATAATCTCCATTCTGAATACATTACTATGTCATAACCTTTGATATTTTCACCATTTTATCTCTTATCCGTGTCAAGGTATAGTTGATGAGTCTGACCTTCTTTGACTGACAGGCAGTTAGCTTGTTATTTTGAGATTGTACAGACCAACCAATTAGAAGCACAGACATGTTTACATGCCTCCAGTGCAATCTTGTGTTCCACATCACCCTGTGCTTGTGGCGTGTTTGTCCTTGTGCTGGTTAGAAAATATGATACAGTTTCCAGGGACCCCCTCTCTCCATCAGTGCTCTATAGACCCAATTTCATTAGGCTACGTTCAACGATTCTTTTTCTCATTTGTGACTCAGATCTATTTTCATGACAGCGTGAACAGCACAAATCACATTAAATGTGATCTTTCCAATTATGATTGTGGCCACTTTCATATGTGGTCCTAAATTACTGTAGATACAGGTCAGATTTATTGCAATGCGACCTCAGCCTGAATGGGGCTGATCAGGGGACTTTGACGTCACTCTAGATCAGGGGTCAGCAACCTTTTTGATACGAAGTGCCATTTTAAAATGTTCTTGTTAACCAGTGTGCCATATCAATGTTAAGGTTGACATTAAGTTTAATTATGACAAGGCGGCTGGGTGGCGTAGCTGAGATTGCGCTCGTCACCAATGCAAGAGACTCCGGTATCGAATCCCAGTCTCAGCATTGCCTTCGACTTGGGCCGGCCGTCGTACTGGCTCATTTGGCAGAGTCAGCGGGTGGAAGTCAATGGGTGGGGATTGGACATTGTGGACAGCGACTCCTACAGGTCGGTTGGGTGACGCCTGCACAGCAGAGACAGGAAGTATCGGGGGCAGCGTGAGCCTCCCACGCGTTACTCCTCGCCACTTTGAGTCTGCGCTGTCTGGTGAAAAGATGCGACAGGCTGCCTCCTCGTGTACCGGAGGGGACATGTGATACAAGGCTTCTATCCTCACTACAACCGACCAGTGGGGGGCATAGTCTAGCAACGTTCAAGACAGGGGAGGGGAGAATTGGCAATACGAAATTGGGATGGGAGAAAAATAGAAAATGAGGAGAAAAAGCAGATAAAAAAAAAAAGTTTTATTATGACACACCACATCAAAATGTAAATCTCCAACAGATCTGTAATTCTATTCCATTATAGGCAATGTGCATAGCAATAGTTTTAATTAACATTTTCTTCTCACAATTATATAGTGCTATACAAGAATGCTGCCATCTTTATGAGATGCTTGCTTGGCCATACCTGGGCACATTCAGCCTTGTCTGCCTCATGGTTTCTCATGTTTGGTCTCTAAATGGCATTTAACAACAGACTGACCCTTCTGATTGACTCTGACCCTGAAATATCCATGGTATATCAGTCAACCTACCATAAATAACAGGCAACTGCCAATGGCTGTGAACGAGGTAACTTGGCATAAGGATGAGAGGACACTTCAACATTTCCAAAAAGGTTCCTCTCTTACACACTTGCTAGTGTGCCGTGCCATTGGTTAAGATACCACATTCCAATGGTGGCACTCATGCCTAAGGTTGCTGACCCCTGCTCTAGATTGACATTCATCACAATTCTGCGCTGGAGGGAGTCACTCTGTGAATACAAACTTGGAAGACAGCTGTATTGGAGGTGGTCAGTGGAGGGACAGTGAGTTGTTTACCTTATAACCGCCCAACCCCCCTTTTACATCCTTCACTGAAATCACCGCATCGGACCTATCCTCCATTCTCTCTACAATGAAAACTTCAACCTGCATCCTGGACCCTATCCCCTCCATCCTAGTCAAGGCTTGTCTCCCTGCCCTTTCTCCCCTAATCACCTCCATCGTAAACTCCTCTGACCACTGGCCTATTTCCCCCCGCCCTCAAAATTGCTTCTGTCACCCCCTTACTAAAAAAACCCGGTCTCAACCCTGAAACCCTTGATAATCTTCGCCCCATTTCCAACCTCCCCTTCCTCTCAAAAATAATTGAGCGAGCCATTGCCTCCCAATTAAAAACCTACCTCGACAACAATAACCTTTATGATACATTTCAATCCAGATTCCGCACCAAACACAGCACCGAAACTGCTCTTCTAAAGGTCACCAATGACATACTCCTCTCTGCCGACTCTGGTTCCCTCTCCATCCTCATTCTCCTAGACCTCAGCGCTGCATTTGACACCATCAGTCACCCCATCCTCATCACTCGTCTCCAGTCCTCCGTTGGCATCTCCGGAATCCCCCTCACCTTGCTCCAATCATACCTCTCACACAGGCACCAATTCATCTCTATCAACAACTGCAAATCCCCCACTGCCCCCATCACTCATGGTGTCCCCCAAGGCTCAGTACTTGGTCCCCTGCTCTTCATCCTCTACATCCTTCCACTTGGTCTGATTATCCGCCAACATGGCCTCCGTTTTCACTGTTATACAGACGACACTCAGCTCTACCTCTCCACCCTCACCACCTGCCTCACAGACATCAAAACATGGATGCAAAATAACTTTCTCAAATTAAACAGCAATAAATCAGAAATCATCATTATCGGTCCAAAATCCCTCACCAGCCACACCCAGGATTTCACCCTAAATATTGATGGTAACATTGTCACCCCCTCCACTCACGTCCGTAACCTTGGCATCATCCTGGACTCCACCCTTTCTTTCCTCCCCCATGTGAACCACATAACCAAATCGGCCTTCTATCACCTCCGGAACATTGCTCGTCTCCGCCCCTCCCTATCACTCTCCGCTGCTGAAACACTGGTTCATGCATTCATATCATCAAGACTAGATTACTGCAACAGCATCCTCTACGGCTCACCAAACACTATTCTCAATAAACTCCAATATGTCCAAAACTCTGCTGCCCGCATGCTCACCTCCACCCGTCGCTCTGATCACATCACCCCTGTCCTTCACAACCTCCACTGGCTTCCAATCAAATACAGGATACATTTTAAAATACTACTCATCACATTTAAAGCCCTCAACAACCTTGCCCCTCCCTACCTGTCCGACCTCCTCCACCGTCACACGCCCACCCGTCGCCTTAGGTCTGCAGATGCTAACCTCCTAACACCTCCCACGACCAAGCTCCAGACCTGGGGCGACAGGGCCTTTGCTGCTGCTGCCTCCTCCCTCTGGAATGCCCTCCCCAGTCATATCCGTGATGCAAACACCCTGACAACTTTTAAATCAGCCCTCAAAACTCACCTTTTCAATCTTCCTTTTGACCTCTAATTCTGTCGATTTTATTTTATTTTGTCATGTATTATTTTTGTTCTGTTTTGTTCTGTTTTTTGTTTTGCCATCGTTTGTCTCCCCTGCCCATGTAAAGCATCTTTGAGCACCTGGAAAAGCGCTATAGCAAAAGATGTTAATTCAATGTTGAGTTATGGTCAAAATGCTTGATTTTTGGTTAAGGTCGACGATTGATGGTGGATCAACCATTAACCGATAAACCAATTGACCAATGTTGAAAACATGTCATTGAATCAATATTGTTTTGTGGTTGAATTTTAATGATTGAAATGCCAAGATCTAATAAATGTTGAATCAACGTATGCTGTTCAACGTATGCTGTTTGTCATCATTGTCTCATCACCCAGACTGCACTGCACTTGTGCCCCGCCTCCCAGAATGCACCTGTGAGGCAGCTTCCTGGCAGCTACCTCATGTCTCTCTGCATCGTTAAGACTGGTGAGTACTGCATGGCAATAATGTCGATTATGTTGTATGTTGTATGTATGCTTTCGATTGCAAACGCCAGCGGAGTAGTGCCGTGTTCGTTTTTACATGGTAGAGAATATTATATTAACCGTTATGCATGCCTGCTAGCTGAAGCCAATTTAGCTAGTAACGTTAGCAGTTAGCTATAATGAATGTTTCTTGATTTTGGTGTTTAGTGATATCCACCTGTTGCATATACTGTTATACATTTTATGTAGGCTAACGTCAGTAACGTTTCAAAATGTGGCTTATGCTGTATTCTTTAACAGGATACACTGGCACAATCAGTTAGCTTAGCATTGCTGCTACCATTATGCTTGCTTGCTAAAAAGTCGTGGTAAACCAACAACATGGCAGGGTGCAGGCATACAGGGCCTGTCTCTCTCCCTCCCTCCCTTATGTGTTCGTGCTTAAAACAGTGAATGATGACCGCATGTTCTCAGAGCATTTTCAGAGCACTGTTAAACTGTTAAATGGTCATTTTAAAACTAATATAAGAAATTAATGTATATAGTGGTATATTTATGAGGGGAAAAAATATTTGCAACAACTTTTAACCTTTATACAGGTAGGTTATTGATAACTAATTCTGTTATGAGTGTCATATTACAGTGACATTCATACAGTATCCTTTGATTTCACATAATTTAATTATTATTTCACAATAAAATACTGTAATCAAAATCCTCTGTAATATCACATCAGATTTTGTAATCTCACAATAACATAGCAATATTTCACATTTAATTATTATTGCACAATATAATACTGTAATCAAAATCGAAAGGACCATTTGCATATTATTGGTATCTAGGGACATCTATGGACCTCAGGGAATGTATTCACAGTGTCAGAAATATTGTGTCTATTACTAGGCTTGCTTAAATTGTGATGAAACAAAGGAGAATATGAATTATGATTTTTCTTTGCATCTTTGACAGTGAATAACACCATGCTAATAATGACCAAACATTAAAAACTGCCACTGATCTCGTTCAGTCCCCTCTTGAGATCATGTGTAAAAAAAATCGAAGGAAATTAATAAAGGGAAGATGATTAAACCGAAGGTTCTGTAGATACAGTACTGAATTCTCCCATCCGGACCAATGCAATTTGAAATATTATTATAGAATATGATGCTTATAAATGACCTTATCTATCTATCACAGTGTTTAGAGGGTCTATCACAGTGTTTAGAGGGTCTATCAGTGTTTAGAGGGTCTATCACAGTGTTTAGAGGGTCTATCACAGTGTTTGTAGGGTCTATCACAGTGTTTGTAGGGTCTATCACAGTGTTTAGAGCAGACCTGGGCATTGTACGGCCCGCGGGCCGGATACGGCCCGCGGGATGATTCTGACCGGCCCGCGAAAGATTACATGATAATAAAAATAAAATAAAATAAAAGATTAAAAAAATAAAAAATAAAAATATTTTTTATTTATTTTTTTTTAACTTTTTTTTTCATGTCAACGTTCACACGCATAGTATACGCTTAGGAGACATGCTCAGAAGATGTTGGTTCTCTTTGGATCCACCTACATATGTGAACAGACATTCTCAGTCATGACGTTTACCAAGTACAGATCCTCTCTCACTGATGAACATCTGGCAGCTGTGCTTCGCATCTCCACCTCAGACATGCAACCTGACTTTGATGGACTTGTTAAAGCTCAACAGAGACTGGATTTCTCACACTGAATGAAAAAAAAAACTGAAGAACACTAAAATGTGGAAATATAACAAGTGAAATGGGACACTTGATATTTTTTTTTCTTTTTTTTGCACAGTTCTGAAAACATTAAATGTTTAATATAGGCATGTAAAGTAAAAAAGGCTACAAAACTGGGACACTTTTCTTTACACAGTTCAGTGACATGTCTTGTTTATTTTTGCTATAAGATGATGTGATGTCTTTAGAAAGCTAAGAAAATCCTTGTTTCAATAGTATATGAAACTCAAAATGCCCTTTGTTATTAATGTTTCACATTTTGTTTATCATTTTGGAAATAAATTCTATTTGAATAAATTATATTTTTGAAAGCTAACCTCACCTTTTAATTGCCAAATAATAACATACACTCTTACCAGGGGTCAAAACAATGCCATTTACTGCTTTTTATATAGAAATAAAATGTATATTATGCATAATTGAGTTTGGAATTTTGGCCCGGCCCCCCAACATATTTTCAGTTGCTCATTCGGCCCCCTGGGAAAAATAATTGCCCACCCCTGGTTTAGAGGGTCTATAACAGTGTTTAGAGGGTCTGTCACAGTGTTTAGAGGGTATGTCACAGTGTTTAGAGGGTCTATCAGTGTTTAGAGGTTGTGATAGTCAGTGTTTAGAGGGTCTATCACACCCTCTAAACACTGATAGATCTATCTGTGATAGATCTGTGATCTGTGATAGATCTATCACAGTGTTTAGAGCAGGGGTGGGCAATTATTTTTCCCGGGGGGCCGAATGAGCAACTGAAAATATGTTGGGGGGCCGGGCCAAAATTCCAAACTCAATTATGCATAATATAAATTTTATCTCTATATAAAAAGCAGTAAATGGCATTGTTTTGACCCCTGGTAAGAGTGTATGTTATTATTTGGCAATTAAAAGGTGAGGTTAGCTTTCAAAAATATAATTTATTCAAATAGAATTTATTTCCAAAATGATAAACAAAATGTGAAACATTAATAACAAAGGGCATTTTGAGTTTCATATACTATTGAAACAAGGATTTTCTTAGCTTTCTAAAGACATCACATCATCTTATAGCAAAAATAAACAAGACATGTCACTGAACTGTGTAAAGAAAAGTGTCCCAGTTGTGTAGCCTTTTTTACTTTACATGCCTATATTAAACATTTAATGTTTTCAGAACTGTGCAAAAAAAAGAAAAGAAAATATCAAGTGTCCCATTTCACTTGTTATATTTCCACATTTTAGTGTTCTTCAGTTCTTTTTTTTTCATTCAGTGTGAGAAATCCAGTCTCTGTTGAGCTTTAACAAGTCCATCAAAGTCAGGTTGCATGTCTGAGGTGGAGATGCGAAGCACAGCTGCCAGATGTTCATCAGTGAGAGAGGATCTGTACCTGGACTTGGTAAACGTCATGACTGAGAATGTCTGTTCACATATGTAGGTGGATCCAAAGAGAACCAACATCTTCTGAGCATGTCTCCTAAGCGTATACTGTGCATGTGAACGTTGACATGAAAAAAAAAGTAAAAAAAAAGAAAAAGAAACATTTTTAAAAAAAAAATATTTTTTTTAATTCTTTTTTAATTTTTTTTTATTATCATGTAATCTTTCGCGGGCCGGTCAGAATCATCCCGCGGGCCGGATCCGGCCCGCGGGCCGTACAATGCCCAGGTCTGGTTTAGAGGGTCTATCACAGTGTTTAGAGGGTCCATCAGTGTTTAGAGGGTCTATCACAGTGTTTAGAGGGATGGTTTTATTATTATCCTAAAGTAAGTTAATGTAGATGACTCAAAAGTATAATTGCCTGTATTATAAAAAAAATAGGTAAAACCATATTATGCGTTTTCATCAATAAATAAATGCCCCAAATGTTTGTATAGATTGGGGGCCCCACATTTTTTAATAGATTGGGGGCCCACAAATTGATTCTTTCATTGGGCCCAGAATCTCCAGCTACGCCCCTGGCTGGGATGAACGCATATTTTTCCGTCCATTCACCTTTGAATTGCAGTCGACTTTTCTTTTACTGACCATCTTTGAAAATGCCATATTTTTCTGCTGGCTGCCTGCTGGTGAAAATAGGCTAATAGCTACATTTATCTTACAGAGATAAAACTGGGAGCGAGTTTACTATAGATGCGCTGCCAACTCTGCTCCGACTTGAACTGAAAGAGAGAGACGACATGCAGTCTGTGAAGACCCGCCCTACTCCCCTACTCTGCCTCTGATTCACAGACTGTGGGTGAGGGGGAAAAACGCTGACCGGACGCGTATGTGATTGGACCAGACTCGTACACAGACAGACAGTGGCAGTGCTGCCGGACATGCAGAGCACTGCTCGCAGTCAGAGGAGCGAGGATGCATTTGCTTCCACTTTACTTGATATCACTCCGGAATCACGTTTCAATCAAGTCACTAACATAACGTTGCTGTCATGAGCCTGCGCTATGGTAGCCTACAAGTGATAAAATAAATAAAACTTCCAACTCTCGCGCAACAACTCGGCAAACAGTTGCGCACAGGCCGCATTAACACTACACTTTGATGTCCAGTAGGGGGCCGCAAAATATCATCCCGCGGGCCGCAATTGGCCCGCGGGCCGCGAGTTTGAGACCCCTGGTTTAGAGGGTCTGTCACAGTGTTTAGAGGGTCTATCACAGTGTTTAGAGGGTCTATCACAGTGTTTAGAGGGTATATCACAGTGTTTAAAGGTCTATCACACCCTCTAAACACTGATAGACCCTCTAAACACTGTGACAGACCCTCTAAACACTGTGACAGACCCTCTAAACACTGTGAGAGACCCTCTAAACACTGTGATATACCCTCTAAACACTGTGATAGACTCTCTAAACACTGATAGACCCTCTAAACACTGTGACAGACCCTCTAAACACTGTCACAGACCCTCTAAACACTGTGATAGACCCGACAAACACTGTGATAGACCCTCTAAACACTGTGATAGACCCTCTAAACACTGTGTTCTTAAAATAAATGTTATGCTGTTTCTAACGCAGGGCCTTCATTTTCTTCTCTCTGATTTAGATTTCTCGCCTGGCTTTGGTAGGAGGCACCAATTCAGAGAACCTGATCAGACTGATGTTGAAAACTGCTATGACCAACGCCCTGGCCAGTGGGTTCAACTGGGCTGGAAAGAAATACAAGCGTTGTTCAGAAAGCAAGAACATTCAAGCACACAACACTACAAGCCTGCATGTTTGGTGAGCTTCCTCCCCTGCAAACTACTTCATAGGTTAATTTTAGGTAGTGAGGCATGACTGTCTGCTGGTGATTCAGAATATAATTATGCTGTTGCAAAAACTTTTAAAAAGTGTTATGTTGGAATAAAGTGATGAAAGTCCAACGTAATTGGTGAGCTTTAGAGGTGCATGGATACACATTGTATTGCCTAGATGGTGTCAGGCTAGGCGATTGCTTCTCTTTCCTCTCCAGTCTAACTGGATGCTGACTGTAGCTTGTTACTGTAGACCTACAGAGTGAGTGATTGAGTGATTAAAAGAAATCACACTCGTGTGAAGTGAGGGGTGCTCTTATCATCGTACATCACCTCTCTTCCTCACTTTTTTAATATTGTGTCTATCAGCTGCTGCTCGACAGTTTGACCCCAAGCTGACCGACCACGACTACAGCGAAACTGTCAAGAAGTGGCTTCGTTATGCGCCAGACCAGGAGGGAGGCATCTCAAGGAACCGAAGTGACCCAAACTTAAGTCAAGCGAACCAGAGTCAAACTTAGGGTACCCCAGCACACACTGTTTCCCTGGTTCATACAGTACCCTTACCCTCATGGACACTGTTCTTCCATGGACAGCATCTACTTGAATTACTTATTTTTAAATTTTTAATTTTAACCTTTATTTACCCAGGGTAGGTTCGGTGAGCACGGATGCTCTTTTTCAGCTACGCCCTGCTTCACATTCACACAGTTCCATTCACACCTGGGAGCTGCCCAGTACAACCACAGTCTGACACTGTTGGCCACTGAGCAACTCCACTGGAGCAGTTGGGGGTTCAGTGCCTTGCTCAAGGGCACTTCAGCGGTTGGTGTTAAGGGTATGGGAGAGAGTTATATGGGATAGAGTTATAGAAACATACTTTTCCGGACAGATCATCTGAGCTCCACTGTGTTTAAATCCAAATCCTCTGCCATTGTTATTTAACCCTTGTGTCTGAAAACTAAAGTATTATACTCTTATTAGGGGACTAAATTGAAAAACTCCATAAAAAGATTATATGTTGAAATAATTTCCCACTTTCTTTTCCATAAATATCTTATTCAACTTCAGCCCTGATCATACATTTTTTTTTTTTTTTTTTGTAATGAAATACTCCCACTTTTCTGAAAATAGTTGTTAAATATGACAAAAAAAACAATATGTGGTGGTTATGATCAGGCTGAAGTTGAATAAACAATTTATGAAAGAGAGTAAAAAAAATCCAAGATAATTAAAAGATTATGCCACATATATTGGCTACAAACATAATCACTGCAAAGTTATCAAACAAATAAGAATCTGATCAGACAAGGGTTAAGTTGTTGTTCCCTTTCTAATTTCCTCAAAACATCTAGTTGATAATGTGATCAATATTATTTGACAATTGATGCTTTTTGTTGGAAATTTCAGTCAGTGAGCTCATACTTTGAGCTCATAAATTTATAGTTAAAATGATTGAGACAACGCAATCTTCTGTCTTCGTTGTGCATGAATGCGTGTGCTCACCACACGCGATACGTGTGTCACTATTCTGGCAGTGGCTATAGTATTGTTAATGAAAGGTCTGTTATAAGGTCTGTTATTTAATGTTTGTGTAAAAGGTTAACTGGTCATTTATAACTGTGGAAGTATGATATGAGACCCTCTTGAAAGAAAAAAATAAAATGTTATATTAAATCCATGTTGTAATTTTTGTTCACACATTTTTGGAAATATGGTAATGTGAATTTTGAACAACCGCTAATACACCGTCTGCCAACAATAGTGTGTGTTTAACAGCAGGAAAAAAACGTGTAATGTTATGATGTATAACTATATAAGCAGCAATATTTTAATGTAAAATGTACATTAATCAGTATTGATTCCTTAACTTTACAAGTTACAAGTAGATGTACAAGTTACAAATGTACAAGTAGATTACCATTTAGATTATGGTTGAATAAACGTTGATGCCTAACATTGATTCAATATAAAATCAACTAAAATGTGCATGTAGATTACCATTTAGATGATGGTTGAATCAACATTGATATCGTATCAGTTATGGTTGAAACCTAACGTTGATTCAACATGTAAGTCATAGACAACGATTTGTATAATTTCGATGTCAGGCTTCAACATAGATTCAATATTTCTGCCTAACCCTATTTCAACGTTGATTCACTCATTTTTTGCTATCTGTGAGATGTATTATTATTATTATAAATATTTGTGGTGTTACTTCTGTATCAGCAAAGGGAGGGTACAGAGAGATTACAAATTAGCTGGCCAGCCTGGCCTACACTGCACATCAACTTATACATTAAACCATACACTGTGGCTTCAGTGTTCTCCATGTTTACATTCACACTGGAATCTGATATTGGCCACATTTAAAAAATAATGTGAACAGCCAAACAAAAAAATCGGATCTGAGTAATAAACCAGACTTGTGCACTAAGGCTTGCAGTGTGAATATGGCCTTAATTTGACAGTACAGTACAAATGAAAATAAATTGGCCTCTAACCAGAGTGCAAGGTAACAGTAAAGCGCTTTAACAATATACAGTGTGATTAAGTGTAAACAAGTGATTATGTGGAATATATATTATAATGAAGATACTGAGTAAAATATGTTAATCTGATATTACTACAGTATGTACAGTCAAAGTCAAAATGGTCAAAAACTCCATTGGCTACCTGTAAACATCCCATGATCTTTAATATGATCTCCATTTTACACTTTGTCTGTACCTACTTCTCATCTACCGTATTTATAACTATGTGCTACATTTCTTTATTCTGTTAGCTATATTGATGAGCTTTGTATGTATATACAAAGCTCTATGAACTGCCACAGATTCTGGGGGTTAAGTCAACACTCATAACAAATTATTGCAAGTTTGCATTGTGTTTTCTAAGGGATGAACAGAAAGCTCAAATAGTCTCAACAAAGGCCAGTGGGGTGAAAACTGAAAACACAAGATGCTTGCTGTTGAAATACAGTATAAAGTTACCCTTTTCTCTCCAAAGTCTCCTTTCAAACCCTCCAGCCAAGCCATCTCCTGTGGCCAAGGTGCTGATCTTATTGGCAACCAGTGGTGGTTTTATGCTGCATTTCAGCAGCGGACACCAAAGAAAAGTCCAATACAATTCGATTTTGAAACCTGTCCTGCAACTCGCTGGTGGTACGATGTCAATCGAACGTCAATCAAATTGACCCCCTCCCCACCCCAAAGGTCTGCTGCATTCGGAAATCTATTAAAAAAAATCAACTTGTGGAAGCTTGTGATGCTGCACATGCTTTTTCCATGGATCTTTAAGAATGGCTGGCTTAAGCAACCACACCGGCCCTGGATCAGGCTCATTAGACCTGGGAGCAGGAGTGGCCGCACACCTGTTGCACATGGTGTGAGGCTGGTTACAGGTTAAATCTGCATTCCCACATGGAATGGGCAGAGTTTCTGCCATGAACCATCTTACCGCCTGTAGGGATTACGCTTGACTGAGTTTACATAATTTTTTATTACCCGTATCAATTTGATTATAACTCTATAATAATTTATTTGGACTGCTGAGTACGACTGGGTCCAGAAAACTTAGGGCACTACCGTTTTACGTCTCGGAATGTTAGCATTAATATGATTGTCTGTAACGTTTGGGGTTTGCTCTCCTCAGGGAGCAAATCCCTAGCATTACCTGGTGGTAATTGACCTGCCCTAATTACATTCATTAGCACCTGGTGTGACTAGTTAAGGTGGCTTTATATGCTCTTCCGTGTTACTACAGACACTGTGAGTCGATCAGCAAACTGTCCGTGAGTAGTGCCTATGTGAGTAAGTCTTATCGCTCGTGCCATGGAGAATAAGTACATTCGCTACTTGTATTAATTGCTGTGTCATTTTCGTTATTGTTTGTATGAGATTGCTGTGTGCATATGCAGCACCGTCGCCTGACATGTTGTCTTTTATGACGTGTTTTGGAGACATCGATTTCTCCCCTTTGCGTTCCCCAATTTAGATGTGTAGATGAGTTTATGTTTATGCGCTCTAACGTGTTTTGAGGACATTGATTTCTCCCCTTTGCGTTCCCCAATTTATATGTGTAGATGAGTTTATGTTTATGTGCTCTAACGTGTTTTGGAGACAGAGGTTTCTCCCCTTTTATTTATACGCCTTTGTCTTGAGTGTACCATTTTCCTACTCTAAATAAAGGAGTATCTTTTGTTTGAAAACCAACACCTGCCTCTCGTCTTATCCGTTCTGCACTGAGTAAGGTCCTACACACTTACCACCCCGTAACAAGTTCTTCTGAAGTTGAGTGTGACTGAAATAATCCCAATTCTACAAGGAGCATGACGACAGATTCTAAGCTTGGGACCCAATTACTACATTGCAGACTTTATGATGGTAAGAGATGTGTAGGCTCATGGAAGGACCGTATAATACAGGGTTGTCTTGAATTACTTGATACCGCCCTTCTGGCAGAATAGCCTAGGTGACTACATTGCACATCTACAGTATGGGTAGATTTTGGGTAGATTACCGGCACATACACACAGCTTTGGACCAGGAGCAATAGGCAGTCATTCCACAATGTCCGTGGATAACAGTCTTTATCAAGGCAAGCAGACAGTCACTGGGTTCGGTATTGCAGACCAACACGGATGGTCGTTAAGGTCGTTTTGCATCTGTATACTCTACAGACATCTCCGTAGACTTTGGTCGCAGAATGCAGCCTCCTTCACAACCATGTAGGACTTGACCAAAAACCCGCAGTTGAATAGATTAACTCTTGTTCTTTCAACTCAATCACGGGTGATGATCGCGCCAGAACTGGCTCAGAGGGGCACCTAGGGGCATATCTAGGCCTGGCCATTGATTGATTGATTGAAAACTTAAACAGATTGCCAGTACCGATCCGATACCATTATCTGAAATGAAAAAGAGATTAAAATAATAATCTAACCCTAACTGTCATGCACTTGTCCTAATATACTAACCTACACTGTAGCACTCAACACTTTGATGAACATTGTTACTCAGCTGATAGAGTTGTACCCTTCCTAATGACTTGTCCTACAGAACTTGTAAGTCGCTTTGGATAAAAGAGTCAGCTAAATGACTAAATGTAAATACTAGGGATGTCCGATATTATCGGCCGACCGATATTATCGGCCGATATCGGCAGTAAAATGTGATATCGAAAAATATCGGTATCGGTAAAAAAAAAAAAAAACAATAACAATTTTTTTTTTTTTTTTTTTTAACATTTATTTAACCTTTATTTACCCAGGCAAGCAAGTAAGAACCAATTCTTATTTTATTTATTGTCAAAAGTATGCATGTTGGTTTAATTCAACAACAAGATATATGTAATGTTAATTTTAACTTTTTTAATTATCATATTTTGCACAGATAATGCTTACATTTAGAAAGCCTTTTGAATGCATCCAGTGAAATTATTAGTTACCTGAAATTATTCAGTTTTTTTGGGGGGAAACCCTGCATATATGGGTATCGGTTGATATCGGTATCGGTATCGGTATCGAAATTAAGAGTTGGACAATATCAGAATATCGGTATCGGTAAAAAAGCCAATATCGAGCATCCCTAGTAAATACCCATTGTTCAATTAATAAACTTTATTACATGGCGTTTTCACATTCGCCGAAATGCTTGCTTGTGATTGGTCAACAGCCCACCGCTGTTTTTTCAATAATGACCGCAGTGCGCAGCTGTTGGCAATCAAGCCCACATCAGTGCAGCAAATCAGACACACCTGCCGCGCTGCACTGACAGCGGAGTGTCAGCGGAGCCAGAACAGAGGCTGCCCGCGATAATAATAATCACTTTATTTGGGCTGACAGAGCCACAGAACAACTGCGATTTGTCAAATGAATTAGGTATATTGTTAGTAAGTTAGCCATGTAATAAGCGGGATAATGTATAGCGCTGCACTGACAGCGGAGTGTCAGCGGAGCCAGAACAGAGGCTGCCCGCGATAATAATAATCACTTTATTTGGGCTGACAGAGCCACAGAACAACTGCGATTTGTCAAATGAATTAGGTATATTGTTAGTAAGTTAGCCATGTAATAAGCGGGATAATGTATAGCCTACTCGGTCATTGTCGCAAAATAATTGACCTTCACTACGTTTAAAACACCTCGGCGCGGCGCCTCGGTATTTTAAACTCTGTCGGTCAATTATTTTGCGACAATGACCTCGTAGCCATACATTATCCCTTACGTATACCTCACTGTGTGGAAGAGACTGGGATCATTATTTTGTGCAAAGCAACATCAGGCTTGAAACTAAATGTAACAAATTAACACATAGATATAAATGTACTGAATTGTTATTTCTTATTTTATTTCTTATTATTACATGGCGTTTTCACATTCGCCGAAATGCTTGCTTGTGATTGGTCAACAGCCCCCCGACAGCGGTCATTATTTTTCAATAATGACCGCTGTTTTTTCAATAATGACCGCAGTGCGCAGCTGTTGGCAATCAAGCCCACATCAGTGCAGCAAATCAGACACACCTGCCGCGCTGCACTGACAGCGGAGTGTCAGCGGAGCCAGAACAGAGGCTGCCCGCGATAATAATAATCACTTTATTTGGGCTGACAGAGCCACAGAACAACTGCGATTTGTCAAATGAATTAGGTATATTGTTAGTAAGTTAGCCATGTAATAAGCGGGATAATGTATAGCGCTGCACTGACAGCGGAGTGTCAGCGGAGCCAGAACAGAGGCTGCCCGCGATAATAATAATCACTTTATTTGGGCTGACAGAGCCACAGAACAACTGCGATTTGTCAAATGAATTAGGTATATTGTTAAGTTTCAAGTTTCAAGTTTCTTTAATAGTTGTCATACAGAAGTACAGAATACTTTTGTACAAAATGCTTTTTACTGTTGCGCTCCAGAGACTGTGCATGACAAGATAAGTATGAAATAAAAACATAGTAAAAATTAGAAGTAAAAAAAGAGGTCACAGTGTTCAGTTTAGACATATGTACAATGTTCGTAGACGTAGTTACCATACAATATACAATACTGTGCAGTGTACTAATATACAATACTATATAGTGCAAGGCATAAATGGACGAGGTGCAGTTTAGGTACAATTCACAGTAGGTGTACGAGTTGTAGTGCAAATCCTTTATCAATAAATATAAAGTGTAAGTGTGTTTGTGTGATCTAAAGTGTGGAGAGTGGGTGCTGCAGTGTGTTGTTTGTTTGAGTGAGTGTGTGCGTGTGGGTGTGTGTGCTGTGTGCATTTGATGGTTGTTGCATAGTGATTATTGTTCGTTTAGCGATTATTGTTCGTTTAGCAGCCTGATGGCCTGGGGATAGAAGCTCCTTCTGAGTCTTTCTGTGCTCGCCATAAGACTCCGGTATCGCTTGCCTGACGGCAGCAGTTCAAAGAGGCAGTTGTTCGGGTGGCTCGAGTCCTTAATAATTCTCTTAGCCTTCCCCTTGCACCGCTTGTTGTAAATGTTCTGGAGGGTGGGAAGCCCCCCTCTAATTGTGCGTTCGGCTGAACGTGTCACTCTTTGTAGTCTGCTACGGTCTTGTGCAGTGCTATTCCCAAACCAGGAGGTGATGTTGCCGGTCAGGATGCTCTCTATTGTACATGAGTAGAAGTTCCTAAGGATCTTCTGACTGACTTGGAACTTCCTTAGGCGCCTGAGGAAGTAGAGGCGTTGTCGTGCCTTCTTCACAACACTGTCAATGTGTGTGGTCCATGTCAAGTCCTCGGATATGTGGGCTCCGAGGTACTTGAAACTGTTCACTCTCTCAACTGGTGCCCCGTCGATGCTGAGGGGGCTGTAGTCCTTGACCCCCGACCTCCTGAAGTCCACAATCATCTCTTTTGTTTTGCTGACGTTCAGGGAGAGGCAGTTCTCCTGACACCACTGTGACAGGTTCTCTACCTCTTCCAGGTAGGCCCTTTCGTCGTTGGCAGAGATCAGGCCCACCACTACTGTGTCATCAGCAAATTTGATGATGGTGTTGTTGTTCCGCTGTGCTACGCAGTCATGTGTGTACAGGGAGTAGAGGAGGGGGCTCAGAACACAGCCCTGGGGGGCCCCTATGTTGAGCGTGATGGATGAGGAGGTGCAGTTGCCGGCTCTTACCACCTGGGGTCTGCCCGTCAGGAAGTCCAGGACCCACTGGCACAGGTCATAGTTCAAGCCCAGGTCCCTGAGCTTGGCTATGAGTTTGGAGGGGACTATGGTATTGAATGCTGAGCTGTAGTCGATGAACAGCATTCTCACATAGTTCCCCTGCCTCTTGTCCAGATGTGATGCTGCTGTGTGCAGCACATGGGCTATGGCGTCCTCCGTGGACCTGTTGGGGCGATATGCAAATTGCAGAGGGTCCAGGTTGATGGGGAGGGAGGAACAGATGTAGCCCTTCACTAGCTTCTCAAAGCACTTCATGGCTATGGAGGTGAGGGCTACAGGGCGGTAGTCGTTGAGGCAAGCGGGCGTAGATTTTTTGGGTACAGGGATGATGGTGGACTTCTTCAGACAGGTGGGGATGACGGCCTGTTCCAAGGACAGGTTGAAGATGTCAGTGAATACCGGGGCCAGTTGGTCGGCACAGACTTTTAGGACGCAGCCGGGGATGCCGTCCGGTCCTGCTGCCTTCCTGATATCCACTTTTTTAAAGATCCGTCTCACCTCATGCTCTGTTACCCTGAACACTGAGTCTCCATCAGCAGACCCCCCCCCCCCCCCCATTGCCGTGGTTTGTAGGCTGGTGTTGTTATTCACAGCCTCAAACCTCGCATAGAAGGAGTTGAGATCATTTGCTAAGGAGATGTCACTGTTCAGTTTGAGGGGGGTTCCTTTGTAGTCTGTCATTGTTCTGAGGCCCTGCCACATGCCTCTAGAGTCAGCCTGTTCAAACTGAAGTTCAACTTTATCCCTGTAACGCCGTTTTGCCTCTATTACTGCTCTCCTGACGTTGTATCTTGCCATCTTGTGTTCTTCCATGTTGCCTGTCACCAGCCCGGTGTTGTATGCTGATGTGCGCACTTTCAGAGCCTCACGGACGGATTTGTCTACCCAGGGCTTTTGATTTGGGTAGATATTAATTTTGGTGGTGGGGATTATTACTTCTACCTGAGTACAGACATAGTCAATCACCGTTTCGGTGTATTCGTTAATATTGGCTGTGTTATCACGGAATACACTCCATTCTGTGCTTCCCAGCACTGCTTGGAGTGACTCCACTGACGTCACGGCCCAACGCTTAACCTCTCGCGAGACCACCGGCGTTCGCTTGAGACTCTGTTTGTACTTAGGCAAAAGAAAAATGGCGGCGTGATCGCTTTTACCGAATGGACTAAGAGCCTGTGACTTGTACCCATTCTTAAATTGCGAGTATACATGGTCTAATATGTTCTCGCCTCTGGTGGGACAGGTCACATGCTGATAGAAATTCGGCAGCACCTTTTTAAGACGCGCGCTGTTGAAATCCCCCAAGACCAAAATGGCAGCGTCAACATTAGCTGCCTGGAGTTTGTTTACCTCGTCGTGAAGTTTTGAAAGTGCGACCTCAGTGTTCGCGTGTGGTGGAATGTACACTCCGATGAGGATGATGGACGTTAACTCTCTTGGGAGGAAGAAGGGTCGACATTTTATCGTGATAAACTCCAGGTCTGGGGAGCAGTGGTTAGACAGTTCCTTTGTGTTGCCTAAATCGCACCACTCCTTGTTTATCATGAAGGCAATGCCGCCTCCTCTCGTCTTTAGTGACTCTAATGCCGTCCGGTCTTTGCGTAGAACGAAGAAGTGGTCTGCCGGTTCTATTGCATGATTCAGGACATCTGGACTCAGCCAAGTTTCTGTGAAACAGAGGACGTTACAATCCCGAATGTCCCTCTGGAATTGGATCCTTGCTCTGATGTCGTCCAATTTGTTTCCTATCGATTGCACATTGGCCAACAATATGCTGGGCAATGTGGTTCTGTGTCGTTTGGACCTCAGTCTGTTCCGGACCCCGGCTCTCTTTCCTCGTCTTCGCGGCGGCTTTTGGTCTTGTCCATGGCCGGCATAACAAAGGATCTCGGCGGGCCATTTCTGCTGTTCAGCGATCCGATCCAGAGAGCAATCCAAATGGTAAGTTTTTCTTAATCCAATGTCAATGATTGACTGACGGTCATACACATATAATGCACCAACAGTTGGTGCAAATAAAACTCCTAATACTATAAAAATTAACAAAATAAAGCACAGTCTCGTCGGAGCGATCAGAAAGGCAGCCATCAGAGCAGCGCCAGTTAGTAAGTTAGCCATGTAATAAGCGGGATAATGTATAGCCTACTCGGTCATTGTCGCAAAATAATTGACCTTCACTACGTTTAAAACACCTCGGCGCGGCGCCTCTGTATTTTAAACTCCGTGTCGGTCAATTATTTTGCGACAATGACCTCGTAGCCATACATTATCCCTTACTTATTATACATTTCTTTATGGATTTTTTAATCCGATTTATATATATTTTTTACCAATACCGGATCCAGCTATTTTAGTGATATCGGGGCCGATATCTGATATCAATATCGGATCGGTGCATCCCTAGTAATGGTATCATGCTCAGCACACTAATCTGAATCCATGGGTCGATTCTGAAGGCTGGGGAAGTCCATCAGTGTTCTTAACACTTTGAGTGCCACGCGTATCGCTTATCTTTACCGCTAGAATGCCAGCTTTATAGTCGTTTCCGTGGTCGTTTCACTATGTTTGCGAAGATGTGTGTGTGTTCTGTATTATAGCTGTGGAGACATGGTGTGGCTTGTTTTGACAAACATTACTTGTAGTGCAACATGGAAATAATAGTTTGTTTCCACACGCTGTAGTTTGTAGTTTATTACATGCTAAACATCGCATTTCCAAGATAATCCAGTATTTTTTCATAGATCGCGAGATAAACAAAAAAAAACTTGTTTAACTCAAAACTGTGTTTGCCGAGCATGTTTTTCATCCGGTGAAACACAGAACTGTGATTGACATGTTTCAGATTCGGTAAAATAGACATAGAATGTACCTTACCTTAGCCAGAAGGTATTCCAAGAAGAATAATTCCAATAGTCTAGAGGGGGGTATCATGCACCCCCCGGAAATATACTTCTAACCAGACTTTCTAGAATGGAAAAAAGGTGAAAAAATGATAGGCTATGTTAATAAGTTGTCAGAGTGTCCCATGTATCATTTATATGCAAATTAAGGACGCGATTATCAAAGAATCGCAAAAGAATCAGTTTCATACATCTCAGCCAATATTGCAGATAACTGAACAAATGAGGTGTCTAGACCCATGTTTTAAGGGTCAAAGATCACAATAACACTATCCCTAGAGTGATCACATGTTTCTATGTAATTTTGCCTATGAAAATCTGTGCCGTCAATACAAAATAATCACATATTTACTAATTAGTTGAGTAGGAAAGCGGATACTATCATGCACTGGAAATATATTGTTAACCAGTGTTTCTAGATAGGATTTTTTTTTTAGAAAATGATAGGCTATGTTAAAAATCTGTCAGAGTGTCCCATGTATCATTTATAAAATTAATGACACCATCATCAAAAAATGTATGTCGCTATTTCAGCCAATATAGCAAATAACTGAACAAGTAGGTTGTCTAGACCCATATTTTGAGGGTAAAAAATCTTAAGAAAACTATTCCCAGAATGATCACCTGTTTGTGGCGAGCTAGTATGCAAATTAGTGTAACCTTTACAAAGAATAAAGCATTTTTACCAATAAAGACACATCATATTGTAAAAGATGTGGACTCATGTTTTGAGGGTTAAAGATGGTAATACAATTTCTGAAGTGGTCACATATATCTCTGGCATGCTTATATACAAGAGTGCTGCTTTCACTGCCATTTCTTACGTAGGTCTACAGTTCTGGATATCTTCTTTGTTGACACAACATTCAAGTATTTTTTTCTATTTGTGCCCTAAACTACTAATCATCATCATCACTAAAACAATTGTCAAAGTCTATCTCTTCATCACACTTGTACTCTCCATCCTCCTCATCCATGTTATTTTTTGCATAATCTGCCTCCTTATCAAGAGCTTCTTGCTCTTTTGACTCCACTTTCTGGGTGAGTACCTCAACAAGAGAAGGACGGAGGATGGGTCCAACCATCCAGACAGGCTCTAACACCTCCTCATCCATTGTTTTTCCCAGTCCATACTTTGATCATAGGCTTTGGGCCTCTTGAATATTGGCTGTTCTGCTCTTTTGTAGCAGGTGACTCTGAAGTTGGCTTTCTGTACATGTGGGATGAGACAGACCTTGGGAGGAGGCAGGCGTTCAAGGTCTACTTTGCATCCAGGACTTTATCAGCACCCATCATTTTCTGCAGCATCTTGGCTCACACAGCATCAACTGACTTTATCCGACCATGGCCATCCATAATGCATGTGAAGCAGCCGCGGATATATAGGCGAGGCGACTGAGGCAGCCGCCTTATGGCCCGCGGGGGGTCTAGGGCCCGGGCCCGGCCCGGGACTGAATGGAGTTGCCGTTCGTTCGTGGGACTGGATGACAGACTGCATTGCGCCATGCCCCGGGGCCCGGTCCTATGTTCCCCGGGCCCCCTATGTTTCCCATGTTCCAAAAGGGTTCTATGTTCTCCGGGCCCCCTATGTTCCCCCTATGTTTTCCCGGTAGCGATAAAGGCTCGCCCCAGGCTCGCCACAGCAGTGGATGGATTTAAAAGATAGGGCACTTTTATAGATAATTTATTTGTATCGCAACGGAGTCATGGATCTAGTCGTGCCACGTAGCATTATGTCGAATAAATTCAAATAGAATAAACAAGTCTAAAACAAAGACTTTTAAACGAAGTTTAGCCTATTAAATCATTTTATAAGCGTTCGTTTATTTGTGGTCTGCGTGAGAACACTGAAGCAACAATCTGCAGAACACCAGCCCAGCCCAGCCCTCCCCTCTCCTCTCCTCTCCTCTCCTCTCTTCTCTTCTCCTCTCCTCCCCTCTCCTCTCCTCTCCTCTCCTCTCCTCTCCTCTCCTCTCCTCTCCTCTCCTCTCCTCTCCTCTCTCTGTCCCCACGCTGTCAGGCTTGATTGATTGATTGAAAACTTTATTAACAGATTGCAGAATGGGTACAATACAGTACAGCTCAATACACACAATTGTTAAGGGGATGCAGACCAGAGAAAGACTTTCGTCTTGTTTACATCAGGGTCCCCCATTTTCAATTCATCAGGACATTTATGACATACATGACATACAGATAGTCAGTACTGCTACATCTATACATTTATGACATATTACCAGATTTGCAAATACAGTACTGTTTGTGATACAGAAGGAGTCAAGAAAAGGGAGTATATACATTTGACATAGAAACTAATAGGCCCTCCTATTCTTCCCGATTGTAGCCTAAAATAAATTAAAGAATGATGATTGCTGGGAAATGTTGTCTCTCCTGTTGTGCCTCCAGTGCAAAATCTGACTTGTTACTGGAGGACAACAACATTACCCAGCAATCAATGCATCATTGCGTCATGAGACAATTTACCTGGTGCGGAAATTAAAACGAACAGCAGACGTCTGTCTCTTACAGCGAGTGAAATCATCAGCGAGTGAAAGTGAATTATCCATTATATTCCGCAACCATGCCGCCTAAGCCTTACAAACATAAATGTGGCAGTAAAAAAAGAACAGACAAAAAAGAACGGGACGAGAAGAATGCAAAGCTACCTAAATTAGACGCATTTGTTATAAAAGTAACAGGGCCTCGTGCCGACGTTCCTCCTCCTCCTGACCTCCCATCCCCAACAACAACAAGCCCTTCAACACCACCTGATCACCCGACAACATGCCCGGCACGGACACTGCCTTCAGCCGCGGTGTGTCAACTACCATGCAGCAGCAGGTAACCTTGGACTGTTGGACAGATAATGAGATTACAGTTTACCATAAACTTATATTTATACATCTATTAGGGCGGCGCCGGCCCAGCAGCCATGGCGCTTATTAATGTAAATAACATACTTGGTTTTTAGAGATCATTTATCGGCCTTTGTTTGCACTTTACAGGCAGTCAGATTCAGAACAGCCAAGCAGTTCAGTCACAGTGACAGTCAACACACCAAGCTCGACCCAAGAGCCAAGTTCTGCTGACCTGCCTGACGATGACAGTGAGAAGGAAATGGAGGTGGTACCGGCGGAGTCAGACACTAATTCCAATGCAGAATCGGAACAGGAGCAGCAAGATGAGTTGGACTTGGACAACGAGCCACTTCAGAAGTACCCCACAGACCGGGGCCTTTTTGATGAAAATGTTTCAGCTGATATAAAACGGTATATCATAGTTAAAGGGTCTTGTAAACCCAGAGGCCCTTTCCCAATTAATGAAAAAGGCAACCGTTCTTTTTCTGAGGCACATTACCATATAACAACACAAGCTGGTTTAAAACTGCCCCGTAGCTGGCTTTGCTACTCTCCTAAACTGGATTCTGCGTACTGCGAGCCATGCTGGCTATTTGGAGACCGCAGTTCAACACATTACCACAACGCATGGGTGAATGGAGTCAAAGATTGGAAGAATATATCTAGCAAGATAAAAACCCATCAGTCCTCTCAAATGCACACTGTAGCTTGTGTCATTTATGAACAGTGGAAAAGGCATGGCGGAACAATTGATGCGCAAATGGAGAGGGATGTGCGTAATGCAGCTCTCTTTTGGAGACAAGTGCTGGAACGTATCGTTAATGTGACACTAATGCTAGCCATTTGCAACCTTTCATTCCGGGGGCACAGGGAAAGTTTGGGACAGCCGGGCAGTGGGAATTTTCTTGAAATTATCCAGCTGCTGGCAAGCTATGACCCTGTGCTGAAAGAGCTGATCAACCGGCCTGAGGGCTCAGTTAAATACCTTAGCAAGGATATCCAGAACGAGCTAATATATATATTGTCCCAGCGAGTTCAGCAAGACATTGCGGCAGAAATAAACCAAGCACCGTTCTTTTCTGTGATTATGGATACTACACAAGATCTATCCAAGCGAGACCAGCTAAGCCAAGTATATAGATACGTCACCATAGTAAGAAATCCGATGGACGTAGCTGTTGATGTAAAAATAACAGAGGCTTTTTTGGGATTTGAGGAGACACCAGATACTTCTGCAAGAGAGCTGGAAATTAAAATAATCGAAAGCATTACAAAACATGGCCTGGACATTTCCAAATGTCGTGGGCAAGGCTATGACGGAGCTGCCAATATGAGTGGGGTTTATTCTGGTGTCCAGGCTAGAATTAGGGAAAAAGAACCCCTTGCAACATATGTGCATTGTGCAGCACACAACCTAAACCTCGTACTCAATGATGCAGTTAAAGACATTCCAGAGCTCAAACAGTTTTATGATACCATAGAAAATGTGTATACATTTTTTGGCCACAGCATTAAACGATGGGCCATGCTGACTGGCATCATTTCCACAGACGATTCATCTCACCCAGGCATCACGTTGAAGCGATTATGCCCTACCCGTTGGTCTTCTAGACATACCTCCCTTACTGCTATACGCTACAGATATGTGGACGTGATGAAAGCGCTGACAAAAATAACTCTAATTAGTGACAAGGCTGAGCGTAATGAAGCAGCGGGATTGAAGAAAGCAATGGAACATTTTAATTTCATTTGTCTAGTGGTGCTCCAGACGAAAATATTGGAGAGTGTTAATGCTGTCTCTAAATTACTCCAAACCACAAACATGGACATGCAGAAAGCCTCGAACTTGCTGGAGAATGCGATAAAAGTCTTGTCTGAGTACAGGGATGCTTTTGATGAGGCAAAGACAACCGCACAGACGCTTGCAGACAAATGGGGAGCTCATAATACCTTCGAATTAGACCCTACAAGAGTAAGAAGAAAGAAACGTCATTTTGACAAGCTGTGTGAAGATGAGCGACTATCTAATGCAGAAAGCTATTTCAAAGTAAATGTTTTCAATGCCAATCTGGACATAATAATCAACCAGCTGTCCCACAGATTCCGTAGTATGCGCGAGACCTCTCTCATGTTTGAGGCTCTCCACCCCATGACCCTCCAGCATGCAGGAGACGATGAGCTATATGAGAAGGCAAAACGTCTATCTGACCACTACAACAGGGACCTAGCAAATGACTTTGCCACTCAACTCCTGTCATTCAGGGTCTGTTTTAAACAAGAGATCGCTAAGGAGTCGTCAGTGTTCCAACTTGCAAAAATGCTGTTTGTGGATCATCAGTCCGTAACTTCTTATTAAGACCTACCTGCGGAGCTCCATGGGTCAGGAGAGACTGAGTGGGCTTGCAATCCTGTCCATTGAAAACACCAGAGCCCGGGAGTTGGACATTAAAGACATTGTGGAGGATTTTGCACAACGCAAGGCTCGCCGTATGCCATTCAAATAGGTGAGTAAACAAACTGCCCTTTTCTCTATAATAGTATTTATTATCTGTCTGCTTTATATACCACCGCGGCCTCACGGCCAGCGTTTAAACGAATGCTTATAAAATGATTTAATAGGCTAAACTTCGTTTAAAAGTCTTTGTTTTAGACTTGTTTATTCTATATGAATTTTGTCTACATAATTCTACGTGGCACGACTAGATCCGTGACTCCGTTGCGATACAAATGAATTATCTATAAAAGGCTTTTAAATCCACTGTTGTGGCGAGCCTGGGCCCTGCTTTATATACCGCCGCTGCAGTGCAGAGAACACTCTCCGTGGTGCTGAAACGTTTTTCCTGTTTTATTCCACTATTCCAGGAATTTCCAGAATTGTGTGCGAGAGATATTGGGATCATAGGAGAGAGATGGGAGAGAGACCTGCATGACCAAGCTTGGCTTCACAGTAGAAGAGAGAAGACAAAAGCGATTTGATCACTTTATTTTTTTATGACCCTCCATGCTCCGTGACTTTCCTTATTGAAGCGTTCTTATTAATGTCCGTGTTGCGCACACGTGGGAGGAGGGAGGGATGTCCCGGTGACCCTCCATGCTCCGTGACTTTCCTTATTGAAGCGTTCTTATTAATGTCCGTGTTGCGCACACGTGGGAGGAGGGAGGGATGTCCCGGTGCCGGGTCAGGTGGTGTGGGTGGGGGGGGGGGGGGCGGGGCCCGAGCTGGCCCGAGCTGTCAAGAGCTGTCAATCTCGCCTCAGGGCCCGTGGGGCATTCCAACCGCCACTGATGTGAAGGACTCCATCTCCTGTTGGAGCTTATCTGTTACCAGCGACAATGCGCCAAGCTGACTAAAAACCTTCTGGAATCTAGGGTTCTTCTGCAGCTTATTCAACGGATTCACCCAGGGGCGTCGTTTTGGTATGGCAAGGTATGGCACTCGCCATACCTTGGCGTTTTTTTTTTTTTTTTTTTTTTTTTTTATTATTACAATTTTTTTTATGTTGATTTAGAATTTGAATGTCAACATTATGAACGAAGCTTCGAACTATCCGGTACAGCCCTAGCATGTTTTGATATTGTCAATTATCTCACTTTTACTAGGTGACTTTTACTGTGACTAGTTGAAATATGACCCCAAAAAAAGGAAAATGGACATACAGACGCTTTTTAATCAAAGGGCAGCAGAGACAAGTGATACAGGGACACGGGTAAGGTCTTACAATGGCTTAGTGATTATAACAGTGCAGTTCAGCATTCAGTAACCCATACTTTTTGTGAATGTGTTTTTGATACTACATTCTGTTGAACACACACCTCAAAACCGTACCTAAGGAAAATTGGCTCAATTGCAAGAAAAATAATAGACAGTTATGATATTACATTCTGCATAATTCGTATGCAAAATATTGTGGTTCCCTGCTTTAGTCTGTTGACACATTTCTATACAAAAAATGCTTGTGTAGTCCTGTGTCATACCTAAATGTCATATAACTGAATTGTATAGAAACAACTCACCAAAAGTGACTATTGCACAACTGATTTGACAAAAAAAATCCACCAAGGGCGCCCCCTCCCTCCTCGCCATACCTTGGCTTTTACTGAAACGACGCCACTGGATTCACCTGTCTCTTTCCTTTAAAGCGCTGGCACAGTCATCCCCAGAAAAGTCATAGTATCCCAGCAGAGTGCTGCAGTATACTCTGAGCCCACACTGTAAAAATAAATGTTTTTTCACAGGAAATTCACTGTATTATTTTACAGATTACCTTTGTTTTTCTACTTTAACTGTAAATACCATAAACATACAGTACATTTTATCAAAATATTAACCATTAAATAAAGGTTGTAATCTGTAAATGTATTTGATTTTACTGTAATTTGACCGTAAGTATTTGGAAACCATTGATGCCAGACATTTACCATTTTCTTGCAGCTTTTATTTCTTACAGTGCAGAGACTCAGCCAGTTCGGACACATGTATTAGCTTGCAGTGCCAGTGTCGTGGTCGGGGAGGCAGTGCCGTGGTCCAGGTATCTGGAGAGGTTGGTCATGCTGACATGGTAGATGAGGATCATCAGTATATAGAGGTTGGTCATGCTAACATGGTAGATGAGGATTTGTTTATTTGTTTATTTAAACGGATCTCCATTAGCTGATGCCTTAGCGGCAGCTAGTCTTCCTGGGGTCCAACAACATACATATACACAAGATAACATACACAGATAGAACATAAGAAAGCATATATCACAAAGAAAATGAATCATAGAATAGAGAAAAACATGTATCATAGAATAAAAATAAATGTAAAACAGGAGATGAAAAACAAGAGATAAAAAACAAGAGATGAAATCCAGTTAGAACCAAATAAAACTATTTATCAGGGTGTGCATGTATTCAAGCTGTGCTGTATCATGAATTGAAAATGGGGGACCCCAATGCAAACAAGACGAAAGGCCCCCTCCGGTCCGCATCCCCCCCCCCCCCCCAAGTAGATGGTACAGTAGATGAGGATCATTAGTATATAGAGGTTTGTCATGCTAGTAGAGGAGGTTCATCAAGGTATCTGTAGATGTTGGTCATGCTGACATGGTAGATGAGGATCATCAGTATATAGAGGTTGGTCATGCTGACATGGTAGAGGAGGATCATCAGTATATAGAGGTTGGTCATGCTGACATGGTAGAGGAGGATCATCAGTATATAGAGGTTGGTCATGCTGGTAGAGGAGGATCATCAGTATATAGAGGTTGGTCATGCTGACATGGTAGAGGAGGATCATCAGTATATAGAGGTTGGTCATGCTGACATGGTAGAGGAGGATCATCAGTATATAGAGGTTGGTCATGCTGACATGGTAGAGGAGGATCATCAGTATATAGAGGTTGGTCATGCTGGTAGAGGAGGATCATCAGTATATAGAGGTTGGTCATGCTGACATGGTAGAGGAGGATCATCAGTATATAGAGGTAGGTCATGCTGACATGGTAAAGTAGGATCATCAGTATATAGAGGTTGGTCATTCTGGTAGAGGAGGATCATGATGATGATGAATAGTTTATTTTCGGTCTTTGTTTACAGATCAATCAAACACACACTTAATAAATAATCACAAATGTACATATTCAAAGTAAGCTCACACACAAAATCCAAACTCAATGGCTGAAAAAAGGAATAGGCTGAAACCCATGCTTATTTTTGCCTATCCTTTACAATTCTTAAAAAGGAAATATAATTTAATATAATAAAGAAACTGAAAATATGTTGCAAGAAAAAAAAATGTATCCACTTTTCTCCTTATTTTTCTATTTTTCTCCCATCCCAATTTCGTATTTCCAATTCTCCCCTCCCCTGTCTTGAACGTTGCTCGACTATGCCTCCCACTGGTCAGTCGTAGGGAGGATAGAAGCCTTGCATCACGTGTCCCCTCCGGTACACGAGGAGGCAGCCCGTCGCATATTTTCACCAGACAGCGCGGACTCTCAGTGGCGAGGTGTAACGCATGGGAGGCTCACACTACCCCCGCTACTTCCTGTCTCTGCTGTGCAGGCGTCCCCCAACCGACCTGTAGGAGTCGCTGTCCACAACGTCCAATACCCACCCATCGACTTCCACCCGCTACCTCTGCCAATAGACCTATCTCAAACCCTGCCCTCTTTTCTTGATCCTCCAATCACAACTGTCGCTTACCTCGGACAAACTTTGGTGATGAGCGCAATCTCCGCTGCGCCACCCAGCCGCCCTAAAATAAATAAATAATTTGTTTTTGATGTTTTACTCAAAACTGTACTCCTGAATTATTTTATCCTTTAGGGCCTTTTTAAATCTCCCCTGAGAAGTACACAACTTCAACCCGTCACTAAGTCAGTATATCATCAGTATATAGAGGTTGGTCATGCTGACATGGTAGAGGAGGATCATCAGTATATAGAGGTTGGTCATGCTGACATGGTAGAGGAGGATCATCAGTATAAGGAGAGGTTGGTCATGCTGACATGGTAGAGGAGGATCACCAGTATATGGAGAGGTTGGTCATGCTGGTAGAGGAGGATCATCAGTATGTGTAGAGGTTGGTCATGCTGACATGGTAGAGGAGGATCATCAGTATATGGAGAGGTTGGTCATCCTGACATGGTAGAGGAGGATCATCAGTATGTGTAGAGAGGTTGGTCATGCTGACATGGTAGAGGAGGATCATCAGTATATGGAGAGGTTGGTCATGCTGACATGGTAGAGGAGGATCACCAGTATGTGTAGAGGTTGGACATGCTGACATGGTAGAGGAGGATCATCAGTATATGGAGAGGTTGGTCGTGCTGACATGGTAGAGGAGGATCATCAGTATGTGGAGAGGTTGGTCATGCTGGTAAAGGAGGATCATCAGTATAAAGATGTTGGTCATGCTGACATGGTAGAGGAGGATCATCAGTATATAGAGGTTGGTCATGCTGGTAGAGGAGGATCATCAGTATATGGAGAGGTTGGTCATGCTGGCATGGTAGAGGAGGATCATCAGTATATAGAGAGGTTGGTCATGCTGATATGGTAGAGGAGGATCATCAGTATATAGAGGTTGGTCATGCTGACATGGTAGAGGAGGATCATCAGTGAGGTTGGTCATGCTGACATGGTAGAGGAGGGTCACCAGTATGTGAGATGTTGGTCATGCTGGTAGAGGAGGATCATCAGTATATGGAGAGGTTGGTCATGCTGGTAGAGGAGGATCATCAGTATATAGAGAGCTTGGTCATGCTGGTAGAGGAGGATCATCAGTATATATATAACAAAAAATAACATGGATGAGGAGGATGGAGAGTACGAGTGTGAGGAGGCGGAGGAATAGATGGAGATCGAAGAGAGACTTTGACAATTGTTTTAGTGATGATGATGAGTTTAGGGCACAAAATACAAATAGAAACAAATACTTGAATGTTGTGTCAACAAAGAAGATATCCAGAACAGAGGACGTATTTACCATATTACATACATGTAGACCTACGTAAGAAATGGCATTGAAAGCAGCACTCTTGTATATAAGCATGCCAGAGATATATGTGACCACTTCAGAAATTGTATTACTATCTTTAACCCTCAAAACATGAGTCCACATCTTTTTTTTGTTCAGTCATCTACAATATGATGTGTCTTTATTGGTAAAAATGCTTTATTCTTTGTAAATGTGCCACTAATTTGCATACTACCTCGCCACAAACAGGTGATCATTCTGGCAATAGTTTTATTATGATTTTTGACCCCCAAAATATGGGTCTAGACAACCTACTTGTTCAGTTATTTGCAATATTGGCTGAAATAGCGACATTCGTTTTTTGACGATGGCGTCATTAATTTGCATATAAATGATACATGGGACACTCTGACAGATTTTTAACATAGCCTATCATTTTCTACACATTTTTCCCAATCTAGAAACACTTAACAATATATTTCCACGGGGTACATGATAGTATCCGCTTTCCTACTCAACTAATTGGTAAAAATGTGATTATTTTGTATTGATGGCACAGATTTGCATAGGCTACTTACATAGAAATATGTGATCACTCTAGGGATAGTGTTATTGTAATCTTTTACCCTCAAAACATGGGTCTAGACACCTCATTTGTTCAGTTATCTGCAATATTGGCTGAGATATATTAAACTGATCTTTTTGCGATTTTTTGATAATCGCGTCCTTAATTTGCATATAAATGATACATGGGACACTCTGACAACTTTTTTTCATTCTAGAAAGTCTGGTTAGAAGTATATTTCCGGGGGGTGCATGATACCCCCCTCTATCTACTAGACTACAAGTGATTGCATCGCCATCGCCATTACCAGTGTATATGTCTATACATGTTTCGATGGTCAAATACGCTTAGGCAACGGAATTTTGTGGCGATCAATGTGAATTTCTGTTCAAGCGGTAGGAGGGGCCACTACCAACAAAAAAAAAGTGAGCCTGTGTATCAATCCCAAGCCATTGCAGTTCAGACACAAGCAATACTGCCACCTGGTGATAGTCGATCGGCATTGCAGTTCTATTGTGTGGGGATGTGCCAAAATGATGCAGATCGCTCCGGGCAAGTCTGTAGAGCGGGGATCAAAGTAAAAAGATCAAACGATCCAAAAACATAATATCTCGTTTTTGGCACTCAAAGGTTGTCAAGCAAACACGTAATTTTCCGTTTTTGGCACAGAATGTGTTAAACTGAATAATACATCAATGTATTTTCACAAATTAGAACACACGCATGTATATAGTTATGAAACAGTTCTTCATTGATCCATGTAGAATAATTTGTCCATAGTCATTATCATTCCATTTTGGCTTGATAGTTCAAGAAGACTTTTGACTTCTATGAGTTCAAGATGGGAGGCCTTTGGGAGTCCAATATACAGGCATGGGAGGAGTGTGTGTGTGTGTGTGCGTGTGTGTGTGTGTGTATACCCACCCGCGGGAAGATGTTTTGAGTAGGGGGTACTGTGCCGACCACACAACACACACTGCGTTGTATCACGTGGTGGCACTGTATAAAGGCTGTATACACTAGTATAAATGCGACCTTCAGCACCATGGACAGCAACGCTGTCACAAAACACGGACCATACAAGTTTTATTCACTACACCAAACTGTAGAATAACTACTTTCCAAATAATGGATTGTCCAAACGTCGGGTTAGACATTACATTACATTTCTCTACTTCACTGGCGCTCTCTGTGATCTAGTCGATTCATTACTAGTATCACTCACCCTCTGCGCTGCTGCCGTCAGTTCAACAGTAATGACACACTCTTTATACATCTCCACGGCTTCAATCTCAGCATCCAAATAATCCATCAGAGTTAACTGTTCTATTTCACGGTCAGGTTCCAACAAACTGTCTTCTTTAACTCCCAGTACATCCAATAAAGTGCTCAAGTGATCAACATTCGGAGTTTCCTTGTCAATTTCAATGTCCATCTGATTAAAAACTTGTGTAGTATTGTGCCCTGCTTTCATCTTGTTCTTTTAATTTCAGTCCGGCGTTCGTCTTCACCCATTCTAGAGCTATCCAAAACGCTCATATCTCCCGGGTTTCGGATTTATTTTGCATCAATATCCGTTTGTGTCGCAAGGGGGTGCTGATGCGCCCTCAGCACCCCTACTTCCCGCGGCTATGTGTGTGTGTGTGTTTCTGTGTGTGTGTCTGTGTGTGTGTGTATGAGTGGGGGGCGCTCCACATTCCAAACCGTGACCTCCTGCTATGAATGCAGCCAACTAGAGCAGATGGCCACAGTATAAACTCTTTGATGCTGGGCCTAGGACAGGCTAATTGCCTAGAGCTGGTATCCTGTTGAGAAAAGTGGAAAGGTGGTTGCCATGGTGAACTTCTATCTCCAACCCTTCGCCCAGTCCATCGCATTTCAAAAGGGTTGATTTGCTTAGGGCCGATATCCTGCTAAGATGCAGAAATGTATTTGCCCTGAGTATCTCTCTCTCCACATCTGGCAAAGTCCACCCAATTGCATTTGAAAAGGTGACTCTGAGAATGACCTCTCGAATTTGGTCAGACTGGCGAGAGCCAGGGGTCATAGAAGCTCACCCCCACCTGGCACACTCTCACCACGCCAACTTCAAACAGGACTCTGTGTGTGAAACGCAGGCGTTCTACAGGGTAGCGAAACATTGTTCTATACACTCTCTTCAACAAACGGGTCTGCTGTTTGTACCATCGTTGCTCTCACCTGTGTCAGGGAGGTCAGATTTAACCTGTAACTATTGATTGCCTCAATGTGCATCCAGTGCGCAGCCACACCGGCTCCCAGGTAAAATTAGTCTGACCCAGGGCAGGTGTGGTTGCTTAAACCAGCCCCCCCCCCCCCTACCCTAATATAGGGGTCCACTCCAAAACCCCTAATACCCCCAATCTCTTACTGAGACCCCTGCTCTGCTCACATTCTGTGTCCCTCGAAGAAAACTGCTCAATAAATCTGAATAAACAGTAAAACCTTTTATAGTTTAGTTTCCATATGTCTCGTAACATAAAAACACCTTTCTGTGTGAAGCATCTTGCAAATCATGTAAAAACTGCCCGTTTCTCCTCCACCTAGTTTTACCAGCGATTGAGGCAAAGAAGATCGTGCAAATGCACATAATATGCATGTTTATTATACTGTATATGAAAAAAATTGCCTGAGATGGCACAGCACATTTTTGAGGGGTATGTATTTATTCAATCCAAAAATGGGCTTAAAACAGTACTTTAAAACAGTACTTTGAAAAATCAAACTTGGGAAATGACCCTTATAATGAAATACGATGTATATGAATATGGTTTGAAGAAGGTGATGTACGATTGATGTCATCCTTGCCAAACGCCCAACACTCCTCAGTTGTTCTTTTTTGATTGTCAATGGGATGCATTGATCATCCATACACTGTGTGCACCTATGCCTGGAGCAATGTGCCACATGGGGGGTGTAGAGGGGCTAAACCGCTCTGAACTCCACAACATTACGCTCTCTGCTGTTAGCGGGGGATGAGGACGCACTGTCACTCTGCCACAGTATCTCCAGAGCTGTCGCCCCTTGTTCTAATATCTCATGCTCCAAAGCCACCCGCTGTCACAGTGATGACATCCAGTCCCTGTTTCTCAGTTTCAGTCTCTTGTCTCTCCCTCGTGTTTCTCTCTCCCCCACTGTGTTTCCACCCTGACCCCCAGTGTGTGTCCCCACATGTCATCGTGTCTCCTGTCTGCCCAGTCATTGGTCATCACCCCCAGCTGTTTTCCATTAGCCAGTATTCCCCTGTGTATCCCTGTCATGTTCCCCTAGTCTAGGGGTTCTCAAAGTTTTGATGACTGAGGGCCAATTTAGAGACCCAACATTGGATTGATGGGCGCCCAAAAAAAAACACCTCACTGACGGAACATTTTTCGTGATGGCACAGGTTCCTCCTTATCGTGTGTGCAATGAAAACTTTAAGATTATACTTTCTATCACAAACGGCAATCACTGAAATTGCTAGCTAATGTACCTGCAATGATGATGTCATCTGACTTGCGAGTAGGCATCTCACGAGTTGTGTATGTATGTCAAGTTGCCATGCAAACAGTAGCCTAGCAAGTTTTCAACAAGCTGTCATTCCTAACTTGACAGCTTAGCCCAGAGGACATGTCCCATGGGCCGTACTTTAAGAACGCTTGCCAAAGTCTGTCTTTGTCCGGGAGTTTGTCTCTGTTACCCGTTTGCCTGCCATCACTAAAACAGTGTTTTACTTGTTACCTGCCTCTGCCTCCATCGTCTCTGCACTTGGTTCCTCTACCACACCCATGACAGAACGACTGGATCATACATGGATCGAGCAGAAGACCGTCTCACTGCAGTCATGTCTTTTTTTTATTTTTATTTTTTTTTAAGATTTTTTTTTAAGATTTTATCGCTTTATTGCTACTGGGCAGTCCAGTAGAGAGAGACAGAGGAGGAATGGGAGACAGAGTGGGGGGAAGACATTCGGCAAATAACGACGGGTTCGGGAGTCGAACCCGGGTCGGCCGTGTCGTGGCTGAGCGCAGTGGCGGCTGGCCACCGGGGGCGCTAGGGCGCCGACCCACCTGTTAAATGAGAGAAGAAGAAAAAAAATAACTTTTTTGTTTTTTGTTTTATAGCCCTATAAATAATATAAACATGTTTAAAATGAATAATATTTACTAATTTTAAGTGTTTGTGTTTCCAATGCACAATATAACGTTAATATATAAAATAAAAAATACTCGTTTTCCTGAACAGGAAGTGACTCACTCCTGCCGCATTTCTCCTGCCGCATTTCTCCTAGCCGTATTTCTCGGCCCGGGCTAGACGCAATAGCGCTCTGAGTGCGCGTCACTGTTTGATCGCTGTATCCGTCGCAGCCAATCAGTGTGTAATGCGCTGTGCGTTGAAATATGATGTTTATGATGGAAGCCGGGCGCGATTTGAAGCGGTCTAAGCAGCAGCGTCTATAATTTTTTTCCTTAGCCGCATTTCGCGGAGACGCTCTCTCTGATTGGCCAACACCATTTTCTAGCTTCTAGGTTGGCAGACTGTGTTGTTGTGATGCAGCTATTTGTCTTAGAGCGTGAAGGCAAGTTCTTTCGACGGTTAACTAAGCTTAGGCACTCTTTCAAAGTTGGTTAAGGTTAGAGTTTGTCTTAGAGCAGGGCGATAGAATGCCAGGTAGTTTGCAGGCTGTTTGACGAGGAAATGGGCAAAGACACAGCTCTTCACAGTACTTGTTGCCGTTGTTGGTTAACAACAAGCTATATGGATGCAGTGTGGACAACTGGACATGCATGGACAATGGACATCAACACAGTCTGGACAGTGGAGTGGAGTGGATATACTTTATCAAGCCCTTCTGCCCTGCTGGACCACTGTGCGTTTCAACTTAACAAGGTATAGTTGCGATCTCTCTCTCTCTCTCTCGCTCTCTCTCTCGCTCTCTCTCTCGCTCTCTCTCTCTCGCTCTCTCTCTCTCGCTCTCTCGCTCTCTCTCTCTCGCTCTCTCTCGCTCTCGCTCTCGCTCTCTCTCTAATTTCGCCGCGTGTGGGGCATAACCACTCAGACAATGAATGGTAACTTGTTTAAAATGACGAGATATACATATGTGTTTATTATTGAATAGATCTGAGAGAGAGAGAGAGAGAGAGAGAGCTGTGCGTGTTTGTGTTGGGCTATTGGAAACGTGGTTGCATTTGACTGACTGTGATCATATATTGATCGATGGCAATGGTGATAATATTCGCCAATGCGTGCCTTGTACATGTTTGCAAAATGTTTGGTATAGCGCCCCTAGTGGAGAAGAATCCACGAGCCGCCACTGGCTGAGCGTGCTATGTGGTTCGCCACTGGGGCGCCCCACTGCAGTCATGTCTGTTGACGCCACTGACAGCTGCCAGAGGAGATATGACTTCAGCACTGGTATTTCTCCTCAAAGCACCGGCTGTACAGGGCCCCTATGGCCCCAGCCTCTACTCTTGCCAGTGGATCCGATGCAGTTGGGTGGAATGAGGCTGTCTCCTGCCGAGTGGCAGCCTAGGATTTCCCAGAGGTTCATCTGCCCCTTCCCTGTCCACCAGCCTGCCTGCCTTTCTTCTTCACAACCCGCTGGGTGCCTCTGGCTACCTGAGGATGGAGCCCCTCGCCTACAGTGCAAGCCCAGGGGGAAGCTGTTGGCCACAATGAGCTAATAGCTGCAAGAGGCAGTGGTGGCAGGCCTCCATCATCTCTCCTTGTTCGTGCCGTGGCTACCCAGTTACCCTCTAGTCCCTGCTGCTGTTCCACCTCCTGGCCACACCACTGGCCCCTAGCCCACCTGTTTCCCAGCTCTCGTCTGGGCAGCAGAGCCATCTCCAGTGTGTTCCTGTTCTGCCTGTCTGCCTGCCCGCACACCTGCCTGCCTACGTTCCTTGTCCCCAGGCGCTTGCCGCCATGACAAGGGTCTCCTTCCTGGTAGACTTGGTGGGGCGCCAGAAGCTGTCCCTTGGGGGGGGGGGGGTCCTGTCACATTGGTGACATCCAGTCCTGTTTCTCTGTCCCCGTATTTCCACCCTGACCCAGCAAATGTCCCCAGTATGTCCCCACATGTCTGCCCAGCAGTTTGTCATCGGTTATCACCCCCATTATTCCCTTGTGTCAGTCTTTGTCCAGTCATTTGTCTCTGTTACCTGCACTGTAAACCCGCATGTTCAAAATAATCAATTAGTTTGAGTAGGGTATACTCAATATTCTATGAAAGTTCTACTAACTTGAATGTCTTGAGTTCGTGTGAAGTGTTCTTATGTTTTGAGTAAATAAAACTCATAGTTTTTGATTGACTTGGAATTATTCACTTATTAAGTAAGTATAATGTAAAAGCATAACTTAAGTACAACTTAAGATAATTAAGTAGATACAGACTGTAAACCGCATTATGTTTTGAGTAAATAGAACTCATCGTTTTTTATTGACTTGGAACTATTCACTTATTAAGTAAGTATAATGTAAAAGCATAACTTAAGTACAACTTAAGATAATTAAGTAGATACAGACTGTAAACCGCATTATGTTTTGAGTAAATAGAACTCATCGTTTTTTATTGACTTGGAACTATTCACTTATTAAGTAAGTATAATGTAAAAGCATAACTTAAGTACAACTTAAGATAATTAAGTAGATACAGACTGTAAACCGCATTATGTTTTGAGTAAATAGAACTCATCGTTTTTTATTGACTTGGAACTATTCACTTATTAAGTAAGTATAATGTAAAAGCATAACTTAAGTACAACTTAAGATAATTAAGTAGATACAGACTGTAAACCGCATTATGTTTTGAGTAAATAAAACTCATAGTTTTTGATTGACTTGGAATTATTCACTTATTAAGTAAGTATAATGTAAAAGCATAACTTAAGTACAACTTAAGATAATTAAGTAGATACAGACTGTAAACCGCATTATGTTTTGAATAAATAAAACTCATAGTTTTTGATTGACTTGGAACTATTCACTTATTAAGTAAGTATAATGTAAAAGCATAACTTAAGTACAACTTAAGATAATTAAGTAGATACAGACTGTAAACTGCATTATGTTTTGAGTAAATAAAACTCATAGTTTTTGATTGACTTGGAATTATTCACTTATTAAGTAAGTATAATGTAAAAGCATAACTTAAGTACAACTTAAGATAATTAAGTAGATACAGACTGTAAACCGCATTATGTTTTGAGTAAATAGAACTCATCGTTTTTTATTGACTTGGAACTATTCACTTATTAAGTAAGTATAATGTAAAAGCATAACTTAAGTACAACTTAAGATAATTAAGTAGATACAGACTGTAAACCGCATTATGTTTTGAGTAAATAAAACTCATAGTTTTTGATTGACTTGGAACTATTCACTTATTAAGTAAGTATAATGTAAAAGCAAAACTTAAGTACAACTTAAGATAATTAAGTAGATACAGACTGTAAACCGCATTATGTTTTGAGTAAATAAAACTCATAGTTTTTGATTGACTTGGAATTATTCACTTATTAAGTAAGTATAATGTAAAAGCATAACTTAAGTACAACTTAAGATAATTAAGTAGATACAGACTGTAAACCGCATTATGTTTTGAGTAAATAGAACTCATCGTTTTTTATTGACTTGGAACTATTCACTTATTAAGTAAGTATAATGTAAAAGCATAACTTAAGTACAACTTAAGATAATTAAGTAGATACAGACTGTAAACCGCATTATGTTTTGAGTAAATAGAACTCATCGTTTTTTATTGACTTGGAACTATTCACTTATTAAGTAAGTATAATGTAAAAGCATAACTTAAGTACAACTTAAGATAATTAAGTAGATACAGACTGTAAACCGCATTATGTTTTGAGTAAATAAAACTCATAGTTTTTGATTGACTTGGAATTATTCACTTATTAAGTAAGTATAATGTAAAAGCATAACTTAAGTACAACTTAAGATAATTAAGTAGATACAGACTGTAAACCGCATTATGTTTTGAATAAATAAAACTCATAGTTTTTGATTGACTTGGAACTATTCACTTATTAAGTAAGTATAATGTAAAAGCATAACTTAAGTACAACTTAAGATAATTAAGTAGATACAGACTGTAAACTGCATTATGTTTTGAGTAAATAAAACTCATAGTTTTTGATTGACTTGGAATTATTCACTTATTAAGTAAGTATAATGTAAAAGCATAACTTAAGTACAACTTAAGATAATTTGTAGATACAGACTGTAAACCGCATTATGTTTTGAGTAAATAAAACTCATAGTTTTTGATTGATAGGTGTGAGAGGTGTGATAGGTGTGAGAGGTGTGATAGGTGTGAGAGGTGTGATAGGTGTGATAGGTGGGATCGGTGTGAGAGGTGTGATAGGTGTGATAGGTGTGAGAGGTGTGAGAGGTGTGATAGGTGTGATAGGTGTGAGAGGTGTGATAGGTGTGAGAGGTGTGATAGGTGGGATCGGTGTGAGAGGTGTGATAGGTGTGATAGGTGTGATAGGTGTGAGAGGTGTGATAGGTGTGAGAGGTGTGAGAGGTGTGATAGGTGTGAGAGGTGTGATAGGTGTGAGATGTGTGAGAGGTGTGATAGGTGTGAGAGGTGTGAGAGGTGTGAGAGGTGTGAGAGGTGTGATGTGTGAGAGGTGGGATTGGTGGGATTGGTGTGAGAGGTGTGAGAGGTGTGATAGGTGTGATAGGTGGGATCGGTGTGAGAGGTGTGATAGGTGTGATAGGTGTGATAGGTGGGATCGGTGTGAGAGGTGTGATAGGTGTGAGAGGTGTGAGAGGTGTTAGCTTTTTATGGGTTTTCTTGCTAATGTCCTGTCATGCCTCCTGTCTAGCGGATACGGTGACGCGTCATACAGGAGTCATACAGGAGTCACCAGCTCATACAGGAGTCATACAGGCATACACGCATATAGTTGCATATACCTGTGCCTGTATAGCATGACACGGTTGGTATCTATGACCTGTGCCTGTATAGCATGACACTGTTGGTATCTATGACCTGTGCCTGTATGCTAGCATGACACGGTTGACCTATGACCTGTGCCTGTATGCTAGCATGACACGGCTGGTATATATGGACTCCTCAGTCTCTAGTTTCATACCACTTCTTGCTAGCTTTAAATGTAATAAAAATGAGCCTGCTAGAGCCCATAATCAACCGGTAGGATATTGGCAGGATATCTGTAACATACACGCTGATACCATATATTGTGATAAGCCATCATTGGTTGGTTTGGCTCTAATTCAGATCACTGTCCTGTCTTAAACTCCATAACTCCACTTTTAGTGTTTGTCATTTTATTCCCTGAATGGATCATTTTCAGGGTTATTATCATGAAAAAACGACTAACCTTCTGTCTTTTATTATTATGCTAATAAGTAATGTCTATATGCACTCAAGACTGTAGCACTCAAGTTTGACACTGTTTAACAAACAATCTTACTTATACACTTAGCTGCAGAGTTGTACCCTTCCTGCAGACTTGACAGAACTTGTAAGTCATTTTGGATAAAAGCAGCTAAATGACTAAATGTAAATGTCATGGATTTCAAAAATAGATATGAATATGAGACATTTCTTTCGTCTTTCTTTCATTCCTGATTTTTATTTTTATATTTTTTTAGGAGATACAAGATTGTTGGTTCCATATTCCAGCCCAGGTCTGTTTTCTTCAATATTAGGCCACTGGGATGTTAATAAAGTAATCAATCAATCCGGGCCTGTGACGTCACTGTACCCATTCTGCAATCTGTTAATAAAGTTATCAATCAATCAATCCGGGCCTGTCACGGTCACTGTACCCATGAATTCAATAAAGGAATATCTTATCTTATCTTATAAAAAATATATTTTCCACTAATTTCTATGTTTCAACATTACTGTCTGATGCAGTAACATTAGTGTGATGATGTCTGCATGAAAACATGCAACCTGCATGTTTCCCAGATAGCAAAAGACATTAATTAAATGTTGGATTTTGGTCAGATTGGTTATTTTTGGTTGAGGTTGAAAAAGCTATTTTTGGTTGAGGTTGAAAAAGCTATGTTGATTCAATATTTAATTACAGATACCATTTCAACATTTGAAAGACTGTCGTTGAATCAATTTAGTATAGATTCCCCCTCCCCTCCTCCCCCTCCCCTCCTCCCCCTCCCCTCCCCTTCGAGAGGGTAGTCCTAAGCAACTCGCGAGACCTAGAAGATCTCATGGGACTTGAGGTATTCAAACGTAACTTGGCGCGATGGTGTCTTCACTACTGGCTTGACAAATAGTCTGAGCCAAACTCCTTGGTAAGTCATTGACAATATAATGTATTATGCCATTCACATACCATAATCTTGCTGTCATCGTTTGACTACATGCTACTTTGTGAATTATTACCGTGGTGGCAACTAGTAGCCTACAGTGCAGAACGAAGCTTGTTAGCATTGTTAGCATTATTAGCTAGCATGCTAGATAGTATACTAGTTAACTGGTAAGTGAGTTCTTATGGGAATAGTATGATCCCGTTCAGATACCATCACCGGGCTGTTATCGTTTGACTAAATGTTATCTCTGTGCCGTGGCAAATAGTTTGGAGCTTGTTTTAGCAAATAGTATTGCATATTATTACAGTAGCTAGCATGCTACTAACGTTAGCTAGCTAGCATGCTACTAACGTTAGCTAGCTAGCATGCTAGCTAACGTTAGTCCGCCATTTTGTTTCGTGATTAAAATGTACGTTTTTAATAGTTACATAAGCATTGTTGTAACTAGTGTTAACAAATTATAGTTCAATTGTGTTAAACTTGGGACACAGCCATGGCTCTATATTTTATTTCGTTTTGTATGTGAGGCATTTTAGCTTGAAGTTGTTGTGTTGCATTGTGGGTCTTCAGCACAAAGGAATCCCTTGCTGAGGGCAAGATGGTTTTATGTCTGCTCAGACTCAGAATACTTAATTAACATGATTTGTGCTTCATAAAAAACAGATATTGTTTATCTGGTTTTGGTTATTTTGCACAGTAAATACTTATTCAGGCCTACCTGCAATTCAGAATTTAATCCAGCAGGGCGGCAGTGATGTTCATTCTGCCTTTTGTTATATATAAAAAATGGGGCTTTGAAAGACTGACATATTTGAACTTCTAGCTCCTGCTACTCTAAACATATATATATATAATATACACAGTCTTGATAAATTGCATACAAGGTTTTTTGAATATTTTGATCGTCTTCTTTTTAGAATTCGCTGGCAATCATCGCCACCCCAAGGCTATCAAGGTGAGTTGACTAACACATTCTCAAGTCATCAGCGACGATTCCGCAAAGCATGTAATGACATGGTTGACCAGAAATCCCGCCGTCATGCTCTGAAGCCCAAACCAAACAAAGTAAGAGATCCACCAAGTTGAAGTGACTAATTGATGTTGATATACTATATTGTCCTGCTGTTTTTAAATATAGGTGTATGCAGAGTTCCAGCTGATTACCAACCAGAACCTGCCCAACACATTCTACGCTGAGCTTGACCGCCATCTTCCTCGACTGATGACGTTATTCAGACAGAAGGCGTCCAAAACTGGGAACACAGCAGATGCTTTGGCTCACATTTTAAAAATCCACGATGAACAGGTGAATAGATTATTATACATGTCATAGGTCGAACCTCTGTAACATTGAACAGGTTCAATGATTCAAATGAGCTTTTGGATTTTACAATTAGTCCACCATTGTGTTTGCCATTTTTCTGATTGCATTAAAGATGTGAACATGTTATTTGTGGACATATCTGATTGGACTGTTTAAAATCCGCTTTGTTCAGTAAACATTTCCATATAATACAATTCTTTTTTTCTTCTTAATCTTACATCTTAATAGGAAATCCATGACGTTCACACCAGGTGTACCACTGTTCTCCATGCCCTGCCTGTGTATCTGCATGAGGAAGTCTCTGGATTTTTCAAAACCTGCACAGTGAGTCCGAGTGAAAATAATTTACAGTACAACTGTATATTAAGTGAACAGTTAATCAAAATGCTAAGTATCAGTCTTCCTTGAATTCCTTCCAGGTCTCCCTTGTGAAAGAGATATTTGATCTCGACGGGACTAACCTGGTTAAATAAAAATAACCTTCTCACCAAAAAAATAGTTCTAACTAAAATATAAACAACTTACAAACACAACTCCATATACTTAGCTTTGTGCTGCACTTTGTAGAAACCATGGATTTATTTGTGATTATTATGTCTCTTTCATTCCTTCAGGACACGCCTGATGAGCCAGAGCTTCAGGGTGTTGCAGTGGCCCTCCTTACTGTCATCAGTGACCATGACACAAGTCCAGTTCACTACCAGCCTGTGACAATCTCTGTTGTCATTGAAAGTCACATCATGATCAGCCTCCCCAGATTTGGTGATTCCTCCCTGGTAATGTTTGGACTAATCTATGCACTACACCTCAGCTACCCCAAGGGATTTATCAACACTTTTGAATTCATTCAGAAGATTTTACTAGGTCTAGAAGCTGGTAAACTGTCGCCCAGGTTGCAGACTCTCAAGAATGACTTGATGATGCAATAATATTTTTTTTTTTTTTTTTTCATTGTATTTTCTCCCCGTCCCAATTAGTCGTTGTGCCAATTTCCCCCCCCCCTCCCCTACCTGGTGCTGTATGCATGCTCTCCTACGAGTCGGTATAAGGGCGTCCCGAGTCGATCGCACGCTTCCCCCGAGACGTGCGCCGACAGCCAGTGACGTCTTTTCACTTGGCAGCGAGGGCTCTCAGTGGTGAAGTGTAACGCGTGGGAGGGCACGCTATCTCCACCAAGTCCTGCCCCGCTTAGCAAGCGCCGAGACCTGACCTGTAGGCGTCGCTGTCCACAACGCCAGATTCCCACCCGCCAGCTTCCCCACCCCCTAATACTGCCAAATTGTATTAGTGTGAATGGCCAGCCAAGCTGGTGACAACGCAGGGAGTTGGATTCGAACACGCGAATCCAGTGTCTCCAGCGTTGGTGACGAACGCAATCTTTGCTACGCTACCTGACCGCTCTTGCATTAAACTTTTGAAGGTATTATTTTGACATGACAAGGAAATTAATACCTCACCCCACATCCTTCTTTCAGATGAGTTTCTATTCCTTACTGTCATCAGTGATCATGACACAAGTCCAGTTCACTACCAGCCTGTGACAATCTCTATTGTCATCGAAAGTCATATCATGATCAGCCTCCCCAGATTTGGTGATTCCTTCCTGTAATGTTTGGACTAATCTATGCACTACCCCAAAGCACTTACCAACACCTCAAAAGTGTGTCTATAGAAACTCATCTGAAATGTCTTGTCATGTCAAAATAATACCTTCAAAAGTTGCTGTACTACTTTGCAGATGTTCAGCCAATAGGTCCAAACTACTCAATGTACCTTGTTCTTTATTTTTTATGTAATATGTTTACATTTGAGAGTTTTACAGTTAGAATTGTATTAATTGTCTATAGCATTATTGTAATTTCATCCAAGTAAGTTTTAGAGTTGAAAGAGTTTATCAGAATCTCAAAGGCAACATCCAAGTCCCAAACATTTGTTTCTCGAGGAACAATAGGAGGCAATGGGCATAAATACCACTCTGCTCTGACTGCTTCCATTGCTTGTAGGCAGTGGTAGAGTTAGTTTAAGGATTCTGTGAGGATTGGTTCATTCCCCGCCACACGCTTCTTCAAGGTACTGTGTTGATTGGTGCATTCCCCGCCACACGCTTCAGGAGCGATTACCAATTCCATCACGCACCTGTCGTAGTTTGTGATTAGCGCTCCAGAGGCTTCATATACTGGGACCTTCTTTCAATCGTTGTCGGGTCGTTTTGAATACTACTGCTTCTGCCTGCTTTCCCCCCGTTGTTGTGCCTCATCTACTTTCCCTCCAGGACATCCTTGGATCGCCGCTGGTGAATATCTTGATCATCCGTTTGGAGCTGCGCCTCGTTGCCCACTTTACGCGTTTGCGCTTTGGTGAGTTTTGGAACCAAACCCTTTTGGATTATCTGTTTTTGTGTGTTTGGATAACACTGAAGAAGTACCGTTTTTGTTTTGCACTGGACTCAGCTAAATTGTGTGTTCGGATAACACTGAAGAAGTACCGTTTTGTTTTGTACTGGACTCAGCTAAATTGTGTGTTTGGATAACACTGAAGAAGTACCGTTTTGTTTTGTACTGGACTCAGCTAACTTGTGTGTAGTTTACACCGAAGATCAAGTCACTTGTATTTCATACTGGACTCAGCTAAGGGAGGACTGAACTGCACTGCCTCTGTGTACTGTTGGACTGTTGTTGATCTCTCTCTCTCTCTCCGTTTCCACTCCGAGTTGGAGCTGGGAGTATCTGCAGAGCCGCAACGGCGTCTACGCCGATTCCCCACCTCTAACACCGGGAGGATCTGCAGAGCCGCAGACAACTCTGCCGAAGGCATTCTCCTTTTTTGTTGTTCAGAATTGTTACTTGACTCTTTTTGATTCTGTAAATAAATACGCCCTAGTGTTTGGCTAACTCTGAACTACCTGTCTGTGCCGTGCTGTTGAGGTCGGTTCCAAACCCTAACATTACGACCCGACCATGACGACCTCAGCCGACACAGACAGGGTCAGGGCAGCGTTGGCGGTCCAGATCGAGGTGGTCAACGACCACACCCAACAGTTGGGTGCGGCTGCGGCTGCTTTACAGGACCTCCGGGCCAAGGTCCAGCTCATTCTGGATGCCCTTGACACTCTGGCCACCCAGCTGACTACCCAGGGTAATCAGCAGGCTGTTATTCTGCACCGATCCCTCAGATCAGCTGACCAGATGCTATTGGTGGTACCCAGAACCAGGCTCAAGACTAGGGGAGACAGAGCTTTCTCCACCGCAGCGCCTAGATTGTGGAACAGCCTCCCCCTCAGCGTACGGACTGCCCAGACCGTACAGGCTTTTAAATCACTCTTGAAAACCTACCTGTTCTCCTTGGCCTTCCCCCCTACTTAACCACCACTAGACCCCTGGCCCATCTATCCTCTTTGTTTTACTGTGTCCTACCAGTTTTTATTACTTTCATTGCTTTATTATGTTTTTAATCCTATATCTTGCACCATATTGTTTTGTTTTTGTTGCTTTCATTGCTTTGCTATGTTTTTTTTTCTTTCTTTTAATCTTATACCTTGCCTCACACTAATTTGTTTTTATCAACTTGCTTGTGAAGCACTTTGGTGTCAGCTGCCGCTGCCTGGAAATGTGCTATACAAATAAAACTGACTTGACCAGCTACAGGCTCTCAGTACTGCATTAAACACTCTGCTTTTAAACCCACCTGTCCCAGGAGTCTCAGCCAGATCACCACCCGCGGCAGACCTCGCACCTCGGGAGCCCCGTCTCTCCGAACCACGTCTGTTCGAGGGTAACTTCGAGGATTGTGCCACATTCATCATGCAGTGTGAGTTGGTCTTCCTTCATCAACCCAGCCGTTTTTCGTCAGAGGGAGCCCGAGTAGCCTACATGACTAACCTGCTCACGGGCCGAGCAGCACAGTGGGTCACTGCTTCCTGGGCTATGAGGGCCGATTTTTGTTTCTCCTACCCAGACTTCGTGGCAGAGCTCCGAAGGGTTTTCCACCACCCAGCTCGTGGCCAGGACCCAGGAGCTCGGTTGGGCACCTTCCGGCAGGGCAGTGGCAGTGTCAGAGACTACGCGCTGGAGTTCAGACTGGCCGCAACGGAGAGCGGTTGGAACGATCAAGCGCTTCGTCTCACCTTCCTGAGGGGGCTCAACGATGCAGTAAGGGACCAGCTCGCGACCCAAGAGGAGCCCGATTCTCTCGAGGGCCTGATCAGCCTCGCTATCCACATCGACGGACGCCTCCGGGAGAGAAGGCGTGAGCGAGCACGACTAGGACCCCCAGACGTTCCCCAGACCCCCCGTCCTCGGGACCGTTCTGCTGACCGTCCTGCCCCCTCCGTGACTGGTGGGTTTTTTCCCTCCCGAGCTGTGACCGAGGAGGAACCCATGCAGCTGGGATGCACCCGCCTTAGCCCGGCCGAACGGGAGTCCAGGCTCAGGTCCGGCCTTTGCCTCTACTGCGGCCGGGATGGACACCGTGTCTCCAATTGCCCTACCCGGCCAAGAAGACCAGGCTTGCCGGGACCCCGGGAGATCCTGGTGAGCCGTTTTTCCTGTTCCCACACCCGTGCACACCTAACCGTCTGACGAGCGTCACCCTAGCCTGGGCGGACCAGCGGGCGACGGTGGGTGCACTCATTGACTCTGGTGCTGATGGGAGTTTCCTGGACGTTGAGTTTGCCACCCGGGCCAACATTCCGCTTGAGGACCTCGAGAGGCCCTTGGAGGTCTTCGCGCTGGATCATCGCCGCCTGGCTGACATCACTCAACGCACCTGTCCTGTCCTCCTCACCGTGGCTGGTAACCACGTTGAGAGACTCCAGTTTTTCATTACCAGATCCCCTCTTGTCCCGGTAGTCCTGGGTCGGCCCTGGCTCGCGCTGCATGAGCCCCACATCGCCTGGTCCTCCGGCACCATCAGGGGGTGGAGCCCCTCCTGTCGTGCCCAGTGTCTTCAGGTGCCGTCCAGTCCTTCACCCCGGGGTTCCCCTTGTGTCCCTGTCTCCGGCCCCCTCACCGGGCCCCTGTCTCCGTCTCCAGCCTCCCTCACCGGTCCTCTGTCTCCGTCTCCGGTCCCCCTCTCCGGGCCTCTGTCTCTGTCCCCCTCTCCAGTGCCCCTGATCACCGGCTTCCTTCGGTCCCATCCGGGCAGGCCGGGGCCAAGTGGGTCGCCGGGTGGCTCCCGTGGAGGGGGGGGGTACTGTGAGGATTCTGTGAGGATTGGTTCATTCCCCGCCACACGCTTCTTCAAGGTACTGTGTTGATTGGTGCATTCCCCGCCACACGCTTCAGGAGCGATTACCAATTCCATCACGCACCTGTCGTAGTTTGTGATTAGCGCTCCAGAGGCTTCATATACTGGGACCTTCTTTCAATCGTGGTCGGGTCGTTTTGAAAACTACTGCTTCTGCCTGCTTTCCCCCCGTTGTTGTGCCTCGTCTACTTTCCCTCCAGGACATCCTTGGATCGCCGCTGGTGAATATCTTTATCATCCGTTTGGAACTGCGCCTCGTTGCCCGCTTTACGCGTTTGCGCTTTGGTGAGTTTTGGAACCAAACCCTTTTGGATTATCTGTTTTTGTGTGTTTGGATAACACTGAAGAAGTACCGTTTTTGTTTTGCACTGGACTCAGCTAAATTGTGTGTTCGGATAACACTGAAGAAGTACCGTTTTGTTTTGTACTGGACTCAGCTAAATTGTGTGTTTGGATAACACTGAAGAAGTACCGTTTTGTTTTGTACTGGACTCAGCTAACTTGTGTGTAGTTTACACCAAAGATCAAGTCACTTGTATTTCATACTGGACTCAGCTAAGGGAGGACTGAACTGCACTGCCTCTGTGTACTGTTGGACTGTTGTTGATCTCTCTCTCTCTCTCCGTTTCCACTCCGAGTTGGAGCTGGGAGTATCTGCAGAGCCGCAACGGCGTCTACGCCGATTCCCCACCTCTAACACCGGGAGGATCTGCAGAGCCGAAGACAACTCTGCCGAAGGCATTCTCCTTTTTTGTTGTTCAGAATTGTTACTTGACTCTTTTTGATTCTGTAAATAAATACGCCCTAGTGTTTGGCTAACTCTGAACTACCTGTCTGTGCAGTGCTGTTGAGGTCGGTTTCAAACCCTAACAGTTAGTGTTCTCAGTACAGAGTACAAGGCGATATACCAGGAGTCATAAACACAACACAGAAGCGTCATTATTAACATATACAGAATATGAACTTATACAGAATATGAACTGGTCAATTACACAATGAGTGAATAAAGACACTTTGATTAATAAAATAACTATTCACCATTAGCTGGACTCAGTTCCGTTTCACTTTAATGAATCGCTTGGGAGTCAGCAGCAGCAGACCATCGATCTTGTATGCTGAGAGTGGGACTGTGTCGTTGAGACCTTGTAGGCAGTAGTATACTGCGCTGTCAAGGCTAACCGCAGTAACTTGAAAAAAGTCAAAATTTAGTGTGAAATTGACCTTGTCAATAAATGTTTTATCTTGTGACCAAGTTTCAGATGTTAATGTCGCTCAGTTTTGGAGATATGGGGTTTTAAAAACTGCAGTAACTACAAAATCACACTCAAAACCCAGGCAGACCGCAGTAACTTCCAAACAGTGAAAAATGGCTTTAAACTGTTTTGACTTGCCATCCAAAATGTGTTATAGGTAGATAGATGATGGTACCCAGATTTAACATGTATTAATGAAGTAATCTTTAGGCATACAAAAATATGACATAATTATTTTAATTAAGCACTCTGCTGCACGATTTCCTTAAATAATTATATAGGTAATGTACAGGCAAAGTGCAGTAACTTAAAATACAATGTTGTTTTCCCTCCAGCTTTCATAACTTAACCTAGCCATTTTGAAAATGAAATTTAATACCTGAATATATTGGAATGATGATGATCAAAATAAAATGGCTAGGTTAAGTTATGAAAGTTGGAGGGAAAACAACATTGTATTTGAAGTTACTGCACTTTGCCTGTACATTACCTGTATAATTATTTAAGGAAATCGTGCAGAGTGCAGTATCTGCTTTTTTGGGGTTAATTAAAATAACTACGTCATATTTTTGTATGCCTAAAGATTACTTCATTAATACATGTTAAATCTGGGTACTATCATCTATCTACCTATAACACATTTTGGATGGCAAGTCAAAAAACTTTAAAGCCATTTTTCTCAGTTTCACTGTTTGGAAGTTACTGCGGTCTGCCTTGACAGGGCAGTATAGTTAGTGTACTGTATAGTGTTCTCAGTACAGAGTACTGTAGTGTTCTATAGTTATCATTCTGCAAACATAGCCTGCTCTAAATGACTGATGGTGCCTCTGACATTCTGACTAACTCTTTCAATGAAAACACCATCTTGTTCCATGATACATCATGGAGCAAATACAGCTGCATTTCCATATGTAGGTATGTGCACTATTAACAGTATTGCCAGCTGTATAGCGTGTAATGTGGATTGGTATTTTGGTTCCACATTGGCAGGACCCAATATACAGCACAACGTTTGTGAATTTTACATGTGCTAAGCGGATTGACAATTTTCAGATAATCTATACATTTTATTTTGTACTGTATATAGATACACTGTGTTATCCCAACGGTCACAATAGTTGCCGTCAACATGTTTGCTCATTCTATGACCACACTATATACATTTGAGTAATTCAGCCAGGATGTAAACAGCTCTGGTCATGTGCACTGCACATATTGAGACCCTTTATTATTTCAATATTTGCTGGAAATACATTGATACATCATTCAGTAACATTTTCAGAGCCTTATAACAAACATTATTACACTATTGTGACCAGTGGGATTAAATGTGTAATATACATTACATTTTATGTACATGTTATAACATGCATGTATTTATTTTCTATATATATTTTCAGATAATCTATACATTTTATTCTGTACTGTACATAGATACACTGTGTTATCCCAACGGTCACAATAGTTGCCGTCAACATGTTTGCTCATTCTATGACCACACTATACAAATTTGAGTAATTCAGCCAGGATGTAAACAGCTCTGGTCATGTGCACTGCACATATTGAGACCCTTTATTATTTCAATATTTGCTGGAAATACATTGATACATCATTCAGTAACATTTTCAGAGCCTTATAACAAACATTATTACACTATTGTGACCAGTGGGATTAAATGTGTAATATACACGAGGAGCCGGAAGGTTTTTCAGCCAGGCTCCTCTCCTCCCCTACCAGGGAGAGGAGGCACAGGAAGACCCGACGAGGCAAGAGAGCTTCCAACCCGAAGACGCAGGGGGAGGTGGCAAACATAGTCAACATTTCAGAGGTAGACCTCAGTGACTCTCAATGTAAACTACTGTCCAAAGGACTTTCTTTTGTACCATCTCGTAAGGTGGACGGTTTCACTACAAAGGTTGAATTGTTTAAGTTTTTTAGGAACATTAAGCTTAAAGCTTTTTATTCTAGAGATGTCGACAAAAATATTGTTTATTCTACTCCTGGAAGCACAGTGCTGCCAGAAGTCAGTTCATTGGACACGGCTGATAGACCATTTAAAACACTGTTCAAGCCTCGTAGCACGTTCACTCCACAGATGAATCATGCATCAGTTGACACATTTTGTAGACTAGTGGAGGATGAAGTTATGCTTCTATGTGGGAAAAGTAATGAAACTAGATTATTCCCTAATCTGCTTGAGTCAGAGAGATTAGCATTTAAGGAATTGATGCAGTTAGATAATCTGGTGTACAGGAAGGCCGATAAAGGCTCGGCCTTAGTGGTACAGAATAAGAGTTCCTATGTTGCTGAAATAAATAGACAATTAGCAGACACAGATGTGTATATTCCTTTAAGCACAGATCCAACTGTTCGGTTCTCTTTTGAGATCAAAGAGGTTCTAAAACGCCTTCTTAAGGAGGGTGAGATTTCTGAGAAGGAATTTAAGTTCATGGTGAATGATAACCCAGTAAGACCTATTATTTACACGTTGCCCAAAATTCACAAGGATCTTCATAACCCACCAGGTCGACCTATTGTGGCTGGTATCGGGTCACTTACAGAACCTATCTCAAAATTTGTTGACTCACACCTTAAAGAATTGGCTGCAGCACAACCTGGTTATTTAAAGGACACTACCGACTTTCTAAGTAAGCTGTATGAGTGCAGTATAGAAGCTATTGATATTTTGTGTACTATGGATGTTTCTAGTTTATATCCTAGCATCCCACATATTGATGGGTGAAGTGCATGTAGATATTATTTGGATCAGAGAATAGAGCTACATCCCTCTACGGAGGCATTAATATCATTGACTCAGGAAGTCCTTAATAAGAATTATTTTCGTTTTCAGGATCAATATTTTTTACAGAAAAGAGGCCTAGCTATGGGCAGCCCGGTAGCGGTTAATATGGCCAACTGTTTCATGTCGAAGTTTGAGTCTGAATGTATTTTCAATAATAATCCATATGTTGGACACATTAAAGCCTATTGGAGGTATATTGATGATTTATTTTTTGTATGGTCAGGCACTAAAGAGGCTCTGGAAGAGTTCCACTTGTTTCTCAACTCTCAGAGAGAGACTATTAAGTTTACTATGAATTATGATTCACATTCCATAGCATTCCTCAATGTATTGGTGAAAAAGAGAGACAATATTGTCCATACCGAAGTTTTCAAAAAAGAGACTGATCGAAATTCATTTCTCCATTATAGCAGTTATCACCCACCAGAGCTCAAGAGGAGCCTTCCATTTAGTCAGATTTTGAGATATAAACGTATCTGTAATACAGATGACATTTTTGATACACAAGCCAAGAAGCTTTGTCAGAACTTTAGATCTAGAGGATATAGTGAGGCCCTTATTGAGAATTCTCTTAATAAAACTAAACAGATAAACAGACAATCCCTTTTTACACATAAAGACAAAGTAAAAAGCAACTCAGTAGCATTGGTGTCCACCTTCAGCCCTATTTCTAGAGATATGCGTGATATTGTGAACAAATACTGGTACATTTTAAAGTCAGATCCTAAGATCGGAGGTGTGTTCCAGGAACCACCCAAATACAACCTAACTTAAGGGACCAATTAGTTAAAACAGATTTTCCCAAAAAATTTACCCATTTTATGGCTAATATTCCAAATGGCAATTTTCCATGTTTGTCTTGTACCCAATGTCATGGCATGATTAAAGATACATTTTATTTACAACCAATTACAGGTAGGAGTATCGCTGTTAGAGGCTGGATTACCTGTAATTCTGATTTTGTTGTTTACTTGCTTAAATGTCCTTGCAACCTTTACTATGTTGGAAAAACAAGAAGACGTTTTAAAAATCGAATTTCGGAGCACAAATGTTCTATAAGAAGAAATGACGAGAAGTCTTCAGTTGCAAGGCACTTTAATAAATTAGGACATGATATTTCTGGCTTAAAATACATGGGTATAGAGCAGGTCTTGAGACCACCAAGAGGCGGCGACAGAGACAGGCTCTTGCTACAAAGGGAATGCTTCTATATTCATTTTCTGGATTGTCTAGAGCAGGGGTGGCCAACCCGCGGCTCGCGAGCCGCATGCGGCTCTTTGCCCGTCAATGTGCGGCTCTTCCATCCATAAAAAAAAAAATAAAAATAAAAAATTTACTTTTTTTTTTTATGTCACTCATTCCATAAGGACGTAGAATAAACATTTACAATTTTTTTTTAAATGGTCCATTTGCATGTTCTTGGTATCTGAATCTAGGGACATATATGGATCAGTGTCAGAAATAGTGTGTCTGTTACTAGGCTTGAGTAAATTGTAATGAACCAAAGGAGAATATCAATTCTATTTAAAAAAAAATTTATCTTTGACTGTAAATAACACCATGCTAAAATTGACCAGACCTGAAAAATCTAAGCAAATGAATAAAGGGAAGATGATTAAACAGAAGGTTTTGTAGATACAGTACTGAATTCTGCCATCTTTTTTATAATGTAAATTTCTCCACCATTTTTCATCATATTGCAACACCGTTTTTTGCAAGACGTTCACAGAAAGGTAGAGAAACTAACTGCGTTCTGTTTTATGGCAATAACGTTCAGGTTTGTGGGAGATAATCCCAAAAAATAAGAGAAATTAAAAAGTAAATCCAGAAGTCAGATGATTGACAGGGGCTGGTGTGAGCTGGGTAGGGTAGTTTTTCGAAATTTGAAAGCCCTGAGTCTCTTCCTTCAAAAGACTACACTCACTTTTGGCTGTGCCACTTCCTCCTGTCAATATGCGCCGGTTTCCGACTCAATGCCCTGAGATTTCTATAATCTTATATTTCACTAATAACAGTTAAAATAATTGGTAAACAAACATAATGCTGAAAATATACACTTTTACTGTATATCTCGGGCTTAAGAGGTTAACCCTGTGAGGCCCAAATTAAAAAGAAATGAGCAACTTCAGAGGCCAGAGGGTGGGACATATAAAAACATTTACTATCAAATAGCATTGTGAGGCTGAACAACAGGACCAATTGACTATACATGTGCTTAAAGGGGAACTATCTTATAAATGGCTTTTTTCAGTGTTTACCATTGTTTCTTAGCTATGTGGACTTATATTAATAGGATATATGTCTCTAATTCTCATATTGGCGAATTCTTCCAATTCTCCTCTCACAATATTCACCCTCACTGAACTGAGTCATCTGAAAATGTGCATATCTGTGATGTCAGAGATTTCTCAGCTGCATAATAATGTGGCAGTTGATGTGGCAGTTGGCACCAGGCCACACAGTGGTTGGAGCCCAGCCTCAAAACGGCTTAAGATCTTGAGGTAGAAAAATGCGGTTTTTAGTACTTGATTAGAAATACAAAACAATGCATTTTTTTTGAAAAAAACCTAGGTGTTCCATAGACTCACAGGAATTGTGTAAAAGTGCCCAAATAGTGAAAGAAATAGTAAAATAGTTCCCCTTTAACATTTTTTAAATAAACATAATTTTTTTAAATGGCTAAAAGTGATTTTGTAATTTTGCAACCGTGGGTCTCACAGGGTACTTTTAACCCTGTGAGGCCCAAATAAAAAAGACATTAGCAACTTCAGAGGCCAGAGGGTGAGACCTATAAACACATGAAGGGTGCCGTGACTGAAAAAAAAGGTTGAGAAACGCTGGTATATGGTGTGGCTCTTTGTGGTACCACTAAAAAAAATGTGTGGCTCTTAGTCTCTGACTGGTTGGCCACCCCTGGTCTAGAGCCTAGAGGCCTCAATGAAGAAAATGTTTTGACCTGTTTCATTTGATTATTTCATTTCATTCGATTGTTTACTATTTTCATTTATCATTCTTTATAATTGAGAGATGGCTTATAGGGGTCATGAGTGTTTATGTTTAGAGTTTAAGATGTAGGCCTACTCTGTATAAAATATATATAACTATATATAGATATATCTCTTTGATTTACTGTTTCTTTTTTATTTTTATTTACATGCTTCTTTTTGATTTACATAATTCTGAAAAGGTTGTGCTTGTAAGTGGTATTTTGTACTTTTTTGCAGATCTGTTGTGGGAATGTGTTGTCACTTCCTGTTTGACTTGTATTTACTAGGGTCACTTACCCTTCATGCTTCATGCAAGCCATTCTGAAGAAGGTGTGTTCACACCGAAACGTCATGATTACAGGCTGCCAATAAATTTGGAAAAACCTGGAGTGCGTGCCTGGACATTGTTTCCCTATTTTTTATGTACATGTTATAACATGCATGTATTTATTTTCTATATATATATTTTCAATTTTAACATTGCCATAATGTTGGAGAGGGCAACACAATGTTTTTGTAAGATAAATAGATGTATACTCTTTGAATAGAAATAAATATAAAGAGTTTGAAGTTGTAACACAATGTTTTTGTAAGATAAATAGTTTCGATGAAGAACAAAACCTCCTAAATGCATACAAAAAAGGGGAAAACTTCATATCTGCACTTTGCAAGGCACTAATACCTGGTCGGTATTGTTAACATACGTGTATTATAGTCCAAAAACAGTGTATACAGTGTTTACAGTGTTATTGTACATTGCTAACATACAGTTTATATATTATATATGTATACTCTTTGAATAGAAAAAAATAAAAGAGATATAATGTGCTTGTGTAGTTATTTTTCTGTTAACTTATTCACATGGATTTTAAAACTGAACCTTAAGTTATAGTAACTGCAAATATTTGAGTTGATTAACTTAAACATTTGAGGTCATTAACTTAAAAGAAATGAGGCATAAGAATGACTCAATTTCTTTGAGTCCTGTTAACTTAATCACATGGATTTAAGGTTGAACCTTAAGTCACAGTAACTGAATATATTTGAGTTGCCTCCACTAGAGAACCTTAAGTCACAGTAACTGAACATATTTGAACTGCCTTAACTGAGAACTGTAAGTCACAGTAACTGAACATATTTGAGTTGACACCACTTGAGAACCTTAAGTCACAGTAACTGAATATATTTGAAGCCTTAACTGAGAACTGTAAGTCACAGTAACTGAACATATTTGAGGTGACTCCACTAGAGAACCTTAAGTCACAGTAACTGAACATATTTGAACTGACTTAACTGAGAACTGTAAGTCACAGTAACTGAATATATTTGAGTTGCCTCCACTAGAGAACCTTAAGTCACAGTAACTGAACATATTTGAACTGCCTTAACTGAGAACTGTAAGTCACAGTAACTGAACATATTTGAGTTGACACCACTTGAGAACCTTAAGTCACAGTAACTGAACATAGTTGAATTGCCTTAACTGAGAACTGTAAGTCACAGTAACTGAACATATTTGAGGTGACTCCACTAGAGAACCTTAAGTCACAGTAACTGAACATATTTGAATTGCCTTAGCTGAGAACTGTAAGTCACAGTAACTGAACATATTTGAGTTGCCTCCACTTGAGAACCTTAAGTCACAGTAACTGAACATATTTGAACTGCCTTAACTGAGAACTGTAAGTCACAGTAACTGAACATATTTGAGTTGACTCCACTTGAGAACTGTAAGTCAGAGTAACTGACCATATTTGATTTGACTTAACTGAGAACCTTAAGTCACAGTAACAGACCATATTTGAGTTTCCTTAACTGAGAATTGTAAGTCTTAGCCAACTGAAAACATTTGAGTTGATCAACTTAAAAAATTTGAGGCATGAGATTACGTCAATTTCTTTAAGTTCTGGAAACTTATTCGGGTTTACAGTGTGTGTATCCTGTCTGTCTGCCTGTTCCTGCTAGTTTTAGGAGTCTGCTAGGCTGTCCCTTTGGTTTCTGTTAACTGAAACCAGCCTGTCTACATGCCATCATTAACACACCCAGAGTTGGGCTCCACCTACCTCTGCCTCCATTGCCTCTACACCACACCCATGACACCTGCTGCGTTTCATTTACAGCCACACACAAGCGGGTGATTTGTTCAGTTTTAACACAGGGTGAGGGAAAGGGCTGGTCATGCAGGCAAGCTGTTATTTTGAAGTTTAAAGATTGTAAACCGTATTGCATCCAGTCATAATAGAGAGAGAGAAAATAGAATAGAATAGAAATAGAATAAATTATATTTACTTATAAAGAACTTCTAGGTAAATTGGTGCTTTATATATTAGTGCTTTCACTGCTGCAGGGTTTGAACCTGAAAGATCCTCCGCTATCTTAATCTACATTAGAAGTGAATGTGAAACTTCTGCTCTGTACTGCGAAGTCTGCACACATTTTGTATAATGTTGTCTGACAAGTATTTGTAACATATTTTACAAATTAGAGTTTTTTTTACTTGATGAATGTGGGCAAGAAATTACTAAATGGGTTTTATTTATAATTTTATATATTTGTGTGTGTGTGTGTGTGTGTGTGTGTGTGTGTGTGTGTGTGTGTGTGTGTGTGTGTGTGTGTGTGTGTGTGTGTGTGTGTGTGTGTGTGTGTGTGTGTGTGTGTGTGTGTGTGTGTGTGTGTGTGTGTGTGTGTGTGTGTGTGTGTGTGAAACAACGTCGACTGAGGGGTCTCTGCCTGATAATTAAAATCGTTGACTGAGGGGGGCAGCCCTACTGGGACACGAGGGCCTCCCCAATCTGTGCCAATTTTGGCACCAAGAGGCGTCCTCCTTTTAATTGGGCATGCATCAACCCCAGTCTCCTCCGTAGACCAGACCATCTCATTTAACCTCTTAACATTCTACGGCGCGTATAAGGTTGTGGCACTTTGCGCTCGTCTGCCGGCTCCGGGCTGCACTTCACTTTGAGTGCTAATGTATTAGAGAAACAGAGGTTTGAACATATTTTCTCCTTACTTTTGTGTTGACTTGTTGCCAGATGTGTTATGGTTTGTAACCGACCCCAATCGCACAACACAAGACAGGTATGGTGGTTTGCCAAGAAACAGATATTTATTGTGAACAGGGAAAAAGGGCACTGTCCCTTTAAGGGAGAAAACACAAAACACTGGAATAACACAAGAGGGGAAGGTAAGGTGCCTTTAAGAGGCGGGCAGGAAAAGGGAACACTATGGGAAAGTAAGGGAACGCCTAAGGGAAGGTTAAGGGAACGCCTTGGGACAGAGGAACTAGAGACTAGGTAAACCAGGGACAAGGAGAACTAGGGAGAGAGGACTAGGGACTAGGAGAGCTAGGGATAGAGGGGACTGAGGCCCGCGGAGGCGGGCTGGGGAACAGGGAGGAACTGGGGACAGAGAACCGCGGAGGCGGGCTGGGGACAGGGAGGAACTGGGGACTGGTGGGAAAACATCTGGGCCGCTCTGCAGAACAGAGGAGAGGGTTAATATTCAAAGGGAACAAACAGAGCAGATGCAGAACAGTCCAAATAACAAAGTAACAAAGTAAATACTATCTTCGTGTGAATAAACACACAGTGGGAGATGAAATGTCCAAAATAATATCCACGAGAGAACAAAACAGAGTGGGAGATGAAATGTCCAAACTAATAACTAAGTGAGAACTAAAGGAGGCAATACGCTGGGTGAGTGACATCACAATCAAAACTCACCCAGGCGTATGCGTAATGGTACAGGAACAGCAGCGGGAAGAGGGCAAGGGGCATTACGCTGAGTGAGTGACATCACAATCAAAACTCACCCAGGCGTATGCGTAAAGGTACAGGGACAGCAGCGGGAACGGGGGCAAGAGGCATTACGCTGAGTGAGTGACATCACAATCAAAACTCACCCAGGCGTATGCGTAAAGGTACAGGGACAGCAGCTGGGCGAGGGCATCGCCACTGGGTGGCTGGCTGTCGGAGCCGAGGAACAGAGTGCTGGAACAGCGGCGGTGGCGAGGATGTCGTCCACCGGGTAGCCGCTGTCGGAGCCGAGGAACAGGGTGCTGGAACAGCGGCGGTGACGAGGATGTCGTCCACCGGGTAGCCGCTGTCGGAGCCGAGGAACAGGGTGCTGGAACAGCGGCGGTGGCGAGGATGTCGTCCACCGGTTAGCCGCTGTCGGAGCCGAGGAACAGAGTGCGCGCCACACCTTGGTGTGCGCGTCGGAACAGTGGCGGTGGCGAGGATGTCGTCCACCGGGTAGCCGCTGTCGGAGCCGAGGAACAGAGTGCGCGCCACACCTTGGTGTGCGCGTCGGAACAGTGGCGGTGGCGAGGATGTCGTCCACCGGGTAGCCGCTGTCGGAGCCGAGGAACAGAGTGCGCGCCACACCTTGGTGTGCGCGTCGGAACAGTGGCGGTGGCGAGGGTGTCGTCCACCGGGTAGCCGCTGTCGGAGCCGAGGAACAGAGTGCGCGCCACACCTTGGTGTGCGCGTCGGAACCGAGAGACGCCTCGGGGTGCGTCTGCGAGGAGGAGTGTGCCAAGCACGAAGGTCTGGAAGATGCGCGTCGGCGCGCTGAGGTCTGGAGAGCGTGCCAAGCTCGAAGGTCTGGAAGATGCGCGTCTGTGCGCTGGTACGGAGGAGCGTGCCAAGCTCGAAGGTCTGAAGTGGAACACTGGAATACCTCCCGTAGAGGATTAGAGAGCGCAGTACAGTGTCTCCCTCCAGGCAAACGGCGGCAGGTGGCGAAGGCTTGAGCGCATCTGGCGCGCTGGTCTGGAGTGGAACACTGGAATACCTCCCGTAGAGAATTAGAGAGCGCAGTACAATGTCTCCCTCCAGGCAAACGGCGACAGGTGGCCAAGGCCCTTGAAGATGCGTGTTGCGCGCTGGTGACTGGAGAGCGTGCCAAGCTCGAGGGTCCGGGAGATGCGCGTTGGTCTAGATGTGCGTCAGGACGAACAGCTGCGCTGGGGTCTGCAGTGGAGCGCTGGGGTGCCTCCCGTGGAAGTTACAGGGAGCGCAGAACAGTCTCCTCCACAGGCTACGGCGACAGCAGACGAAGGCTGGAGCAAACATCTCAAGGCTGGAGAGATCCATCTTACAGCATTGGTAGACCAGAGGATCTCCCGAAAGAGTCTAGATGTTAGAGAATATGACTCAGCATGAATACAACACGACCCCACGCCGAAACGAGGGGAAGAGCCCTGGTATTTAAAGCCCACAGGGGAACTAATTAGCCTGCCACCACAGGTGCGAGAGGTAATTGATAATAGTCCAGGTGTGGCCACTGAGAGTAAACGAGAGTAAAGAACGAGAGGGTGGGGGCTAGAGAGAGTGAGTGAGAAGGGAATTTCTAACAGTAGGCTTTAAAGAAACAGAGAAAAGGTGGTGAGCAGCGGGCAAAACCTCACAGTACCCCCCCCTCAACGGGAGCCACCCGGCGACCCAAAACAAATACAGACAGAGTGGCAGGGGGCAAAACAAGAGGTACTGGCCAAGCCAGCAGGGGAAGCCACCACAAGAGTGGGGCTAGCAAAAGAAACAGGGTCGCCGAGGGGTAACTAGGGTAGCAGAGGGGCAACTGGTCTAGAGGAACTGGGTCAAGAGAACTAGTCTAGCGAACTGGGCAAGAGAACTGGTCTAGAGAACTGGTCTAGAGAACTGGTCTAGAGAACTGGTCTAGAGGAACTGGTCTAGAGGAACTGGGTCTAGAGAACTGGTCTAGAGCAACTGGTCTAGAGGAACTGAGGGGCAAGCAGGGTAGCTAAGGGGTAACCATGGAAGCACCGGGAAAGGGCTAGCAGAGGGAAGGTTAGCTGCCAGGGCACTGATAGCTACAGGGCCTATGCTAGCTGTACTGCTACATCAACATAGAGGCTGCGCAAGCTGCCGGAGCCAGGCTAGCAGAGGGAAAGGGTAGCTGCCAGGGCACTGATAGCTACAGGGCCTATGCTAGCTGTACTGCTACATCAACATAGAGGCTGCGCTAGCTGCCGGAGCTAGGCTGGCAGACAGGGCTGGACCAGCATGAGAGCACAAGCTAGCTGGAAGGACAGTCCTAGCTGTGTGAGAAAAACTGACCTTGCTAGCTGAAAGGGCAGTCCTAGCAGTGGGATAAACTACACAAAAAAGTGGAGGCCATGCAGAGGGACCGGGTTAGCTGCTTGGGCCTGGCTAGTTACAGGGCCTATGCCAGCTGCAAGGCTGCATTAACAAAGAGGCTGTGCTAACAGCCGGGGCCAAGCTAGCAGACCGGGGCCATGCAGAGGGAAACTGGGTTAGCCGCCAGGGCATGGCTAGCTACAGGGGGGTCAAACAGGGCAAAACGGGAAGCAAACAGGGGAGCTAACCGGGGAGACTAACAAGCTAAGCAGGGGAGTAACAGGCTAACAAGGGAGCTAAACAGGACTAACAGGGAAGCTAAACTGGGCAAACAGGGAAGCTAACAGGGCTAACAGGGGAGCTAGAGGGGAGACTAACAAGCTAACAGGGGAGCTAACAGGGCTAACAGGGGAGCTAGAGGGAACAAGAAAAAAAAAAGGCAAACTCAACATACACCGTCTGTGCTGGCTGGGGTCGTCGATTTGGTGGGGTCGTACTGTTATGGTTTGTAACCGACCCCAATCGCACAACACAAGACAGGTATGGTGGTTTGCCAAGAAACAGATATTTATTGTGAACAGGGAAAAAGGGCACTGTCCCTTTAAGGGAGAAAACACAAAACACTGGAATAACACAAGAGGGGAAGGTAAGGTGCCTTTAAGAGGCGGGCAGGAAAAGGGAACACTATGGGAAAGTAAGGGAACGCCTAAGGGAAGGTTAAGGGAACGCCTTGGGACAGAGGAACTAGAGACTAGGTAAACCAGGGACAAGGAGAACTAGGGAGAGAGGACTAGGGACTAGGAGAGCTAGGGATAGAGGGGACTGAGGCCCGCGGAGGCGGGCTGGGGAACAGGGAGGAACTGGGGACAGAGAACCGCGGAGGCGGGCTGGGGACAGGGAGGAACTGGGGACTGGTGGGAAAACATCTGGGCCGCTCTGCAGAACAGAGGAGAGGGTTAATATTCAAAGGGAACAAACAGAGCAGATGCAGAACAGTCCAAATAACAAAGTAACAAAGTAAATACTATCTTCGTGTGAATAAACACACAGTGGGAGATGAAATGTCCAAAATAATATCCACGAGAGAACAAAACAGAGTGGGAGATGAAATGTCCAAACTAATAACTAAGTGAGAACTAAAGGAGGCAATACGCTGGGTGAGTGACATCACAATCAAAACTCACCCAGGCGTATGCGTAATGGTACAGGAACAGCAGCGGGAAGAGGGCAAGGGGCATTACGCTGAGTGAGTGACATCACAATCAAAACTCACCCAGGCGTATGCGTAAAGGTACAGGGACAGCAGCGGGAACGGGGGCAAGAGGCATTACGCTGAGTGAGTGACATCACAATCAAAACTCACCCAGGCGTATGCGTAAAGGTACAGGGACAGCAGCTGGGCGAGGGCATCGCCACTGGGTGGCTGGCTGTCGGAGCCGAGGAACAGAGTGCTGGAACAGCGGCGGTGGCGAGGATGTCGTCCACCGGGTAGCCGCTGTCGGAGCCGAGGAACAGGGTGCTGGAACAGCGGCGGTGACGAGGATGTCGTCCACCGGGTAGCCGCTGTCGGAGCCGAGGAACAGGGTGCTGGAACAGCGGCTGTGGCGAGGATGTCGTCCACCGGTTAGCCGCTGTCGGAGCCGAGGAACAGAGTGCGCGCCACACCTTGGTGTGCGCGTCGGAACAGTGGCGGTGGCGAGGATGTCGTCCACCGGGTAGCCGCTGTCGGAGCCGAGGAACAGAGTGCGCGCCACACCTTGGTGTGCGCGTCGGAACAGTGGCGGTGGCGAGGATGTCGTCCACCGGGTAGCCGCTGTCGGAGCCGAGGAACAGAGTGCGCGCCACACCTTGGTGTGCGCGTCGGAACAGTGGCGGTGGCGAGGGTGTCGTCCACCGGGTAGCCGCTGTCGGAGCCGAGGAACAGAGTGCGCGCCACACCTTGGTGTGCGCGTCGGAACCGAGAGACGCCTCGGGGTGCGTCTGCGAGGAGGAGTGTGCCAAGCACGAAGGTCTGGAAGATGCGCGTCGGCGCGCTGAGGTCTGGAGAGCGTGCCAAGCTCGAAGGTCTGGAAGATGCGCGTCTGTGCGCTGGTACGGAGGAGCGTGCCAAGCTCGAAGGTCTGAAGTGGAACACTGGAATACCTCCCGTAGAGGATTAGAGAGCGCAGTACAGTGTCTCCCTCCAGGCAAACGGCGGCAGGTGGCGAAGGCTTGAGCGCATCTGGCGCGCTGGTCTGGAGTGGAACACTGGAATACCTCCCGTAGAGAATTAGAGAGCGCAGTACAATGTCTCCCTCCAGGCAAACGGCGACAGGTGGCCAAGGCCCTTGAAGATGCGCGTTGCGCGCTGGTGACTGGAGAGCGTGCCAAGCTCGAGGGTCCGGGAGATGCGCGTTGGTCTAGATGTGCGTCAGGACGAACAGCTGCGCTGGGGTCTGCAGTGGAGCGCTGGGGTGCCTCCCGTGGAAGTTACAGGGAGCGCAGAACAGTCTCCTCCACAGGCTACGGCGACAGCAGACGAAGGCTGGAGCAAACATCTCAAGGCTGGAGAGATCCATCTTACAGCATTGGTAGACCAGAGGATCTCCCGAAAGAGTCTAGATGTTAGAGAATATGACTCAGCATGAATACAACACGACCCCACGCCGAAACGAGGGGAAGAGCCCTGGTATTTAAAGCCCACAGGGGAACTAATTAGCCTGCCACCACAGGTGCGAGAGGTAATTGATAATAGTCCAGGTGTGGCCACTGAGAGTAAACGAGAGTAAAGAACGAGAGGGTGGGGGCTAGAGAGAGTGAGTGAGAAGGGAATTTCTAACAGTAGGCTTTAAAGAAACAGAGAAAAGGTGGTGAGCAGCGGGCAAAACCTCACAAGATGCCTGTTTTTTGGGTTCCAGAGGAGAGGTAGGAGCTGGAAAACACAACGGTTCCATAGCCTGAAGTCTTATATTCATACAGTCCAAAGTTTATAAAAATCCCACGGAAAATTTGTTTTGTAGAAAGGTTTTTGTAACGTGTGTACCGCAATAATTCAGCGTGATTATCCAAAATGGCCGGCCACTTCCATTCATTCAGATGCGAGAGTCAGGACAAAGGAATTCTTTGTCACCTTCCCCCACTCTCACCCGCTCGTCTTGGATCGCTTTCGGATGCTCCTTGGCTACAACAGTGATAAATCATTTTCGCCATCAGCGGTGATTGGTCAGTTCAGGACCGTTCAGGACCGTTCAGAACCGGAGCGGCCTGTCAAATGACACTAGCCGGATATATCGTCTTGTAACTCGAGAACCGAAGCCTGCATAGGTTGAGTGTGGTGGCTATCAAAAGGCGGAAAAATTAATGGCCATGACGGCCTGTATGAGGGCCATTGGACGTTAAGAAGCTAAAAAAACAAATTGTCCCTGGGATTTTTATAAACTTTGGACTGTATGACTATAAGACTTCAGGCTATGGAACAGTTATGTTTTCCAACTCCTACCTCTCATCTGGAACCCAAAAACAGGCAGCTGGCAACAAGTCAACACAAAAGTAAGGAGCAACTATTTTATTTCAGTGTGTTCAAACCTCTGTTTCTCTATTACATTAGCACTCAAAGTGATTTTTCTTTATTGGGTAAGAAACTTCAGAATGTTACCTTTCAAAAGAGACCAGACTCATGCGTGTGCTATAAGTATAAAGTATAATAAATTGCAAATTACTTTGGGTAAGCAATCATCAGGCATTTATGCAAAATGTGGGGTAAGTTTAAGTGGTCAACAACACTTGGTTCGGCCTTCCCAGTCTACAAGGGACACACCTTTGTAGGCTGCATTCTTCTAAGGATACAACCCCTGAACTGAGACACAGACTGACTGAGTGACCACCAGCAGTAGGTGATGACCTCACTTCATGATGGCATTACAATTGTGTTATCTTATTATCATACCTTATATAAACGCTAGTGTTTGGAAACAATTTGTGTGTGCTAAAGGTACATCAATCTCAATGAAAACCCCACTTGTAACTCACACACACATCCTGAAAAGGCCACAAAAGATGACATAAAACATATGTGTACATGCCATACGTCCTTCATTCATTGGTGGCAACTATGTATGACCCACTATAGCATGCAACAGACATATGTGCTCCAATAAACACTCATTCTAGTTGAATGAGTCATCATCGTCTTCATCATGGCATGACACACACTAGCTCCCTGCGACTCCCTGTTAATCATGAAGCTACTGCGTGCTCTCCTCCAACTCACTCTGTCCCTCTGCCCTGTCTTGCTCACTCTTGACTTCACTGACGTGCTCTACAACCAAATCAATCATGGAAGTGGCCAATTTAAACCCCCAAGCAGGCAATGTGCCTATCGAGTGTCGGTAGATTTGTGTCTGTTCATCACAATTCATGTACTAACACCCAACCTAGTTCATTATTTTTGACCTACTGGGTGAAGCATAGAGTGTGGGTAATACATCCTTGGGTAGTCTTTTCATTTCTGTCTGAGAGTCAGGTTTCTGTTTAAAAGAAGGTACTCCAGTCCAGAAAATCATTATATACTGACAAAAGCTTGAAGGATAAACAGCTACTGAGAAAACTTGCTTCTACACTGGAACAGAGGGTAAACTTGTCTAATTCTGTCAGTTAATCTAAAATCTGAACTCAGGTGAGTTGATTTCAGGGTGTGTGTTTAAAACTGGCCTTTTGTTGTGCTAAATGGAGCCATTAACCCCCAGAGTCAGGTGTCACATAACCCACAGGTGTATTACATCAGTAATCAGTAGGGATGTCCGATATTATCTGCCTGGCATCGAGGGGCTGGACATGCTTCTAAGCTCTTTCCCAGAAGATGGCACTCCCCTCCTTCTAATGGGCGATTTTAACCTGTCTGACTCGTCTCAGTCAGACGCAGTGGTCTCTCTCCTACAATCCTTTGACCTGACTCCCACTGTCATGCCTCCCACTCACAAACCAGGCGGCTCCTTGGATCTCATATTCTCCCGTAACTCCAGCATCATTAACACCACGGTAACTCCCCTCCATTTATCTGAAGACTTCTTCATATCCTTCTTACTAACTCTTATGATTAACCGCAAACCATCCACCCCAACCCAAAACATCTCAGCAACCTGCGCTCCATATCCCCCTCCACCCTCTTCTCCGACATCCTATCCGCTCTACCTGTGAGTGAGACTTTCTCTGCTCTCCCCACAGATACGGCAACATCCACCCTCCTCTCAGCCCTCTCAACCTCCTTCAACAAGCTCTGTCCCCTCACTGAGAGGCCTGCCCGCCGTTCCCCACCAAGTCCATGGCTGTTGGATGCAGTGAGAGATGAAAGGAAGGTCCTGAGAGCGGCCGAGAGGAAGTAGAGGAAGACATGCCTCACTGGTGACATCACCACCTATCTTGTTAGCTTTCTCCAAAACCATCACTACTGCCAAAGGTTCTTTCTTTCACCATAAGATCAAGGCCTCGGCTAAGAACCTTCGCAAACTGCACGCCATCATGTCCTCCCTCCTCACCCCCCCCCCTTTCACCCGATACCCTCCCCACTCATCCAGACCATAGCACCAGACATCCTCCCATTCCTAATGGCAACCATCAACTCCTCCCTCAACTCGGGGGTGGTTCCCACCTCCCACACCGCTCAAAATGTTGTCATGTCTGTCTTCTCTACTTTCTTTGTAAATCAATTGAATGTGCTGTATCCAACCAACTTACTGATTATCCCTTACATAATGACCTCCTAGACCCTAATCAATCAGGCTTTAGGACTGGTTACTCGACGGAGACGGCCCTCATAGCGCTCACAGAGGCTCTTCACTTAGAAAAAGCAAAGGGGTGGCTGGCTCTGCGCTGGCATAGCTGACATCCTACCTCGACGACCGCCCCTACCACGTATCATGGAGAGGGATCATGTCGGCCCCCGGCCCCATTCGGACGGGTGTCCCCCAGGGCTCTGTCCTTGGACCCCTCCTCTTCTCCATCTACACCAAATCTCTGTGTAGAGGGACACCGTCATTTTTGTGAAAGGTAAAAACCACTCTGATGTAGCTGCACAACTCACGAGAGCCATGGTTAAAATATCTGATTGGTTACATAACTGCTGTTCACAACTCAACTAAAACTGTTGCAATGTTCTTTACAAAAATAAACAAAGTGCACAGAGAACCGGATGTCTTTATTGCAGGACAGAAGATCCAAATAGTAAAATAATATAGATATCTAGGTATTCTGATTGACTGTCACCTCACATTCAAAAATCATATCTCAAATATATGTAAAAATCTCAAGTTCACTCTGGTGAATTTTCAGCATCTCAGGAACCACATGTCCACGAGGCAGCTAAATGTACATGTTTTCTCTCATACTATCCTACATAAACTACTGTCTCTATCCACCTGGTCTACCTCTAACATCACCACAATTAACACCAGTTATTTCTCTATACTAACAAGCACTCAAAACGCTAGATATTAAGTTAAATTGTATTATTGGTTGTCACCTGGTATTGGCTGTCACTCTGTGGAACGTGTGGAATGTCTGGTATGTTGCCCTCAAATAACTCCTGTCTTCTCTGTTCCTCGTCGGCTCTTCACACAATCTCCAGAACCAGTACGCGGCGGTACCAAGAGACAAGTGCTGCAGTAACTAGCATTCTATCCTTTTGTTCTCTGTTGATCAGTACTCCTATTTACCTAAACTGCTCTACGGTTGTTCCTAATAAACAGGATACCCGAATTGTGAAGAACGAACCTACTCTCCTTATTGCCAACCACTATTGGAACTCTACACTCTTACCTGGTGCCATCGTAACAGGTTGATAGATAATCAAAGATGTGAACACTGATGTGTATACTATGTGGGGATTGAACTGGGTATATTGCTGTGTATATAAGGGTTAAAATATGTATGTTATTGCTAATGTGTTTGTACTTGTGTTTTAATCTTTTTTTGTACTAGGTACTAGCCCATTATTTCTGGAAGGGGGACTGCCAATGTAAACTAGCCTTTTGGCTACAATTGGGTACATTTACATTCTATTTTATAAAATGTTCCTTAACACATTCGCTGCCACCACTTTGATCATCCTAAACCATTTTCTGCCAGTACTGTAAGTCTATGGAGATGTTCACCTTCTTTGCAGGGCTATAACTTTTTAAATTGTATTGCTAAATTTACATTACTATGGCCCATTCAACATCGATTAGCTATCGTTCAGGATGTAGGAACGTTTAAATTTTTCATTCACACATTCATACGAAAATACCGTCTAGAGCAGGGAGGGGCAACTGGCGGCCCGCGGGCCGCATGCGGCCCTCACCGACGTTCCATGCGGCCCCAGGCCAATATAAAAAAAATAAAAAAAAAATATATATATATATAATATTTTTGTATTTTTTTATTTTTTTTATTTTTTTATTTTTTTGTATTGTATTCGACTAAGAAGAGTTGGCAGTCAACTATGACTCCTTTCGATCGATTAGTCGACTATTTGACTAATAGGGGTCAGCCCTAGTGTGCACATATTCAACGCTGTTGAAAGTGCCGTGCAGCAATATGGGGGTTTTGATAAACTGTCGGCTGTTGTTACCGATGGATTCGCCGGGCTTCTAAGGCAGAGTGGCGTTGAGTGTCCAATGCTGCACTGCATTATACATCAGGTAAGTTCGCTAACATAATTTCCATCTATTGTGCGTCACTATAATGACCAATGCGAGTCGAGTGTAGTCAAATTATATGCGAGAGTCGTTAAATCGTTTTTCTTTTTTTTATCTGATATAGGAGGCTCTCTGTGCCAAGAAGCTTGAATACAGCCATGTTATGGATTTGGTTACCAAGGTTACCAATCTAATTCGTGGAGGCAACAGGTCACTAAACCATAGAAAGTTTGTCTCCTTTTTGGAAGAGATGGACACTGATTATGGCGACTTGCAGCTACACACAGAAATCCGATGGCTGAGCCGTCGGAAAGTACAGGAGCGACATTGAAACACTGCAAATGCAATTCAATGATCGGTTTGAAGATTTCAACGGCATGCAGTCACGGATAGCGCTGTTTGCCGGCCCCCTCACCGCTACGGTGTCAGAGCAGCCCCCACCGTTGCAGCTTGAACTGTGCGAGCTACAGTCAGATCCTTTTTTTCAAGCAAAGAGAAATGAGAGGGGAATTTCGTTTTGGAAACTGCTACCTGAGCCCCGCTTCCCACTCCTCAGGGACTTTGCCCTCTCTATGGCCAGTATGTTTGGGAGCACATACATACGTGAGAGCAATTTCTCAAACATGAAGCACATCAAGTCAAAGGAGAGAAACAGGCTGTCGGATGAAACATTATTTCATCTGATACAGATTGCATGCACAAACATTGAAGTTGACATTCCTGCTATTGTGCGCCAAATGGAGAGACCACAAGTGTCTCATTAAAGACAGGGGGGGGAGGAGATGACGAAGAGGTGTAGAGGGGGGGAAGGAGATGATGAAGAGGTGTAGAGAGGGGGGGGAGAGATGATGAAGAGGTGTAGAGAGGGGGGGGGGCTGATGGAGAGGTGTAGAGAGGGGACCATTATTATTATTATTATTATAACCATTATTGACCCACTGTGGGGCGAGGGTGAATGTCATGCCAGTTTGATTAAGGGTCAATGGGAGGCATGTAGTATTGCACTTTACTTTACTTGCACTTTACTTGTTTACTTTTGTAGTGTTCAGATAACACTAATAACACAAACACAAAGCAGCATTCCTGCTGCATTTCACTACAACAGTAAATCAAAAGTGCAATAATAAATTATTTTGTTAAATGTATAAACTTGTATCCTGCTACTAAACAAAACATTCCTGAGTGCTTCATATCCATAACATGCATTTCAGTGTTATAATGTTTTGTTTAGTAGCAGGATAAAAGTTTATACATTTAACAAAATCATTTATTATTGCACTTTTGATTTACTGTTGTAGTGAAATGCAGCAGGAATGCTGCTTTGTGTTTGTTGAGCAGTGGGCTTTAAGTTCATACATTTATTTTATTAGAAGATATACAAAGATAATTGATCATTTTTGTATATATTTGGGGTTACAGCAATACTTTTAAATTCAGCTGTTTATAAATTCATAAAGTTGAAATTGCATTACTAAATGCATTTGAAATGGAATAAAAACAAAGTTACAACAAATTATAATTGTTTATATACCTTATTTATCACATCTGTGACTATTATGGGCTATTTGAGTGATGGGGTACTACTGGCGGGACTGCCGATAAACAATGCGGCCCCCCAGATTGATTGTGGACATTTTGTGGCCCTCACCATATACAAAGTTGCCCACCCCTGGTCTAGAGTATAAATATGTTTTTATCGTTTTCTGCAGTATTTCCTAGAACGTGAGATATAGACATAAATGCATATTAGATTATCAAATGCCGCTTGATACCGATCAACGTTATATAAAAAATGTCAACTGTACATGGTCCTAAGCGTTATGACTGATCATCCGCGGGTGAACGGAGGGGGGGGGGGGGGTTCGGGGTCATTTATAATTCCGTGACCGACGTTAAATGATTTATGTAGTATGGGTGATATATAGATCAGAGCAGTTTGTATAGAAAATGATAAAAAAAAAACGCTGAAACTCACGGCAGCTTCCTCGTAGCGTTGAGCGATGAGAGTGGAGCAAACAGATCCCAGTTATGTGATGTGGATCGATGCGATCCAGTTCCGGTTTGTATAATACTAATATATGCCCAAATCATGTGGATTATTGAGTTATGGCAAAGATTCATATCCACGGTGTGTGTCTTGAGTCCAGGGACGATAAACGAGTGGCCGGACGGAATAGGGAGACGCACCGGTATCACAAGAGATCCACTTCCGGTTGCAACTCGCCGATCAGCCACCAGGTGGCAGTATTGAAGCGTTGCAGGGTTGTGATGGCTCCCGCAGCATATGACAAGGCTCCGTGAGTGAAATATGAATACCATGACAAAAATATGAAATATGAACTTGAAACACGTCGTACGCCGTTATTGGCAGAATTCGCATGAACTTGAAACCCGTCGTACGACGTGAATGGTGCAAGATGTGTTAATGTACATTGTCCCTCTCTAACAAATAAATTGAAACTGAAACTGGGTAACATTATCATGTCTCATGCCTTCTCGTATCATTGCTATGCAGATGATAGTAAACTCTTCCTATCCTTTCCTTCCTCAGATATCCATGTCTCTGAGCGAATCTCGGCCTCTCTGTCCGACATCTCCACCTGGATGACGACCTAAGCAAAACATAATTGCTTCACCTGCCAGCCAAATCCTCCCCGCCGGTGTAGTCCTTGACGATCGGCTGAACTTCTCTGCTCACATCGCCGCAACGACCAAAACTTGCAGATTCCTCCTGAGCAATGTCAGAAGGATCCGCCACTTCCTGACAAAAGAAGCCACTCAACTCCTTGTCCAATCAACAGCCATGTCTCGCCTCGACTACTGCAATGCACTGCTCGCTGGTCTACCAACCACCGCCACCAAGCCTCTTCAACTCATCCAGAACGCAGCCGCCCATCTGATCTCCAACTTACCAAAGTCAGCCCATGTTACCCCACTTCTTAGGGACCTGCACTGGCAATAAAGTTATATTGTATAGTATAGGATTATTAACGTATATTTGTTGTATTGCCTGTATTGCACACTACTACGGTTGAGGAGCCAAGGAAAACAAGCATCTCACATTTTTGGAATGTATGTACATTTTAAAAAGCTGTGACAATAAAGGAATCTGAATCTGAATCCCCATCGCTGCATAAATCCGCTTCAAGGTCCTCAACCTGGCATATCGTGCAGTGAAAGGAACGGCTCCCGCCTACCTCCAGTCAATGGTCTCTAACTACACACCCTCAAGACCCCTCCGCTCTACATCCTCTGACCGCCTCAGACCTACTCCTATCCAAGCTCCAGGAGGGTCATCAAATAGAAGCCGCCTATTCTTGGTCCTTGCTCCACAATGGTGTAACAAACTTCCCATCACAGTTAGGACAGCCGAAACCCGACCAATCTTAAAAAAAAAAAAGACTAACCTTACTTTCTTATACTATCATGCACTCTTCCTACTATACTAATATCTCTTTACTACTATGCACTCAACACGGCAGCACCCATGTTTTAGCACTGTTGATGCACATTGTTACACTGCTGTAAGAGTTGTACTCTTCCTGCTGACTTGTCGTACAGAACTTGTAAGTCGCTTTGGATAAGAGCGTCAGCTAAATGATTTGTAAATTATTGTGTAGGTACTGAGGGATTTCAGACACAGCCCATGTCTGCTCAACGTCACAGGTTCAAGTCCTATGTTACAGGTCATTGCTTCTTAATGGATTTTATTTATAGAGCACACTTTAAAATACAATATAATCTCAAGGTGTTTTAACATGGCATACTAAATAAAATATACATCATAATAAAACATTAAAAAGCAGCTAAATTAATACAATAGAATGGTCAAGGAAAGCACATACGTAAGGCTCTAGGAAAAAGCACTGTGGAAGAGATCTGTTATTCTATCTCTTCAACCTGAATGACCTATCTTGGGCTACCAAATGTGCTACAACAGTTCTTTATGCAGATGATTCAACATTGTATTACGCGGCACCATCATGCAATGTACTGTACTTAATGAAGTTTTGAGTAGAGAACTTAAAGTTGTGCATGACTGGGTAGTATGTAATAGACTTGTCCTTAATATCTCCAAGACTAAATGTATTGTGCTGGGAACAAGGCACAGGTTATCTACAAATCCAAAGCTTCATTTAAACTTGTGTAATTCAGCAGTTCAACAAGTTGAAAGTACTAAACTCCTTGGAGTGATGCTGGATTGCACTCTGTCTTGGTCTCAGCATATTAATTATATTGTTTTTAAAATGGGAAGAGCAATTGGTATTTCCAGGAAATGTGCTTATTTTGTTGCCCGTCCCCTTTTATGTGCAAAGTTTAGTTTTATGTCATCTTGACTATTGCTCTGCGATGTGGTCATCTGCTGCCAGTGGTGACCTCAGGAAGCTCCAGGTGGTCCAGAACAGGGCAGCACGGTTGGTACTGGGCTGCTCACTAAGGTCTAATGTGAGCCGTATGCATGCCCGCCTCTCTTGGCTTAACATTGAAAATAGATTGTCTTTAGTTTTAATATACTTGTGCTGTTCAAGTTGGTCATGAGCAGTAAAACTCCTGTTTTTATACATAATCAGATTGTTTTTAGTAATACTGTGCACGAGCATTACACTAGAGGTTCCAGTAGTGGGCAGCTTGAATTGCCAGGTCCTAGAACCAGCGCTTTGGGGAGATCTTTTATTTTTAGAGCATTAACTCTGTGGAATGGCCTGCCTCTGAACCTCTGCTGCATTTACAGTAGATTCACTTTTAAAAATAATCTTAAATTGTTTTTAAATTGTTTTTAACACTGTAAAGTAATTTTTTGTTTTTGTTTTACACTAATGTAATTTTAGCTATATTAATTGTTACAGTAGATTCATTATGCATTGTGTGTACTGACTTTTAATAATTAAGTTTTTTGCAATAGTGATTGTTTTTGTGTGTTTTTTTGTGTGTGGACCCCAGGAAGACTAGCTGGTTGCTATCGCACCAGCTAATGGGGATCCCTAATAAAATCAAATCAAATCAAACCTCCAACTCTCCAGTCACACTCCACTATACTTTCCAATAAAGCTGAAAAGAACCCCCACAAAAATCTTTCTGAAAGTGAAAACCAAGTAAAACTTTTTTCTCATTTAATTAGACCATTGGTGAAAATCCAGTCTAAGGTTAGAGTTTGCCCATCAACCCCAGAACGGCTTTCAAGATTCCTCTCTCTGTTTCTTGGCCATAGCAGCTCATTATTCCGAGCTGAACGAACACCAGAGTAGGGTTATTGACCTCGAGCTACAGATTGTGTATCTGTTCACATACCTTGTTTGATTGATTTGATTTGATTGATTTGAGTATGTCAGATGAATAACTATTTAACTATATGGCATTTATATCATAAGGTTTCATAGGAACAACGTTATTATCTAATGATGGTAAATTAACCTCTTAAGCCTGATGGGCTGATGGGCCCGGTACCTGGCCGAGATTTATTTCACGTCACAAATAGATCAATACAGTCCATATTAAGAGTGTTCCTACTTAAAGACAGTGAAGGTTGAGTACTCTCTCGTGATATCACATTCACACTCCCAAGTGATTTGGAATGACCTTACAACTGCAAATACATGGGCTTTCCTGGAGTTATATGGCTTGTCAGTGCAAGGGTTAAATCTATGCTTTGGATATTGTCAGGTTTCTGTCACCTATTGTAATAAAACACCCCAAGCGTCCGACTGTTGGTATTTATTTTCTCTGGCAGTCTTTTCTCTTTACCCTCCATGTATAAAAATTATATTAAATGAAACCGGGTAGATCAAAGTGAAACCACAAGTATATTCATGGCAGGGTTGGCATTTCATCCAATCACACTGAGACAATAATACAAATCCAGGGGCTGTCACACACACACTAGCAGGTGAGTCTACAAGGTCCTCAGTCGAATGTGGACAGTGTAGACTCCAATTTCATGCATATTCCACATGAAATGTGTGACAGAAATTTTAAGAATTTTTGTGAAAAAGGTGTTTCTCAACATGTTTCATTGACCTTGAGCTTCTCCTGCATGTTGTTATTGTCTCACAGTGGGTGCGTCACGTAAACGAGCGGCTCAGCTTTGCTCAGAGCAAAAAACACACTTAACGGGTTGCTCAGTTCCGCTCTCTCTGAACCGCTCAAAGCGTTGCTGAGCACTTTCTGACTAGGCTCGGTATACAGAAGAAATGGATCCTACATGGACGCTCTTACTGTACATGTCAAATGCAGGTGGGTCATTAACCCTTTAACTGCGACAATACAGAAGGGTTAACCCTTTCACTACCACACGACAAATGGAGTGTGATTGTGAAAGGGTTAACCTTCTGTAGTGTGGTCGTGATAGGGTTAAAGGCAGTTGCTCAGATAGAGCAGAACGGAAGTGGTTAAAAAAAATTCTCTTTTAGCTTGACAGAGGAAAGCAACACTTATGATAGAATGATCCAGAGAAATATTGTTATTGTCAGAGGAAAGCAACAGTCATGATTGGAGGGTCAAGAAAATGGGGCGGGGTTTGGTATAGGTCAATTGTCCATGCTTGCTTGCGCACTGGTACTCTGAAACAGAGCAGCCTCATTATTAGTGTTATTGGCTGCAGTTGTGTTTACTCATCTAAATGCTGGTTGTGGAAATGGCCAGTGGGACTGTAACTGCTGGTTATTGAGATCATAAGGGAGAAGAACACTCTAGATTGTTTGTAGGTGTTCATGATATGTGTATAACACAGAGTATCTATCATTATATGTTCATAATATGTGTATAACACAGTATCGCTCATAGATGTTCATAGTATGTGTATAACACAACGTATCTATCATATATGTTCATAGTATGTGTATAACACACAGTATCTATCATAGATGTTCATAGTATGTGTATAACACAACGTATCTATCATATATGTTCATAGTATGTGTATAACACACAGTATCTATCATAGATGTTCATAGTATGTGTATAACACAACGTATCTATCATATATGTTCATAGTATGTGTATAACACACAGTATCTATCATAGATGTTCATAGTATGTGTATAAGACAAATGATATTATCATAGATGTCCATAGTATGTGTATAACACACAGTATCTATCATAGATGTTCATAGTATGTGTATAAGACAAAGTATCTATCATAGATGTTCATAGTATGTGTATAACACACAGTATCCATCAAGGATCTTCATAGTCAATCTCATCAGAAATGTTTTATAAAGTACTCGACCACAGGGAAAAAGGTACATAATGTACGCTACTGTATGTTATAGCCATAAGTAATGTATTTATGTCTTGTATAAGTAATATATTTAGTTTTCTATCGTCAACAGTCCAAAACAAGCACCATGACCAGGAGTCGAACCAACAGTTGTGATTGTGATTACGGGCGACTGGGGCGAGTGCTCTCACCACAAGACTAAATTACCCACCCACCTTTCTACAAACCTAGCAATACTATGATTATGTTTAGTTTTTAACGGTTATAGTTAAGATATAAAGTTAGGGTTAAGTTTAGGGTTAAGGTTCAATGGTTATGATTAGTTTAAGTTAATGGTTAAGGTTAGGATTCGGGCGAGGTTATCAGGAAAATGTGTCTTGGTCGTCTTGAAGTAAAGGCAATTGCCTCCCATGTGAGCGCCCCAGCACAGGTGTTCTGAAGTTTTCTGAAAATGTTAAAAGTTAAATGTCTTTGAATATGTAATATGTACTTAAATGTACACATTGTACATTTTCGTAAATACGTCAATATATTACTTATGGCTGTGACTGTGGTTGATTAGTACTTTATTTCCATATTTTAAGTGAGATAGTATTTGTATTATATCACACAGTATTTGTGGATCTTCATAGTATTATACCACACAATATCCATCATGGATGTGGGAGAAGACAGTAGGGTTGGTTTGAGAGCTAAAGATTTTTTTTAATAAGGCCACAGAGTCCCAAACTGCGGTTTCATTTGTCCAGATATAAAGGACAATCATCCGAAATCCAATATAACATGGGTGTACAGTACATAAATTCAGTTTATTTTTCATTTACTATCCCCAGGACCCTCTCAGACACAGTTAGTTATCACCCCCGGGACATCGGGACGCCTTCATTTCATGCCGTGCTACAGGGACCTACATACGGTTGTATTATTTCTCAAGTATGGAATAAAAATTAAAGGAGAGTTTTAATGAGCCAGTGTACAATGAAGAAATACATGAAAGAGAACCGAGTACGCCTACCAACAATCCCAATTTCCATCTTGTTTCTCACGTTTTAACCCTTTCTCACTTTGTGTTCCCGTGCTGTTGGTTCTGTTACTTTGCCATATTTCTGAGCAGTTGTCATTACAGCGGCGTCTTTGTATGTATCACTTGGACTGGTGAGTTGCACCATATCACAAGTTCCTTCATGCAGGGATGCACCTACAGTATACATTATTAAATTGGGTACAAAATATACTATTTTGTATTTGTTGTACCCAATTTAATCACCTGTATATTGTCACTTCACTGCTACATTTGCACTCTGGTTGGATGCCAAACTTCTTTTCATTGTACTGGACTTGTGCTGTATAATGACAATACATTTTAATCGAATCAAATCTAATCTAATACAGATACTGATATCGGTCTGACACCAGGCTAAAAATGTTAGGTTTCCCGAATACTAAAGCCTGATACCAAGAAACATGTGTAACATACTAAAAATAGCTAAGTGGCTTGACTTGCTGCATTTTTAATGTATAGAAGCATGCTAGATTTCACATGCATCTGATTATATATCTCAATAATTGTTGTCCAAGGACGCCAAACTGACTACATCTACTGAAGTAAAAGTCTATACTTATTATTCTGTATTGGCCAATACTGAAGGTTAGTACTCAGAATCGGTATCGGCAGTGAAGAACTGGTATCGGTGCATTCCTACCGTCATACATCTCTATCTAGAACAGGGGTTCCCAAAGTGGGGGTCGCGACCCAGAGCCGCCGCTGGGGGGTCGCCAGATGATTAAAAAAAAAATAATAATAATAATAAAAAAAAAAAAAGCAGTCAGGCCACTGAACTTAGAAGCAGGCCAGGCCGGTGTTTCTAGTTGCAGCAGCGCAATAGTTAGATAACCTAGGTGGGGAACAACCAGGAGATCACTGCAACTCACACAAGTTTGATCTCAAGTGACTACCTGGTAAAATAAAGGTTAAATAAAATAGAAATCTCTCTCTCTCTTGCTCTCACACACACACAAAGGGAGCCGCATGTGATTGGTGGAGGCGGGACCCTTACAAAAAACTGTTGTTGCTAATCATTGACACATGCTAGCCTGTAATAACCCCCCCCCCAAGAAAAAATCTACTTTGCATTTGATATATTGCAAATATATGCCATCACACACACTGGCATTTAAAGGGTTAGAATTATTAAATGAATATGTGGTGTTATGATCAGGGCTGAAGTTGAATAACATATTGTATTTTTTTCAATCTGACATTACAAAAAAACTGAAAATCCATCTAAATCAGTGTTGTTGCTAATCATACATATGCTAGCCTGTTTTTTAACAATAATTGTTGTGATGCCATCACAAACACTGGCATTTAAAGGGTAAAAATAAAAGAATTCCTGCACCAGAATGCAAGAAATGAAGTTTTTGTAACAAAACATTTCCTGGTGGGGGACCCCCAGACCCCCTGCTTAGAAAGTGGCCTGACTGGGGCTATATTTTGCACTATATTTCCTGGCCTGAATGATTTCCCGAGTCCGGCCCTGGTTAAAAGCCTCCAATGCTTATTAGTGTGTGTGTGCGTTTGAACGTTTGCATGTTTCAACCATACATTGGGGGTCGCGGCCAAATATGATATCCTCACACAAAAGTAATTTTTTTTTTATTTTTTATTTATCCTTTATTTATCCAGGAATGTCCCATTGAGATACAAGATCTCTTCTTCCAGGGAGTCCTGACCAACACAGCACACAACAAGTTTCAACATAAAACAGGGCATTAAACAAAAAACATACAATTCAAATATAAATACAGAGGGTCATTTGTGCAGTGGCAAGGAGCATAATCACATCAACAATAGCATCAGGTAAAACAGTTACATGTTTCATAAAGGGCTAATCGTAGCATACCTTTAAAAGCATTCACAGTAGGAAGTGCCTGTAGACAAAGTTTCACTTGCAGCGTATTCCATAAAAAGGGAGCATAGTGGGAGAATGCAGCTTTACCAAGCTCTGACTGCATCAAAGGAACATTTAACAGCATCCCATTTGCTGCTCGTCTGGTATTAAAAAAGCAAGTATAAAAGGACAGAAGTCTGGAGATATATAAGGGCAGCTTACCTAGCAATGACTTAAGGATAAAAATCAACATGTGTGATTGTCTTCTTTGGTACAGAGAGGACCATCCTAATGACTGATACAAAGTGCAGTGGTGGGTGCGAGAGCCTGCACCTGTTACAAAACGTATGGCAGTATGGTACGCAGAATCCATGATGGTGACTTTACACTGCATGCACCAGAAATAAATTGTAGGTTCCGCTGAATTATATAATGTATGGCACTTGATACTGACTGAAATAATTAGCTCAGAATTGGAAAATATATAACACTATGTCCAGACACATTTGTGTCTATGTAGGCTTTAGAGGGCTAATTGTGGAAATAACTAAATATCCAATAAATATAAAAAGCTACTCCTGTGGAAAGGCTATCATATATTAATTTACTTATACTGCATACATACAGTATATATATACTGTATATATATATATATATATATATATATATATATATATATATATATATAACAAACAAGTTTTGCCCCCTCAGATGGTAGAGATATTTGGTCTGGCCCATGGACTAAATAGCTTCTCTTGTTATTCTCTCTGCTAAAACCATTGTAACATGCGATAACAATGACACAGGGAACAATCAACTCTATTATTATGCCTATTCGCCATACACGTATAACAATAATAATACATTTGTATCTCACATACTCAAAGCACTAACAGTATAAAATATAAAGTATATATATATAAATACACACACACATACAAACATAAATATACACATACAAGAGGAAGAGGACAAGCAAAGAGCAAGCAGACATGACATGACATTTGTACATACAGTACAGATAACAGAGCATGTCACCATACTCATTAGAGCGGGGTGTGACCAAGTTAACTTCTCTCTAGCTGTCAGCTCTCATGAGAAAGGACAAGCAGCAACGCAGAACACAGTCAACACACATAAGCAAAGTGACGTGTTTGCACACAAACGGCAATATATATTGATATAATTTCAAGTGTAGTAGGCTGTCTCAAGCAACAAGCAGGTCTTGAGCCATCTAGGTATTGTTCAAAGCGAGAGATAATGCATATTTGTTATGTGTGCCATGCACCCATGCAAGCATTTCTGTCCTGAGCATCTACTTATCTATGTGGACATAAATAAATGATACAAATCTGTTTGTGGTGGGAGCATGTGTGTGTGAGAGAGAGCGAGAGAGATCTCTGTGTGCGTGTGACAGTTTGAGTTATCAAGATCACAAGGGTGAAAATCAGTGTAGAATGTCCACATACCGGTACATACGTGTGTGTGTGTGTGTGTGTGTGTGTGTGTGTGTGTGTGTGTGTGTGTGTGTGTGTGTGTGTGTGTGTGTGTGTGTGTGTGTGTGTGTGTGTGTGTGTGTGTGTGTGTGTGTATTTTGTGCAAACAACGGTGCAAGGAAGAATTGTGGCCTACTGCCATAAACCAAGTCTCCTTGCAGACCCGTCAACAAATGGTTTTACACGTCAGGTCAAAACTATTTCAAGCATCATGAGTGCATAGTACACTTTTAGGACTGGTGGCCCTGCCATATACAATTAGTAGTGAGTAATTGTACTGGGTATGTCATAAACTGTTTAGTTCAGTTAAGTTTTTTTGCATTATATAATATGAAAACACAAACAGCTGTTCAGTTTAGGCTAGCTCTTCAACATACTGACAATGCTCTTCACCCGCTGTGTCTTTCCAGCTGCCCTCAGTTAAAAAAAAAATTAAAATAAACACAAGCTCTAACAGATAGGTATGATGTATTTAGAGGTGGCTAGAATGTGTACAGTCAATGGAAGGAAGCGAAAAGGAGTGTGACAGTTTATTGTTCAGGTGTACCCCAAGGAACTTATATGACTCCACCACCTCCACCTCCACCCCTCGGATGGTGATGGGAATCAGGGGGGGCCTCTTCTTGCCCCTCCGGAAGTCCACCACCAGCTCCTTGATCTTACTGGTGTTGATTTGGAGGTGGTTGCTGTCGCTCCACCCCACAAAGCTCTCCACCAGGGCTCTGTACTCCTCCTCATCATCGTCGGTGATGTAGCTTACGATGGAGGAGTCGTCTGAGAACTTCTGCAGATGGCACCCGCTTGAGTTGCGGCAGAAGTCTGAGGTATAGAAGGTAAAGAGGAAGGGTGACAGCACAGTTCCTTGGGGGGCGCCGGTGTTGCTCACCAGTACGTCAGACTGACTGTCCTTACTATGCTACTATTGAGATCATGTCTTCAATGAAGTAAAAGCAGCCTTCACTTTCTTTTCTTTACAAAATTCTTAGAAACTCAAATTCTACCAACATTCGGGTGATTAGGATCAGGGCTGGGTTTACTTTAGGGTAAAGATCTGCAACATGCAAGATGCCCAGGAAACCTGCAGGTTTTTCACGGAACAGGTATTTTTCATATAGTTGCGGGTGGTCACATTTACACTGAATGATGCGCATGTAGGCCTACAAAGAAAAATTCTTTGTAGGCAACTAAAGTCTTAGTTGCGTATTAAAATAAATACCGACAACAAAGTAGGAGATTTCGCACTCTGCTTCTCATCCATCCAATCCCTTACCTGTCATATGACATCAGCAGGGCAGGCTAGTTCCACAAGTTAGTGGACACATGTAAGAGCTGACATCTATGGATTCAGCGCAATCTGCAGTTTCATGTGATACAGACAGTATATATTAAAAGCCTGCTATAGTCTCTGAAAGACAGTATGTTGATCATACTGCTGGCAATATGCTTGTCTTCAGGGGGTTTAAACATGAAGAGGTCTGTGTTTTTATTCTGGCTGACACATGAACTTACCAATGTAGCAGGAGGTTAAATTAATCAAATATCAATATTATCAATACTGAACTTTGATTCAACACTATTATATTGTTCTTGGTTCTATTTTCAGGAGACAAATTACCTGAAGTTTATGATTATCAAGTAGACCTACAGATTATTCCATCATAAGAAAATGTCCAGAGAGTTTATATGATAATATGCTTTGTTTTCATGTCAGCAATCATCTATATTGAGAGTAAATGTAATCTTTTTTCAATCGTGAGAGTTCTAATATTCAAAAGAATGAATGTCACTCACCAGTACATGTGGACATTATTTTCGGAGGGACAGGAAATGTGAGGCAAAAATGCATGATCACTATGGATGGATGCAATATCTGCAGGTAATTCAAAGACTGTGCAGGATCCTCACACTGCCCCACCAGTAAATGTGTACATTCAACAGCTAATGTACAAATTCACTAAACGTATGAATCAATATTCAAAATAGCATGCTATCTTCAGAAATGTAAAATAAATAGTTTTGAGTAGTGGTTATCAACCTGGGGGCCACATGATTTTGTGCAGGGTGGTCGCAAAAAGATATACAGATACTGAAGGTTTTTTCCATCCATTCCATCCAAAACCATCCTCAAATTAAAATTTTTTTAAGATTTATTTTAGCATTTTTACAGCTTTTTACAGGCGGAGAGGGAGAATGGGAGAAGATGTGGGCGGAAGACATGCAGTAAATGTCACCGGTTCCGGGAGTGGAACAAATGGCTGCATAGTACCACAGTGCGTTATGTGGTGTGCCACCCTGGCGCCCCCATCCTCAAATTATTAATGTTAAATAACCAGAAAAAGGAAACAAATAATCACTCTTTGGTGTCAAATTTCACCATTCTGAGACTTCCAGTTCTGCCCTAGGATGGAGGAGACAGTGGGAAGGAGGTGAAATAGCTTAAACTGAATTCCTACTTAACCTAGCTCTGGTAGCCAGAAAAGAAAGACCCAAGGAATAACAAGAATGAATGGCGAATAAGCTAGCAAGAAACATGATGGCAGAGGGTGGAGGCATAATATTGGTACTTCTCAGGGAGAAATTCAGAACCGCATTGGAATCTCTCCGGGGACACTTCAAGAGTAGAGATCTCCAGCCTTCACAGGTAGTTGGGAAAATAAATTGAGGCATATACATTTGGAAACAACAAGAGGTTTTGGAAAGCCTGCATCAAGAAATTGGAGTGGAAATGGGAAAGATTCCCCTGTGACAATTGACCAAGCCTATAGATCGCTAGCACCAAAGCCCAAACAAGGCTATCATCGCCGGGTCGCATTACTATGCACAAAAGGAGGGGGTTGTGGACCTCGCTAGGGGGGGAAAGGTCCCCTCACCTACCGGTTTAAGCCGGTCCACATAATACCCCAATCTACTGGCGGAAATAAGCGAGGCTCAGGGCTACTTTCAACGCTGTGACGGCAAAGCTCCAAGAGGCAGACATGGGGTACAGCCTTTTCTATTCCATGGTCTAGCTATCGACCTGGAGAGTGTGAGACACACTTTTGGAGGACTTCTACCAGGCTAAGATGTCCAGAGGACAGATAAATTCACAACCTTAGTTTCTTCTCTTTGATTACTTTGTCTTTTTGACCATTTTCCCTACTGCCACCAGAGACATTATGACTAGTAAACCAGGGCAGAAGACGGTAAGCATACTGTTGGTGGCCGATGGGCAATGTTCCCTGTTCGTTTATGGGGCCATTTACGATGGCAGAAAACGCAGATATAAATGTGTTCAGCTTCTATTCAGGCCATTTTATATTTGGATTTACTAAGTGTATATACATATGGGTTAGATAGTATAACACAGCATATTGGGGGTGTACTGTGGGACTTGAGGGGAGACATTATTATTTTGTTTACACTGGCAGGGCCTATAGCTGGTTTGCAAAGCATTTGCTGTACATCATTTTTAGGATTATCAAAATAAATTAAAAAAAACATGTGAACCAAACATGAGCCTAAAGGTACTTATTTGAGTGTTTGTGGATTGTGATGGTGGGCCCCACCATTGGGAAAAATAGTGACCGGGCTTTAAACATCTAATTTTCTCCTGAGGGTCATTTGTTTATTCATTATATATTGTTTTCCATTCAAGAATTTCAATACTCTCCCAGAGCGACACGATGCACTTAAATTTTTTTTTAACCCCCCCCCCCCCCTTTTTACGCATTTTTCTCCCATCCCAATGTTCCTGGTTGTTGCACACTTACCCCCTACCGTCGGTCTGGGAGGGTGAAGACTACCACACGCTTCCTCCGATACATGTGGAGTCAACCAACCGCTTCTTTTCACCTGACAGCGAGGATTCTCACTGGGGGAGTGTACCGCGTGGGAGGATCACACTACCTCCCCCAGTTCCCTTCCTTGCTGAGCAGGCGCCCCAACCGACCTGTAGGAGTCGCTGTTTACAATGACCAGGATACATACCCCACCGGCTTCCCACCCGCTAACACGGCCAATTGTGTTGTATGGAGGTATGGACAACCGACCAAGCCGGAGGTACCGCTGACAGCTGGATTCGATCTCAGTGTCTCTGCGGTGGTAGGCAGGTGGACACGGTGCACTTTTAATAAAAGTGCTATAGATATATTTGATATTTGATGGAGCTAAAGTCAACATGGTTAGGCTGAGTGTTTCAGTGTGAAAGGAGAGGGGAAGTTGAATGCCTTTTTTGGTGTTTTGTTACTCTTGTTATGGCAGCTGCAGTTATATACAGTATATACTGTACATGTTTTGGAAAATGCAAATTTATCTGGAGCTAGAGAGATGATTGATGCGGAGAATAGAGGGAAGATATTAGTCCAGTATAAATGGAATTGGAAAGGGGATAATGAGGCAGTAAAGAAAGGAAGAGTATTGGCTTAAACAATTCTTTAAATTAAAGGCAGACATAGTGTTCCTTAAAGAAACTCAGGGTAAGGGTAAAGGCCTCTACATGCTACAGCAACTTCAAAGCAACTGCACCACAACATCGACAAAGCAACGGTGTTGCAGACAGTCTGCCTTTATGCTTCTGCAACATCGACGCACAGCCTATGTAACATTGTACCCCGGATGTAGCTAGGTTCCCTAGATAGATGACACTTCCCTTCTCAACCAACCCATTGATACAAGCAGAAAAATAAGCATAATTTTTACTGCCGGGCGGGGGGTTTCAAAATAAAAGAGCGACGTCTAAAAGCACCGTAAATACGTTTATTTTTTACAATATCTAACGTTACACGAACCTAAACTAATCTAAAGTTAGTTTAGGTTTGTGTTAACGTTAGATAATGTACAAAATAAACGTATAAATACGGTGCTTTTAGACGTCGCTCTTTTATTTTGAAATCCCCCGACCGGAAGTATTATAGTGTCTGTTGCTAGCAGCTTAACCTTTGTCGGCCGGACCGGTTCTGTGCTTTTTCGAGCTAACCTAACGTCATTAGTTTCCAATGGAGAGGAGAGAAAGACCTCGGCTCACATGCAGCTCAAACTACCTGTTGGAATAAATTAATTGATTGATGTTTAACTTGTCCCTGTGTGTGTCCAGTCATTTCGACTAGCAAACGTTGTATTTAACGTTACCTCAGGATACCATTGTATTTAGTTGGTTAGCTATGTAGCTAATGTGGATAGCATTTTGTATAGCATCAATGTGTAGCTGGCTGGCTACAGCTTTATTTACTAAATTATGGAGGCTTTTTAATCGTCAAGGTAAGAGAGGATTTGTCATGATCAACTGAAGGCGTATGCTATGGAACAATATGTGCTTGGGTTTTCAGAAAAAGGCCAGCTATGATGCTAATTATTTAGCTAATATTGATAGCATAGCTTGCTGGCTACAACAATGGAGGATGGTATTCCTCCCTGCGGGACCAATATTATTCTATGACAGCCCCGCCCCCATTCGCTAACCAACCAATCACTGCTACGCAACATCAGCGCAAGGTTCTTCAGATTAGATTTGAGAGAGATGTACGCAACATCCTCGCAACACAGTCTACAAGACCCTCTGCAACAACCGCGTTGAAATCGCGCTGATGTTTTGTTGCAGTTTATTTGAAGTTGCTGTAGCATGTAGAGGCCTTAAGCCAGGTGTTTCACTCCCACTTCCAATTTAAGTCGAGAGGGGCAGCAAACTGGTATGTGGTGTAGTGGGGACGTTATATAAGGTTAACTTATTTTGGTCAGTGTGTATGCTCCTAATTTCGATGATGAGAAGTTTACTATGGCCTTCAATCCCAAATTTTAACTCTCATCATTTTACTAGTTGGGAGACTTCAACCGTGTCCTGAACCCAGAGTTGGACAGATCTTCAAAAACTAGCCAACCACTGTCTAAATCAACAAAGAATATAGAATATTTTCAAAAATAATATGGAATTGTTTAACCTTGGATCTGAAAACCCATTCATCCAGTGCGTTGTTCCCCTGCCCACCAATCATACTCACAGATTGATTACTTTCTAATAGATCAAAAACTCTACGGCTGCCTCCTGGTGATTTAATAACTTATTTATGACAGGGCTTTCATTTCAGCCCAATTAGACCAATGTATGGCTATTAACGACAATGGGCAAGTATCTAGAGGAACACTTTGGAACACTGTCTTACAGTATACTAAATCTAATTGTAATGTCCCACCGGTTCATGGATTGTTCTCCCCTATACCTCTCCCCGTCCCTGTATGTGTTCCTTGTATATCTGTCCCTTATTACATGGCGTTTTAACATTCGCCGAAATGCTTGATTGTGATTGGTCAATAGCCCCCGACAGCGGTGAATTATTTTTCGATAACCACCGGTGATTATTGTTTTTCACAGCTGGAGTAATCAAGCCCACTGACACACACTGTTTCAGCTGCTCAGCATATGCACAGCTGCATTCAGTCATCAGTGCAAGCTGCCGGCGATGACAGCGGGAGCGACAGAACAGAACTGCGTCTGCATTTGATCTCGTAAAATGAATTAGGTATATTGTTAGTAAGTTAGCCATGTAATAAGCGGGATAATGTATAGCCTATACTCGGTCATTGTAGCAAAATAATTGACCTTCACTGACGTTTAAAACTCCTCGGCGAGGCGCCTCGGTATTTTAAACTCTGTGTCGGTCAATTATTTTGCGACAATGACCTCGTAGCTATACATTATCCCTTAGTTAGTGTTATTTCCCTTCTCTCTCTCTTGCTCTCTCTGGGAGCATGTCTATGTTCCCCGGGTCCTATGTTCCCCGGGTCCTATGTTCCCCGGCAGGGCCAGACTGGGGAAATAATTCATACCGGGAGATATAGCGCGAAATATAGCCCCAATCAGGCCACTTTTTAAGTGGGGGGTCTGGGGGTCCCCCACCCGGAACATTTTAGTTACAAAGACTTAATTTCCTGCATTCTGGTGAATTTTAGTGCATGTGAATCACAAACTAATGAGCCAACAATTGCTTAGTACAATGTACTGTTATGAACCTCAAATAAAACTGTTGTGGCACTAGCAATGGTACTCTCTCCACCTTCAAAAAGAAAAAAGCAAGAGCACAACATATTTTTCTATTTACTATTATAATACAGTTAACCACTCTCTCCACCTATTCAAACAAGGCAAGAGCACAATACCATTATTCACTTTACTGATGCACTACCCATCAACAGTTAAAATAGCCCTTTACACAAACATTAAATAACAGACCTTTCATTACAATACTATAATAACAGTAGCCACTGCCAGAATAGTGACACATGTATCACGTGTGGTGAGCACACGCATGCATGCACAACGAAGACAGAAGATTGCGTTGTCTCAATCATTTTAACTATAAAATGAGCTCAAAGTATGAGCTCACTGACTGAAATTTCCAACAAAAAGCATCAATTGTCAAATAATATTGATCACATTAACTAGACTAGATGTTTTTGAGGAAATTAGAAAGGGAACAACAACTTAACCCTTGTGTCTGATCAGATTCTTATTTTTTTGATAACTTTGCAGTGCTTATGTTTGTAGCCAATGTGGCAAAAGTGTGTAATCTTTGAATTATCTTGGAATTATTTTGACTCTCTCTTTCATAAATTGTTTATTCAACTTCAGCCCCAATCATAACCACCACATATTGTTTTTTGTAATGTCAGATTTAACAACTCCTTTTGGGAGTGTGCCATCTGCCATTCCATTCGCCGCCTCCACGGTCAATCAGTTGTATCGCCTGGTCCCGCCTCCACCAATCACAAGCGGCAGCACGGCTCCATTGTGTGTGTCCGCGTGAGGGAGAGAGAGTCAGATAGTTCTCCAACTCTGTCGCAGACAGTGAAATCCTGGTTGTTCCCCACCCACCTGGTTATCTAAAAACTATCGTGCCGCGCCGCCGCCACAACTAGAAACAATGACCTGGCAAAAAAAATTTAAATAAATTATAATTAAAAAATATATAATATTTTTTTTTATATATATCTGTGCAGGCCAGGCCACCGGGAAAACTCCCGGTGCTCCCGATGGCCAGTCCGGGCCTGTTCCCCGGTAGCGATAGATAGTCAGACCACCAGCCCTGATTCCAAACTCATTCCAAAAGCATAACCAGTTCGAAACAAGGCGGACATTAATAATTAATAAAATAATAAACATTTATAAAATGTTCAATCAATCAATCAATCAATCGGGGAACATAGGACCCGGGGAACATGGGACCCGGGGAACATAGGGATGACCCCCTCTCTCTCTCCCCTTCTCTATCTTGCTCTTCTTCATGTTCCCCTGTTAGTAGTGTTACTCTTCTTGTCTTGTATTAGGTTAACTGTTTAGTCTTAGTCTTTGTAGATACTGTCTGTTATTAGGTTCTCCGTTTAGTCTCTGTAGTCTGCTTGTTTTGTCCCAGTGTCTGGTGTTTGTCTTGTCATCCAAAGTTGTAGTTCCTTGTGTTGTTTATTGTATTTCTTTGTCAGTCTGTTTCCCCTCCCAGGTGTCTCCAGTTGTAATCAGCCCAGGTGTTTCTCGTTTGTCATTTGTTCCTGTGCATTTTTCGTTCCTTATTTCCTGTTATCTGTGTCTGTCGGTCCATTATCGCTGTTACACTGTCGATGTTGCACTGTCCATGTTTCACGTTCCATGTTTCAATTAAGTGTTCTCCCTGTTCCAGTTGTGACTGAGAAGTTTTGTTTTTTATTGTTTTGTTTTTTGTTCCCTTGTTCTGTTTATTTAGTCTTGTTCATTGTAAAACCCTTGGAATTGCTGCCCGCCTCCACTTGTCTGCTATTGGGTCCCATTACACCACCACATTGTGACACTACTCATGTTTGTCTGAGATTTCAGAAAAAATATTGGAAATTGATCGTCAACACTCAGCAGCGCCCTGTTCAGGTCTATATGAGATCTAAATCACCTTTCTATTGATGAATCAGTTAAGCTAATACTACAGTCCAAATTGTGATTCTATGAGCAAGGTTAGAAGGGGCTGAATGCCTACTGGCCTATGTAGAATAATTATACCTCCCCCTCCCTCCCACTTGTGACCCCCCCCCCCCCACACACACACCTACCTACCATAGACACACTACCCAGAATTCCCCTCTCCACTATTTAAAGACCTACGTCTCACTAGGATTCTAGGAGCTCACCTGGGGACAAGAGGCCATTGTCACGGTTGGGTCATCTCGCCATAACTCTGTGTAATAAACCTGTGTTGACCAAGTCTTTGACTATCTACATTCATTGATCCGGGAAGATTTCCCTCACACCTACCAGATATGCCAAGCTGCCCCATCAGAATTCTTAATGACCAACAGGAAATCAATACGGTATTTGAATCGTATACCTTGGAATCAAAGGGGATCCCCCAGGAGGACTTCCATTGAGGCTTTAACAAGAAATTAAAAGCATGCAAATCTAAATCCCCAGGCCCAGACGGGTTCACTTCCAGTCTTCTCAAAACTAAGCTCCCCAGTGCTGCTGAACAAGGCTTTTGAGGCAAAAACTCCCTCCCACACTTTATGAAACATCAGTTATATTAAAGGAAGGTGAAGACCCTTACAAGTACAGTATGTCAGCCTTTTAGACGTGATTATCTAATATGTTTACCACATGATTAGAAAAGGTTCTCCCAACAATTATATCGCCAGAACAGACTGTTCGGCCCTCCTGCAGGCAGAGGTTCTTGTCTCTTGGGTTGGGTTGAGTTGTTGTATTGATCCCCTCTCTCTCGGGTAACCTGCTTTTGTATGTAACAAATCCTTAAAGGGGAACTATCTTATAAATGGCCTTTTTCAGTGTTTAGCATTGTTTCCTAGCTATGTGGACTTATATTAATATGATCTATGTCTCTAATTCTCATATTGGCGCATTCTTCCAATTCTCCTCTCACAATATTCACCCTCACTGAACTGAGTCATCTGAAAATGTGCTGATTTGTGATGTCAGAGAGACACCGCTGCATAATAATGTTCAGGCGAGGCAGTGGTTTACCATTGTGGTTGGTGCCCAGGCTCAAAACGGCTTAAGATCTTGAGGTAGAAAAATGCTGTTTTTGAGGACTTGATTAGAAATACAAAACAATTAATTAAAAAAAAATTAAAATTACAGAGGTGTTCCATAAACTCACAGGAATTGTGTAAAAGTGCCCAAATAGTGAAAGAAATAGTAAAATAGTTCCCCTTTAACAAATGACTATTCTGAACAGATATGGTGCGATCTAAGGCTATAAGTTGAACATGTCTAAAATGAAAGAGATTGCCGAAAGCCATTTAAAGTAATAATGGATTAAAAACTTGGGTGTCGTAGTAACGAGGAGGATCGTGGTTTGTTTAAAGCAAGTCGCTTTATGAGCGCATTGCCAGGGACCTTGAGAGGTGGTCCTATCTTCCCATGTCTTTGGCGGGCAGAATAAATGCAGTGAAAATGAATATTCTCCCTGCCAATTTTTTTTAAATTCCTAACCATTCCCATATTAATTTGTATCAATACAAATATGAAACCATTAAAAACTCACCATTCTGTCTATGCTTGACCATGTTGGGGGTCTTAACAATGCACTCCTCTATTTTTAGAGGTCACACATCAAAAAGGTTGATAGATAGAGAGCAATTTGGAACACAATGCAGTCACAAGAACACAAGTCCATTACATGTTTTTTCTACATTTGGTTGGGGGCAGTGATGGAAAACGCACTTACTGTATATTTTACATATCAGATATCTGCGGACGGATGAAGTAGAGGAAATGGGGGACCCTGATGTAAACAAGATGAAAGTCTTTCTCTGGTCTGCATCCCCTTGACAATTGTGTGTATTGAGCCGCACTGTATTGTACCCATTCTGCAATCTGTTAATACAATTTTCAATCAATCAATCAAGAGTGAAGGATGAATCAAGGGATGGCTGGGGTCGTGTGCTATGGTGAGTGTTTTGCGTGTGATGGCAGTGTCAATGAGGTTGGGAGTAGGAAGACCAATGATTTTGTGTGTGATTTTGAGGAGTTTGTTTCTGATGCTGACAGTGAGCATATTGAAGTAGCATGTGGAACAATAGAGGTGGATAGGTTCCGGTTCCTGAGGTTCCGGATGGTGGAGAGCTTCAAGTTTCTTTAATAGTTGTCATACAGAAGTACAGAATACTTTCATACAAAATGCTTCTTACTGTTACGCTCCAGAGACTGTGCTAGACAAGATAGTATCAAATAACATAGTATAGCATGTAAATTAGTACTTTTAGACGTGATTATCTAATTATCTTTGGCAGCATTATGGATGTAGTGCGATGATCAAAGCTTAATGCCAACAATGATTCCAAGGTACTTGAAGCTCTCCACCATCTCACCTGGTTCAGTGTTATAATAATAATAATAATAATAATAATCCACTTTATTTCATACAAAAATTGCAGCTCAAAGTGCTTCACAACAGAAAAAAGACAGGCATAAAATGAGCACATAAAGTGCAGACATATAAAATCACAGTTTTTAACATTAGGATCTAACATCCCAATAAGCCACCTTGTTTATGGTTTGATTCAGTTTTTAAAATAGACAATAATAAAAAGAGTAAAATAGAATAGACAGATTATAATAGTGCAATAGTGCAATACAATAGTTCTGGATTACTGTTTAACAGTTTATTAAAGTCGTCTTTACCTTCCCTGTTTGTTATCCACAGTTTAAAAACTGACAGTCTTCCCTCCTGTTTGATGCCCACTTTGTGTTGATGGAGATGTGGCAGTGGAGGGTACTTGGCTTAGTGCAGGTTTCAATGAGGAGTTCCTTAGTCTTTGTGACATTCAGGAGTAGGTGGTCCTCTGTGCACTGAGTGAAGTACAGTAGGAGATGGAGTGCTGATAGGCCATGACTGAGATATTGTCCTTGGGAAGTGCAAGTATGGCTGTGCCATCGGAATATCTGAGAACCACTGCCTTATATTCCATATAAAATGATATTCGATAATGACTTTTCAGCAATGCCCCCAGTGGATGTCTTTTTTGAGTTCTTGGTTTGGAAAGAACATCTTCAAAAGGGACCCACAACAGTTTTTGGTTGTACAAAAAAAGAAGTGGAAATGCTGCTTGCAATGCAAACGAGTTAGAGCTTTTCCTTGTGCATTTTATATGCAAATATACGGGATGCATTTCAAGTTGTATTTATTACCCATGCAATCTGGCTTCTCCTCCTTCTGCTCGGTGTCTGCGGTCTGGCGGCTAGCAGCTGAATGCTGAAAAGCTGTTTAACATGGCACTCTGTGTTTCTGCTGCCTGACAGATGAACTTAGTAGTGCAGGCAGGCAGGTGAGAGCAGAGTGCAACATGTTTGCTACAATCTACCTGACATCCTCTGAGAAGAAGAGGTAATGGGAGAGATGAGAGTTATGGGGAGGGGCTGAGAGGAGAGAAAGGAGGAGGGTGTGGAGAGGAAAAGGGAAGGAGGGTGAGGGAAGGAAGGAAGGAGGAATGGTATGAGGTGAAGGAGGCAGGGAACAAGAGGTGAGGTGTAGAGAGGAGGAGAAAGGTGGGAAGAGGAGAGAGACACTGCCAAGCAGGGCTCATTAAGAGAAGGTATTATTGTATTCATCACTCCATTGCTCTAGCATTATTATCTTTTTTATTTCTTTTATTTTTTTTACATGCAAAGCACCTCACTAACTCGCTCGCATGCTCTCTCACTCACGGTTCGCCGGTCTGCATCTAGGGGCAACTCACAGGTGTGGCACTTTGTGTAAAACCAGATTAATACATGAGCTTCTATCTTTGTGTCCCCTTTCTTTCAGTATTTTTCAGTCTTCTTTCTTTTTTTGTCATCTCTCTCTCTCTCTCTCTCTCTCTCTCTCTCTCTCTCTCTCTCTCTCTCTCTCTCTCTCTCTATCTATCTCTCTCTCTCTCTCTCTCTCCCATTCTGTTCCTCTGTCTCTCTTTAGGACTTGTTATCTCATACTCTCCCGTCAATTAATTCAATAAACCAACCAAGAGAGTGAAACACAACACAAAGAGCAGGTGCACACTGTCCATATTTCCCTCTCTGAACAGCGGGGACCAGAAAAACAACAAGCCCCACCTCCTTGCTGCGGTGTGGAGAGATGCACACGGAACCCAGACACCCGTTCTATGCTGTTCTTATCTCGCTGGTGTTATTATACAGTAATTTACTTTCCCCGCTTGGCCTTGGGAAGGAGGCCCCTCACATCGCTCTCTGTGCACCTTCGTGCCTGTATAAGCACATGAATTATCGGGAGAGAGAGGAGGTGGGAGGGGAGCTAGAGAGAGAGAAAGGCAGAGAGAGAGAGAGAGAGAGAGAGAGAGAGAGAGAGAGAGAGAGAGAGAGAGAGAGAGAGAGAGAGAGAGAGAGAGGGAAAGAGAGAGTTGTCTAACCTTGGACGCTTTGAAGTGGAGAGAAGTGGAGGATGAAAGCTGGTGAGCAGATGGACAAAGCCGCTCAGTGTGTGTACATGTATGTCTGTGTGTGCGAAAGACGCACCTATCCTCTTGCTCGCAGGCAACATCCATCAAAACTCAGGACCTAACTCCAACTTTAGTGACCCACAGTCCCCTGACACACTCATCAGACAAGCTAATGACCACCCTAAGGGTGATTCCATGACTGAGATACTCCAACGATGTGACAATAATCTGCTGTTTTAAAACACTTCCAATGATCCCCAAAACAAGCATTTACAATGAGACTGTCTACAAGTGACATCAATGCAACTTTCAGCTGTTTCAAACAACAAATCATACAAACGTTTTGTGGGACCCACGCATTAAACCTAAAGGACTACTTGGGGGGGATTTAAACATCAGAATTGTCGCTTCCTGTCGCTTCAAAAACTGAGCAACTAAAAAAATTACTTATGGACTGGAACCTTGATTTCCTTTGTTTGTCTGAAACGTGGCTTACGGACCAACACTGCATACTTAGTACCAGGATATAAGGTCTTGCGTATGTACGTGAAATACTGTATAAGACATTTAAATCAGCAGCTCTATGGATATGGAATGCATTGCTGTATCAATTGTCCCCATGTATATCCTTCGTTTGTCGTTGGTATCTACAGACCTCCCTCATCAAATAGCATGTTTTATGAACATCTAAGAAACACCCTGAAATAATTTGATAGAAATAAAGAGCTAACTCTGGTTGGGGATCTAAACATTAATTGGGACTGAGGAGTCAAATAGAAAAAGCTTAAGGACATAACAAGTCAGTTTGACCTCAGCCAGGCTCACGCTAGGCTGTCAATCGAAGTAATTGGAGTGGGACTAATCTCTTGAACTGGCCATGCTTGAAGCACCGTACAGATGCCATAGACCCAGGTTAAACAATACATATTGATTGGTGTGTTTATGTATATTGCAAATTATTGAAACATCCTATGTTTTGATACAATAACCTGGAGCACCTTTTTATTTTGAGATTTGTTTGAGTGAGAGATATTTGATAGATCGTTTTATTTAATAGTCATGTTTTATTATGCTGTCAATTATAGTTATTAGAAAAGATGAAAATCTTAATCAGACTAAATTGGATTCGGCTGGTCAGACTTTTTTATTTTATTTATCATAAATCAGCCAAGAAAATTGCAATCCTAATTATTGGCTTTGGTGGATCAAGACATGTATTCAAGACATGTATTCACCAGCTCAGTCCCGGCGCCATGGGCGGGCATTAGGGGGCCGGGCCCGCCCACTGAGTCAGCTGTGCCCACCCTGGTAAAAAAAAAAAAAAAGGCTAGCACGGCACTCTGTGAGAATTCGTTTTCTACCCTCAAGAACGTCTTTACAGAACATCGCCTTAGTATGCTTCATCGACGCAAGGCCAATTTAATTCAGTTGGCATTTGAGAAGGACTTAACAAAAAAGTTCAGGAATGAGTGGAGGGACAGTGTTTTAAGAAGATTTCACTCTGTCCCCAAACGCCGCTTGCCGCTCTACTAATGATGGTGAGTATCCTGTGGAGGAATTTTGTTTGCTTTTTTATGCACCTTATTTTTGTCAGTTCAGTTCAGTTTGTCAGTGAATTCAGAAGTGTTGAATAAATGAAGACTTTTCAAAGATATAGAATAGAATAGAAATGTATTATCCTGAGGGAAATTTGACACTGCAAATCACTCAACATTAAACATTTAGACGAATAAGAATAACAAAACAAATGGCCTAAGAATAGAATAAAAGATACAGTAAATAAATACAGTAAAAATATACTGAAGTCTACAGTAGGTGTAATATTGCACAGTGCTGTTTAAAAAGTAAGAGTCCAGGAAGATGGTAACTCACTCTGTGCTCAGTGATGCAGTGAGGCACAGTGATGCATTGTATAGTCTGATGGCTGTCGGAATGAATGACTTCCTGTGCCGTTCAGTGCTGCATTTAGGTAGTGTGAGCCTATAACATGCTCCTCCTGTCAGCCAAGTCTGTGTATAGTGGGTGGGAGGGGTTTTCCCTGATGGCCTGGAGCTTAGCAAGGTTCCTCCTCTCCGCCACCCTCGCTAGAGTCCAGCTCCACCCCAACCACGCTACTGGCCTTCTTGACCATCTTATCCAGCTGGTTTGTGTCCCCTGCTCTCAGTCCGCTGCCCCAGCAGGTCTGTTATATATATCCGTTCAGTCTGTTTTTGTATAAGTGAAAGTTCTTAAGATAGAGAGAAATTAGATTTTTCAATTGCCTCTCTGCTGTTTAGTTCAGCACCGTGGGCAGCGCCAAGCAAGTCCCAGCTGAAACGTATAAGGAACCTGTGTTGAAAAACCATTGTGCCCCCCCGAGAACATTTTATGCCCCCCCCCGCTAATTTGTTTCTGCAGCCTGGTCTGCACCAGCTGTCCCTGGGAATACCCTGGTTACACGCAGGTCCAAAACGAATGCGAACTGCAAAGTCAATGGGTCCACGCTTCAGTCGGTACAAGCCCTGAAATAAAGGCTGAAACCTACTTTTTTCTAACCTAGTTTTTTTCATGCTGAATTCAATTGACTGAAACATTAAAAGCACATCTCTGGAAAGCATGATATTTAAACAGGTCCTTCTGCATGATTGCATGTGGGAAACACAATTTTACAGATCTGTCGATTAAATCAAATGTTGACGTTGGTCAGCATGTTCGCCGACGATGTCATGACAAAATATGCGTGTGTGTAACGGGGAAGCCCGTGGGTATGTCCACAGTCACGGAAACAGGTGTGTTGACGAGTGACTGTGGCATTACGGGCTGGTAAGTTAAACTCACTTCCTCATAACAGGGTTAACAGACGCATAGGTACGGTAGTTAGGAGTGAATTCACTTCTTAGTGCAGCGGCCTGTGTCGTCCAGCCCCCTGTTCGACTCCCCCTCGGGACATTAACATTTAACAACAACACAACGCAGACCAATATGATCCGTCACAGTGGTGCCCAGTGACCCAGATGTCCTGAGGGGCGTGAGTTTAGGGAGGTGAGTATAACGGGGAAGCCCGTGGGTATGTCCACAGTCACGGAAACAGGTGTGTTGACGAGTGACTGTGGCATTGCGGGCTGGTAAGTTAAACTCACTTCCTCATAACAGGGTTAACAGACGCAAACGGCCTGTTTTGTCGCCCGTGGCGCGGGAGCCCCCTGTTCGACTCCCCCTCGGGACATTAACATTTAACAACAACACAACGCAGACCAATATGATCCAACACATGTGCAGACCTGAGGCAGAAAGCAATGTAATCCTGGTCAGAACGGGGCAGATTACAATATATTTGCATTTGTTGCCATGTTAGCGATCTAAACAATCAATACATGCCAAAGCTAGATATGTAAAAGGTGAAAGACTCACACTCACAGCCAAGCTGATATGGCAAAATTACATCCAGTCGTTTTCGTTTTCATTTCATTTCAAACCTTTATTTATACAGGTACAAATCTCATTGAGACACATTCTCATTTACAAGAGCGACCTGATCCACCAAACAAACACAACAAATACATAAATCAAATCAAATCAAATCAAATTTATTTGTAAGGCCCAACAACACGTTAATGTCCCCATGGGCCGGACACGTCTTCTTTAAACAAGTCAAGAAGAAACATAACAATAAGTCAAGAATAAAACAAGAACACCATAAGGTCCAACTAATTTAAAATAAATGCAAATAAATGAATGAATGCAAGCACTCCCAGACATACCCCACGCGAAGGTAAGGAAAAACTCACTAAAACCTAACAATAGGGAAAAATGCACCACAGGCAGTGTGGAGGAGAGAAACCTTAGAAGGGCCATTCAAGGGGGGATCTCCCTTCTTAGATGTCGGTGATAGTAGTGTTGCAGACTAACAGTTGGTAAGCATGCACTCATGTGTGTAGTGAAACACAGATGAGTGCATGCAATAGGTTAGAGAGTTCCCATGTTTGTAGTGCTGCGGAAAAGCAGAGATGGGAGAAAATAGACATCCTAACTAAACTAGACAGATTAATCTAAAGGTCAGTCCCCGACCAGGTGAGATCAGGGTAGGTTGAAGGAGAGAGAGAAAAGATGGGTCTTAAGCAGGGATTTAAAAGCTTCGACAGAGCAGGCGCCCCTGACGTCGGCAGGTAATTTGTTCCACAGGTAGGGAGCGCGTAGACAAAGGCTCTGTGGCCGGCGGATTTCTTTTTAACCCTAGGAATCGATAGAAGCCACACATGTTGTGAGCGCAGAGCACGAGCGGGCGAGTATCGGGAGATGAGATCGGATAGATAAAGCGGTGCAAGCCCATTTAAATTTTTTTAGGTGAGGAGTAGCACTTTAAAGTCAGATCGGGCTTGAATAGGAAGCCAGTGTAGGGAGGACAAAACTGGTGTGATGTGATCAAATTTTCTAGTTCTAGTTAGTATCCGTGCAGCCGCATTTTGCACAAGTTGAAGATCTTTGATGCTTGAATTAGGTAGGCCTGAAAAAAGGGCATTACAGTAGTCCAGACGTGATGAGACAAAAGCATGAATCAGGGTTTCAGCATCAGCCAGAGTTAAAATGGGGCGAATTTTTGCGATATTACGAAGATGGAAGAAGGCAATTTTGGTGAAATTTTTTATATGTGCATTAAATGAGAGGGAGGAATAAAAAATTACTCAGAGGTTTTTTATGGTGGAGCTCTGGGATACATGACAAGTATCAACGTTGAGGGAGATGTCCTGAAACAGGCCTCTGTGGTTTGGGGGGCCAACAATTAACATCTCAGTTTTATCTGCATAAAACAAGTTCCAGACAAATAAAAGACAAGTAATTCAACAAAAAAATCTGAGAGGCTAAAATCGAGATACATTTAATTAAGAGCAAGAACAAGAACAGGCCTCCATGGACAGTCGTTTGGAACTACTTTTAGCAGGGGAGTGCCATTGTTTCTCCATAGAGCCCTGTTGTACTTCTTTTGGCACAGCAGCTCGCGCAGGTTGGTATTGCTGATTGGCTCGAACACGGTATGTTTGTAAACAGTGAACAGGTCTATTAGCCAACTAATATTTTCTTTAGTCGAGGACAGCCTACTATTAAGTATAAATCTGAAACATTTTCACATTAATAAATGTCTATTTTGCCACTCTCTACTGCCATGATACAATAGTGATTCTACCCAGTTCATGATTTAATTATGGCCAATTACCACTTTAACATACGGTTATCCTATAACCATAGTTATATGAGTATAGCAAGCGCTCTGCTCGTAGTGGAACCCTATCCCTTATCAATACTGAATAAATTTCTTCACATGTACACACCCATCCGCCTGGTCACACCCACATCCGCTCCTCTACATAAGCGGGGACGTGGCCATACTAACAGCTCCTTCCCAAGTCTTTCACCACTGAAGGCGAAGACCACGGGGTCCTCAGTGAGTCCGAGCAGAGCACTCGCTATACTCATATAACTATGGTTATAGGATAACGTATGTTATATTATCGTATAGCTTATGCTCTGCTCGTAGTGGAACACAGGAGCTGAGCAGAGCGGAAGCTCGACAAATGTACCCGCTGAGGCCCCCCACAACCATCAGAACCAGGGAGGACCCGAGCCCCCGGACCCCCCTAGAGGGGAACGGGAGGGAATCGGATCCGACTGTGCGAAGAGGGTTTAGCAACTCAACGCACAGGGTGAGCAGATCGTGGGACTTACCTTCACACAGAAGGACCCGCGACTACACAGGCGCGCATCCCACATGCCACTAGGGAACGAACGGGAAGAAAAAATAAACTGCTACAGCCCCTGACATCATGGGGTCAAAGGTCAAGAACCCAACCCTGTGGCAAGGCCATAGCAACGGAACGCGGAGGAGGACCCATCCCCAGGAACAGCCTGAGGGTCAGGACCCCCCGGAAAGGGGGCCTGGTGAGGCCAACGATGCCGTAGCATCGAGACCCCACCAGACGGTCACTAGCGACACCACCCCCCACATCGCCAGCATATCGGACAGGGCCCAATCCAAGAGCAGGCCCTTCCCCCCTACAGCACGCCGCCCTGAAGCACTCCACAGAGGCTACACACCCACAACACTGTGGGGCCAGTCGGCGCACCGGGGAGACAACCCCCAAAGAGGTTGATCCCTCAATCCTGGCAACAGGTCAAGAGTGTATTGTAGTTACCTAGCATGCTACATGAAAAGTGTATATCCACTAGGATAAGCTCAACCATTTGCACGCCAGCCACAGACGATAAACTCGTTTGCAAAAAATGTGTTTTTATACAAGGCTTTAGGCTCATGTGCGAACACGTCACCCGTGTTTATATACTTCACCAAGTAAAGAGAAAACACAGACGTTTAAAGAGAGGGTCAAAAGACCTCGGTACAAGCTACATATGTGATTACTTCTGTAGGCTAACACTCTAACCAGGTTGTGGACTCGATGCCATGTTTCCCAAACATAAACAGAACCCTCTCATTAAAAAAGGTAAAGTTCACTCTTACTACTGCAAGAAGAACACCGTCTTCTTCATGATGAGGGAAGACAAGTCTTTCGACCGAGTGCTAGCCACAGGCCTTGCTAAGCACACATATATATATAGCGACCAGAATTTGTTTTCAAGAAAACTGTACTACCCCCTAAGCAACACACAACCCCACAGCTAGGTGAGGGTTTATACATCGTATCCCCAATATATAGTGAATAAACACACATTTTGTAACAAAAACAGTCCCTCACCAGGAGGGACCTTTTATTTAACAACAAAATCATATGTTGGGGGGGGAAGAGACAGGGGTAAACAGGGGAGTCACTAGCAGCGCCTGCCGCGTGCAGAGCGGTGCTTGCCCCCACGGGGAGCCGGCCCGGAGGAACGGTTCTGGGGAGCCTGGTCACGTCGATCCCTACCGTTACCTCCGGGCGTGGGGCGGCTGGCTGCAGGTCCAGTAGCGGCGGTGGTGGCGGAGGCAACGGTTGCGGTCCTCTGCCAGCATTGCTTTTTCCGGACACCACCGGTGGCATCGGGTCGGGGGAAATGGGGTTGGAGCACAGAGCGCTCCTCCGCCATCTCTCTGCAGGCTGCCGTCATCTGCTGCATGGCCGACCCGAATAGCCCAGCATCGGGGAGGGGGGCCGTGAGCAGGGGAATCCTCTTCTGCTCTGGCACCCGCGCCTGCTCCAGCCAAAGGTGGCGCTGGGATAGAGTGGCCAGGGTGCGCTCCTTCCCCGCGGCTATCGCCTGCAGCTGGGTTAGGTGCAGGATGGCTCCAGCCGCCTGGGCGTGAAGATATTGTTGATGGTCATCAAATACCGACCCACCCGCCATCATCCCCGACATGTAGCGCGCTAGCTGCGCAATGTTGGAAGTCGCAGCTAGGCTCTGAGTCGCGGCGATGTACACCTGGTCACTCCAATTAGCCATCTGCCTAGCCGATTTCCCTTGGGGAACCGGCTTTCGCAACGGCTCCCACACCATTTCGGGACAAAGTATGGATGCCATCAGGCTATCAAGCCGAGGCACCCCGTCCTTTAGCCCCTGGACCAAACCCGCCACCCGCGTGACTGGCACGTAGGCGGGGGTAAGGCCAACAATGCGGTTACCTGTCCCTGTTTCACGTAGGCCTCCATTGATGGGAAGAATGGGCAGACAATGCCTGTCTCTCTCACAGGACGACGTTGCTAGAGATGACCTATCATGTCATCAGGCAGAGGCTGCGGCAACACCACGCCATTAGCGGCTGCGGCGGCCGCCATGAGCTCAGGGAACAAGGCAAGCAACTCCCCTTGCGTACCTCCCTCCACGTCACTGGCATCCCTCACGTACGGGAGGCTGCCACGGCCGCCACCATCCGACGCGGCAGATAGCTGGGCATCTTGTCTCAGGGTCGGAGGTTCTAACCCAACACCGGAGAACAAGGGACCCCAAGGAGACGCAACACTCCCTGCCACTCCCCGGGGGGGAGAGTGATACGTCTCCACTGGGGCTTTGAATAAGAGAGCTCTCGCCCCCTCCATATGATCCTCAGTCTCCATCGGAAATGGAGACGAAGCAAGAGAACTCTCGTCCGGCTCCAGCACAACATCAAAGCCCGGCCGTTCGCCACTGCTGCTCACCGCCTTACGACGAGAGCGAGCAGAGGCGAATAGTCTGCGTCGCAAATCCCCTGCCACCAGAGGAGCTGTCGGCCTAGCGGCCGACTGTCCACTGGCGGGGGAACCAGGGCCGGAACCAGGCCATCTCACGTGAGATGGAGGCTCAACGGCCCCTCACCACCGGGCACCACCCGGGCATATCTGACCGCCACGACTGCGGAGCCAGAGACGCCCCACGACGCACAGAGGACGCGGCAATGGAGAAGCGCTGGTGAAGGGTGACGTTGTGAGCGTCCAAACCCTCCGAAGGTCTTAGCTTTTCTAGTAAATTGGCGAGAGAGAGACAAATAAGATACAATGTCCATGTAGCTCCTTTCCAACAACTATTTCGGCACTAAACTCAACTTGTCGGTGGTGAAAATAGGGAAGGAGCTGTTAGTATGGCCACGTCCCCGCTTATGTAGAGGAGCGGATGTGGGTGTGGCCAGGCGGATGGATGTGTACATGTGAAGAAATGTATTCAGTATTAGATTGATAAGGGATAGGGTTCCACTACGAGCAGAGCGTAAGCTACGGTATACGATAATATAACTGCAATTTGGTGTGCATGTAAACATACTCTGTATGGAGTAAAGCAGTGGCTTTCAACCAGGGCAGCAATAATTTTAGGATGACCAATAAATGTTTTAGCATTTTAGCACAAATAAAATGAAAATATTAATAGTACATTTTAAAGAATAAAACAATTTAAAGAAAGAAAATAATAATACAAAAAAAGATATTTTTTCATTTCAACCTTTATTTAAAATCGTAAGCATCTGAGGTTTCCCTCATTTACAGAAACGCCGATTGTACAGTACATAATAAAAACAATATTCACAGAAATTTAAACACCAGAGTAAAACAAATTAAAAACGTTTAAAAATAATTTTAAAATATCAACTAAAACAGTTACAGGTAGTCACACAATGGTCTGAAATCATACATTTAAACATTCCAAGGGAAGGGAGAACCTCCAATTTTAGCGTGAGTTGAAGGACATTCCATGAGTTAGAGGCATCAAAGGAAAAGGCTGACTTCCCTAGCTCAGAACAAATCTGAGGAACCCTAAGAACCATCCAGTCATTCGATCGAGTTGAATAGGTTCCAATATTCCAATTCAACAGTGAGGAGATATAAACAGGTTGTTTACCAATAAGGGCTTTAAAAATAAATAAATACCAGTGTTTGTTGCGCCTTTCTGCAAGAGAAGGCCAACCCACCCTATCATACAGGACACAATGGTGAGTATCATATCTGTCACCAGTTATAAATCTGAGAGCTGAGTGATATGCAGAATCCAGAGGTTTAAGAGTTGATGCCGCAGCATGCCTATAAATTACATCACCATAGTCCAAAACTGATAAGAAGACTGATTCCACAATTCTTTTTCAACTAAATAGAGGGAAATTGGATCTGTTTCTGTACAGGAAACCAATTTTCTGTGGCAGTTTAGTGGCAAGATTTTCCACATGGAACTTAAATGTTAATTTCTCGTCAAGCCACAGGCCAAGATATTTATACTCAGTGACTCTCTCTATACAAGAGCCACTGACAGTAGATATCCTCACATCATCAAGGTTAATATTCCTTGCTCTTGAAAATAACATAAACTTTGTCTTACTAGCATTAAGAACCAATTTAAGACTAGTAAGGGCATCCTGTAGAGCATAAAAGGAAAGTTGCAATTTCTCAAAGGCCAGCTGTACAGAGTCTGCAATACAGTACACAATTCATCATCAGCATACAGGTGGGCATGACATCCATACAAAGAATAAACAATATCATTAATATAAATTGTATATGTGTTGCTAATTAACAGTTAGATTAAAACGATTTGTTTTCAGTTTCTGTTTAAAAATGTCCAATGAGCTTCCCCGATTTTCTTCTGGGGAATGTTTAAAAAATCTTAAAGGGATATTTTTCAAGTGTTATACTCTTATCAACATGAAAGTGGACAACCGTCCCTTCTACTATGTGGAATCAAATCCAATTGAATGGAACTTGTTTATTAGGAGAGTTGTTCCGCACTGGTGTCCCACAAAAGGCTGCTTGGCATGTTGGTTGACATCGACCTGCATTAAATGTAGTAAACTGCCATGAGAAATGTTGGAAATTGGTAGGCGGTGGTAAGCTTGACTGAAACCTCAAATGATTGCGGACATGCCGCACAGAGTCCGGTCCGCTCACGCCCGACTCTGTGGAGATGTCACGCTAAGCTGTGTACTATACGTACTGTGTACTGTACGTACTGATCTCCTAATAAAACAAGTCATTATAATAATATAAGCCTACTGTTCATTCATTACGCATGTAGTGTGTGTGTGTGTACTCGCTGAACAGGTGGCAAGGAGCGCACAACAAGACGGTATAAATATGGAATATTAATACAGTCTATTCCACTATAGATATATCCACGCGATTAGCTTTAGTTCTTATTTATTTATCCACTGTCATTTGCAGTGTTGGTGTATTTTTTTTTTAAATAATTTTCTGACATTACGATGCCTCTTGAAGCATGACTGTAAATGGTAAACTTAATTTTTTCATCATACAAATATTGTCCAATTTATTTAAACTATGATTAATTAATTCCAAGGAGGCCTGTAGAGTTGACATGAACGAAATCATCATGATTCCTCCAAAATAAAGCCCTTAATTTTAAGAACACGGCGCACACCAGTCTGTCGACTTATGACTGCTCTTCAGCACTCCTAAATCCTGCTCTTAGTTATGACCGAATCGAGGAGAAGGAACCGTTGGTGAATCACACAATTTGCCGGAAAATTTCTTAAAGGGGAACTATTTTACTATTTCTTTCACTATTTGGGCACTTTTACACAATTCCTGTGAGTCTATGGAACACCTCTGTAATATATATATTTTTTTAATTCATTGTTTTGTATTTCTAATCAAGTCCTCAAAAACAGCATTTTTCTACCTCAAGATCTCGAGCCGTTTTGAGCTGATGTGGCAAGAGTGCAGGTGCCACTGTGTGCAGCTCATCTTCTATCTCAACATTAACATGCAGCGGTGTCTTTATGACATCACAGATAGGCACATTTTCAGATGACTCAGTTCAGTGAGTCAAGTCAAGAGTCAAGTCAAGAGTTTTAATTGTCACGGCATACAGGTATACAATGAAATGCGGCTGGTCTTGCCAGCTGGTCTTGCCGCATCACTCAGTTCAGTGAGGGTGAATATTGTGAGAGGAGAATTGGAAGAATGCACCAATATGAGAATTTTGAGACATAGATCATATTAATATAAGTTCACATAGCTAGGAAACAATGCTAAACACTCAAAAAGGCCATTTATAAGATAGTTCCCCTTTAAGTGGCGCTAAGACAAAACATTTTCAGATATTTTGTCTTAAATCCGTTGGTGAATGAGACCCACCGTCCCTGCATCCTGGGCGTAGAGCCACCCAGGATGATTGTGATTGGGTTAAAGAAATACAAACAAGTATTTATATACTTGGACCGGAATGTTAATAGTTTCCAGCCAGACCTCGCTAACGTAGTGTGTAGAGAGGTATTGCTATGCAGGACAACTTCCACATAGAAGTGCTTCTTGTGCTGTTCTTGACATTGCACTGTTCTCTCCATCTATGTTTCTGCAATCTCTAATTGCACATCAACAAGGAATAGTTTTCTTACTTCATCAATCATAGGCCTTGACATTATCCCCACATCGTTACATTGGCTTATTATTATTGTTTATTTAATCTGTGTTGTCTTGCAAGTTATTGTACTGATTCATATGAATAGGCCTATATGTATTTTTTACTAGTGAGTTAGTTAGTCACATTTAATAATTTGTGAGTGTACCATCTAAGGGAAATATGACATAATCATAACATTTGAGACAATCTGCATAATTGATTAACGTGACTATCTGGGATTCTGGTTTGACTTTTGGGAACCACCCTAACCCTCTGTGTTTTCATTTAACCAGGCACCTACACCGGTAAGTTCAGCCGTCAGTGAGGTGCTCACGCTGCCATGTTAACCCTCCAGTCACAGAGAGATGGCGCCGCAACGACCGGCTGCCTGTCTGTGCGCTCCGTCGAGACTGTGCTTACTTTTGTTAATATTTATAGTTTTAAGAGTTTTGTTTGTACCAACTGTTGGTGCATTTAATGTGTATGACCGTCAGTCACTCATAGACATTGGATTACGGGAAATTTACCAACTGGATTACTCTCTGGATCAGCTCTCTGAACCACAACAATGGCCTGTTGAGATCTTGAGGACAATCGGACCAGACCTCGATCCAAGGAACAAAGGATCCAGGCGGCGAGGGAAGAGAGCTGGAGTCCGTAACAGATTGAGAACCAGGCGACACCGAATGCCACTACCCAGTATATTGCTAGCCAATGTACAATCAATAGACAATAAACTAGATGACATCAGAGCAAGGATTAAATTCCAGAGAGACGTTAGAGACTGCAATGTTTTCTGCTTCACCGAGACGTGGTTGACGCCGGACGTCCCAGACCACGCCATCCAACCGGCCAAACACTTCTTCATTCACCGCAAGGATAGAACAGTAGAATCCGGCAAACAGCGTGGAGGTGGAATAGCCTTCATGTTGAACAACAATTGGAGCGATCCAGTCAACGTGAACGAACTATCGAACCACTGCTCCCCCAACCTGGAATATATATCCATCAAGTGTCGACCTTTCTTCCTCCCGAGGGAGCTAACGTCGATCATCCTGATCGGAGTGTATATTCCACCGCAAGCAAACACTGGTGACGCGCTCTCCAGGCTCCACGACGAGGTAAACAAACTCCAGTCAGCGAACCTTGACGCTGCTATTGTGGTTGTGGGTGATTTCAATAGCGCCAATCTGAGAAAGGTATTGCCGGACTTCTATCAGCATGTGACTTGTAACACCAGAGGCGGTAACATTTTAGACCACTGTTACTCGAAATTCAAGAGTGGGTACAAGGCTCATTCTGCTAGTGGCTTCGGAAAATCTGATCATGCGGCCATCTTTCTTTCACCAAAATATAAACAAAGAATCAAGAGCACTCCGGTAGTCTCGCGAGAGGTGCAGAAATGGGATGTGGAGTCAGAGGAGACGCTCCAAGCTGCGCTTGAGTGCACAGACTGGAGTGTATTCCGTGACAACACAGATAACATAAATGACTACACGGAGACAGTGCTGGACTTTGTTCGTACTTTGGTGGAAGAAACAATCCCCACTACCATAATTAAAGTTTACCCAAATCAAAAGCCCTGGGTAGACAAATCCGTCCGTGAAGCTCTGAAAGCGCGCACCACAGCATACAACGCCGGCCTGGTGGCAGGCAACATGAATGACCACAAGGTGGCGCGATACAACGTAAGGAGGACAGTAATAGAGGCAGAACAGGCTGACTCCAGAGCTATGTGGCAGGGCCTCAAAACTATGACAGACTACAAAGGCACCTCCCTCAAACTGAACAGTGACATCTCCTTAGCAAATGATCTCAATACCTTCTATGCGAGGTTTGAGGCTGGTAATAACAACACCAGCCTACAAGCCACGGCAATGGGGGGGGGGTCTGCTGATGGAGACTCAGTGTTCAGGGTAACAGAGCATGAGGTGAAGTGGACCTTTAAAAAAGTTAATAGCAGGAAGGCAACAGGACCGGACGGCATCCCCGGCCGCGTCCTAAAAGTATGTGCCGACCAACTGGCCCCGGTATTCACTGACATATTTAACCTGTCCTTAGAACAGGCTGTCATCCCCACCTGCCTGAAGAAGTCCACTATCATCCCTGTACCTAAAAAATCCAAGCCTGCTTGCCTCAACGACTACCGGCCCGGTAGCTCTCACCTCCATAGCCATGAAGTGCTTTGAGAAGCTAGTAAAGGGCTACATCTGCTCCTCCCTCCCCATCAACCTGGACCCCCTGCAATTTGCATACCGCCCCAACAGGTCCACGGAGGACGCCATAGCCCATGTGCTGCACACAGCAGCATCACACCTGGACAAGAGGAAGGGGAACTATGTGAGAATGCTATTCATCGACTACAGCTCGGCATTCAATACCATAGTCCCCTCCAAACTCATAGCCAAGCTCAGGGACCTGGGCTTGAACTATGACCTCTGCCAGTGGGTCTTGGACTTCCTGACGGGCAGACCCCAGGTGGTGAGAGCAGGCAACTGCACCTCCTTATCCATCACCCTCAACATAGGGGCCCCCCAGGGCTGTGTTCTGAGTCCCCTCCTCTACTCCCTGTACACACATGACTGTGTGGCTCAGCGGAGTAACAACACAATCATCATATTTGCTGACGACACAGTAGTGGTGGGCCTGATCTCTGCAAACGACGAGAGGGCCTACCTGGAAGAGGTCAAGGTCCTGGCGGGATGGTGCCAGGAGAACAGCCTCTCCCTGAACGTCAGCAAAACAAAGGAGATGATTGTGGACTTTAGGAGGTCGGGGGTCAGGGACTACAGCCCCTTCAGCATCGACGGGGCACCGGTTGAGAGAGTGAACAGTTTTAAGTACCTCGGAGCCCACATATCCGAGGACTTGACATGGACCACACACATTGACAGTGTTGTGAAGAAGGCACGACAACGCCTCTACTTCCTCAGGCGCCTAAGGAAGTTCCAAGTCAGTCAGAATATCCTTAAGAACTTCTACTCATGTACAATAGAGAGCATCCTGACTGGCAACATCACCTCCTGGTTTGGGAATAGCACTGCACAAGACCGAAGCAGACTACAGAGAGTGACACGTTCAGCCGAACGCACAATTGAAGGGGGGCTTCCCACCCTCCAGAACATTTACAACAAGCGGTGCAGGGGTAAGGCTAAGAGAATCATCAAGGACTCCAGCCACCCAAACAACTGCCTCTTTGAACTGCTGCGGTCAGGCAAGCGATACCGGAGTCTCAAGGCGAGCACAGAAAGACTCAGAAGAAGCTTCTATCCCCAGGCCATCAGGCTGCTCAACGAACAATAAACACTATGCAACAACCATCAAATGCACACAGCACACACATCCACATGCACACACTCACTTTAAACAAACAACACACTGCAGCACCCACTCTCCACACTTTAGATCACCTAAACACACTTTATATTTATTGGTAAAGGATCTGCACTACAACTCGTACACCTTACTGTAAATTGTACCTAAATTGTACCTCATCCCATTTCTGCTTTGCACTATATAGTATTGTATATTAGTACATTGCATAGTATATTGTATATTGTATGGTAACTCAGTTACTTCTATTCTGCATCGAACATTGTACATATGTCTATACTGAACACTGTGACCTCTATTTTTACTTCTATTTTACATGCTATACTATTTTATTTCATACTTATCTTGTCTAGCACAGTCACTGGAGCGTAACAGTAAGAAGCATTTTGTATAAAAGTATTCTGTACTTCTGTATGACAACTATTAAAGAAACTTGAACTTGAAACTTGAAACCCTTGTCGCAGTTCTGGTCAAAAAGCCTTTTTTGCATGTGTGTTTGTGGATAGCGTTGGCTAGATTTAATGTATATGCCAAAAACAATCACTATTAAGCGTGTGAACAACAAGTGTCACACTTTCACCCTAGTCTTAGAACTGGACTAGGGTAACCCTAACCCTAACCCCAACCCCAACCCCAACCCCAACCCTAACCCTAATTTAAGAAATGGTTAAAATCCTGAAAATGAATAAATGTATGGTGAGGACTGAAGTTAATAATGATATTCATGAACAAATATTTGAACAATATATGAAAAAGATATGATTTACTGAGATCGCAGTTTCGGTCACTAGGGAGACAGGTAGTGGGCTTTTTAAAGGGTGACTGGAGGGTTAAACAGCTGATTAGCATGCAGCAGCCGCAGTTGCTGCTGACGGAGACGCATGCTGTGATTAGAAATAATTTATCAATATTTTGAATTTAAACACTGCAGCAGCTCGACTGGAGAGGAGCTCAAAGGACCAGTCCAGATCAGCAAAAGTACGTTTGCATGTTTTTTTATATTTTTTTGATCAGCTGGAAAGTAGCGCGGAAGAAAGTTGGTGTGTGTGTGTGTGTGTGTGTGTGTGTGTGTGTGTGTGTGTGTGTGTGTGTGTGTGTGTGTGTGTGTGTGTGTGTGTGTGTGTGTGTGTGTGTGTGTCCTTCCATTGGTTAACATTATTAGGCGAACAAGAAAATTATGAAAAACATTTCAGCCTATTGTAATGACCTTGCTGTGTTACAAACATATCATTCATGGTTGGTTTTGTTTCAGGGACTCCTGAAGTAAGGGGTAGAGGTGGAGGGGAGAAACAGCCCAGTGCAGAGTGTGCGTTCCTTTGTTCTGGCGGCTTGTCATCATGCCTTTACAAGCTTCAACGTTTTATTAATCATCTAAATGTGACAATACAAGCTTGATATTCAACGTTAAATGAATGACCTTCTGTGTTAAGACTGTTAGTAAGCCAGTGTAAAGTAAAGTAAAGATATTGAGCATACATTTGTAAAATGTGCAACCCTAGTTTCACCTAGTGGTATGAGACGTATTCGTCGTATGACTGGTTGTACCGAACGGTGACGTCCGTACCGTGAAGTCGCAGGACGAATACAGGTACCGTTACACCCCTAGTTTGCAGTGAGATCAATGGTCCTCATTCTCGAACGGACATACGTAAAACTTACCAAGGAATTCCTTTGTAACTTTACGTACTTATTTGGCATTCTAGAATGGCTTCGTATTGTAAATTCTTTGTAGGATTTACGTAGGTTTTAAGTACTCGAAAAGGCAGTCGTAAATCAGACAGACCAGTGTGGTTTCAACAGCTTTCTCTGGGACAAGTCATTGGCGATTGCCGATACTACATCCGTGGAATTAAATAATTATAATGATAATTAATATGACAATATTTGTATAATTAATAATTATGTTTTGCATTTATAGTCCTGACTCATGGAGTCATCGTGAGCATTACACACACACACACTGCAAACTAAATAAATCAGAACTAAACCGATTGCAGCAGATATAGCTACTGTATAGTGGAATATACTGCATTAATATGCCATATACTGTCTTCTTCTCTATGATATAATTTATTGTTGGTTTGATGTATTGTATTCCTTCCTATTGCTAAACAAAATAAATGTGTTAGTGAGGCAGCCTCAGCGCACGTGCACACACACACGCGTGCGCGTACTGTATATACACATGCAAAATTAATTGTTCCAGCAGTAGGCTTCTATTATTCTAATGACTTGTTTTATTAGGTATTATATTAGTAAATCCTACTGTAGAAGTCAATACTGAACGATTGCACGATTGGCTCTTGACATGGCTCTACAGTCTACAGAGATCCATGGAATTAAATAATTATAATGAATACAAGGATCAACACAGCAGAGATGCAATGGCAGACCCACTTTTTTTTTTTTTTTTTTTTTTTTTTTAACTCAATTTTTATTTGCATTTATATTCACAAACATACAAATAATAACATCTTTGATTGTCAATCTTCCACCGTTTGGCTTTTCAGGTTACACAGACAGTGTATATCGCCCTTATACAGGCCTAAACCATAAAGAGAAAATAAAAAAATATACAAAAATATCGTTCTTGCAGAAAGAAGAGTATATACAATTATTGACCAAGTCATTCTTTGAATAGTAATCGCACATTTGTTGGTCTGTACAAAATCCAATGACGATATGTATATCTTCCTTGAACAGGGATATATAGAAAAGTTTTTACCTCAGTTTACCTTGCATTTTGTTTTACATACATATATACCCCATCATCCTTGGCTATTAATCCCACATCAGTTGATTTCCCAGATATTTGGTACTAATACTTAGTGTATGTCGTCCTTAAACCATCATATCAAATTATAATACTTGCTCTAAAAAAAATTAAATTCTGACTCAGGTAAATATGCGCGTCATGGGTCCAGGGACCCTCCTTGAACCTCCTTCCTCCTGTATCCTTCTATTTCCTTTAAACCTCCCTTTTCTTCTAGTACAATATTTTTGTTGGGTTTTTCAGTACACATTTCAGGTTTTCATTGTAGTCAGTTATTCTTAATTCCTTTTCTCCACAAGATTATACATATACCCACATACCCCCCTCCCCCCTCCCCTTTTCTCTCTCTTAGCATCTTTGGTTTTGTTTTTACTGTTCTCATACAGAAATAATATGTACATTCATTTGTACCTCCATTAGAATAGCTCGTACACAAATATAAATAATTGAAAAGAGGAAAAGAAAATGTACATAAAAATGAAAATAAATAAAAATAAATTACATCTTTACAACACCTTCACTGACGTGTCTCCGGTCTCTCCCGGGGTCCGGGTCACGGCTGACCGCGGGAGAGAGCGGGGGGACTCATCCTATAGCAGCCCTCCTATATCTTCCCTTCTCAGATATTCATTAAATGGTTTCCATATATCCTCGTAAATCTCTATATTGTTCCTGAGGATATACGTTATTCTCTCCATAGACATGCATTGTGCCATGTTTTTAATCCAAGCACCGATTGTGGGTGCGTCTATTTTCTTCCAATTGAAAGCTATTGTTCTTTTTGCCTGTAGTATAGCAAAATCAATCAATTTAAATTGTTTGGTTCTCAGGTTCAGATTTATTGGATATAAATGTAACAATATCATTTTGGAGTCTAGTGGGATATTCACTGACAGGATATCTTTGATTTTATTCACCACCTCCCCCCAGAACTTCTTGATTTTGTCACATTCCCAAATGCAATGTATAAAAGTTCCCCGATCCTTGGTACATTTAAAGCACCTATCTGGTGTGTTGCTGTTGTATTTATTCAATTTGACAGGGGTTATATAAGTCCGCATCAGCCATTTGTATTGAAGTAGTTTTAAGCTAGTGTTGGCTGTTTGTGTCTGAGCCTCCTCGCATGCTCTGTTCCAGTCCTCGTTTGAGATCTCCTCTCCCAAGTCCAGCCTCCATGACTCCAATTTAGATATTGACGTCTCGTCTGAACCAGATATAATCCAGTTATAGAACATTGATAACAGGCCTTTGCTGTTGCAGTTCTTGATGATAATTTTTTCTAAAGATGAAAGTGTAGGAATTGCCAGTGACTGGTTTTGCTGAGAGGAAATGAAACTTCTCAGTTGCAAGTATTTAAAAAAATGCTTCCTTGGGATGTTGTGTTTTATTGATAGTTCCTCAAAAGGTATCAAGACCCCATCTTTGTAAAGGTCAGATATTTGACTTATTCCTTCTTTTGCCCATAGTTTGAATCCGGCATCCAGTTTGCCTGGTTTAAAAGAGACGTTTCCCCAGATTGGGCTGAATTGCGACATGGAGTTGTTTATTTTCATAAATTTCTTTACCTCATACCATATATTAATCATGTTGAGCACTATGGGGTGTGTAGTATGTTTTCTTAAATATTTTGGCTCAGCTGAATACATGTATAAATGTAGTGGTAGTTGCATTGGTTATGCTTCCACTCCCATCCATGATGGTGGTTCTTCCTTAGAAAAATAAAACATTACAGTTCTCAATTGTGCAGCCAGGTAATACCAATGAAGGTTAGGACAGGTCAACCCCCCTGCATCGAATGGAAGATACAACAGAGATAGGCGGACTCTAGGACATTTCTTGCGCCATATAAATTTTGAGATGAGAGACGCAATCTTTCCGAACATTTTTACCGGTGGTGCCAGAGGGATATTTTGAAATAAGTATAGGAACTTTGGTAGTATGGACATCTTTAGTATGTTTATCCTCCCTATCACAGAGATGGGCAAGAACATCCATCTCTCTATGGATTTGAATACAGAGTCTATCATAGGTTCATAGTTTATTGATGCTATATTTTCTATTTGGGGTATTATTTTGATGCCCAGATAGGTGAAGCTATTCGAGAGCTTGAAAGGAAATTCTTGTTGGTCAGCGGTTTTTCTCTCGTTATCATTAAGCAGCATAAGTGATGATTTTGAGGCGTTTAGTTTATATCCAGAGATACTACCGAACTGATCAATTATATCGAGCAGTGCAGGTATCGATGTATCTAGGTTTTTTAGGAACAAAATGACATCGTCCGCAAAAAGGGCTATTCTGTGATCGTTATTACCGATTTCAATCCCATGTAGCTGTCTGTTAGCCCTGATTGCTATTGCTAACGGTTCGATAGCTAAAATGAACAGGAGCGGTGATAAGGGCGAGCCTTGAGGGCAACCCCTGGTGATATTAAAGGGTTTAGATGTCACTTCGTTTGTTAGTACCTCAGCTACAGAGTTTAGGTGTAGTAATTTGATCCAGTTACAAAAGTAATTTCCAAATCCAAATCGATCAATAACATCAAAAAGATAAGCCCATTCCACCCTATCGAAGGCCTTCTCCGCATCGAGCGAGAGAAGACCTGTGTCCCTCTCTCCTTTTTGGTTGTATAGGATGTTGAAGACCCGTCTAACATTGTGAAATCCCTGTCTCCCTTTTATGAATCCATTTTGATCATCTCCCACTATCTCTGGAAGTACGTTCTCTATTCTTTTGGCCACGATTTTACTAAGGATTTTGGTGTCGTTGTTTATCAAACTTATAGGACGGAGGTTCTCGCATTTAGTATTGGTTTTGCCTGGTTTTGGGAGCAGGATAATCAGGGCCTCTTTCATTGATGCGGGTAAGTAACCATTTTCAAAGGATTCTAGGTACATCTCGAAAAGGGGGGTCACTAATTTATCTTTAAAGTGTTTATATAGGTCAATTGAGAGGCCGTCTGGTCCCGCTGTTTTTCCAGGTTTTAATGCTCCTATGGCCTCTGATATCTCTGTTATGTTTAATTGTTCATCCAGGTTTTTTTGTCTTTCTTCAGAGATTTTGGGGATGTTAAGGTTATCAAGAAATGTAGTTTGTGTAACTTCACTAATGTTATATTCTGAGCTATATAGTTTTTCATAAAAGGTTCTAAATGTTGTGTTAATCTCGAATGGATCGATTATATTATTTCCATTACCGTCCTCTATGTTAGTGATTGTCCTCTCAATCTGTTGTTTTTTGATGCGCCATGCAAGGAGTCTACCAGGTTTTTCTCCTTGGTCGTAATAGTTCTGTTTTAGCCTCATCACATTTTCAGCAGCTTTATCATATGTTATCTCGTTATATTGAGTTCTGAGTATTAATAATTGTTTTGAAATGAGATGTTCGTTCTGTCCTTTCTGAAACCTTTCATTCTCAAACATTTTTATTTTGGATTCCAGATCTCTAATTTCTTTCGTTCTTTCTCTTGTCGTTCTACTTGTGTAGCTTATAATTTGACCTCTAATATATGCCTTGAAGGCTTCCCATCTAATTGTGGCTGACGTTTGATTCGTGTTAATTTCAAAGTATATATCAATTTGTTCTCCCAAGAAAAGTAAAAATTTTGGATCTTTCATCCATTTTGTTTGAAATCTCCATTTATGAGGTTTGTGTATCAGTTTTGGTTCCACATTGAGAGAAAACTGTGCTTTTTCAATGTATGTGATGTATAGATTGGGGAGAGATGACCACAGCTAAAACGGTGCCGGGTCAGAGAGGTCGAAGTGCATGCGGACGGTGGTTCAGTAGAGCAGGGTGATTGTTGTGAGCCACACTGCCAGCGAGAGAATGTTTGTTGACATTCCTCATTAGAACATCTGAGATTAGAGTGTACTGTCTCCCAGAGTTGGAGGGAGAGAGGTTCATCTTAATGCAACAGTGAATGAAACTGCATTTTAATGTGTTAAAGGTTATGCAGTTGTCATGACAACACGTCGCATGACAACCAGAAGGCGGGGCCGTCGTTGCGACGACGAACCTCTATAAGTCGAACGGTGTTTCCGGGTGTAAGGCAGACTAGAATCTGACTCAGAATAGAATCTGACCGAGAGCGAGTAGGACTGAGATCACACAGAGACTCTTCCTCCTCCACCACGGAGGGGGGGGGAAGGGAGAATGCCACATCATCATTACGGTAGCTTCGGCTAACGCGAGGAGGGTTAGGCTAACGAACAGGCCTGAACACTATTGGACTGAATCACAAAAGGACGATAGACGAACACACCGAAAGATCATTAGAATAGACTCTTCAAGGACGATACAATTTGACAACATCTGATAACATCTGATTATGAGGGTCTGTTTAGAGCAATAAAACAACGCTTTTCCTCATAAGGTATCTCACGGTGTCGGAGTGTCGAATTCTTACAGAGAGTGGAGAATTATTATGGTTTATGGATTGCACTAACGGGGGGGAGATAAGGATCTTATCTACCAGTATCGGAGACGTCAGGACCATTAAAAGTACACAACGCAGAGGAATTGGATGGAGGGACAAACAGACGAAGACGTGATACTGGCCAGTTTGATCAGAATCTTACAGTTGGTGCCGTGACCCGGATTTGCAAGAGATTAAAACAACGGGAATTGGGTTGTTGATGACAGCCGGATTTGCAAGAGATAAGAACAACGGATAAAGACTTTTTCAATAATGGGGCGACAGTGGACAACAGTCATCAATGTGTGGGAGAATCATGATCGAAGCAAAGCCGGCCAGCCCTGGGAGAGAGCGGCGAGTCGAGCGGTCAGGAGGCGAACCAGCGCTGTAGGGGAAACAGCGCTCCGATCAAAAATGTGAGTTCACTGTGCACACGGTTGTTTTGATCTTTTATAGCCAAATAAAAACGAACAGATAGTGAATCCGTAAACGTAAACATTTCTAGTTTGACACAGAGAGAGAATGCCAGCTGTAATAATATGAGCAGAGAGCCATGGTGAAAATCGAGGGTGTTATCTACAGAGAATGAAAAGCAAATGAGGCAGGCTGCACAGTTTTGGTTTAAGGAGGGTAAATGCGAGATGAGGAAAGGGGGGGGGGGGGGGGGGCGCTTGAATCAGATCGAAAAAATTTTATGGCGGGACTGTTTTCATAACAGAAGGAAAGTCGAAAGGAGATTGTACCAGTGTGTATTATGTCCGATCAGGCAAGAGTATTAGTCTGAGAAAGCGTCCCCTGATAATGGAGAGGAAAGAGAGGAAAAACAGCTGTGTTTTCAGGCCTTGGAAGGAAGGGCAGCGTTCGTTTGTTGAGAGAGTAGCCATTTGCACCGAGTCAAAATGGCCGCAGAGCCACGAGGGGTTTAGAATCAGGAAGTGACACGTCAACTAAACCACCATAGAGGAGGAGTAGGTTGCCACCTAGTGGTGGAGGGGGGGTAGTGCTGGGGAGTTTTCATTACCCATAGGGGAATATTTAGCACAGAGAGTGGATTATTATTATAATAATAATATTAGATATAGAGTTTAATTATACAAAGGATTAAATAAGAATTGCACAGAAAGATGGTGCAGTTATTTGAATGGGTTAATTATGGAATAAAGAGGGAAGTCCAGTGGGACCTTCTCACACCTAATAAATAGGCAGAGTCTTGAGGGGACACGTCACCAGAAAGAACTGGCGCGCGCTGGGGGTCACCCGTGGGACAAACGTAGAGCGCCGAGTGGGTATCGTTTAGCTGCTGGTGTCACGCCGGAAGACAACAAAACAGGGAACAGCCCTGTAGGATTAGATATGGGTGTTGAGAAGGTGGGGGACTAGGGGCTTGCAGAGGAAAAAAATATATAGAGAACGAGCTGCAGGCCCAAAGCCATGGTAGACTAATAGCAAAACAAGGGAAGTCGAATGGACAGACGACTGCCGGTGTTGTGTTTCTGCTTTCAAGGGGGGAACGACACCGACAGCGATGGAGATGACCAGGAGACAGACTGGAGGAGGAGGAAGCCGCAGGGGCCAGGCACCGCAGCCTGGTACACAGATATCCACGACGAGAGAGAGGAGACGGCGGCGGTGGAGGAGCAGATGTGGAGAGGACAGCCAGAGACACTGAGCAGTAGCAGACCAGGGGAGACATTTTTGCCTAGGGGACCGCGCCCTGGGAGGGGGACCAGCTCAGGAAAGGAGCCGTCACTGAAAGGGGCCCTTGCCCTAGAAGATGGGACCGGCCCGAGATGGGAGGTGTACTGTAAGAGAGGGAAGGGAGCGCTCTGATTTGGACGTGGGGTACCGAATAGGGGGGCCGAAGGGTTTAGGTGTGTCGTTTGGAAAGTTGCAATCTGTGTTTTTCTCTGTCTCTCTCTCTCTCTCTCCTCCATGGCCGTTGTTTATCCTTTCTGGTTTGGGTGTGATGCGGGTAATGGAAAACGAGGAAAAACAGCAGACGGCGGGGCCCTCATTGTTATGAGTCTATTTTTGTGTATAATTGATTGAAAAACCAAATAATGATTTATGATTCTGAAGGGGTGATAAGAATCAAGGGGGGATTGAGAGAAAACTGTGCTTTTTCAATGTATGTGATGTATAGATTGGGGAGAGATGACCACAGCTAAAACGGTGCCGGGTCAGAGAGGTCGAAGTGCATGCGGACGGTGGTTCAGTAGAGCAGGGTGATTGTTGTGAGCCACACTGCCAGCGAGAGAATGTTTGTTGACATTCCTCATTAGAACATCTGAGATTAGAGTGTACTGTCTCCCAGAGTTGGAGGGAGAGAGGTTCATCTTAATGCAACAGTGAATGAAACTGCATTTTAATGTGTTAAAGGTTATGCAGTTGTCATGACAACACGTCGCATGACAACCAGAAGGCGGGGCCGTCGTTGCGACGACGAACCTCTATAAGTCGAACGGTGTTTCCGGGTGTAAGGCAGACTAGAATCTGACTCAGAATAGAATCTGACCGAGAGCGAGTAGGACTGAGATCACACAGAGACTCTTCCTCCTCCACCACGGAGGGGGGGGGGAAGGGAGAATGCCACATCATCATTACGGTAGCTTCGGCTAACGCGAGGAGGGTTAGGCTAACGAACAGGCCTGAACACTATTGGACTGAATCACAAAAGGACGATAGACGAACACACCGAAAGATCATTAGAATAGACTCTTCAAGGACGATACAATTTGACAACATCTGATAACATCTGATTATGAGGGTCTGTTTAGAGCAATAAAACAACGCTTTTCCTCATAAGGTATCTCACGGTGTCGGAGTGTCGAATTCTTACAGAGAGTGGAGAATTATTATGGTTTATGGATTGCACTAACGGGGGGGAGATAAGGATCTTATCTACCAGTATCGGAGACGTCAGGACCATTAAAAGTACACAACGCAGAGGAATTGGATGGAGGGACAAACAGACGAAGACGTGATACTGGCCAGTTTGATCAGAATCTTACAACATATACCATAGATACAGCTGCATGGTCTGATATGACTATGCTGTTGTGTTTACATCCTCTAATGTTAGGTAGTAGTTCTGTTGATATCAGAAAGTAGTCTATTCTGGAGTAACTTTTGTATGTACTCGAATAACAGGAAAATTCTTTCTTTGATGGATTTAGGTGCCTCCATATATCCAGTAGGTTCAGCTCTTTTATAAAATAGTGTAGTGTTTTCCTGCATCTTGTGTGGGTGTTATCCACTCCGAATGATCTATCTTCCTTTGGGTCGAGGGTGCAGTTAAAGTCCCCAGCGATAATATATTTGCCTGGTAGTGTTGAGATTTTTAGAAATAGGTTATTATAGAAGTTAACGTCATCATTATTTGGTCCATATACGTTGATTAGATTGAGGTGTTCAGAGAGAAGGCGACCTCGTATAATCAGACCCACTTACTTCCTATTTGCACACGGCACTGACCTTATAAGGCCCACTGGCGCGACGCGGCTCGGGTGTGCATATCTTTTAATACAATAGTAAAGCTCTATTTGTTGCCTGTCGATTGCCGGCGACAAAATACGTTCAACGGTTCTCGAGTTACATGCCGATATCATATGATACTCTACCTCCGTCAATCATTTGGCGATCTCATGAATTATTGGACAGGGTTGTAACCAATGAGTCTGGCTTTCCAATGATACCCCACATGGGAATGAGCGAATCAGGTATCTACAGTAGGTGAAAAGTCACAAGCGCAAACAGGAAGAGACATTTCCGCGGAATGCATTGGAGTCGATGAGGAAATGGTTTTCTGCAGCCTTTTATTTAAAAGAGACCAGTTTCTTGTATTTTGGGGTATACTTTGGGGTATTTTGGGGTAGTTTCTGGTATTTTCTGGTATTTTCTGGTATTTTGGGGTATTTTGGGGTAGTTTCTGGTATTTTGGGGTATACTTTGGGGTATTTTTGGGTAGTTTCTGGTATTTTCTGGTATTTTCTGGTACTTTGGGGTGATTAGTAGGACCCCAAGAAACAGCGTTCGAGACAGGAGAGGGTTGAATTGGATGATATGAAATTGGGATGGGAGAAAAATAGAAAATGGGAGAAAAAGTGGTATTTTGAGTATTTTGGTTTGCAAAAAAAGTATGCAGTCCTCAAGTTCAAGTAAAAAAATCCACTTTTGGGGGCCCCTGTTAAGAGGTTAAAGAACCAACGCATATTTGTGTCAGGAGTAGAACAACTTTAGATTTGATCCTGGTATCTGATTCAGAGAAAATTAGTTGGTCAGGAGATCTCTCTCTCTCTCTCTCTCTCTCTCTCTCTCTCTCTCTCTCTCTCTCTCTCTCTCTCTCTCTCTCTCTCTCTCTCTGGGGACCGGACACCTTTTCTTGCACTCCGGTTCTCCCTTAAAAGGTGAGTGATCCCTTTTAGAACTCTCAAAAAGCACAGGTCTAAGCAGTTCAACAGATGGCTGTGAGGAAGCATTACAATTCTAGTAGTGTTTTTTTTCTTTATGGATGACTTGTCATATAGTATACTCATTTTTGCCATCTAGTTTCCAATTCTACCTATTTTGCGAGGTAATGTAATGCAAAGATTGACCCGGGCAGGTCTATCCAATGCATTATGTATCTGATTATATTGATATTATCTGTTTCAGCGTGTTCAATGATCCGTCACGGATAATATTTTGTCAGTAACCTTCCCAACCGTGCTCCTTTACATTTTAGAACACCACTTGAGAAGTTATTTTATCTGAGATTTATAGAGTTCCTGTGTCTGGCCAAAAGAGTAATCTTTCTCAAAAATGTCTCCCCCGAAGGGATTCGATCCTGGTTCTGCCAGCAACGGCCAACTCCTGATGCCACTGAAATTGATCAGTGTATCAAATGATGCGGTTTCAAGCCTCACATCACCTCAAGAAACACACGCACGCACGCACGCACACACACACACACACACACACACACACACACACACACACACACACACACACACACACACACACACACACACACACACACACACACACACACACACACACACACACACACACACACAGTATGACTATAACTAGTCTGGCCACATGCTGATCTGTGCTACAATGTCATGGTGAGTGCGTTTTATTTAGCTGAATCTGCTTCGCTCCAGATATGGTTAAAGGTTCTGGGACTTATCAACACCACCATACCAGATTGTGTGTCTCAGATGCTTGTTTAGTTGTTTATTGTTAGTTGTACTGAGCAATGGATTCCTACATAATTTGGATTGTATTTACCTTTTATTTTTTTAAACCCCTTTTAGAAGGAAACGATGTGCGAGTAGCCCATAGCTGATATAGAGAAAGAAAGAGAGAGATAAAACCTTCTCCTAATGAGCCCTACTTTGCAGTGTGTGTCTTCTCTTCCCTCCTTTCTTCTCCTCTTCTCTCTACACCTCTCCTCTTGTTCCCTGCCACCCAGCCCTCCTTCGCCTGCTCTTCATTCTCCTTCCTTCCTTCCTTCCCTCACCCTCCTTCCTATAGAGGCTTATAGCAGACTTAATGATTTTGGAATATTTCAGCTAATGAAATGAAATATTTATTACCATCAACTATCCAGTTTGTTTTTATAGTATAATGTTTAGCTACTTAAAAGCAATGAATGTACAGAGAGCCTCTCCCATTCCTCACTGTTTGAGCTGGAGATCAAACTATCCAAGCAGAATTAACTAAAATGTTTGTCCAGTTTGCATTAACGCAATGAATGTAAATTAAATAATATGTAGCAATAGGCATTGCTAGGGGCTGAGGTCATAAAGAAATGCATGCAAGCATAGCGTAGCTCTACCTGTGTACTTAATACATGCTGCTTTGCTGAGAAAGCCTGTATACAACTTATTTTAATCAAAAAGTCTGTCTGAAAGAAAAAAACATGGCTCTGCCCAACTCCTTCACACACAGCCTTGAAAAAAGTAAAAAGTAAAAAGAAAAAAAGTTTAAATGTTATAGTAATTGCATTATGCATTTAAATCAAATATAGTTTATTTCGGCTCCACAAGGAGTAAGAAGTAGAGTTTATATTGCTCCCACCTCCCTTATATGCAGCTGTGTGAGTGACAACGCGCAAAAAGGAGATCTTGTGACGAGTCAAACAGAACAGACGGGCATCCAGTCGGGGGCTCAGCAAGGACTTTTTGTTTTTATCACAGAATTTGTTTTGTTGTAGTGCACCGTTGAAACTTATTATCTATCAAATCTATCTAACACTCTCAGATGCCTGGCTTGTGCTTACGGTCCCCAGAGTGCAGACTGAACTTGTTTGAATTTTGATCTTTATTCAAAGAGTCTTGTTTTGTACTTGCTAAATGATGGATATTCACAGTTTCTTTGCAAAAATGTAAATGCCAGTGAGGCCCCGAAGCCTTGTGCTGCACCAGCAGAAAGGAAGCCAAATAACGGCCCGGATGAGAATTTGCTAACACCATGCTAACTTAGCTAGGAACACTGCTAACAATTCCTACTGGCACTCTGCCTTCTCAGCAACATCGGCACAAAATGTATGTTTTGAGGAGGATTAGTAACTGGCTCAGATGTACAACGGGAGAGATTCTTTGTACTACTGGCTCTGCTGCATCGAGGGCGATCTGACTGCAAAACTGTCACTGTAACATTAAATAGTGGACATCGATATGACAGCTGTAAAAACAGGCACCTTCTTCTGCACTAGGTAAGACATCCATTGTGCATAGTGTTGCAAACTCAAGCAGTACATATACCTTGCCTAGCAGTAAATGTCCCTTGCCTAGCCTACCTTTTGTATGATGTTCAGTCAGAGACAATGCAAACTTGCTTGTCTGTGTGCTCTGGTTGTTATACATGGTGCATAATTGCTAATGTTACGTATTGAAGAGCTGTCCCTTCAGGACCCACGTAATTGATCACGTAATAATTTCCTCGCCTTGCTTTACCATATACTGTATTGCAATTAGCATTAGGCCTATACTTGTGTCTTTGTGTGTACAATTTTGGAGAGCAAGTAGGCTAGTTAATTTAGGCTAAATACTGGTAGGCTACTGTAACGTTTGGGCTTTCTATCCTCTCACAGGAATGGAAGCCCTACTGCCATCCTGGAGTACTTCACCCTTTCTCTGCACTATTCTCTGATTGTTGTCACGTGTGTGTTGTGCAGTGTTGTGCTAGTTACTGAAAAATAGTAACTCAGTTACTTTACTAGTTACTTCATTTCAAAGTAACTTCGTTACTGTACTAGTTACTTACACCCAAAAGTAATGAGTTACTGTGAAAAGTAACTATTTAGTTATTTAAAAAAAAAAAAAAAAAAAAAATGCTCAAGTCCCATGCCCCATATACTCAAAATCGGTTGATCAACTTGACAGTTTCCATTCACATCACCGAACTCTGCTAAGCAATGTGGTCTAGAGCGTTTCATTATATATTCCCTCCCCGCTGTATGTATATTTCTCTCCCACCCACCCACCCCCTCCTAATGTACAGTCCCCTCCCCATCATATGTATATACTCTGTCAGGATCTAGGGGTAACAGTACTGTATATTTGAATACCGCTTATGTCACAAATGTATCAGTACTAAATACCTATATGTCCCTATGCCATAAATGTCATGTATGTTGTGTATGTCATAAATGTCTATATGAATTGAAAATGGGGGACCCTGATGGAAACAAGACAAACGTCTTTCTCAGGTCTGCATCCCCTTAACAATTGTATGTATTGAGCCGTACTGTATTGTACCCATTCTGCAATCTGTTAAATAAAGTTTTCATTCATTCATTCATTCATCCATTCATTAATTCATTCATAACCATCTTGCAGCGTTGTTATCAAAGCATTGCAACGTTAGAATAGTTAGGATATCAATTGTGCATGAAAGGACTATATTTATATTGTTTGATTAGTATTATGAGATTCCCTGGCAGATTTCGTACAGTCAAAATCCGTTGATCTTGAGTTTCAGTGAACACATTGCACTCACCGTCACCAGTCTGCGGTGGTCGAGATGTAACGTTAGTCCAGTTGACTCCAGCAGCCCTTCAAACATGTTCTTTATCTCGTTTCCATGTTGTATATTAATTATCTCTCCAAGTAGTTGCTAAATGGTTTGTTAGTTCGTTATTATTACTGCGTTCTTATTATGTAGATTCATAGCGAGCGTCCTCTTGTTGTTTACTGTAGAGAGCGCCTATTTCTTTCAGAACGTCAGTGGCCAATCAGAAGTGCGAAACCAGAATGAGGCTACGGAAAGAAATAATAATAATAATACTTCGTTTTATATAGCGCCTTTCAGTCTACAGTAAACAAAACAAACGCAGGCGAAATAAGGACGCTCGCTATGAATCTACATAAAAAGAACGCAGTAACGAACTAACAAACCATTCAGTAACGTAAGTAGCGTTACTGAATTTCAAAAGTAATGCGTTAGAGTACTAGTTGCGGCAAAAAGTAACTTCATTTCTGTAACGCGTTACTTTGTCGCGTTAGTCCCAACACTGGTGTTGTGTCACTGATTACTGATTGATGTCTGCTGGGTGTTATTGCCCTTTATAGTAAACCTCTGTTCTCCTCTCCTTGTCGGTTCTTCAACAGTGTTACTGGAAGCAGTCGTCCACGGGCAGAAGTGGGATATCTGGCCCGGTGTTATTATTTAGTTTTGTTATTTTATTCTCACGGTTGAGAAGTCGTTATCCTTCCTTATTATTCTCAGTTGTAGCCTGGCTATCTTTATGTTTTCTTGCTGCATATATTATCGCTCTACATGTTTCAAAAAATAAAAGAAAGACCATATTTTGAGAAGAGCAACACCATCTCCGCCTCCTTCTTGCCTTCTACTATTGGACTCAACATTCTTACCTTGATCCATAACAGGCTACTAGTAGAATTTTGTAGGAATTCTGTGGAGGTGCTTGGGAAAGGCTAAGGCTATACAGATTCGAGCTATAATATACTAGTTATATTGGTCTGTTGAGTAAATGGAATGCATCTTTGAATATAGGTATCTCTGTCAGTGTCTGTCAGGTTCACATTAATATGTAATATTTGTGCATGTAAATGTTATATCCCTTTTACAATTGCTGGGGTAAGCCTATATCCTCTAGCTTGGATAAACTCATATTAGTCTTGATAATGATGCATGTTACCTGTTCACTTACTGTCAGGTTTTTCTGACTATGAATTCCGTTTCCATGGGGAATGCTTGTAATATTCTGTTTCTTCATGCTGCATGGACATATGCTATTATGGATATATAGGGATAGGGATACAACATAATTATATAAACATCTTTAGGGATACAACATAATTATGGGATCATAGGGATAGGGATACAACATAATTACATAAACATCTTTGATTGAAGCTTTGTTCCTCTGGTAATCCATGCCATTGCTACTGTATATACTATATAACAAGCTTTGAGTCCCCACCACTTTATAAATCAAACATAAGTGAAGGAGTACTGTAGTTCACATGATTGACTGGGTCGTCCCTACTCTCACCACAGAATCATACAGTAGATAAACACATATGTAGGGAGAGGTGGAGAAAGAGAGATGAAATAGGTCTTGGCAGAGAGGTGGAGAAGAGATGAAAACAGGTATGGGAGAGAGATGGAAAAGAAAATAGCTTTTTTGGAACTTTCTTAACTCATCGTAAATTGGAATATAGGTCTGTTTTATTGCAGTGTTTACACATATTACCATCATAAACCTTTTACAGCCACAATATACAGTAAACTACAATTACAAACTAATATTTACCTGTTACACTGCTGTTTAATTTATCCACTGTTTTTTTTTCTTTACCTTGTATTGTATAGTTTGTATAGATAGTTGTGTATTGCTGCCTACACATCTACTATGGTTAAGGAGGAAAAACAAGCATCTCACATGTTTCTGAATGTATGTACATTTTAAAAAGCTGTGACAATAAAATCTGGATTTGAATCTAGTTTGTATAAAGAGCTTGGTCAATAAACAAGATAATCTCCATTCATAATTGTTGGTTGCGGTGGGGCTACCCATTAGTTTATCACTGATCGGATCACTGACAGCAAAAGGCCCTGTGGGAAATTTCAATCAGGTAGTCGGAACGTGTGGGGGGCAGTGTACCCCAGCTGCTAAACAGCAGACAAATGTGCCTCCTAGTGCTCTCAATAATTGAAGAGATGGACTTATTTTCTCAGTGCTGAGTGCTGCTCCTTGGGCAGGTTTTCAACGACAGCAGTATACTGTACAGTAGTGCATGCTGCAGGTTGGATTAAAGTATTTCACTGTGTAAATGGGAAGATAGACAGACAGACAGACAGACAGACAGACAGACAGACAGACAGACAGACAGACAGACAGACAGACAGACAGACAGACAGACAGACAGACAGACAGACAGACAGACAGACAGACAGACAGACAGACAGACAGACAGACAGACAGACAGACAGACAGACAGACAGACAGACAGACAGACAGACAGACAGACAGACAGACAGTAATGACTGGCCGAGATGGATGAAGCGATTTGAACGCTATAGAATAGCGTCTGGATTGGATAAACAGTCCGAAGAATTCCAAGTAAATGCCTTCATGTATGCGGCAGGAGACGACGCCGAAGACATATTAAGTGTTTTGCCGCTCACAGAGGAACAGAAAAAGAAATACAAGGACGTCACAGATGCGTTCAACGCAGATTGTGTCAGTAAGAGGAACGTCATATTTGAAAGAGCATGTTTCAACAGAAGGAACCAAGAACCGGGTGAGAATGTTGAATCCTGTATCACTGCTGTACACACACTGGCTGAACATTGTCAATTTGGAACCCTAAGAGAAGACTTGATAAGGGACAGGATTGTAGGCATAAGAGATGCCAAGCTATCAGAAAACCTGCAAATGGATGCAGATTTAACTCTGGAAAAGGCAATGACTAAAGTGAAGCAGAGTGTAGCAATAAAGAAACAACAGCCCGTCTTAAGAGGCACTGAGCAGCAGGCAGCTGCACAGGTGGAGGCCATACAAAAAAATTTATGGCAGAAAGCACAACAATACAGAACTGACACACAGTCTCCTGGATGTGGCAGACAGTGATGCCAGTAACGCGTTACTAAGTAACGCGTTATTGTAATCTGATTACTTTTCCCCGAAAATAGTCATCTAACGCGTTAATCTTTAAAAGCCAGTAATCTGATTGCAGTTTCTTGTCCAAGTGGCTGTGCGTTACTAGTTCGTTACTATCTCATCATAAATTCATAATACAGGCGGAATGCAGTATTTTATTTCGTTTTCGACAGTCAAAAATACATTTTGAGCTGTTTTTCTTATTTGGGAGTGACGTGGTGTGGCAGTGAAAGGGTTAAATACAAGAATGTGTCCCACGGCGTGACTGGACCCTCTGTCTGTGAGTGACTCTGCTTTGGTCCAATCACATTCCCCATCCACAGTCTGCGAATCAGAGGCAGAGTAGGGCGGGTCTTCACAGCACGTCATGTGACATATGCGCCAATCGTGTGACAGCAGGGCTCCGTCGTCGGAGAATTCCACCCCAAAACGCTTGGCAAAATTAAAAGTGAAACCGCAAGATGACTTTTGCGGTTTCTGTTCAGAATTCCACCCCAAAACGCTCGTCTAAACGTAGCCTCAGTCACTACTTCACGTTTGTGTCAGCTAAGCCGGGTGAAAAAAACATTCATATGCGGAGGAAACAAAATACTGTCTACCGCTAAAAACAACACATCCAATTGCATTGAAAGCATCTGGAATCACAACACTAGCCGACGCTTCGACTAGGTACAGGAGGGTTGATGGTGGCAGAGCAAAAGCTCTTATTTGCCAGATTTACAGTTAATTTACATGTTAAAGAGAGACTGATTGTATGTTTATAGAGAGACATTTATAAAAACAATTTAATAGTTACAGTTGATATAATTGAATAGTTCAGCCTGCATTTGTTAGATGTGATACACTGGTTTTGTAAAACCACTGGCTGGCTGCTCTAATGCTGTGAGCATCATAGACTGTTGCTTTACCATACTTGATGGTACAGAAGCTGAAGCACTAGTTTAACAATTTACATTATGTGCAGAGAAACAAGTTAAAAACAATTTATGCACTTTCAATAAAGCGTTCAAAAAAAACTGTTGGGGGAACGACGACGACTTCGTAACCTAGTTACTTTCAAAGTAACTAAGTTACTCTGATAATCAAGTAATCAGTAAAGTAACTTAGATTACTTTTTAAAGGAGTAATCAGTAATCAGATTACTTTTACAAGTAGTCTGTGGCATCACTGGTGGCAGATGTGGAAATGTAAAAAGACATATGTGGAAAGAATGCCCTGCCCGGGATGCTGAGTGTAGAGTGTGTCATAAAAAAGGACACTTTGCAAAGACATGCAGAACAGGAAAAGGGGTCCATGACATCACACTGGCACACACAGAGACTTCTCAAGATGAAGAGGAGGACTTTGCGTTCCTGAACGTAGTAAACCTAGAGGAACCTGAAGATGAATGGCTGGAACTGTTAGAGCTGAATGGACAAGAGGCCATATTCAAGCTGGATACAGGGGCCCAGGTCACAGTGGTGCAGAGCAGCATGCACTCAGTTGAAAAACATGGAAATCTACAGCCACCACAAAAAGTACTGTATGGACCAGGAAAATACAAGTTAAATACAAAAGGCTGCTTCAGTGGTGAGCTAACCATTAGAAAGCACAAATAATCTACTAACCCGGCCCCTCCTAGGCCTTCCCACAATAGAGGCGCTTGGACTCATAAAGCAGCTGCACACAGTCGCAGCCCAGCAAGAGGATGTCAAGGTTCAATACCCCAAAGTATTTTCAGGCTTAGGGAAGCTAAAGGAGCCCTACAAAATTGAGCTAGAGCCCGATGCTGTCCCATACGCCCTGTCAACTCCACGTTGTGTGCCCTTGCCCCTGCGAGAGACAGTGAGAGCAGAACTGGAGCGCATGGAGAAGATGGGGGTGATTTCCAAAGTGACACGACCCACACCATGGTGTGCAGGCATAGTCGTGGTTCCCAAGCCGAAAGAAAAAATACGGCTGTGTGTAGATATGACACCTTTGAACAAATATGTCAGAAGAGAGAGACTCATCCTCCCAGCGGTGGATGAGACACTTGCCATGCTTGAAGGGGCGAAGATATTCACAAAGTTGGATGCTACTGCTGGCTTCTGGCAAATCCCGCTGTCAGAGGAAAGCAAGCTACTCACAACCTTCATCACCCCGTTCGGGCGGTATGCATTCAATCGCCTCCCGTTTTGGATTTCATCGGCCCCAGAGCATTTTCTTTTTTTTTAAACTTTGACCAGTCAGCTGGTTCTTTTAGCGTTTATCGCTTTTTCTGGTCAAGCATGACCGACAGAAACAGGTTGAATGGGGTATAGATCGGGGGAAAGACACTCTGAGAAAATACGGCGAATCCGGGAGTCGAACTCGTGTACCCCAGATCCGTGACACGCACGGTTGTCCCCGACGCCGAAATAGCGTCCGAGGTACGCGGTGAGCTACTGGAGCTCCCCCCCAGAGCATTTTCAACGCCGTATGTCACAGATGATAGAAGGCTGCACAGGTGTCCAGTGTCATGCTTCACAGCACGTCATGTGACATATGCGCCAATCGTGTGACAGCAGGGCTCCGTCGTCGGAGAATTCCACCCCAAAACGCTTGGCAAAATTAAAAGTGAAACCGCAAGATGACTTTTGCGGTTTCTGTTCAGAATTCCACCCCAAAACGCTCGTCTAAACGTAGCCTCAGTCACTACTTCACGTTTGTGTCAGCTAAGCCGGGTGAAAAAAACATTCATATGCGGAGGAAACAAAATACTGTCTACCGCTAAAAACAGCACATCCAATTGCATTGAAAGCATCTGGAATCACAACACTAGCCGACGCTTCGACTAGGTACAGGAGGGTTGATGGTGGCAGAGCAAAAGCTCTTATTTGCCAGATTTACAGTTAATTTACATGTTAAAGAGAGACTGATTGTATGTTTATAGAGAGACATTTATAAAAACAATTTAATAGTTACAGTTGATATAATTGAATAGTTCAGCCTGCATTTGTTAGATGTGATACACTGGTTTTGTAAAACCACTGGCTGGCTGCTCTAATGCTGTGAGCATCATAGACTGTTGCTTTACCATACTTGATGGTACAGAAGCTGAAGCACTAGTTTAACAATTTACGTTATGTGCAGAGAAACAAGTTAAAAACAATGTATGCACTTTCAATAAAGCGTTTAAAAAAAAACTGTTGGGGGAACGACGACGACTTCGTAACCTAGTTACTTTCAAAGTAACTAAGTTACTCTGATAATCAAGTAATCAGTAAAGTAACTTAGATTACTTTTTAAAGGAGTAATCAGTAATCAGATTACTTTTACAAGTAATCTGTGGCATCACTGGTGGCAGATGTGGAAATGTAAAAAGACATATGTGGAAAGAATGCCCTGCCCGGGATGCTGAGTGTAGAGTGTGTCATAAAAAAGGACACTTTGCAAAGACATGCAGAACAGGAAAAGGGGTCCATGACATCACACTGGCACACACAGAGACTTCTCAAGATGAAGAGGAGGACTTTGCGTTCCTGAACGTAGTAAACCTAGAGGAACCTGAAGATGAATGGCTGGAACTGTTAGAGCTGAATGGACAAGAGGCCATATTCAAGCTGGATACAGGGGCCCAGGTCACAGTGGTGCCGAGCAGCATGCACTCAGTTGAAAAACATGGAAATCTACAGCCACCACAAAAAGTACTGTATGGACCAGGAAAATACAAGTTAAATACAAAAGGCTGCTTCAGTGGTGAGCTAACCATTAGAAAGCACAAATAATCTACTAACCCGGCCCCTCCTAGGCCTTCCCACAATAGAGGCGCTTGGACTCATAAAGCGGCTGCACACAGTCGCAGCCCAGCAAGAGGATGTCAAGGTTCAATACCCCAAAGTATTCTCAGGCTTAGGGAAGCTAAAGGAGCCCTACAAAATTGAGCTAGAGCCCAATGCTGTCCCATACGCCCTGTCAACTCCACGTTGTGTGCCCTTGCCCCTGCGAGAGACAGTGAGAGCAGAACTGGAGCGCATGGAGAAGATGGGGGTGATTTCCAAAGTGACACGACCCACACCGTGGTGTGCAGGCATAGTCGTGGTTCCCAAGCCGAAAGAAAAAATACGGCTGTGTGTAGATATGACACCTTTGAACAAATATGTCAGAAGAGAGAGACTCATCCTCCCAGCGGTGGATGAGACACTTGCCATGCTTGAAGGGGCGAAGATATTCACAAAGTTGGATGCTACTGCTGGCTTCTGGCAAATCCCGCTGTCAGAGGAAAGCAAGCTACTCACAACCTTCATCACCCCGTTCGGGCGGTATGCATTCAATCGCCTCCCGTTTTGGATTTCATCGGCCCCAGAGCATTTTCAACGCCGTATGTCACAGATGATAGAAGGCTGCACAGGTGTCCAGTGTCATGCTGATGACATACTGGTGTACGGAAAGGACATACAGGAGCATAATGAGAGATTGCACAGGGTCCTAAAGACACTGCAGGCAGAAGGCCTGACACTGAACAGTGAAATATGTGAGTTTGCAAAAAACGGCATAATGTTCCTGGGTCACCGCATCACAGCAGACGGGGTGGCCCCGGATCCAGCTAAGGTCAGAGCAATCTTGGAGATACCTGAGCCTACCGACGTCGAAGGAGTGAAATGACTGATGGGGATGGCCCAATATATAGGCAAGTTCTTACCTCATCTGGCCTCGTACACTCGCCCAATCAAAGACCTGTTGTGCGGGAAGAATTAATGGGTCTGGGAGGCCCCACAAAAAGAAGCTTTTCAGAGACTGAAAGCAGAGTTAATTTCCCTGCGGGTGTTAACCCCGTACTCACCTACAGCAGAGACGTGCGTATCGGCCGATGCCTCGTCCTACGGTATCGGAGGCGTTCTGACGCAACAACAGACAGATGGGATATGGAAGCCGGTCGTGTTCATCTCTAGGAGCCTGTCAAGGCCAGAGAAGAATTATGCCCAGATAGAAAAGGAGGCGTTGGCAGCCACATGGGCATGTGAGCGGTTGTCATCCTACCTTCTGGGAGTCAGATTCAGGCTGGAAACTGATCATAAGCCACTAGTGCCATTGCTGAGTAACAAAGCACTAGATGAGCTCCCACCCAGAGTTCTGAGGTTTCGGCTGAGACTGATGAGATTCACATACGATATTGTACATGTGCCCGGTAAGTGCTTGATAACAGCAGACACATTGTCTGTCTGAGAGCTCCTGTCAAGCACACGTTCACACAAGAAGAAATGGACAGGGAAACAGAAGTCAAAGTGTTCGTGGATGCAGTTGTGCAAAGCCTCCCAGCCACGGAAGCTAGGCTGAGGAGCATACAGGAGAAACAGGGTGTTGACCCTGTCTGTGCAAAGCTCATCAGATACTGTAAGACAGGTTGGCCTGAGAAGCATGACCTCCCACCGGAGTTGGGGACATACTGGCCAGAAAGAGAGAACCTCACACTGGCTGGTGAGCTACTGCTGCGTGGTCAGAGGATCGTGATTCCCCAATGCATCAGACAGGAGGTGCTTAATGACCTGCACGCTGGACATCAATACAGTGGGTTACCCTTCCAGAGCTTTGCTGGTGAGTATGGTTTCACCCATGTGACTAGCAGTCGACGGTATCCGCAGGCAAACGGAGAGGCTGAGCGGGCCGTGGCTACAGTGAAGGGGCTGTGGAAAGGAGGAGGCGACAAGGCAAAGGCGCTGTTGGCATACCGCGCCATGCCCCTGGAGAGCGGTTATTCCCCTGCACAGCTCCTCATGGGGAGACAGATTCGCTCCAACATACCACAACTCCCAAAGACTCTACTCCCTCGCTGGCCAAACATCAGAGACTTCAGGAAGTCGGAGATGCAGGCAAAAGAGGATCAACAACGTCGCTACAATCTGCGTCACGGAGCCCGTCCCTTACCTACGCTGCAGTGTGGCCAAAATGGGGGGGGGGTGATTGACTGTTCATGAGAAGAAAAAAAAAAGAGAGAGGAAAGATGATGTGATTTGCATGTGTTCATAATCTCAGTAAGAGATGCAAGACAAGAGTCTTGTTGAGATTTATTGTTTGAAAATGTTATGCAAATATTGGATGCCTATTGTGGTGTAATACTTGAAAAAATTATGTTTTGTTATTAAGGGACTGGGAGATGTTTCTTACTAAAAGGGGAAGATGTCCTGTAAGGGTTTGCCTCGTGTTGCTACATGGACATGTTTGTATGTTGCAAGGTACTTCCTGACTTACCTACCAGTAAAGAGTCAACGTGATCACATCACGCTCTCCGTCTCTTATTATATGTGAACTAAAGGTACAAGTGTAGCACTTGTGTCACCTACTTGTAACAGCTGTTCGCCACGGGCACAGTTCTAGGTACGAAACGAGGAGAGGAGTAATATACACAATATAAGAATAGTGGACCAGAGACAGAGTTATAACAATAACCGGTTTATTTCTAATGCGCACTAGCTAGACATACATAATACATACAGACGTATAGTGCAAGGTAGTAGTGGAAGTATCCCTTTTAGGTTATTTCTGGTTTAGACGTCTCTGAGGTTATCTCTAGCTAAAAGCTAGATTCAAGATTCAAGATTGGATATTGGATGTATCCTTTTATCACCAGTAAACTCTATTTCAGTTTATCATTTCAATGGGTAAGTGTTTAAACATATTAATCTAAACCTTTAAATGTGCAGGGAACGCAAATACCTTACTAGGTGAAATGCTCCTTTAAACTCTTCCTTTGAAGGTGTAACACAACAAAAGTACCAAATGGAATATTCTAGGTTATGGGAATGCAAATACCTCATTAGGTGAAATTACCCTTTAAACCTTCTTTCTTTACAGGAGAACCATCAGTGATTCAACTATAATCAATGTCATCAATGGGATTCAAGTATCTTATTGGGTACATTGACCCTTTAACTTGTCCTCTTTACAAGAGAACATAAGTAGATCAAGTAGCTTACTGGGTGTAATTACCCTTTAAGTCTCCCTTCTTGTAGGAGAATATCAATGGTTCAAGTAGCTTACTGGGTGTAATTACCATTTAAGTCTCCCTTCATATAGGAACATATCAATACCCATATATCAAATTAAATCAAATCAAATACAAAAATACAATATCAAAGTAACAAAAGGTGAACGGGGTTGAAGCCCTTGGAATGTCCTTGTGTTCTCGTTCAATCAGTTCGTGTATCAGAAAAGGATATAGGTCAGTTCAATCCGTGGAAGTTCTTATGATTCAAGTTCAATCAGTTCAATCCTACCGGACTGTTGCGGTAACAGGAGTTGGCAACAGTGGTATTCGAATCAGGCTGGCATTAGCCTTGAGCTATATCAGAGGTTCAATGGGTTGGCTCGCCATCTTGTATCATCCAGCACACCGCCTCTTCCCCTCGTGGGCACACGTGGTGATGGATGGACTACTGGAACTGCTCCCAGGGTGGAACGGAGTGCTAGAAAAACCTGGCCTGCTTGCAAGCAGGCATTCAGAAAACAAAAGGTATTTACCATCTTTATCAAATCATCATCTTTTCATTGCTTTCAGAATGAATAATCAACCAGGCTACTTTTAGCTATGCTAAGCTAAAGCAGGCTATCTTATCACTGCATGTGGGATCATATGTCACATGCTAATTTAGGCTAAAGTGCATTCCCCACGTTCATATAAAACTCTCAAAACAGTCAAAATGTATATAGACCTTGTTCTTAACGTACAGCATATCAATACAATTATAAGTACTTCTGAAATGGTTCCTTTAACCAAATTGAGCTTGGGGCAGTTCGTGTATGACTCAGAATGAAACTACGTTTAACGTTATTAGCATGTAGCATGAAGCTAACCATTCTGCACACTTGACAATTGAATATCACACAATATTGATTTAACTCACCAAAACCGCAGGCTACAGTTACTTTACTGCAACGCTTCTTCGGTTTTGCAACTGGGGGATCTTTTATAACTGTTTGATAACTGGTTTTATCTTGTTATCTCATATTTCGGCAGCAGCAACGTTCAGCTGCATGTCGGTCTCCGTGGAATGAGTGTCTGCATCTGCGCAGCGCAAGACTCGCGACGTAAAGCAAAACGTGGCTGTCGTGATGTCTACCTCACTCACGTCATGACGCAATTATTAAAGGGCAATGCTGTAATTCAAAGGGACTTGGTACCCAATGATACTACATATGTTCCTACATAATAGCTTTAACTATTTATGTTCTTATTCAATGGCATTAACTATTTACGTTCTTATAACTTAAATAGGTATGAATCTGAAACCTGGGTTACACAAGGTTTACACAACGTAAACGTAATGACTGGCCGAGATGGATGAAGCGATTTGAACGCTATACGATAGATAGATAGATAGATAGATAGATAGATAGATAGATAGATAGATAGATAGATAGATAGATAGATAGATAGATAGATAGATAGATAGATAGATAGATAGATAGATAGATAGATAGATAGATAGATAGATAGATAGATAGATAGATAGATAGACAGACAGTATAGACATAGATATATCTAAAAATATGTAAAAATCATCACTATCATAACTGAATTTTAAAAAGGAAATTGGACACCTGCTTGCCATGGAGTGCTCGTGTTTTTAATTGTCTTTTTTTCATTGAAATGTTCTCTACTTTTTAATATGCGTGTGCTTTTACTATCTTGTTATTTTTTCTTTTTTTTCTTCTATATGCAAAACTATCTGTATGCTGCCTTCTTGACCAGGGCCCAAAGGAAAAATAGATGGACATCTCTATGTGATTACCCTGGTTAATTAATAAAGGATAAATTAAATAAAAAGATAGATAGATAAACAGATACATAGAATACATGCAAACAAACAAAGACGTGTTGGTTAATATGGCAGTGACTTTATCATTACTTGGCGTGGTGGTTTTGAGCAACAAATCAGCTTTCTGCAGATATGTATGAGAGCAGCTATGGATAATCAATGTCTTTTAATGCAGGTATTATTATAAGCCCCTCCCATGGGGATATATAATCAATTGTTTTTCTTTCTCTGAAGTCAATATTGTTCAGACTTTCTTCATGGAGAAACACTAGTGACTGCCGCTAAGCTTTGTGGGATTTATTGTTGTGGGAGGTGGCTCTTGCATCTATCATACCCCACCATGTACACAGAATCTTAATCAATTCCTAATTGATCGGGACAAAAATAGCAGTGTCCAGCCACACAAAGAATCAATCGGTAACATCCAACCATATATTTGGTCTAGAACATTCTCTCTCTCTCTCTCTCTCTCTCTCTCTCTCTCTCTCTCTCTCTCTCTCTCTCTCTCTCTCTCTCTCTCTCTCCATCTGTGTTTCCCTCTCTTTCTTTCTCTATATCTGTACCTCCTCTCTTCCTCTATCTCGCATACATTTTTCGAATTCTCTGTCATCCTCTCATCTCTCCTCGTCTTTATTGCTATATGTCTCATGGCATGCTGTCATTGTGAATGTGATGACACAAGAGAGGAAAAGCCTTGTGGAACTCTGTGTTAAGAACATATATATATATATATATATATATATATATATATATATATATATATATATATATATATATATATATATATTATTTTCTCAACACAAGAACAACAGCCTTTATTCTTTCACACGGAGCTTCTTTTATGGTCCTTTGTATTATCTCTGTCGATCCAATCAACACAGCAACAACTGTTAGACGGGCCACAGCTGTCCTTATTCAAACGACTTCAATTGAATATTACAAAAATACTCTTATTTATATTTACAGTTTGGTAGGAAAAAAAGAGAAAGAAAGACATTCTTTATTTATGGTAATCAATGGGTATGCTGTGTCATTGCCACGTTTCTTGTTTGTGTATCGGCCCATATTCCAAATGCTTCAGACAAGCTAATGGTATACCACCTGGCTCTCTTGACAGACTAAACACAAGATGACAACCCCTCACAGTTCAAAGTCACTCAAGGGAACAAAAGAAGTTGATGGAAGTTGACCTTGGGATTGATTTCCTGATAAGTGTGCACTGTGACTTCCTGCCCCCCCCTCCCTCCCATGTGAGAGGACAATATTGTCTGAAAGGACTGATAATGGGGTTCACACTTCTACTGTGTAGTCAGAACATTGCCTCCTGTGGTAAATCAGATATCTGAAGCTCACATTGTTCCGGTGATGTGCACCCTACTTCTGACTCCTCTAAACCTAGAACCCCCCCCCACAAATAAAGAGAAAAAAACTACTGGTAGAATGATCTTTTCATATTGCGTTTTCTGAGAGTTGCATTCTCCAGAGAAGCACATTTCATTGACTAATGAAGATGTCCTACTCCTACATAACAGCGATCATTCAGTTCCTCAAGGTATGTTAATGTTTCGCGGCATCGCATGTTGAGCAACAGTGGACGCCACAGAAAGCAGCAACCTGCTGATCCGTGTCAGCCGTGCTAGCCCGCTGCGCTTTAATTGGCTGATCCTGCCGGCGGGGGTACAGCGAGTGGCGCGGGAAAGGTGGCGCACCACCTGGGGAGAGGCCCAAGCTGGGAGGGGGATAGTGAAATTATATAGACCTGTTCGCCAACGATGTCATTATGTTCACTGTCTGCGCGTGCAGACCCGAGGCAGAAAGGAACGTAATCCTGGTCAGAACAACGGGGCAGACTACCAGTGTTAATTTAGTCAACGAAAATGATGAACTAAATATGGTCGTCAACGAAGCTTTTACCCCGTTTCGACAATGAGACAAGACATCACGTTAATGTAGATCATGTGACACTAACGTGACTAAATAATTAATGCAATGTCGTTGACTACAAACGACGACACAAAATGTAGTTTACAAAATAAAATCTTGCCGAAATCTCTCTTAATTTTAAGACGAGACAAAATAATTATAACTTTTAGAATAATTCATATTATTATTAGTGCATTTCCCTTTCCTGTGTGCAGCAAAAGCACTTTGATTCATTTCCTCACTCGCAGCATTACAGTGTATTACATTTTGTTCTTAGCCAGCATTCTAGATAGCAGTAACTGCACATGGCATGGGTTTTAATGGAACAATGGTGGGGCAACTAGCTAGCTGTCAAATCTCTAATTCATTCTCGCATTCCCTTTACTTCTCACGCTAGACACTAATGCAGGAAACAATCCCACTGCTGCAATTAATGTAACCGAGGAATAGTCCGCCTATACTTTCAAACTATAGTAAAATAAAATCACGGGAGAATTGATCATCAACATTCCTCTTCACTTCACAACAACGGACCTGTCACAGGCGCCCTGCAACTCCACTTAATGATGTCAGCATCAATAATAACATAGAACACATTAAATAGCTTACATAAGTCGAACCAGCTAGCACTAACATGAGCTTGTTTTTGTTTAGAAAAAGCTCACGCCAATTTATGAGGCTGTAACTGAGTGGAGAGACTAAACAAAAAATACTAAATTGAGACTAAACAAAGACTAAAATGCTCAGACCTGTAGTTGATTAAAACTGACTAAACAAAAAATGTATTAAGGTGACTAAATATGATGAAAACGAAAAAGAGCATTTGACACATGACTAAGACTAAGACTAAAATAAAAAATTGCTGACGAAATTAACACTGCAGACTACAATATATTTGCATTTGTTAGCCATGCTAGCGATAGAAACAATCAATCCATGCCAAAGCTAGATATGTAAAAGGTGAAAGACTCACACTCACAGCCATGCTGATTTGGCAAAATGACATCCAGCTGCTACTTTTAGTCAGGGGAGTGTCATGGTTTCTCCATAGAGCCCTGTTTTACTTATTTTGGTGCAGCAGCTCACATAGGTCCGGGGTAACTTATTAGTCACATCACTCAGTTGGTATTGCTGATTGGCTCGAACACGGTATGTTTGTAAACAGCGAACACGTCTATAGGTGAAGCTATCGTAGAAGTACTTGTTGTACAGTGTACTACTGCACTACCGCTCAATATCCTGTGAAGACATTTTTAGAAAATACACACTTTGGTCCCTTTTAGCCATTGGAAGACAAAATAAAGACGTGACGTGACCTGTATTAGATTCATGATTCAAGAGGTTTATTTGTCACATACATACCAGGGCATACAGTGAAATGCGGGTGGACATGCCCGCTTTGATTGTGCAATAATACTAAATAATAAAATAGACATAATAAACAGGTAATAAAATAGACATAAAATAGGCATGATAAAATAGACATGCTAAAGTCTTGAGATAGTGCAATACAATGTTAGCTACGGATTTACACGCCGGAATTGACCGTATTCAGGTGCGACCACCTGAACAGGACATAAAGAAATCCCAACCTGAGCATGACATGAGAGCACAATGGCCACCGTGTGAATATGGTCAATTGAGAAAACATTTGACACCCAAATTAAAAAAAGTTGGACACCTACTGTATTATTGAAGTTGTACCTTGTGTTTTGAATATTTGAATTTCAAGGTAAGAACAACTAAAAAACATGGCAACTACCAAGATTGGAGATCGAAGGCTTTTGTCTGACAACAGAGGCATGCAGTTGTACATTGTACAACATTTGATAAAAGACAGGCTAACAACAGGAGGTGCAATTGTAAAGCATATAGGAAACGTATCATGAAAAGGGACTTTTACAAAGGCTACCGCTGTATTTCCTACAGGCTTACACATCATTTATGTTACCCTACAGCGAAGAAATATGATGTAGCCTACGTAAATGTACGTTATCACTGGTGTCACGTAAAAGCCAACATTTGTAGGTGTTTCATTCTGTTATTTTAATTGTTTTATAGAAGCCATAGCTTGGTAATCAAAAGTCACCGATTCAAATCTCCAGACTGGTTTGACAAATCAGGGCAGGGGAGGTGAAAATATAGACATTCTTCCACACATTACCCTGACGACAACAACAACCATCAAGGTCACCCTGGAGCAAGGCTCTTAACACCCACCTGCCTCAGTGGAGCTGCTCTGTGGCCAACAGCAGAGGTTATATTGGGCAGGTGTGAATGTGTGAATCAGGGCAGGCAAAAAATATTGAAAAACCACCATCGTGTGTCTTGTTAATTGTCCTATTTCATTGTCCTAATTCAGCAGGTCTCGTGGATGGGGGGATAGTCAAACTGAATGGAGATTTAGCTATTTTTTATTGTCGCAAACGGCAGTTTTGTACAGAAAGAAACAACAACACTTACCTGACATTTTTATCAATTGATTTTACAATGACTTAAATTTAAATTAAATTTAAAATTATTCAGCAGTTTACAAAGGAACTTTCAATTCAGCACTTATTATCTCCAATAACACACACAACTGATTTGCCTTACTTTGCTGCTACATTAAAAAAAATTATGTTCACTGTATGTCTGTAACCAATTATGTTTTATGTCTGCACTTTTATTATGTCTGCACTGCACTATGCTCATCTTATGCCTTTCTTTTCTTTTCTTTTTTTACTGCTGTGAAGCACTTTGAACTGCAATTTCTGTATGAAAAGTGCTATACAAATAAAGTGTATTATTATATTATTATTACATGCAACGTGGTAAGTTAAGTTGCACTTGTTCCCATGGGGAAATTATTCCTCTGCTTCGTTTGAACCATCCTAACCAATTTGGAGCAGTGGGCAGCCGCAGTCACATGGGGACCAACTCCAGTTGTCAAGGGCAACAGCAGGAGTATGTACCTACCTAGCATGCATGTCTTTTGGTCTCGGAGGAAATGCATGCAAACACAGGGGGAGAACACGAAAGCTCTGCACGGAAAGATCCCCCATCAGGTTTGACCCCAGGGCCTTCTTGTTTTGAGGCAGCAGTGTTAACCATGAGGTTTGACCCCAGGACCTTTTTGCTTTGAGGCCACACTGCTAACCAGCCGCAGTGCTAACCATGAGGTTTGATCCCAGGGCCTTCTTGCTGTGAGGCCGCAGTGCTAACCAGCAGCGGTGCTAACCAGCAGCGGTGCTAACCAGCAGCGGTGCTAACCAGCAGCGGTGCTAACCATGAGGTTTGACTATACCAGCGTGCCACGCCGTGTATCTATTTCCGTATGGACGTTATAAATTGGGACAACTGAACCGCTCAATGAGGTAACTTCTTACCCGTCTTGGGATCGATGGAAAAATAGGGCTGTCCTTCCAGGATGCTGTAGACGATCTTGGCACTGTTCCCGTATGTGGGGTCATCTGCATCCAATGCTGTGACCTGGAACACTGACACCCCTGCAGGGAAGAGGGAACGGGACTGAGAGATGTGCACTATTGAAAAAAAAGAGGGTTGTTCCTATCGACTGACCGGAAGATTGTCTATATGGCACTTAAATGTACAGTTCTCATCAAGCCAGATGCCAAGATATTTGTATTCTGTAAATCCTTCGATGTCAGACCCATTCACAGTTGATATATGCAAATCATTGTAAACAATATATCTAGCCCTACAGAACATCATGTATTTTAATAGCAAATTAATGGGTGAGAATATAATACAAAATATACAGTGGTACTACAGGGTCATAGATGGTAGTAGAGGGTACTAAATGGTACAGTAGTACAGGGTACTAAATGACACTACATGGCAATACTGTCTCTTCAGGAAGAACACATTTAGCATTTCCAACATTAATGTTCTTAATATATGTACAAGTAACACATGCATGTATCACTACAATTGATTTCCCCCAGAATAGTATAATTCCTCACAAGACTATTTCCATACTTGCATATGATTTATATACATACATAAATAAATATACATTTTACATAAATATTTATATCAGCTTAAAATGGTGGGTAAACTATTTAACAAATAAAAAGGTTGGTAACCTGAGTTTAGGTGGGTTTACACTCCACTACATCCCTAAGGTAGTGTAGTATTAACGGACAGTACATAAAACAGCATTATAGTAATCTGAAAAATAGAGATGATAGCTTTTATTCCACAGCAATATACTGTTCACTCAAACACATATTGTATTGCCCACATTGATTTCCCTACAATTCATAGTATTCTCATGAGTTTTTTGCCATACAATATGGCGCAGTGCTGCAGCTCACGTGGACACGGTAGTTTTTTAATGATAATCACCTGCCATTCGATTACAATAACTTGAATTGTAATGAATGAATGATTGAATGACTTTATTTGACAATATAAAAAATAAACATGTGACAGAAGAGCACAGTCGGCTGAGTCGGGATATACTGCCAAGGATGAAACACAAAAAAGCTCAGAGCTTATTTCCATTGTGGTCCTTGTAGGGGGTGGGGGAATGTGATGCTTAAAACATGCATCATACAAAACGTGACATCACAACACATCACATATACCATTTAACATTTATATACATACAGACTCATACAACATGCAAGGGTGCCTTAAGCTAAGTGTCTAGGTATAGTCCCTTTTGAGCCATGTCTTCAGGCTGGACTTGAATCTAACGGCACTGTCTATGGTTTTCAGTTCACTGGGCAGACTATTCCAATAGACAGCTGCTGTAACATGTCGACACACTAAAACAACACACTAAAATGACAGCATTTGTTTTGTCCCTTTGCTGTCTCTCTACTTGTAAAAGAGCCAGGCTTCATTAGCCGCTAGCCTGCATCAAGGATCAGTCACATCACAGTCGAACTCAAGGCCCGCAGGCCAAATTCATTCACTTACAGTATCAATACATTTTGGCCCGCTGCCTCTCCTGGACACAATTCAACTGGCCTGTGATACAAATCAAACGCACCTCCGTCTCAGTGCACGGCAATACAAATGTTTTTTCTCAAGTGTTATCTGCACCTGCATCGTGTTTTTAGTGAATAGCCTAACCCTGCTTTCATGGGCCATTGGAGGACCCAGTATTTAGACTGGAAACTAAAAAGCTCAGTCAGTCATCTGTTTTCCCATACCACAAGACATCCGCGCAATAGACATCCTCCCCACCTTTGTTTCCCGTCTCAAAACACATTTGTTAATTCTGGCATTCACTTTAATTTTAAGTTTATTATAACTGCTCCCCTATGTGTAACTTTGTAATATTGTGTTTTTACTGTGTGTAATTGTATTTGTTTTTAATCCTGTACGGTGACCTTGGGTACTTTGAAAAGCGCCTTCAAATAAAATAAAAATTGAATGCATTATTCAAGCCCTGGTATTATTCGGTTGCACGAATTTTACTTTATCAAGTTAATTATTGCTAATTCATCATGCCTACTCCAAAATCAAAACCGTGGAAATTATTGGTTTTGTACAAGATAAGTGAAAGCAGTGGTAGAAAGGTGCTGAGGTGAGAGATATGTTTTGTGTGGCACTTTGTTCTCCAAATCCAGGACCACTTTAACGTAGAAGTGCTCGTTTTACAAACTCGTGTGGGTGAATTGCTAATTGAAACCTAATATGTATTATTAGCTTGCAAATTATATCATTATTTTAATTAATTTCACATACCTACATACCTAAAGCCATGGACATAATTGGTTGGTGAAAGCAGAGGTGAGTGTTTAGTCAATAATTGCCAATCTTACAAACTTGTGTGGGTGAATAATTAGTTGAAACCTAATACATGTATATGTAATTCAAATTTGTAAAATAAAAAAATAAGAATAAGCCAATATCCATACATGATGCCTCCTTACCCATATTTTAAAGTAACAGAATGAACAGAAGTGCATTTATAATAACATATTGACCTGATATGCACAAATTGAATAGATCAACAAAATGACCAATTATACTATAGTGACCTCAGGATTGGAAAATGCACAGTTTTTTAGGTATTATTACGTGTCCGGCCCACAAAATGGTCTGTATTTTTTTTTATTTTTTTTTGGCCCCCTTGGTAATTGAGTTTGACACCCCTGGCTTAGCTCATTGGTCCTCTCATTCATCATGATGCTGCCATCTCTGTGGTGCAGCATATCTCAAAATGTTGCGACATTTTGGGGTCTGGAGCTTTCGCTAAACCATATCCAGTGATACATTTTATTTTGCTTCAGTAATAATTATAATATTATACCCAAACTCTGGCTGGACTTTTGAAGTGTTGCGTTCTCTTAATTGACCTTGAAAGATGAGGAGAGGGTTTAGCAATAAAATATTTATTACAGAGTGAATATTCAATATTACAGAGGATTTACACAAACAGCTGAGTGTGGACACAGGTTCTACTTAGCTTTTGGCACAGCAGGAGTGTGTCCAGCTCCTTCCATCACATGGACATTTATACTTTTCTGGTAGGCGTTCTAAGTGAATGAGGTGGCTCTCTTCCAAATTAGCAGCGTGGTTCAGGGCTTAACAAATGACTTAACAAGGATCTAGAATTACAGTCTGTCTCCTGGTAGTTTCTGAAGGACAGGCAGGGGTCATGGTGACACATACAGTAGGCCTTTGCCTATGACATTTTAATGGTACACACATTTGTAGATATTTGTCTATACATTCTTACAATAGATAAATGGATTGACTCATAGATATTATACATATTGCAGATCCTGACAATGCTGATATTAGTTCCTCTGGTCAGCCAGAATCATCGCCTCATCAGTCCTTGGGCCTGTGGGCCTGTGACCCTAGCAACAGATGCACTGACCTTCCGGTCACAAATAGATCTTGACCACCTCAGTAGCTACAGACAGGCTGAGATGTACAGGCTGAGATTTACATGAAGACATGATAATAAAAAGACATGGATAAATGTATCATCTATGGGTAACAGTGCTGTATATTTGAATACCGTTTATGTCACAAATGTATCAGTACTAAATACCTGTATGTCCCTATGCCATAACTGTCATGTATCTTGTGTACTGTATGTCATAAATGTCGATATGAATTGAAAATGGGGGACCCTGATGTAAACAAGACAAACGTGTTTACATCAGGTCTGCATCCCCTTAACAATTGTGTGTATTGAGCCGTACTGTATTGTACCCATTCTGCAATCTGTTAAATAAAGTGTTCATTCATTCATTCATTCATTCATTCATTCATTCATTCATTCATTCATTCATTCATCTAGGGACATAAATAAATGGATTTTAGCCCACAGAAGGCAGAAGTTCCACGGGCTCCAGCCAACCCACATGAAGAGGAAATGTAAGCCTGTCTGGTGCTGTCAGAGTAGGGCAATCTTAAATCAGGGAGATACTTCAAAGATTTAGATGTAGAACACTGGAGCACACATATTTTAGTTGTCGTTTTATCATTATCATTTTAACGTTTCGACCAGATGTATCAATAAAGTGTATTGCTTTAAATCTGTGTGTTCCAGTGTTCTACTTCTACAAAATCTCAGGACTTGTATTTTCTTGCATTTCATTATTGAGTAAGTACCCTGGGGACTACCGGTAAGTGTTTTCTTTGGCTGAACTCAAACAGCTCTCTATGACACACTCTAGTGTTCCTGATTATTTGCTTTTCATTCCCTATAACATTGTTGATACTTTTTCAATATTGGAATATGAGTAGTCTTTGTTTAGACGGGTTGCATACTGTGTAGGCAAGGACTTTGACAAGCTCAAATTATGTTCTGTGACATCCGTGGAAGCTTAATTGAATTGTTTTGGAACCAAACATCTATTTTGTATGAGACCTGTATTAAATTGGTCGCTATGGTAACAGCCATTGGCATGGGGCAGGCCATGCCATGTGGCTAGTAGTTGTGTATATTGTAATTGTATTTAATACCGTATGACATGGCATCATATGTTTTATATATTTTTTGTAAATAATAAATGGGTTTGTACCAAATCCCAAAAGCAACATCGTCTGTTAACTCATTCTGCGCCATCGCTTAATGCGCCAGAGGGTGCTATTACGCCAGCGCTGTAAGTCAATGGGGCGCTTTGTTCACTTGCGAGTGCTTAAAATATATCTTATGAATGAATGAATGAATGAATGAATGAATGAATGAATGAATGAATGAATGAATGAATGAATGAATGAATGAATGAATGAATGAATGACCTTTATTTATATAGCACCCTTCACAGCACAAATGCACAGGGTGCTTTACACTACAGCTTAATATAAAACACAATAAAACAAAATCAGAAATAAATGACAACAAACAAACAGCAGTTAAAAACAGTGAAACCTGAAAAATAATAAAAGAATTTGGATAAAATCATGAGTCACTAATTAAAACAAAACTATAGAACAGTGAGGACAAGAAAAGGCACCTATGCATGATCAAAAGCCTGCCTGAACAAATGTGTTTTTAGTTGTTTTTTAAAAGAGTTTTCAGAGGGGGCAGTTCGCAGGTCCAGGGGGAGAGCGTTCCAGAGCCTTGGTGCTGTCACCTCGAAGGCTCGATCACCCCTTGTTTTTAGCCTGGACCTGGGGATCACCAGGAGGTGCTGATCGGCAGATCTGAGTGAGCGGGTGTTGGTGTAGGGATGGATGAGTTCCGTGATGTAGATAGGGGCCTGACCGTGAAGTGCTCTGAAAGTGAAAGTGAGGACTTTGAAGTGAATTCTATAGTGTACCGGGAGCCAGTGCAGGGATACCAAAATGGGAGTGATGTGACATGATTTTTTTGACCTTGTGAGTAGCCTGGCTGCAGCATTTTGGACCATTTGTAGCATGCATGGATAGTTCTAGTTCAGAGTGAGATATTATGGTGTGCAGTTTTGCAATGTTTCTGAGGTGAAAGAAGCAAGTGCGTGTGAGTGTTTTGACATGTTTGTCTAGGTTCATGGCCTGGTCAAAGACAACACCCAGGTTTCTCAGGTGGGGACGTATGTTGTCTTTAAGGGACCCCAAGTGAGTGGCCAATCTAGCTGCAGTCTTTTCAGCTGCTACGATCAGCACCTCCGTTTTATTTGCATTTAACTGGAGGAAGTTACTCCCCATCCAGCTCTCAATGCCGAGCAGGCACTCCTGGAGAAGGCTGAGTTTCTCCAAGTTGTCGGGTTTAAAAGAGCAGAGTAGTTGTATGTCGTCTGCGTAGCAGTGATATTTAATGCCGGTGAATTTATTGATGAGGAGGCCTAGGGGAAGCATATAAATGGCAAAGAGGAGTGGTCCTAGCACCGATCCCTGTGGTACCCCACATGAGAGGGGGGTGGGGTCAGATTTAAAAGGACCCACAGCCACCGAGAACGTTCTCTCCCTCAGATAAGAGGCAAACCAGTTTAGAGCGCTCCCAGAGATGCCCACCCACTCCCTGAGCCTGTCCAAAAGGATGTTGTGGTTGACCGTGTCAAACGCTGCGCTCAGAGAACAGGACCAGAACAGAGCATTCACCAGAGTCAGCAGACATCAGGAGATCATTGGATACTCTGAGAAGGGCAGATTCAGTGGAGTGGAGTTTGCGGAAGCCAGATTGGAATTTGTCACAGATGTTATTTTGTGACATGTGGGTGGTGAGCTGGTTGGCTACAACCTTTTCTAACACCTTTGATGCAAAGGGCAGCTTGGAGATGGGTCTGAAATTATTATGGATGGTGGGGTCTAGGTTGGGCTTTTTAAGGAGTGGCTGTACGACTGCCTCCTTAAAATAGATTGGGACAGAACCAGAGGCTAGGGATGAGTTTATGATAGTGACTAGACTGGGGCCAACAGAGCAGAAAACGTCCTTAAACATGGATGTAGGAAGGATGTCTAGGGGGCTCGAGGAGGTCTTCATGGAGGTGACTAAGATGGTGAGATCATCCAGAGAGACAGGTGAGAAATCGCTCAGGGATGCTTGAGTGGTGGGATGGAGGGGAAGGGGGGATAGAGAAGGAGTGATGTTTGCCATTATGTTTGCAACCTTGGTGACAAAAAATTGAAGAAAGCGGTTACAGTCCTCATTTGACTGCACTGGTGTAAGGGGGGGGGGGGGGCTGACAAGTGTGTTAATGGTTTTAAATAATACTCTTGGATTGTGCTTGTTGGATGAGATTAAATTACTGAAATAGGTAGCCCTGGCGGACTTTACTGAGTTATTAAACTCAGCCCTCAGCTCTTTGAGGTATAGTCGATGAACTTCTAAATGAGAGGTTTTCCAGCGTCTCTCTGCTCTGCGGCAGTTACGCCTGAGCTCACAGATGTTGTTGTCAAGCCAGGGGGAGGGGTTCACAGGACGAACGCTGCGTGTTGCTAGGGGTGCTACGTCATCTAAAATGGCCGTGCAGTGTGTGTTGAATTTGTTAACCAGACAATCAACGTCATCAACAGAGGACACCAAAACATTTCTATCATAGCTAGCAAGGAAGCTATCTATAGCTGTGCTATTGATAATACGAGAGCTTTTAACACACTTCAATGGAACAAAGTCATTATCGATTATCGATATTATAGCTATGGGTCTAATACACCCGTCGATTGTCAGTGAGTTGCTTCCAGTCAACATCCACGAAACAGATTGTTTTTTCATCGGTACATTTCCGTTTTATACCGTTTTGAATATCAATATAGTTTGGGTGCTTCTGAGTAATTCCAGGAAAAGACGCGATAATAGCCCTTTAATGGAATACACTAAACACGTTGTCATTTTTCGCCTGATTATCGAATCTTCCTGAAATCAACGCTAGATTATCATTATTATCCTTCCTCATGCAAGAATGAAATGGCCCTCGTAGCGCAGGGGCTCCCCCCACCACCTCCTGCACCCAACAACACACAGCCACACACACACACACAGATAGCGTCGATCGGGGTAGAAAGAAATATCAGATCAACGCAAGATTTTATATATAGTGCTCTTACCTTGTCACTGATGTAAGGCAAAAAAGAATAATCCAATTATCTGATCGCCATTCCAAATACTGCTTGTGGAGGTCCGTCCGACATTACCGAGCGTTACACATGAACGGGCGGGCGGGGTTAGTGTACCATGCCATCGTTGTAAAGGCCTGCCTCGTCTGAGTATTTAAACCGCGCCCGCACGGCTCGGATCGTCCCAGAAAAGAAACAACACCATTTCTAATGGAGTGCAATACCAGCTGGAAGGCGTAGGCGGCGGTATTTGCCCTTTTGTGAGCTCAGACCCATTCCCAATGATAACATCAGGCTGGATGGATGAAAATGAATGGATATAGCTAATAAAAGAAATAACGATTAAAACCTGACTATACTCACGATTGGCGCTGAACGGTTGGCGAGTTAACCCGACTATACTCGTGACTGGCGTTGAATGAGTTAAGCTACTTTGCTAAGCTATCCTGGTGCTGTTATTTGCATACTGACAAGTTGACGTCACACAGCCAGACACGTTACACTGCCCACTTTGAGCAGACCGTAATACTCTTAATATAAAACTGCCTTCATGCTCACTTCAGCCATAAGTCGTCATTGTGGGGGTATACATTTATTTTTCTTCTGAATTGATGTATTAATTGACAACATAACCAGCTTCCCAATGATTAGTAGAATTGTGGGTCATTGAAGCAGTTTTTAAATCTGTCCTGTATTATGGAGATGCTGCTCCGTCCACTCGGAAACCTCTAGACGCGGTCTATCATTCTGCATATATTACTGCTGATGATAGAGAAGCAAAATAAACATTGGTATCTGTTTATCTTTAAGACCGTTGCAGAGAAATGATCACCATTGCAGAGAAATTACCACTTTATATCACAATGTTGCTAGATTGGAACTATGGATCCTATCTGACACGCTCAAACTACCATGTCAGATTAAGGTCCCCAGAGTGCAGACTGAGCTGGGAAAGTCAGCTGTTTTATTGCCCAACTTCTTGAAATGATCTCCAACTCTTGCAAAAAATCAATACCCCACATATAGACATCACAAATCTCCCTGTTTCAGTCTGTGAATGTTTTAAATGTTGACCTAATTTTTTATCTTATTTATTTAATGCCTGAACAGATTTTTTAATAGAATTAGTTTTTATTTGTGTTTTTACCTCTTTTTACTTGCCTGTAATCTTGATGTCTTTGAAAATGAGGGAAAACTTCAATGATTCTTTAAAAAAATAAGTAAGGGTTTGAATTCATCGTACCGACATCTGCCATCTCGGGTACGGTGGCTGCGAAGGGTCCGTTTGGGAATGTCGGGGCGTTGTCGTTGACATCCTGGACTTTGATGATGAACTCTGACTCCGCCTCCAGCGAGCGATTGGTCCGCCGGTCGATGGCCTGGGCATGAAGAACATACTGGGACTTCCTCTCTCGGTCCAGGCTTTTTACTGCATGGATATCTCCCGACGTCTCGTCGATGATGAATATAGACCCCGCCCCCTCGCCAGACAGGATGTAGCGGACGGAGCCATCGCCTTTGTCAGAGTTGGAGTGGAGCTGGAGGGAGGAGAAAAAGAGCAGAGAGTGAAGTCACATATAATCAAAAAGAGAGAGAGAAAGAGAGAGGGGGGGCTATGTATCCATATCATTACATCATAATCACCGACCTCTTAGTAGGTAAACAGCAGGCGATTGTAATCAGTTAACAGGTAATACAATAATTAAATGGCACTGTACCCATGGCATTGAGCCAAATCGGTAGGAATGGAATGACACGGCGTGAGAACATTATGAATAGAGAATGAGAGAGACAGAGAAAGAGAGATTATGTAGTGTTTGACTAGTAATATTAGGAGAGAGAGAGAGAGAGAGAGAGAGAGAGAGAGAGAGAGAGAGAGAGAGAGAGAGAGAGAGAGAGAGAATTAAAGTATTGCCTTTGATAAGTTACATCATATTCAAACTAGGCTGAAAAGAGAGAGATAGAATAACCTTCCAACCCCTCAGCACGGCATGCCTGATCAGGACTGTAAGCAACTATTTGTTTTAAACTTTTAAGTATTTGATTTATCAATGGCTTTATTTTATTCAGGAATGTGTGTGCAGGCAGCACAAGCAAACAGTGAGGAGAGAAAAAAAAGGCCTACAAAAAGGACTTTAATTGAAGCTGGGGCTCTTGTGTTCCACAATGATTATTTCGAGTGCCATATCAACAAAGTATGGAAAAGCAGGCGCCACTTGCATCTGGTTTGTATTTTCAGATTTGTCTTTATCTTAGGTAATAAGACACTGGCAATCTACTTTATAACCAAATTAGTTGTCCCTATTTAACAAGGTATTCCTTTGCTCTTTGAATAGGCTACTCGGTGGTGCAAGCTTTCTAACCCAACATTGAGCACAAAGGTGTTGTTGGAGGATTTAAGTGCCTTTACTGGCTTGAGAAAAATGAAGTAGCACACCAACTACCCAAAACTATTAAGTATGGCTGAGCTTTTGGGGTGGGATTATTTGACCAAACTGAAAGTAAACCTGATTGAAATGCTAACTATTTATGTAAAGGAGCAATTATGAAATGTACATGATTATTTCGTCCAAAGGTGGATCAGAGAAACAATTATTGATCCCACAGAATCGTAGACGAGACGTTGGAGATCCTGGCAAGAGTAATTGAGGAGCCTCTCCTGGAGGATATGAAGTCATCTCAATCCATTAGCCTGGAAATGAATGAAACCATGGATGTCTCCGCAAGCTGACAGCTTGACGTACATATCAAGTATGAATGTCGGGGCTGTTGAAAGGTGAATAAAAGAAAATCATATGCCAATACCTTGGAATCATAATATGGCAATAAGCAACACTTTATTGCAGATTCCTGTACAAATAGGGACGAGTGTTGAACCAGTTCCTCAACATGGTATCCCTGGAGGATAGTCAAGCTGACACCTTTGTTGCTGCTGCACAGCACCTCATCCAGAAAAAGGAGCTCCAGACTGTGATAGGAAAATATTATCATGTCATATAGTTCCGTGTTAAAATACATATTCTATGTCGATAGCCTTGACTAGTTAATATAAGTTAACTAGCTACAGCTCAAAGACACTAGGCGACAGTGTTTCTTAAAACAACAGCCAAAGGGCTAGGAGATATGAGACATCCACGGTTCTTTTCCTCTCCAGTTATTTGTGTGAAGACATAACAAAGTCCATAGACCCATTCTTTGTTTTAATTTTCTCACTAGGGCATTTTTGTTTACCTTTCTTGTCATATCTGGGTATCTTATGTACGTCATGTCAATCATGTATATATTGTAAGTCTGACCAAAGCTCTTTCTCACTTTCTGGTCAGACGTTTGTGTGCCTGTAAACTGAACTCTGTGGCCACAGAAATAAACTTGTTGTTCTATATTTTGATATATACAAATTGACTCGTCTGAATTTCTACAGTTTCACTGTTTGGCTCATTTGAAATATTCCACAACAAGACAGACAGACAGACAGTTGCAGGGATGTGATTTCTCTGGAAAGCAGGATCCCATGCTAATGTGGGCATAATTAATTTTGAATGCACTTTTCTGTCCTGGTAGTTTAAAACCCAAGCAGAGATTCACAAGGCCAGTTATTTCAATGAGTGCAGACATCTACCCTGGTTTGAGTTTTCTGGCTGCAGTGACCCTGGTCATCCCTGGAGAGTGTGAACTGTGAGCGAGACTTCTCAGCAATGAGCAGGGTACGTGATTTTCAACCGTGCAAGAGAGCATGATTTGTACATTTCCTGTAAATGTTCTCTTGTGCCAAATCAAAATGGTTGTATTCAAAATGGTTATGCAAGTTTGTTTCTACTTCAGGTCAAAACGAGCTGAGAGGAGAGTGCCTGGCAGCATGCCTCAAAATAGGGCAAATAGGGCACATGACAAAAGGCTATGGAGAAGCAGACTTCTCTTGAATATATTTTGAAAATGTGAAATGTATTTTATTTATTTTGACATGTTCATCAAAAAGCAGTGTTAAAGGCTGTGTTTTGCTCTTAAATAGAAAATGTAAAATGTATTTTAATATCTAAATAGTTGTTAATTTCTTAATTTATGTTGACATACAGTATGGTTTGCAATAAATAGTTAGTTATTCCTAAACATTTGTAGAAACCATACACATACACATCATACACATAGTAACCTACCGGCAGGATGCACACACTAAAGAAAGATATTCGGGTGGCATGTATACCTTCCGCAACGGAATTCGGTTTCCGGGTTCCTCTGATTGGCCGCGACCGCCACGTGACCGCGGCAGCCAGAGCGAGCGGCCGCAGACTCGCTCGCTTCCTCAATTTATACGCATGGAAGTATTGACTGAATGAATGAATGAAAACTTTATTTAACAGATTGCAGAATGGGTACAATACAGTACGGCTCAATACACACAATTGTTAAGCGGATGCAGACCTGAGAAAGACGTTTGTCTTGTTTACATCAGGGTCCCCCATTTTCAATTCATATAGAACGACTACGCCGTAACAAATCATTAAAAAAATATACCGTTAACTGGAATATGTTGTGCCTTTACACATATGTTGGATTATGTAATTGGTTTGTCATGACAAACAAATAAAAAAATCGCAATTTACCCGCTGGCTACAACAACACTCAGTGACTGCATGTAGTCAGAGCCAGAGCTCAGCGATGCGATATTTTATTTGTTTGTCATGACAAACCAATTACATAATCCAACATATGTGTAAAGGCACAACATATTCCAGTTAACGGTATCTTTTTTTAATGATTTGTTACGGCACAATCAATACTTCCATGCATTCGGGACCTCCGCGTTTTGGGGGTATTCATCAGACAAATCGGAACCGGCGATTCGGCTCCCAACAGTCGGGCAAGAACTCCGGGTTTTCAGCCTCTCCCCTCTCTCCTGGAGCTTAAGGTGGAGTTTAGTACGCCTGCCTCTGAGGAGGTGGCTACAACATCAACACACAGTGACTACATGCAGTCACTGTGTGTTGTTGTAGCCAGCGGGTAAATTGCGATTTTTTTATTTGTTTGTCATGACAAACCAATTACATAATCCAACATATGTGTAAAGGCACAACATATTCCAGTTAACGGTATATTTTTTTATTGAAAATGGGGGACCCTGATGTGTAAACAAGACAAACGTCTTTCTCAGGTCTGCATCCCCTTAACAATTGTGTGTATTGAGCCGTACTGTATTGTACCCATTCTGCAATCTGTTAAATAAAGTTTTCATTAATTAATTCATTAATTCATTCATTCATTCAGTCAATACTTCCATGCGTATAAATTGAGGAAGCGAGCGAGTCCGCGGCCGCTCGCTCTGGCTGCCGCGGTAGCGGCAGCGCTGGATAGGGGGGCGGGTCACATGGCGGTCGCGGCCAATCAGAGGAACCCGGAAACCGAATTCCGTTGCGGAAGGTATACACGCATTCGGGTGCATGATGATGATGAAGAAGATGATGAAGACTTTATTTCAGACTCAAGGTCCATATTACACATAATACAAAACAACAACAAAACAAGGCCAACAACATAGATTAAAATACATAAAAGCATCGATTCCAATGTGTCCACATGCTTCACCTCAGGTCTATAATATTCTGACTATGGAATGAACAGACTTGAGAAAACTGTATTCTGAATTAGTGCTGTGTGTAGACTATAGTCAATGGGAGTCAGAGACACAGCATACAGATGTGTATTGGGTTAATGAGGGCTTCTATGAGCTACAGTGTATGGTTCATTTGTTAGAGCATGCACTGCCTGATCATGCACTTGCATTGTACATTATACTGTGCACAGTGAAGTATGTGGGAGGGAGAAAGTGAGAGAGAGAAAGAGACAAAGTAATATCTCTCCTCATCCCATGGCTCTGATGTGACCTCATGAGAAAAGCTATATACTGTATTAGTGTATTGATGTTGTCTCTAAACTAGGCTATAATCTGTGGGAGTAAACTTTGTTTCCCCTCCAAAATAACAGATACATACATACATAAATAAATACATATACATATGGACGGCAATGAGGAGCAGTATAGAGCCCTGGTGGAGAGCTTTGTAGGGTGGTGTGACGACATCCACCTCTATCTCAACAAGACCATGGAGCTGGGACTACCGGCAAAATAATAAGAGGCCCCCAACCAGCAACCTCTTTTTCGCTATGGGGGGGGGGGGGGGTAACATCAACTCAAGAGACACTAACAAACTGAACAAGCTGGTGAGGAAGGCTAGCTCCATAGTGGGAGACTGTTGAACCCGACACACCACAAATCACATCCATCACTCCTTTGTGCCAGTAGCCATCATGCTCCACAACCGTGGGCATGGATTTACTTTGCTAACGGCTGGAGAACTTGAGAACTGTTAGAAGTGATTGACTCTTAACTACTGAACCCTGCACAGACTCTGGCACACCCTGCATAAGGACTCACACATTAATTTATTATCACCTCAGATCTTATTTGTATATGCACGTTTTATATTTATTGATAATCCGCTTAATCTGTTTATGTATACCAGGGTAGACTAAGACTCTGTATGGATTATTGCACATTGTACAGATTTAGTTAGCTATATATATATTTGTAGATGGGGTTGATTTAGGATATAATCTGTATATTATACAAGGGGGGGGGGGCTGTGCATAAGTACTGAGTGATACTGTTGACAGAATCCGGCTATAGGGCGACAATAATGTCGTCAAGAGGCATGGTTTCTATCTTTAGCCTTAACTGGCGTGGTTTATTTATTCACATGGTATGAGCAGCAGTTATAGAGTTCTCCTCTCACTGAGAGGCTGGGGGGAAAGAGGAAGAGTGGGAGGAGACATCTCTATTTATACTCGCCACCTGGTGGTGTTCCTGATTGGCTCCGCCTAGAGCGCCCTCTAGTGGAAACAGTTATATATGCAGTTAGACAGTTACTAACAATCCTACACAGAACCTCTGACTTCAACACTCCCACTTAGGGTTTGTATTAGCATACTGGATAACTTCTCCGAAAAACATTTTACAAAGGAAATAATATAATCCAAAACATCATCAGAGTATGGCAGTCAATATTTACACATTAAACATGACCCTTGCAAATCCCTTCAATTTTAATTTGGAACAGGTTTCCTAATAGTGTCTGCTACCCTGTCGTCCGTTGGACAGTAAACCAGTGTCATTCTTCTTCTCTGATGACAGATCTGATGAGATGATATTTTCTATATTGACCTGTTTACATCTATGTCGACACACTGGGTTCCTAGCAATCACAATGTTTCCCTGGTTGCCCTCATAAACAACAGCCTTCATATATACACAGTGTCCATCATTTTTAAATGATGTTGACAAAACGCCCCTCATCTTCAAAAACCACCATATTTGGTATAGAGGATACATTCCAATTACCTATTACATATTAAGCAATATACTCATAATCTTATCTCCATCACTTTGAGCAGTTGTTCTGGATAAATACACTCCTGTAGGATGCGACCCTCTCTGCGTGCCCTCCTGTCTCCCTGTCTCCGGCGGTCTCGTAGTGGTGACCAGAGTGCTGGACGTCCCGCGATGATGTCGGGGAGGTTGCGACCCTCTCTGCGCGGCCCCCTATCTCCCTGTCTCCGGCTGTCTCGGAGCGATGACCGGAGTGTTGAACGTCCCGTGATTAAGACGGGAAGGACACGACCCTCTTTGCGCCGCCCCTGTGCCTCAAATAGATTTGCTATCAGCTCTATCTTTAATCTTTCAAAATGTTCAGTTGCTATCGCTATCAGCTCTATCTTTAATTTTTCAAAAGGTTCAGTTGCTATTGCATGCACTTGTCTGTGTTTCACTACACACATGAGTGCATGCTTACCAACTGTTAGTCTGCAACACTACTATCACCGACATCTAAGACTTGACTTGACTCTTGACTTGAAGGGAGATCCCCCCTTGAATGGCCCTTCTAAGGTTTCTCTCTTCCACACTGCCTGTGGTGCATTTTTCCCTATTGTTAGGTTTTAGTGAGTTTTTCCTTACCTTCGTGTGGGGTATGTCTGGGAGTGCTTGCATTCATTAATTTATTTGCATTTATTTTAAATTTGTTGGACCTTATTCTTGTTTTATTCTTGACTTATTGTTATGTTTCTTCTTGACTTGTTTAACACATTGGCGGCCACTGGGATGCGTCTAATATAACTCTAGAGGACCAGCAAATGTAAACAGACTTGGGGCTGTTTGTAGAGCTAAATCTATACTTTATAGTATTGCTATCTGTCCATTCTCATTGTCAATTGAGACCATAAACCGTCCCTTCAAAACGGCTTAAAGAAAAGAAAATGTCATCAATACGTTCTAATTTTATAGCACCGTGAATATAAGCGTTATAAGGGATTCCGGCTAGGATATTTCCTGGAAGGCAAGATAAAGGGCTAATAGCTACTAACGTTATATCCAATGGCATTTCCGTTATACAGATGCTACAGTTAAAACTCAAACTGCATATGATCGGCACGATCCTCATGCATGTATGCATGTAAGGGGGGGGGCGGGGGACGTCGTTTCTTATTATTGATTACTGTAACTGAGGGGTTACAAAACCCTGACTGTATTAAAGATTGTGATAGATTAAACCACTGCTAGTTATGTACTTTAATTACTGGCCAGACAGTACATCAAATATAGATGGTGAACACCCACAAGAACACGGCATTGACAAAGAAATAGTATTTGAGGGTAATTTATTATTATTAGGCAACATTAGGTTACAGAATGAGAATTAGGGTCGCGCTTGTATGGCGAAGAATATGCGTAAAGTCAGTCAATAGCATGAGTCACTAAGAATAGCAGGAATCCTACGATGGGTCTAAGTTGACACCACCTGTCGTATAGTAGCAACTATATAGGGCAACACTGGTACCGCCTGGAGACAATGGGTTCCCTCCGGGGGTGTAAGGCCTGGAGGGTAGAGGAATGTTCGGGTACTCCGTCTGATTCAATGAGGAATAAAGAGACTCCAGGTACAGGAGTCGGTCCTTGTAAACTCCCTTGATCAGCAGCAAAGCAATAATTGTAATCCAAATGCTCGATAGCATTGATGACAGTTAGCCAGCCTCCGTCCACGAGGCCAGCCCGAGTTGTAATCCTCACGAGGTTGAATCCCAAACGATAGTGGAAATCAACGATGCTCTTCTCCGGGTACCACGTTCCAAATCAATATAATCCAACCAGTAATGGTTCTGCAATCGCCGACGCCGATTCTCCTGTGTACATGTCCAACGGTTCTCCGCCTAGGACTCCTCGGGTGTGGGCGACGTATTTAGGCCACACACCCTGGCTAAGTACACTAGCTAAAGACACGACGAACCGCTGGGTAATGCTACACACGAACGAACTGTGGCCGCACGATATACAATAAATGAACGACTATTTACTTCACATTAGATTAGGTCGAACTCGACGTTACTGCATTAAACTCTGACACTTTACTATTCTATTCGCACGTGGTTCTCAATGCTCTGTTAGACGCAAGGTTGCTCACTTCACTGCACGTTGACTCGTGGTGAAGGTGGGGTAAGGTACTGAACGAGGCGGTGTGCGCACCTTGCGCTGTATTTATACTTAAGTGAATATCTAGTCCCAAACCGCAGTCTTTGTCTGGTATCAATACGCTGACTCCGGGCATGTCCTGACATGCCTGAACGTGTCTTTAAACCTGCCGTTGGGGGCCTGCGCGCTGGCGCCTGGGGCCGCTGTCCAATAAGGACAGCGAATATTACTCTGGTTTGAACGCAGGTAAAGGGATATTCCGTGTATATATATAAATAATATACAAAGTATATCAAACAATAAAGGTAGATTCTCAGTTTAATCTGGCCCTTCATAACAATTACCAATAACCGTGTTCGTCTAAGTAGCCACATAGGCCGATCGCCTGGTTGAGTATCATAACAAGGCCCGATTGGGCTGTGATTTTCGTGAAAAAGATCTTACCATGAGCCGGTTGGATCCGCCTGAGCATTTCCCCGTTATCGATCGCCATCTGGTAGATCGATATGTCCATTGGCTGATGATAAATCCCCTTATTGCATAGTGAAATCCGCGATCCAAAACGTATTCCAAGCTACAGGCTGCACATCCTGAATCCAGCTAACTGAAAACTCCATTGAAAGTAAAAAAAAAAATAATGCACCGTTCAGCCACAGGGCACACTGCATTATCGCGACAGCGCCCCTAAGAGGATCTGGCCGGTAATGCACGTTGGCGAATTCAAAGAGTAGGGTACATCTGCAGTGCAGCTCGGCGACCTTGAATAGGTTATTAAAATGGAATAAAAGCCTAAATAACTTGCCACGGATATATCCTTTAAGCATGGATTCGAAAGCCGGATATATCCGTGCTTGGGCGGGATTGTGTTAAAGAAGACGTGTCCGGCCGATGGGGACATTAACGTGTGTTGTCGGGCCTTACAAATAAATTTGATTTGATTTGATTTGATTTGATCTGTATGGTCATAGCTAGAGCCATATATTCGGCTTCACAAGTTGATAGTGCCACTGTGGGCTGCTTCTTTGTTTTCCACGAAACCAGTGAGCTGTCTGTGTTCAAACTCACACAATATCCTGTGGTACTCCTTCTACATGTGGTGTCAGCTGCCCAGTCTGCATCACTGTGGGCTTTAAGTCCTAGACCATCGCTGCTCTTTCTGAAACACAGTTGTTTATCTGCTGTACCTTTAAGATAACAAAAGACATGTTTGGCTGTAATCCAATGCTCCTCTGTGGGGTCAGCAAAATGCTGTGACAGTCTACTCACTACAAACCATCGGTCAGGGCGGGTACACATTGTTAAATAAATGAAGCTACCCACAGCTTCTCTGTTCATTTTTACATCTGTCAGTTTCTGAGCATCCTCCTGATAGTCTAGTTTTTGATCACATAGTGTTTCCCTTGATCTACATTCTTACATGTCTAAACGTTTCAGGGTCTTTCCCACATAGTTAAATCATTGAGAACATGGTAAGTCATCCACCTCTGTACTTAAACATGGAATTAAACATAGGATCCATTTCAGTATTTAGACATGGACTCTAATCAGGTATTTAAACCTGGATTCTACTCCCGTATTTAAACCTAGAGTATCATCCTCCTGCATTTAAGCAGTGTAGCCACCCTCCTTCAGTATTTAAACATTGAGTACCCTCCTTCAGCATTTAAGCAATTAGTCACCCTCCTTCAGTATTTAAACATGGAGTACCCTCCTTCAGCATTTAAGCAATTAGTCACCCTCCTTCAGTATTTAAACATGGAGTACCCTCCTTCAGCATTTAAGCAATTTTGCTACAAACCATACTTTGTATTTGTCGTGGCCTTCAATACCCTCCTGATTTGAATACACCAATTTCCCTCCCACTGTCTGTCTGCCCTCTGGTAACTTGACCGGAGCAAAGGTGTGGTGGTCCTCTAGGGACCTCATCTCCTCATCCCTTGCTCTCCCCCATTTACTTGATTCGGGGGACAATGTGACCTCTTTAAAGGTCGGGGTTACCCCACTGACTACCCTGTAGCAGTAATCAACGGGGGTAGGTGTACTGTCCTCCTCGTCACTCCCTTTCCGGGCATAGTCTGTCAGATACTTTGGGGGTTTGTGTTCCCTTGAGGGATACCTCCCACTGCTTGGGGCACTTGATGTCACCCTCGAGTGCTCCTCGTCATCGCCCTCTGGGGGTGGCTGACTGTCTGCCTGCACGACCGTACTAAGTACACTGGGCTGATGTGTCTCTGTTTCTACACACCTTACCCTGGAGTCCAGCTCTGGCTCCTCTGTCTGTGTCTTGCTCTCGCATGTTGCCTTTGTGAGAAACTTGACTAGCATGTGTTTCTGCACTCTCCCTTTACCGGGATGATAAACTAGGAAAGCAGGGCTTCCCTTGTCGTGTCCTACAAAAAGTCATTTTACACATCTGGACTCGGGCTTTCCCCTGTCCTGCAGGTACGCATAACACACTGATCCAAATCGGTGCATTCTGGCAAGATTACACTTCTTTCCTGTCAGTGCTATATACAGGGTGGTGCCAGAGTGCTTATTAAAGCACCTGTTTCTGGTGTAAGCGGCTTCTTGCACTGCATAATGCCATAGGCTCTTAGGTAAGTTACTATCTACTAGCTTACACCTGGCCATTTCGAAAAGGGTGCGCCATTCCCTCTCTGCCACTCCGTTCTGGTGTGGGGGATATGGACGTGACGTCTCGTGTCCTATCTTGTACCTTCTCAACAGTGATTGGAACTCTCTGTTTGTGAACTCGGTTTCGTTGTCGGACCTCAAGCATCCTACGTTACCATAAGGGGCTACGTCTGCCAGGAATTTATCCGTGGCCTGGAGTGTGTCACTCTTTGCTTTGAGAAAGTAAACAAACACTGCTCCTGTGCACACATCTGTAAAAGACTGTACATATCTAAAGCCTCCTATGGACTCGTTGCTTACTGGGCCGGCTAGGTCCGTGTCAACTAATGCAAGTGGTACCCTTACTTTTTCTGTGGCATTTCTGTTTCTCGGTTGATTAACTTCCCCGTTTTGCACACTGCACAATTGTTGTCAGGTCTACGCTTTTCACCTTCAATGTGCATGCCTTCTGTCACTGCTTGCAGTTTCAGTAAATCCTCGTAATTACAATGACCCATAATCTCGTGCCATGTCTGAATATCGTGACTGGCCGTCACGCTACACATATCATTATTATCATTACACTTGTCGTTGTCATTACACTCCGTTTGCAGATAATATATTCTCTGGTACATCTTTATGTCAAACCGTGTACCGTCAGGTTCTACAAGAAAATGTTTACCTTTATCGAAGAATACCTTGGCACCGCTTGCAGTAGCAGCTATTACAGAGAATAGTCCTTGTGGGAACGATGGTACGTAGAGAGCGTTCTTTAACGTCACCTTACGCCGGCGGCCCCTACTGTCCGTGAGGCATACCTGTGCGTCTCCTCTCTCTTGCGCCAACCCGTAGGTGCGTCTCCCGTCTGCCGGCTCCATGCTGTGCCTCTCCGGGTGGAAAGTGTCGTCAAAGTTTTTGTCATTGATGACATGGGACGACGCACCTGTGTCCACGATCAGTCCCCTCCTCTGGGCCCGCTGCAGCTGGGCCGGCCCGGCAATGCACGCCGTCCGCGCCCCGAAAGCGCAGTCTTCTTGTCCCGTTATTCTCTGGGCGTCGTCTCGATCCGTCTCACGTCGACCGTCGCCGCCATCGTGTCCGTAGCCGCCATTTTGTCCGTGGCCGCCGTCTCGTCCATGGCCGTCATCTTGTCCATGCGCGTATCGCGCGCTCTGGTCGTGTTTCTTCATGCACGCTCTCTGTCTGTGTGCCCCGTGGATTTGCAGAAGCTACGCTTCTCCGGTGGCCTTTCTCTCCGCATCGCCAACACGCCAGTTCCGCCGTGGTCCTGGTCCTCTCCCTTGGCGTCGCTCGTGCCTTTAGCACCCTCTCTCCCGCCTCCGCGGCGGCTAGGTGGGTATCTTCCGAGGCCTCGAAGTTTCTTAACTTGGCCTTGAACTGTCCCAGCGTCATGTCCGTTGAACCGTGTGTTACCAGGAGTGTGAACGGTTTGTACAGCTCCGGTAGTCCTCTCATCATCATCGCCATCATAGCCCATCGCTTGGTGCTTCTCCTTCACTCCTCAATGGCGTCGTGATCTGCTCTGCTCTGTTGACGTATTCGGTCACAGTCTCGGTGTGCCTCTTCCTCAGGGCCGTTAGTGCTATGTAGAGGGCCACGACTCGGGGTCTTCCTCGCCCGATGTAATGCTCTCTCAACACCTCCAGGCTTTCTCTGCCTTTGTCTTTAGTGTCGCGGAATATCAGCCCCAAGCTGGTGTCGTCGAGCAGTGGCGCTAACTCACAGTACGCGTCTGCGTTACGCTGGTCGTCCAGGGCTTGCTCTTCCGCCGTCAGGTCTCCCGTGGGGGCTGCCAGGATCGTCTCCTTCAGTCCCGCACCGTGCATGCAGCATAGCATGCGCTCTTCCCAGAGCTCGTAGTCCTCTGCTTTTCCATTGAATGAGGGCCATTTGCCCCTTCCCTTGTTTTCCATCCTCTTCGTTGATGGTAGGCGTAGCTTTAGCTCTTGTTGGCCTAGCGTCTAGCCACGCGGTGCTCCCGGCGCTAACCTAGCCTATACTTTAGCTAAGCTTGCTACCCTTATTATTTCGCCCCGGCGTTATCTGGGCCCATAACCTGTTGACAGAATCCGGCTATAGGGCGACAATAATGTGGTCAAGAGGCATGGTTTCTATCTTTAGCCTTAACTGGCGTGGTTTATTTATTCACATGGTATGAGCAGCAGTTCTAGAGTTCTCCTCTCACTGAGAGGCTGGGGGGAAAGAGGAAGAGTGGGAGGAGACATCTCTATTTATACTCGCCACCTGGTGGTGTTCCTGAGTGGCTCCACCTAGAGCGCCCTCTAGTGGAAACAGTTATATATGCAGTTAGACAGTTACTAACAATCCTACACAGAATCTCTGACTTCAACAGATACACTCAGCAGATCAGACCCTCATCTTTATTTTTGTATAAAAAATATATTTTTTTAAATCCTTATCTTGTTCTTTACCTTTTATTCTTCTATATTTATTCGTATTTATATTACCCTGCCTGTACCACCCCTCCCCCTCCCCTGTGCTGCTATGACCCCTGGATTTCTCCAAGGCAATTAATAATGATACATCTCGTACCCCTTATCTTACATACATACATGTACACATTAACCCTCCACCTCCATCCACCCAAAGGGATCACACTTTAACTTGAATTCATTTGTCTTTTGTGCCGCATTACTGTGTGAGAGCAGGCAATTCTCTGGCTTTAGAAAGCGTAGACAGTACCAGTCACTTAGAGACATTTTGAGTGCACTAGCTATTTTCGAAGAGCATGTACTGGAGAGAGAAAGAGACAGGAAGACAGAGACAAAGGAAATATAAACTAAGGAGGACTTGACTAGCCCTCTTGTTTTCCCAATTATAATTTGTCAAGGCAATTCTGTGTTATTATAGTGTACATGGGTGAGTGACTAAAACTATGAGGGCAGCGGGAGAGAGAAATAGAGAGAGAGAGAGAGAACAATGTGAAAGTGAAAGGGAGAGAGAAACTGAATGTGAGAGAAAGAGAGGGAGGGAGATAACAATGTTAAGAGAGAGAGAGAAAGAGAGGGAGGGAGAGAACAATGTGAAAGAGAGAGAGAAACAGAATGTGAGAGAGAGAGACCAATGTGAAAGAGAAAGAGAGGGAGAGAGAGAAACTGAATGTGATAGAGAAATAATAATAATAATAATAATAATAATAATAATAATAATAATAATAATAATAATAATAATAATAATAATAATAATAATAATAATAATAATAATAATAATACATCTATTTTATATAGCGCTTTTCCAGGTGCTCAAAGACGCTTTACATGGGCAGGAGAGACAAACTATGGCAAAACAAAAAACAGAACAAAACAGAAACAAATAATACATGACAAAATAAAATAAAATAAAACCGACAGAATTAGATGTCAAAAGCAAGATTGAAAAGGTGAGTTTTGAGGGCTGATTTAAAAGATGTCAGGGTGTTTGCATCACGGATATGGCTGGGGAGGGCATTCCAGAGGGAGGGGGCAGCAGCAGCAAAGGCCCTGTCGCCCCAGGTCCGGAGCTTGGTCGTGGGAGGTGTTAGGAGGTTGGCATCTGCAGACCTAAGGCGACGGGTGGGCGTGTGACGGTGGAGGAGGTCGGACAGGTAGGGAGGAGCAAGGTTGTTGAGGGCTTTAAATGTGATGAGTAGTATTTTAAAATGTATCCTGTATTTGATTGGAAGCCAGTGGAGGTCGTGGAGGACAGGGGTGATGTGATCAGAGCGACAGGTGGAGGTGAGCATGCGGGCAGCAGAGTTTTGGACATATTGGAGTTTATTGAGAATAGTGTTTGGTGAGCCGTAGAGGATGCTGTTGCAGTAATCTAGTCTTGATGATATGAATGCATGAACCAATAGAGGGAGGGAGAGAACAATGTGAAAGAGACAGATGTATCAAGATGGCGGCACACATGCAACGTGAGGCCTAGCATCTCTCCAGTTTTTGCAAATTAGCGGTAATTTACAGAACTTGTTTTAGGTATGCTCACCCAGAACAGTCTTGCTTTTATATCGTCCACCGACAATATCTTTTGGACGTTGGATTACAACAATCTGACAATGTCATTGGCAATCTCCAGCACCCCGACGTGATTGCTTGGACATCAGGGAATATCATCACAGTGTGGCCAGCTCCCACCGTGAACGCAGGCAGAAGAGGGGTACACGCTGAGGAGTGAGGGCTAAGCTAAAGCTATCCCCCCATCGCCCATCATCATTACCCAACTTCCTCCTAGCGACTGTGCGGTCTCTGGCGAACAATATGGACGAACGGATCATCAATCATAGATGGATTAAGGACTGCAACATCATGGTTTTCTTTCTCTTTCACCGCTCTCAAAGAGCAACTACGGGAGGCTGCAATTCGAAACTGGCCCCGGTAAATGTCCAAACCCCCCCCCCCCCCCCCACCCAACCCCATCCAATGTACAGTTTCTTCCCCCTCAAATGTATATATTCTCTTTTAGAAACTCTGTCTGTAAATAAACAGTAGCCTACTGTATATTTGTATGTTGTGTATGTCATAAATGTTATGATGAATTGCAAATGGGGGACCCTGATGTAAACAAGATGAAAGTCTTTCTCTGGTCTGCATCCCCTTAACAATTGTGTGTATTGAGCCGTACTGTATTGTACCCATTCTGCAATCTGTTAATACAATTTTCAATCAATCAATCAATCATTCATATCAATCAATCAATCAATCAATCGATCAATCAATCAATCAATCCTGGCTTAATAGCGAAATTCATGACAGTGTTATTGAGCTACCAGGCCACACTCTCTACAGTGCGTACCAGAACAGCTGATGGCTCCGGAAAAACCAGAGGTGGAGGTTTGTGCATGCATTTATATAAACACAAACAATACCACCATTGTGAGTCCCTGCTAACATGGAATATATCATGATTAACTGCAGACCTTTCTATCAGCCCAGGGGATTTACAGCTACAGTACCATTGTGAATGCAGCCTATACCTCCTGATGCTAATTCGAAGCTAGCAATGAAGGAACTGTATGCTGCCATCAGCAAACAACATAACATAGCATGTTGCAGGATATTTTAACCCTTTAATCGTCAAGGACGACTTTAGACGTCATTTCTCGCCATGCGTAATCTGCCAATGACGTCGTACAGCGTCTTTGAGATCAATATTTCAAAAATCTGTCATGGCAATCATATTTCACCCACGGAGACTTGAGATCTCCTGTAGATCTCCTCTCAACTGTCCAACGGTTCAAGACCGCCATCTGGTGGCCGATCGGCGAATCGCCAAAACCGGAAGTGAACGGCCGGAAGTGGTGCTCACCCATATTTCGTCCTCCATCTGGACACACTGGATATCGATCCGTTGCCAATAACTCGATAAACAACATGATTTGGACGTATATAGTATTATACAACCTGGAACTGGACCAACTAGATCGACATCCCATAATAGCGAACTTTCTGCTCCACGCTGATCGCCCAACGCTACGAGGAAGCTGCGGTGAGTTTCAGCGTGTTTGATTATTATTATGCATACAAACTGCTCCGATCAACATATCACCCATACTACATAAATGATTTAACGTCGGCCACATACTTATAAACCCCCCCCCCCCCCCCCCCCCCTCCGGTCACCAGCAGATGATGAGGCATGACGTTTAGGACCTTGTACAATTGAAATTTTTTATCTGACGTCAATCGGTATCAAACTACATTTGATGATCTAATATGTATTCATGGCTATAACTCACGTTCTATGGAATGCTGCAGAAAACGATAAAACATATTTATACTTTAGACCAGGGGTCTACTTTTGCCCGTCAATGTGCGGCTCTTCCATCCATAAAAAGAAAAGTAAAATAAAAAATTATATATATTTTTTTTTATTTTTTTTTTACTCATTTTTTTTATTCACTCATTCCATAAGGACATAGAATAAACATTTACAATTTTTTTTAAATGGTCCATTGGCATGTTATTGGGATCTGAATCTAGGGACATAATAGATCAGTGTCAGAAATAGTGTGTCTGTTACTAGGCTTGAGTAAATTGTAATGAACCAAAGGAGAATATCAATTCTATTTAATTTTTTTTTTATCTTTGACTGTGAATAACACCATGCTAAAATTTACCAGACCTGAATCGTATCGTATTGCAACACTGTTTTTTGCAAGACGTTCACAGAAAGGTATAGAGAAACTAACTGCATTCTGTTTTATGGCAATAACGTTCAGGTTTGTGGGAGATAATCCCAAAAAAATAAGAGAAATAAAAAAGTAAATCCAGAAGTCAGATGATTGACAGGGGCTGGTGTGAGCTGGGTAGGGTAGTTTTTCGAAATTCGAAAGCCCTGAGTCTCTTCCTTCAAAAGACTACACTCACTTTTGGCTGTGCCACTTCCTCCTGTCAATATGCGCCGGTTTCCGACTCAATGCCCTGAGATTTCTATAATCTTATATTTCACTAATAACAGTTAAAATAATTGGTAAACAAACGTAATGCTGAAAATATACACTTTTACTGTATATATCGGGCTTAAGAGGTTAACCCTGTGAGGGCCAAATTAAAAAGACATTAGCAACTTCAGAGGCCAGAGGGTGGGACATATAAACACATTACTATCAAATAGCATTGTGAGGCTGAACAACAGGACCAATTGACTATAGGCCTACATGTGCTTACATTTTTTTAAATAAACATTTTTTTAAATTTACATTTTTTTATTTCTCTTTCTCCAAATTTCTGTTTTTCTCCCGTCCCAATTTAGTCGCCGTGCCAATTCCCCCCCTCCCCTACCTGGCTGCTGTATGCATGTTCTCCTACGAGTCGGTACAAGGGCGTCCCGAAGCCGACCGCGCGCTTCCTCCGATACGTGTGGCGACTGCCAGTGACGTCTTTTCACTTGGCAGCGACGACTCTCATTGGTGAAGTGTAACACGTGGGAGGGCACGCTATCTCCACCAAGTCCTGCCCCCGCTGAGCAAGCGCCGAGACCTGACCTGTAGGCATCGCTGTCCACAACGCCAGATTCCCACCCACCAGCTTCCCACCCCCTAATACTGCCAATTGTATTAGTATGAACGACCAGCCAAGCTGGTAGCAACGCCGAGAGCTGGGCTCGAACCCAGCATCTCCTGCGTTGGTGACGAGCGCAATCTCCGCTACGCCACCTGACCGCCCTATAAACATTCTTTTTTTAAATGGCTAAAAGTGATTTTGTAATTTTGCAACCGTGGGTCTCACAGGGTACTTTTAACCCTGTGAGGCCCAAATAAAAAAGACATTAGCAACTTCAGAGGCCAGAGGGTGAGACCTATAAACACATGAAGGGTGCCGTGACTGAAAAAAAAGGTTGAGAAACGCTGGTATATGGTGTGGCTCTTTGTGGTACCACAGTAATTTTTGTGGCTCTTTATATCTGACTGGTTGGCCACCCCTGCTTTAGACCATATTTTAGTATGAATGTGTGAATGAAAAAGTAGAACGTTGCTACATCCTAAACGATAGATAATCGATGTTGAATGGGCCATAGTAATGTCAATTTAGCAATACAATTTAAAAAGTTATAGCCCTGCAAAGAAGGGGAACATCTCCATAGACTTACAGTGGTGGCAGAGAGTGGATTAAGATCAGAATAATATCTGGCAGATAAAGGGTTAATCACTCCAACCTAAAGTCTGTGCTCACCAACAAATCGCTAGAGGAGACAATGTTTACTCCAACATCATGGATGCATACGAAGCTGTTCCCATCCCCACCCGGGATAATCAGACAACATCTATTTGTTCCTTTTACACAAGTACACCCAACTCATCAAACGTATGAAGCCCTCAGTTTGAACAGTCAAGATATTGCCTGCCAAGCACAGATACAAGCTAAGGGCAACAACTCTGACCCCGACACATGTGGCAGGGTCACTAGCCCAGGCAGTTGTCCCAGCATGCTTTAAAAACACCTACATCATGCCAGTGAAACACTGTTTCGAAAAAACCCTGTTGCACTCACCCCCATTATCATGAAGTGCTTTTGAGAGGCTCGTCATGGGTCACCTCAAATCTGGCCTTTAACCCTCACTGTTCCTCGACTTCAGCTCAGCTATACCATCATTCCCTCCAAACTCATCTCCAAACTTGGTGACCTTGTGGAAATCAAGGACCTCGACATTAACCCATCTGTCTGCCACAGGATACTCGACTTCCTAACTAACAGACAGCAGTTTGTTAGGATAGACAATCTCATCTCCTCCACCCTCACCCTGAATACCGGCCTCCCGCAAAGGCTGCGTGCTGAGCCCCCTTCTCTAGTCCCTCTTCACCCACGACTGCACTCCTATACATGGCACCAACACCATTATACATGTTTCAGATGACACAACGGTGGTAGGTCTCATCAAAAACAACAATGACTCAGCCTATAGGGAGGAGGTCCAGCAACTGGTGGAGTGGTGCACCGACGACAACCTGGCCCTCAACACCAAGAAAACCAAGGAGCCAGGGGAGGAAATTAGGCCACTTTACTGGCCAAATGCTGGTATTTTTTACGTTTGGCTGGTAAAAAAAATCAGATACCCGCCAGTTGGCTGGTAAGCCAAAAAGTTAGTTTCCTCCCCTGCTGGCGAGTATACAAAAAAATAAAACATTCTGCAATCACTGCACTGGCAAACGGTGCGCGTCTTCTGAGTGTTCGCTTTAGTTGACAGTGCCACGAGAGCACTGCACAAGACCACCCGCGGACATATAATGTTTAATAAACGTTTGCGCAGTACTGGCCAACCCGCGGACATATAATAATAAAAGTCCTGCGGTACTAGGCTAGCCATCAGGAGCACTCGCAAACAGATAACGTTAAACACAGCAGAAGATGGAAAACAGACAGACTGACCAACGGGGAACTGCATCCAACCCTAGTACAACCCTTGAGTATAAGTTACTAAGGACACATTTAAATCACAGAGGTGTAATGTTAGTCTACTGGAACTGTATACAGTGGTTAGCTTCTAGTTAGCGTTTTAGCTATAGCTGCTTGCTAGCTAACGTTAGCCCCGTGTGCTCAAAGCAGCCAGCTAGGTGTATCTGTTATGACTATAATGTTTCCAAAAAAGCACCGGACTACGACGTAAGGTTAGACATTTTATTTCATGCTCAAAAGCCCCTGGCTTGCACATCGCAGTCACAAAAGGGGCTAGCTCAACCAGTGCACTGTGCACAACAGCACACCAACCCAACTGACGTTACCACAACACTTGACGGTACTTCACAGCACTGTCGTAAGACCACCGTGCTGTCTTAAAGGCACCCAGATGCATACACAACATTGACACGGCTTGACATACAAAGAAGTAATTATCACAATTAGCGATTTTTTTTGTCTGGTAAAAAATCTGTTTGGCTGGTAAAAAAAATCAGATACTCGCCAGTTGGCTGGTAAGCCAAAAAGTTAGTTTCCTCCCCTGCAAGGAGCTTATCGTGGACTTCAGGAAGACTAGAGCCGGTGTGCATGCCTCCATCCAAATCGACGGGACGGAGGTTGAGCGTGTCTCCAGCTTCAAATTCCTTGGAGTTGTTATGGAAAATATTATATGTTTTATCCTATTACATCATTTGTACAGCTTACTGGGCCTATTAGTACTCTAGTGTACAGACAGTACATGTTTATAGCTCTGTTAAATACATATTCTCTGTACAGCTTTGACTAGTTAATATAATTAACTAGTATACAGTTTATCAGACACTAAGGCGACAGTCTCAACAGTGTTCTTAAAACGACGACCAAGGCCCAGGACAGTTTGTCATAGATATGTCATATTTTCAGAATGTCATCTTGTCCTTTTCTTTCTTGTCTTTTGTTTCATATCGATCTTGTGTCAGATATGACAAAACCCCTAAACCCATCTTTGTTTTTTCATTTGTCATCTTGGTTTTCATTTGTCATTCCACGTTTGTGTATTTAATGTAAGTCTGACCAGACCTCACTCTCACTTTCTGCTCAGACACTTGTGTTACACTTTTAAACTGAGGATACTTTCTGTGGCCACAGAAAATAAACTACTTTCTGAATTTCTACAGTTCACTGTTTGGCCCATTTAAACTATTCCACAACAGAGTCCACATCTCCGAGGACCTCTCTTGGAACCCCAACACCTCGGTCAGCTGTCATCTCCCTGAACTCTGACTCCATTGCCTACACCCTAGGCTCTGTTATCCATATGAAAATAAAAGTATGGCTTTTAACTCTGTTGCTTATACTAAATGTATACCGTACCTACCTACTGCTTTCATCGTCTACAACTGCCCTACACTGTAATCATAATAATCTTAAAAAAAATATATATATATTTTATGCCAATTCCCTTCCTGGTCGTTGCGCGCATTGCCCCACTGTCAGCCTGGGGAGGGTGTAGAACTACCACATGCCTCCTCCGATACATGTGGAGTCGCCAGGCGCTTCTTTTCACCTGACAGCGAGGAGTTTCACTGAGGGAACGTAACGCGTGCGGAGGTTCACGCTATTTCCCCCAGATCCCCTCCCTGCTGAACAGGCGCCCCGACCAACCAGTAGGAGTCGCAGTTTACAACGACCAGGACACATACCCCACCGGCTTCCCACCCACTAACACGACTGACTGGACGACTAACCAAGCCGGAGGTACCGCTGACAGCTGGATTCGATCCCAGAGTCTCTGCGGTGGTAGGTGAGTGCTTAGTCCACTGCGCTACCCAGCCGCCCGGTAATCATAATAATCTTAACTACCTACCTCATACTATAGTCTACTCATATAACTCTGTATGATAGCATATGTATGATAGTGCTGTATATACCGCATATATAGATTTATATTTACTGCATATATATATATATATATATATATATATTGTGGCAGATATCAACCCCCCATGGATATGTGAAGGACGGGAGATATTATTGCCACGGAAGGAGTGGAAACAATTAGGCGGCTGATTAGTACTGATAGAACACACCTGTGCATCATTAGTTCACCCACATCTCACGTGCACACACCCCAGACACACACACTACAAATACACTAGGTTAGTGAGAGATGAGTTGAGTGGAGGTGAGGTTGGAGTTGTTGTATTTAGAGAGAGAGAATGTTATGTTCAGAGTTTTGTGAGGTGAGGTAGTGAGAGGAGAGGTGAAGGCGAGAAGGTGTTCATTGTGTACTGGACCCTAGACTGGCTGAGAAACCCCCTTGTGTTCTGACCCTGGACCGGACGACTACCCTGAGTATTGAACAATCCCTTCTTTTTGTACAAGAGCCTGTTTTGTGTTTTGACCATCGGACTGTATTACGACCATTCTCTTTGCCTATCGAACTGAATTCTGCCCATAATAATGCGCCGACGCATGCGCATAAATGTTCCCTTGCATAAGGACAGACTAAAGACAGTGCCTAATTGCCTCTACGAATGGAATGTAACACCTGACGACCGGCGCTATTGATATGCAAAGTAGCCAGGTGGGTACTGCGAGTTGGCGCATCAGTCGAGTGCAGCGCATTCCTGTGTGCACACGCGCGTGCACATCCGTACATGTGCGTGCACGCGCTTCTGCTCACACAACTGCTCCCATGAGCAACGCATCACTGTATATATATATATGGCCTGAGGGGCAGACTCTGAGCTGCAGCACTGGTTTCACACACAGACTGTACCTTTGCCAGGAGTACCTTTGCCACCCTGGACTCCCATACTGATATTGACTACTACACCTCCTGTGTTATGGATTACATCAACTCCAGCATTGTCACCACCCTTAACATATTACTAAATTCCCCAATCAGAAGCCGTGAATGATGGATGATGGATGAACAGAGAGGTTTGTACACTATTAAAGGCACGTAACACCACTTTTAGATCTGGTGACACGCAGGCCTACTGTTCAGCCAGGGCTAACGTGAATAGGGGAATCAAGCCAATCTATAGACATAAATCTACAGTATCTAGACATTGAACCGCAGCCATTGAGAAAGACAGACACACAGTTGAAAAATATGGCTCAGGTGAGGTTGAGGACATGTGGTCGCTGTATGACAGGTGAGGTTGAGGACATGTGGTCGCTGCATGACAGGTGAGGTTGAGGACATGTGGTCGCTGTATGACAGGTGAGGTTGAGGACATGTGGTCGCTGCATGACAGGTGAGGTTGAGGACATGTGGTCGCTGTATGACAGGTGAGGTTGAGGACATGTGGTCGCTGCATGACAGGTGAGGTTGAGGACATGTGGTCGCTGCATGACAGGTGAGGTTGAGGACATGTGGTCGCTGCATGACAGGTGAGGTTGAGGACATGTGGTCGCTGCATGACAGGTGAGGTTGAGGACATGTGGTCGCTGTATGACAGATGAGGACATGCCAGACGGGCAGGTGCGAGTGGCGAAAGGTGACGAAGAAGTCCTTTGTTTTGACTCGCATGTCTGAATGAATGGAAGTGGACGGCCATTTTGGATAATCACGCTGAATTATTGCGGTACACACATTACAAAAACCTTTCTAGAAAACTCATTTTCCGTGGGATTTTTATAAACTTTGGACTGTATGACTATACGACTTCAGGCTATAGAACCGTTATGTTTGCCAGCTCCTACCTCTCATCTGGAACCCAAAAACAGGCATCTGGCAACAAGTCAACACAAAAATAAGGAGCAAATATTTTATTTCATTGTGTTCAAACTAAGGCTGTCAATCTATTAAAATATTGAATCTCATTAATTGCATGATTGTCCATAGTTAACTCGCAATTAATCGCAAATTAATCGCATATTTTTTATCTGTTCTAAATCTTAAACGGATCTTTTTCAAGTTTTAAGCTTTACTTTGTTGGATCCAAAGTAAAGCTGCAAAAGTCCCCAGGGCTGAAGATTCAGGTAGGAGAGTCAGTCATTGATGGTAATGATTCGGTAGTCGTATATTTAGGATGCACCTTGGACAAATATCTCACAGGGGAGGCTATGGCCTTGAAAGCCCTGGCTAAAATAAGCCAAAAGACCAAATTCCTAGCACGTAAGTCTGAGAAAAACACTTAGTGTTGTGAAGGATCAGATTAAACCGAATATATATATTTATTTATGGATATATATTGAATAGTATTTGTATATCGTTTGATATCCCTTGTATATTCCTTGTACATATACACGGAATATCCCTTTAGTCTACTATAGCCCATAATAGTTCATTCTCTTATTGGACAAGGACCTGGCGCCAGGAGACAAGCCCCTTGGAGCCAAGTTCAATGGTACCGACGAAACATGTCCCTACTAGCCCCGGCTCTGCGCAGGAATACAGCTACCGAAAGGAGAGTGGCACTATTTGTTCACCGTGCATATAAATATGGCGCAAGTAAATGTAGAAGACCCTTAGTCCTTTACCCTTCTACCCAACTAAGTAACAGAACGTGAAGCCTCACCCACGATACCGCGTGCGGTGTAGTATGGCCTGTTTGGCCTTAGAATAGCATCGAGACCTTGTGCGAATTAATAACTGAATTGTCATAGTTTGGCACTGTACCGTCGAGTGCGACGTATTTCTATTAGGTTAATAATAGTCTATTATGTATGGTGCATCGTGCAGTTAGAGTTCTAAAGTGAGCAGCATCCCCATCGCTTCCTCGTGTTATCTAGAGTCTTAACCAGGTTGGGCAGACCACACGTGGCGCTTTCATCCGAGGAGTTCTAGGCGAGGACCGAGTGGACCTGTACATTGGATTACCTACCCGACGACTGCTGAGCCCTATGCGGCATGGAATATATATTTGCTTTGGTACTTTGATTTGTGGAGCGGATAATCGCCAACACCGGTGAGTGTTGGATTTACCCCGAGAGGAGTCAAGGTGAGACGGCGCTCAGACCAGACTGAGGTCGCCTCGCTTCTTCTTCATTGTGGACCTACAGCTACAGCTACAGCCTACAAGAGAGCCAAGGTGTATTCATCTGTGGATCAAGATTCTACTGCACTGTCTTCTGTACCTGAATTCTCTCTAGAAATCGTTGACCAGACGGGCTACTGCCGACGGCTCTCCTACCCCCCCTACCGGCCTACAACCGGGAGGACCCCTTCCAGAATTATCCTGCTATATCATTAAGAGTACCATAGATCTAATTCCCTAAGAGCCAGGTTGTATACTTGCTTCCTGCGTAACCAGAGATTGGACATTCAGTGTTGATTTGCCTACGAGTACTCATTTGCCTTACAAGTGCATTCAAATCATAAATGTAATAGTAACTATTATATGTACCTTTTGCTATATATTAAATATTTGATTATTACCTTTGTGTGGACCCGATTTCATTGTGGGAAAGTGTTCATCATATTTAGATATCGTGTACTGTATGGCCAGTAGTTAAAGTACATAAAGCGGTAGTGGTTTAATGATACCATACTTATCAATACAGTCAGGGAATTGTACCCCTCAGTTACACTTAGGATGTTATCAGGTGCCCTGATCCAGAGTCATTTTGACTACGCTGGCCCCTTCTGGTACAGTAGTGCACCCCAGAGAATAAAAAAATTAGTTCAGACTGCACAAAACAAAATTATTAGAGTAGTGATGAAGCTTCCTACCCGCACTCACCTGGATGTAGCCATATTTAACCAACTTAACTGGCTCCCAGTGGAAAAATGGGTGATTCAAATTAAGTTGGGCCTTACCCATAAAATAATGTACAATAGGGTCCCCTCATATTTATCAAATAATTGTATGTGCTTTAGGGACACCCACTCCTATGCAACCAGGGGCAGTTTAACTGACATCAAACGTTGCAATTTCAAGAGCTCAATGGGGAAAATACCTTCCGGTACTCGGCAGCCTGTGAGTGGAATAAACTGCCAGTTTCCATAAAAAGTATTGACTCAGAAAGAAATTTTAAACAAGATATGAAGAAATGGCTTAGTCACGCAGGATAATGATATATGCAGGTGTGCTGTAGACTTTGTGTTTGTTTGTGTTATTGCATTTTTTATTCATATTAACATTTCACAATGCTTGGAAATTTTATTTATATGTCTTATTTGTGCATAGTGCATACTATCATCTTGCCCCCCCCCCCCCCCCCTTTGAAGACCACAATGGAAATAAACTGTAAGATTTTATTGTGTTTTAATCCTCGACGATTTTAGATTATATGTGATGGCTGTACATGTTGTGTACCGGTATTGTATGTGATTTTAGATTGTCAAATAAATTCAATCAATCAATACTCTTATCAACATGAGAGTCAACAAATGCTTGCTTTATGCAGCCATTTAACACAAAAGGATGACCCTCATGCATTGAAATTCAATGAATAAAGTGTGCATGAAATAATAGGGGAAAGAAAACGTTAGGAACTTGTTACATTCACCCACACAAGGGCGGAGGACTCCCCCCCCCCCCCCCCCCACTCCCCTCTCACACACTCTCCCAGCTCTTTCTCTTGCCCCTTCCTCATCTCTCTCACCCCTCTCTCTCTCTCTCTCTCTCTCTCTCTCTCTCTCTCTCTCTCTCTCTCTCTCTCTCTCTCTCTCTCTCTCTCTCTCTCTATCTCTCTCTCTCTCACACACACACACACTTTGAGTCAGAAACAAACATAGTATCAACGAGAGTATCAATAATACACATGAGTGAAAACACGAAAAAAAATAATAAAGTCAATAATAAAAAATTATAAAATTGTCTTTTTTTTAAACGTTAATCGTGCATTAAAAAAATTGTGGTGTTAAAAGAATTGTGCGTTAACGCGTTAACTTTGACAGCCTTAGTTCAAACATCTGTGTCTCTATTACATTAGCACTCAAAGTGATTTTTCTGTGTAATAAACTTCAGAATGTTACCTTTCAAAAGAGACCAGACGCATGCATGTGCTATAAGTATAAAGTATAATACATTGCAAATTGCTTTGGGTATGCAATCGTCAGGCGTTTTATGCAAAATGTGGGACGTAAGCTTAATGGGTTAAACAAATAAAAGCACAATATTTGCGAGATATACATTTTATAATTGACAGTAAGAATCCCAAATCCTCCTTGGGGAGGAGCCACTGCTGGGCTAGCTGCCCAGTATGTGTCAGCATGCCATAGCCTGAGGGACAGTGTTGTGACTTAAAAACGTAGGCTAATTGTTTATTTGTGTATTCTCATTAATCATCCCATCAGTTATATTTTGACATGTTATAGAACCATGACTAGTATTTGTAGAACCACTCAAATCACAAAATGATAGCTCAGCACCATTGGTGTTATCTCACCTGGTGGTGTTCCATACAGAACCAAATCATTCCACAGTGGTTCTATGATGGGTAAACTGTGATTTAAATATCCATTTTTCTTTGATGGTGCTATATCAGGCATGGGTTTAAAAAAAAACATCCGAACTCTGGATAAAAGATCGGAAAAAACTTGAGACGGAGCTGAACAATTTAGAGTACTATGCAATAACAACCGATCTGTGGTCAAGCAGGACGACGAGCCGTATCTCACTCTCACTGTGCACTTCATAAATAACAACTTTGAGTTGAAGAGTAACTGCCTGCAAATGGTCTACTTTCCTGTTGACCACACGGGAGAGAATATTGCCCATGGACTAAGAGAGTCCTTGTCCAACTGGGGTCTGAATGAAGAGGATCAAATGTGCATCACCACTGATAATAGATCAAATGTTGTCAAAGCTGTGGAACTAAATCAATAGACAAGGCTTCAGTGCTTTGGAGCTTTCCTAGATGGTTGTGTGAAAAAAAAACATCTGATGGTATTCAGGTTAGTAAATGCTTTTAACCTATTAAACTGAAGCTTGACTTTAAAGCAACCCAACGGACGTTTCATGCAAGTATCATTTAATGCAAGCCGCATTTTACAATAAACCTCTGTTGGGCTGCTTAAAGAAAAAATATATATTTAATCGCAATCGCAATATCTGTCAGAATAATCGCAATTACATTATTTCCCAAAATCGTGCAGCCCTATTTACAACTGAAATCTGTGTTATTACAGAGAGAGTAAAGTACCAAAAAAAGGCACCGTTGGGTACCGGTATCGGTTCACAGGTATCAGTTAAAATGTGAATGGTACCCAACCCTAATCCCTGTTCTATATGGTACCATATTTTATGTAACACCTTCAAATAGAGGTTGTATAACTGCCACTGCCAAGCACAGCTCCAATGTCATCATCAACATTGCTGACGACACAACCATCCCGGGCCTTATGTAACCTCTATTTGAAGGTGTTGCATAAAAGATGGGCTTTAAAGCTTCATTTAAACTTGTGCAATTCGGCAGTTCAACAAGTTGAAAGTACTAAACTCCTTGGAGTGATGCTGGATTGCACTCTGTCTTGGTCTCAGCATATTAATAATTATATTGTTTTAAAAATGGGAAGAGCAATTGGTATTTCCAGGAAATGTTAATTTTTTTGCCTGTCCCCTTTTATGTCAGATAGGGCAAAGTTTAGTTTTATGTCATCTTGACTATTGCTCTGCGATGTGGTCATCTGCTGCCAGTGGTGACCTCATGGAAGCTCCAGGTGGTCCAGAACAGGGCAGCACGGTTGGTACTGGGCTGCTCAATAAGGTCTAATGTGAGCCGTATGCATGCCTGCCTCTCTTGGCTTAATATTTTCGCCTAAAATATATACCTAGGTAAATGGAATATTGCTCCACTTCCACAAATCCATTTGCATATTCTTGGTATCTAGGGACATCTATGGACCTCAGGGAATGTATTCACAGTGTCAGAAATATTGTGTCTATTACTAGGCTTGCTTAAATTGTGATGAAACAAAGGAGAATATGAATTATGATTTTTCTTTGCATCTTTGACAGTGAATAACACCATGATAATAATGACCAAACTTAAGAAAACTGCCACTGATCTCGTTCAGTACCCTCTTGAGATCATGTGTAAAAAGAATCTAAGGAAATTAATAAATGGAAGATGATTGAACCGAAGGTTCTGTAGATACAGTACTGAATTCTCCCATCCGGACCAATGCAATTTGAAATATTATTATAGAATATAGAATATGATGCTTATAAATTACCTTATTATAGCCAATTCGCACATTTATATATATATACATATATTATCTTTCAAATGCCCGAGTTCAATTTGGATTTAGTATCACCAGGCGTGCATAAGAACAGAAAATGATATCTACTGTAATTTACTGTATTTTTTTATTTTCACCACAGTGCAACCATTTTGAAACTAATTTCAGATCTAATTGTTGCTACATGCTAACAATAGGGAGGAGAAACTATCTGCGTTTCAATATTTGTCAAACTATGTTATTGACATAATTCATTCAGAATGCTGAACTTTGAACCCCCATAGAACTTGCCAGGAAGTGTAGTTCAGAATAATTCCAACGCTGATCCACAGCTATGCATGCCCTCGACAAAATGGCCGCAAAAAAAACTACAATTCCCATGGTTCAAAATGTTCAAAATGGTCGCCGTCTTGGAATAGACTTCAGCAAATCGAGAAGGTAAAACTATCTAATGGCACTTTTAACCTATTGCTAAACTAACGTATTGATGATAATATACATTCTACATGCTTTTATGACATGTTAGTCATGTTAATACTTGAATACGTTTGGTTTAAAAATCGCTAATATTTTTGCAACACTCTGAAAAAATTTTATTTATGTTCAGATGCCGTTTTGGGACCGGATCCGGTCCCGTCGGGTGGAACAGGTTGTGCTGTTCAAGTTGGTCATGAGCAGTAAAACTCCTGTTTTTATACATAATCAGGTTGTTTTTAGTAATACTGTGCATGAGCATTACACTAGAGGTTCCAGTAGTGGGCAGCTTGAATTGCCAGGTCCTAAAACCAACGCTTTAAGGAGATATTTTATTTTTAGAGCATTAACTCTTTGGAATAACCTGCGTCAAAACATCTGCTGCATTTACAGTATTAACTTTAAAAAAAAATCTTAAATTGTTTTTAACACTGTAAAGTATTTGTTTTACGCTGTAATGTAATGTTTTTGCAATAATAATTGTTTTTGTATGTTTTTTTATGTGTGGACCCCAGGAAGACTAGCTGGTTGCTATGGCACCAGCTAATGGGGATCCTTAATAAAATAAAATAAAATAAAATGTATCATGGACAATTATGAGATCACCAAGAGGGGACGAGAAGACACTAATCAGCTGGTGCCAGGACAACAACCTCTCTTTCAACATCATTAAAACTAAAGAGATGATCATGGAATACAGGAGACAGCAGGGGTATGGACACCTCCCCATCTACAGTACATTGGTGAGACTGAGGTTGAAAGGGTCAGCAGCTTCAAGTTCCTCTGTGTGCACATCGTTCTATTTCCTGAGGCATGAAACGACCACAACACCAGAGGGAGTTCCACAAATCATGTTCAACCCAGATTCGGCTCAAACAAGGGACTAAACACGTTTTGCAATTATGCCACATCAATGTGGAACGCCCTACCCACAGCCGTAAAATAATGTAAATCCCTACCCACTTTCAAAACCACTCTCAAAGAGCACCTACGGGTGGCTGCAATTAGAAACTGGCCTCGGTAAATGTCCAAACCCCCCACCCACCCAACCCCCTCCAATGTACAGTTTCTTCCCCTTCGAATGTATATATATATTTGTTATGATCTTTCTCATAAACAGTACTGTATATTGTCTTGTATGTCATAAATGTTGTGATGAAACAGTACTGTATGTCATGTATGTCATAAATGTCTTGATGAATTTAAAATTGGAGACCCTGATGTAAACAAGACGAAAGTATTTCTCTGGTCTGCATCCTCTTAACAATTGTTTGTATTGAGCCGTACTGTATTGTACCCATTCTGCAATCTGTTAATAAAGTTTTCAATCAATCAATCAATCAAAAAGCCAGCATTCTTACAAACTTCTATAGGTGCAGCATGGAGAGCTTACTGACGGGCTGCATCACGGCCTGGTACAGAACTGTTCTGCCCACAGCATGGAGAGCTTACTGACGGGCTGCATCACGGCCTGGTACAGAACTGTTCTGCCCACAGCATGTAGAGCTTACTGACGGGCTGCATCACGGCCTGGTACAGAACTGTTCTGCCCACAGCATGGAGAGCTTACTGACGGGCTGCATCACGGCCTGGTACAGAACTGTTCTGCCCACAGCATGGAGAGCTTACTGACGGGCTGCATCGCGGCCTGGTACAGAACTGTTCTGCCCACAGCATGGAGAGCTTACTGACGGGCTGCATCATGGCCTGGTACAGAACTGTTCTGCCCACAGCAGCCAATCACTACAGAGAGCAGTGGAGGTGGCACAGCACATCACTGGCAACAGACTCCCAGCCATTCAGGATATCTTTCATCAGTGGTGCCTGTGGAAGGCACACAGCATCATCAAGAACCATAGCCATCCAGCATCCAGACTGTTCTCCCTGTTACCATCTGGCAGGCAATACAGGAGCAGGGCTGCACGTACCACCAGACTCAAGGGCACTTAAAACATGAATATACCAATTTGCATATCTGCTTACCTGCTGTATCAACTATGACTGCTGGGCGCGGCTAGGTGGTGTAGTGGGCAAGGCGCTCGCCATCAACGCTACAGACGCTGGGTTCGAATCCAGCTCTCGGCGTTGCTATCAGCTTGGCTGGTCGTTCATACTAACCCAATTGACAGTGTTAGGGGTGGGAAAGCTGATGGGTGGGTCCTGGGTGTTGTGGACAGCGACCCCTACAGTTCGGTTGGGGCACCTGCACAGCGAGGGTAGGATCTGGAGGGAGGTAGTGTGACCTTCCACACATTACACTCTCCCGGTGAGAATCTGCGCTGCCAGGCTGGCTGCCGGCTGGCTGCACATGCGTCGGAGGAAAGCATGTGACAGTCTCCGGCCTCCCGGACCAACAGTAGGGGGGAGTGCGCAACAACCAGGAAGGGGGTTGGGAGTTGGCATAACGACTAAAACAGTGGGATGGGAGAAACATCGGAAAAAAGGAGGGGGGAAAAAGACAAAAAAAATAAAAATAAAAAATATGACTGGTGCTATTGAACCTGGACTGCTACCTGTACATACTAGGGCTGGTTATCGCCACTGATTACCCAATTTGATTTTTGATTAGATTACATTTGATTCAATATCGATTTGGTTAGGGATATTTCAGATATTGCAACATATTGCAATGTATTACCTTTTTTTCAACTGTATACAATATCCACTTTGTCAACATCCACAATAAAAATATATATACATCTGTTTTATCTAATACGTTTGCAGTCTGCTCACCTCACTCCAATAATTTATATTTCAACTAAATGTGATTGTCAAGGAGAAAAAAGAGATTATCATTTTCTTTTTTATATCAATACTTGGTGTCAGTGTATACATTTTTCACCCACCCCCATAGGCGCCCACTTAACGGAGCAGACGATGCACGTGCTCCAGGACTATTGAACTTGGGGGTGCAAGCTTGTCTCTTTGCTCCCTCACTTTTTGATCATATCATATGATATAAATATCCCCCCCCAATATATAAATCTTATCGAACCATAACTACGTAATTTCAATCAAATTAATAATACGCAATGACACTTAATAGCAAGTTTTTAAGTTTCCAAAGATTGTGTGACCCCCCACTTTAATGGTTTGATCCAGTGCCCACGGGCCACGGTTCGTCGGCATGACGTATACGACATGTTGGGGGAGGCGGCTTTTTCGAAAGCCCTTGAAAAATTCAGGCTGGATATTGGATAACATTGTGACTCGTGAGGATTATTCTTCGGCGTTTACATCAAAATGGAGCAAATCATCACGTAAGTCGAACACTGTGACTGTATACTAAATGCGCAAACAGATTGAAACTGAATATTTCTCGTATGGTGAGCCTCGGCGCTGCACCCAGTGCACCGAGTGAATCCAGAGATACAGGATGGTGCGCAGGCGCTGTGATCACCCAACGGCGGAAATAATGCCGCTTTGAGCAGTTTATAAAAAAATATTAAAAATATTTATTAGCAACGCCGAGCTTTCAAACCATCCCGTATCTCTGTGCGAACCCCTCGTGCAACTGTGAGCACCTTTGTAATGTCTCTGTGATACTTGTATAACGAACGGTTCGGCCAGAACCAGTCCTTCATGGTAAATCTAGGTTGGTTTCCCATTGAGGAGCAAGTGACTGTGGATTCACTCGGTGCAGCACAGTCACGAAAGGGGACCCTGATGTAAACAAGACAAACGTCTTTCTCTGGTCTGCATCCCCTTAACAATTGTGTGTATTGAGCCGTACTGTATTGTACCCATTCTGCAATCTGTTAAATAAAGTTTTCATTCATTCAGCCGCCGCGCTCACTGGGGCTATTGATAGCGTCAATTAGTTGTTGTTGTTGTTGTTGGTGCTGCGGATGTGAACGGGGCTGGAGGGGCTTTGGGAGGATGGGAAAGTTATTATTATTATTATTATAATAGTAATTGGCTATCATACGTGCCTAGCTAGCGTTAGCTAAAAGAGCCCTCGCAGTGAAGTTATTATTATTATAGCTATCATACTGCAATATAAACTGAGTTTTATAGTGAAAAGAGCAGCTTTATTTTGGTCAAGATTGAAGGCTCTATATTGCAGGAAATTGCACATACAGGTGTTCATTAAATGTAAAAAAATCTGCCGTGGAGGGGGTCGTGCCGGACCCCCTCCAAACCACCCCCACTTTCAACTATAACTAGGCGGCCATGCCCACCCCTACTACGTACACTTTTACACATAAATCCTCATCATAATTTGTATATAGTGTCACATTCTATTTATCTAATTCACACTGTATACACTTTTTTTTAAGGGTATTTCTACTTTATTGTGGATAGGACAGAGGAAGAGATGGGGGAGGGTGAAGAGATGGGGGAGGACATGCAACAGGCCGGATTTGAACCCAGGACGTTGCGATCGCACAGTATACGTCTTAACGTGGTGCGCCACTGGGGCGCCCCTACACATGTCACACACACATTCTCATTTTCATATATATATTATATCTCTTACTTATGTTATTCCATGTTAATTTACTTTTCACGCGTGCTCTAATGCAGGGGTGCTCAAACCTTTTCATACCGTGACCCCATTTTATTTAGGAATCCCTTTTTTTTTTAAATCTTTTTCCCCCTCCTTTTTCCTCCGTTTTTCTCCCATCCCCAATGTTAGTCATTATGCCAATTCCCAATCCCCTTCCTGGTCGCTGCGCACCTACCCCCTACAGTCGGTCTGGGAGAGTGGAGGCTATCACATGCTTCCTCCGACACATGTGTAGCCAATCAACCGCTTATTTTCACCTGGCAGCGCGGACTCTCACTGAGAGGGTGTAACGTGTGGAAGGATCACACTACCCCCCTTAGATCCTTTCCTCGCTGAGCAGGCGCCCCGACCGAACTGTAGGAGTCGCTGTTTACAACGACCAGGACCAACCCACCAGCTTTCCCACCCCTAACACTGCCAATTGTGTTAGTATGAACGACCAGCCAAGCTGGTAGCAACGCAGAGAGCTGGGCTCGAACCCAGCATCTCCTGCGTTAGTGGCGAGCGCCTTGCCAATGCCCACTGCGCCACTTAGCCGCCCTTATTTAGGAAATTTTTTCGGGACCCCACATCGCGTAATTTCAACACGGAATTAAGGAATATCAAAATAAAAGCACACGTTGTTGAACTTGATCATTCATATTTATTAGAAAATGTAATTACAGCACTATGTTATCAATACACATTTATAAAACGAGGCATATTTAGCCAGGATATGTTGCCAGAACATAAACCAAAAACATTTACTACCCGCCACCCCAATTTAGGTCGCGACCCGTAGTTTGAGAACCACTGGTCTAATGCTCCTACTGCTGGGCTGTTCTCTCGTCCAACTCATTTTATTGTACCGTTGACCTTGTCTTAACATAAACCAATAAAATAAACTTGAAAACGTGAATGTAGCTACTATACAGTATATAGTACTAATGACAATCCCTCTATTATTACTACATAATACCAGGCTCTATATAACACCTTCAGAGAGAGGTTATATACTGTATAGCACCAAAGGCAATCCTTCTATGATTTTGAGCCAATTAACTAGTATTATACTGCTTTTCTTGTGGAATTTGAAACCGTTAAAAGCTTAATTAAAATGTTTATATGATCATCCAATATTCGAATGCGTTGTAAACTGCTTTGGCGATCATGTAAATGTTTTACATTCCTACCAATAAAGCATATTTCAATTGAATTGAGAGAGAGAGAGAGAGAGAGAGAGAGAGAGAGAGAGAGAGAGAGAGAGAGAGAGAGAGAGAGAGAGAGAGAGAGAGAGAGAGAGATAACTAGCTGTCTCTATTTCCCCTGGTTCTAATAAGGACAATGGTAACAGACTGTTGGGATGTGCTGTAGTCTTGTGTTAATGCTGTGTCTAAACTAGGCTATTGTCTGTGGGAATACAGGAGAGATGACAGGGGCCAGGTGTGTGTATGTGTGTGTGTGTGTATGTGTGTGTGTGTGTGTGTGTGTGTGTGTGTGTGTGTGTGTGTGTGTGTGTGTGTGTGTGAGAGAGAGAGAGAGAGAAAGCGAGAGAGAGAGAGAGAGAGAGAGAGAGAGAGAGAGAGAGAGAGAGAGAGAGAATGAGAATTAGAGAGAATTTTAAGGACCTGACTTGCTCCCTACATCCCCTGTAGCTATACTTTGGTCTGTGGTATTGGCAGGCTCTCAACTAAAGTTGTACTATAAGTTAACATGTTGGCCTTGAGTGCTGCATTATAGCGCTTTGGTTAAAATAGACTATAAATTCGGAGGCGATAGGCCAGACAACGAGGGCTGGAGTCTATGCTACCAACATTCTAAGGGCTATGTTCACACATGCCTTCTTTAGCGTTCACCCCCTTGGTTTGCAGGGGTGCGTGCTTAGTTTATTTGTCGGTTTTCAGGGCATTTCTGCTTACTATATTTCATACCACAGTGAAGATAAATTTCACAAGGGAAGAAGAAGAAGAAGTCTTTAATTGTTATGCAGATAAACACACACACATGCAAGATGGATGACCCACAGGAACACACACCCACATGCACTGATGAAATGTTTCTCTGCACTTTTCCCATCCCGCCGTCCTTCCCCCCAAGGGCAACCAGGAGCAGACATGGGCTGCGGCGTGGGCCGCGCCCGGGGACCAATCCAAGTGCTCCTGTCCATCTTCATTAGGGACGCGACAGGGTTAGCGATCTGTTCTGCATGTTTTTCCATTGGGTTTATCTTATTGGGAGGGGAAACCCTTGTGAGCATGGGGAGAACATGCAAACTCCACACAAAGGCCTGGGAGTTAACCCACCTGGGTACGGGGCAACTTGGTCCCCAAAGCGGGAATCGAACCCAGGACCTTCTAGCTATGAAGTGGTTAACCACTACACCACCGTGCACATGTGTTTTAATTAAATATTGTTCCCATCGCCTCCTTCACGTTCCCACTGGATGACAAACAGAGTTTCTATTGGTTTGTTCATTTTGCTTCTGCCTCTCTTACATGAGCAGCACACAAAGAGGAGGATATGTTGAGACGAGTCGGAACAGTGCCTTTCTCAGACTCAAGGACACTTTACATAAAAAGAGAAGCTATATAAAAGACAAGATACGAATATGAATATATATGTATAGTAACAACAGGAAAATAAAACTAATAACAATTAAAAAGGAAGCAAGGTGCAGTCCATTTGGAAGAAACAGTAACACATCATAAACAAAAACAACAGGATCAGAAAATAGTCAGGGGGGGGGGCTACTTGGGAGCAGAGCCGTGTTGCGCGTGTCGTCTGTGCCTCAGTGGGCTATCAAGTTATTAATAATAATAATAATACATTTCATTTGTAACGCACCCTACATTCCTGAGAATCTCAGAAGAATAAAATAAAAATAGATATATATATATAAAAAAAAAAGAAGAACACATAGCAGAACAACATATGATAAGACATAAAAACGAATACAAGGCCAGCGATATGTAAGAAGGAGCCTAGTCTAGCTGGCTAATTAAGCCCTACAGACGTATGGAAGTATTGCTAGATGGCACAAAACAAGTCATTCCTTTTGCATTCCTAAGCGGATGGATGGAGCAACTGAAACCCAGGCCGGGGAGGGAGAGCAGAGAGAAGGTGAACAGATAAGAATCTAGACAGATTTAATATAAATTCTGAAAGCACATCCTTGTGATTGAAGCTTTATCTTCAACCACTTTTTCCTCAGGTAAATTCATGCCATTTCAAGTATAAAACAAAACAAAAAGTTACAAAATTACCCCGAAGACTCATTATGCGTTATTATGATATCTGTAGGTACAGGTCAGTGTGTCGTACCAGTCAGCTTGTCTAGCAGCGGCCGTGTGGTTCTCAACGTTTGTCTGATGACATTTCAATAGAAAGAATGTCATCACAGCTGAGATACAAAAATATATATTATCATTTTACCAAATTAATAAAACACAAAATAATCATGCCATTAAAAAAGAGGATATGTGCTCCTAATCTAGCTATTGTTTGAAAATAACTCTCTCTCTCATCAACTGTGACCTTTCTCTACCGCTATCTTCACTGACTCCTTCACTAATGTCTCTCTATTTCTGTCTGCCGTCAAGATTTAATCAATGACTCCAAACCTTTCCACGGGTCAGGAGGAGTGCACTGCACACTGGAATGTAGGCTACCTATCTCAAATCCTGTCCTCTTTCCTTGATCCTCCAATCACAACTAGTTGACCAGGACTTTAATCTTTAGCAAACATATTGTAATATTCATGCTTTGAATATATCATTTACGACAGGCGCGCCAGGCGCACCTTCCTATTATGTATACCTGACAAGGGGTCCTGACAGCCAGTTGGCTGCCAGCCGTGGATGGAGTTACACTCATGCTTAACGAGTACTTACCTTTGAATAAATATCTAAATGCAATCTCCTCGTCCTGAAGATTATTCTATATAAATCGAATACGACATGGTGTCAGAAGCAGGATGAACATGGATATCAACGGAGTCCCGTCGCCACGGATTAATTGGGATTCTCTGGACTTACCGGGAGAATGGAAGAAGTTCAGGCAGCATGCAGAGCTAATGTTTTCGGGCCCACTCAAGAAGAAAGGAGAGGACGAGAAATGTAGCTACCTGCTACTGTGGAGCGGAGAAAGAGGGAGAGACATTCACAACACATGGACTCTCAGTGCAGATGAAGCAAAGGTATTGAAGAGCTACTATGACAATTTCGAAGCATATGTACTTCCAAGGAGGAACACGATTTTCGCTAGGTACAAATTCCATGAGAAAACCCAGCAACCTAGCGAGTCATTTGAACAATTTGTCACTGCATTGAAACTACTCATGAAGGACTGTGCATATGTGAACAATGATGAGATGGTTAGAGACCGCATAGTGTTTGGCATACACTCAGCAAAAGTAAGAGAGAAACTATTAAACGTTGGATCAGACTTGTCGTTAGACAAAGCGGTAGATATAGCTAGAGCCCACGAGCTAGCACAATCACAGATAAAGAGCTTTACTGGCGCCACGAGCAGCGCGCAGGAGCAGCTCGTGCACGAGGTACACAGACATGAACAGAAGTATAGCGCACAGAGATATCGCCCCAGAGCAGAGTGGACAGAGAGAGCGAACAGAGCGAGCGACACAGACACACGTAAGAACTGTGGATACTGTGGGGGTAGGGCTCACAAGGAAGGGGATAACTGTGTAGCTAGGGGGAAACAGTGCACAAAGTGTGGAAAATGGAACCACTTTGCCAAAGTCTGCAGGGCCGGTAGTTTCCAGAAAAAGTCAGTACACGAGATTAGCATGCGCTCTGAGTCAGGAGAAGAGTCAGACAAACTGTATGTAGACACCGTGACAGACAGACGATTTGATGCAACAGAACAAGCGTTCGCAGACATACAAGTAGGAAAACAGGGCACAGAGCTTAAATTTAAGCTAGACACAGGTGCACAAGTAAATGTAATTCCTTTGAGAGAGTATCACAGTTTACAAGATAAACGCAAAATACAGCCTACTTCACGCAGACTGACAGGATATGGTGGAGAAGCTAGTGGTAAAGGGCACATGCACATTAAAGTGTAAATACAAAGAGCGTGGCATGTTGTTAGACTTTTACATAGTAGACACTCAGGCACCCCCAGTTCTAGGTTTACAGGCATGCCTGAATATGGACCTCATTAAACTAGTGTTGTCAGTAAATGCACACACAGATAAACAGACCATCATGGAAGAATACCACGACGTGTTTAAAGGGATAGGACTATTCCCAGGAGAGTGTCACATCCATATAGACCCAGACGCCACGCCAGTAGTCTGCCCACTGAGAAGGACACCGATCGCCCTGCGTGGCCGACTAAAGAAGGAGCTACAGAGTATGGAAGACACACAGATCATCGCTAGAGTCATCGAACCAACGGAGTGGGTCAGTGCACTGGTCATTGTTGAGAAACCACGCACAGGCAAGCTCAGACTATGTTTGGATCCTAAGGAGCTAAACAAGGCTATCAAGCGCCCGCACTACCCTCTGCCGACACTAGAGGACATCACACCCAGACTAACAGGCGCACGCTATTTCAGCGTACTGGATGCAAGGTCGGGATACTGGTCCATCAAGCTCTCCACAGAATCATCGAAGCTGACGACGTTCAACACACCGTTTGGACGATACAGATTCCTACGATTACCATTTGGGCTCGCTTCTGCCCAGGACGAGTTCCAACGAAAAATCGACGAGACATACGAGGGACTGAACGGAGTAGCAGCTATAGTAGACGACATCCTTGTATATGGCGCGACCAGAGAAGAACACGATAAGAACCTACGTGCAATGTTGGTGAGATCACGGGAGAGAGGCGTTCGGCTCAACGCAGACAAGTGCACCATCGGAGCCACCGAAGTGAGCTATCAAGGAGATGGAGGCGCCAAAGAGCCGTGCAGAACTGGAGACCGTGCTAGGTATGGTCAACTATCTGGCGAAGTTCGCCCCGAGCCTCTCCGAGATCAACGCACCCATGAGACAGCTGCTTAAACAATCGAATGAGTTCCTGTGGGACGCGCAGCACGACGCTGCATTCCAAAAGATGAAAGACATACTTACCAGTGAACCTGGGCCAGTCCTCATCTACTTTGACCCAGATAAGGAGCTCAGCTTACAAGTGGACGCATCAAAGTATGGTCTGGGTGCTGTGCTGATGCAGGAAGGAAGGCCCATTAGCTACGCATCCAGATCACTCACGGACAGCGAGGTCAACTACGCACAAATCGAAAAGGAGATGTACGCAGTCCTTTATGGATTCAAACGCTTCCACCAATATGCCTACGGTCGCCATGTTATGGTGCAATCTGACCACAAGCCCCTGGAGTCGATCATGAAGAAGCCGATCGCCGCAGCCCCACCGCGGTTACAGAGGATGATACTGCAACTACACAAGTACAACTTCACGATCGTGCACCGCCCTGGGAAAGACATCCCAGTAGCCGACACGCTGTCCAGGAAATCACTCACCTCTCACGACGACGGTCTCAGTGAAGGGATGGACCTTCAGGTACACATGGTATACAACAGCTTACCTGTACACGACGACAGGCTACAGGAGATCAGAGAAACAACAGACAATGACACACAGCTAAAGCTGCTCAGCCAGGAGGGATGGCCTGAGGAAAGAAAACAATGCCCCCAGAACATCACCGAATACTGGAATCACCGAGATGAACTATCCAAAACGAATGGAATAATTTTCAAAGGGGAGAAAATAGTCATCCCTACCAGCCTCAGAGGAGAGATGCTGATCAAGATCCATGCAGGCCACATGGGAATGGAAAAATGCAAACTGAGAGCACGAGACATCATGTTCTGGCCTGGAATGGGTAGACATATAGAGCAAGTCGTGGAGAAGTGCTCAATATGCCAAGAGCGCCGCCCATCAAACACCAAGGAGCCCATGATGCCTCATCGTATCCCAGACCGCCCCTGGCAGGTTGTAGGGACAGATCTCTTTAACTGGAACAACCAGGACTATGTTGTGACCGTCGACTACTACAGCAGATTCTTCGAACTAGACAGACTTCACAGCACCACATCGGCAGCTGTTGTCCACAAGCTAAAGGCAGCCTGTGCCAGGCATGGCGTCCCAGAGACCATAGTCTCAGACAACGGACCACAATACAAGTCTAAAGAGTTCGAGGCATTCGCCAAGTCGTGGGAGTTTACACACGTCACGTCAAGCCCACACTATCCGCAAAGCAACGGACTAGCGGAGAGAACTGTGAAGACGGCAAAATCACTCATGGACAAGGCTAAGGCAGACGGAAGAGACCCGTACCTAAGCCTCCTGGAATATCATAACACCCCAGTCGACAACTTCAAATCGCCGGCACAGCTGTTGATGAGCCGCAGGCTACGCTCAACCCTCCCGAGCACCAACCAACAGCTGCGGCCAGGGGTAGTAAGCCCCAAAGATGGACATGACAAGCGAGTGCAGAGACAACAGCACCAGAAGAAATACTATGACAGGTCAGCTAGACCGCTGCCCCCACTACATTGTGGTGAATCTGTCAGGCTACAAGAACATGGACGCTGGAGGCCAGCAGTAGTCATACAACCAGCCGACACTGCGCGGTCATACCACGTTCGCACCCAAGATGGACGCGAATACCGCCGCAACCGCAGGCACCTGAGGGACACAAAAGAGGAACACTTCCAGGACAGCGACGGTATGCCAAGTCCAGAGAGCGTCGATCAACCGCCGGAGACCAACGACCCTGAACTGTCAGAGGACTCAGAAGAGAACTCAGCTTCATACTACACCAGATCCGGCCGAGCAGTGAAGCCTCGGGACATTTTAGACCTATAAATGTACAGGGTGCAGGCGGATCGCTGCCCTATTATAACACCATTTACCCCAATGAAAAAAAAAAAAAAAAAAGGGTGGTGAAATGTAACAAAATATTAATGTTTGCTGAAATGATGACTTACTATATGTGTTGAATCTATGACCTACTTACCTTGCTTAATTGTCGATATTTTCCCATTTTGTTAGCAAGCTAATTCTACAAATAAGAACTGCATATGGTAAGAGTGTTGAGAGACACGACCAAATAAGCCATGAATACATACCTTTTCACAGCTGAAGTATTCAAATATTAAAGCAGACTTTCCAGAATAAGAGGGCACACAATACGAACTGTAATACCTTGATACATGAATCCTTTATGTTTAACATATTAATCCTACCTGTTTACATTGCCTGGTCCTGACACAGGTAACGCACTTGTTATTGTTTACAAAGAAACTCTTACAGAGTATTGCACAACCTTTCTTTATTTCAATTTTGTTCATAGCTTATAAAGCTTTCTTTAAAAGAAGGAGGATGTAATATTCATGCTTTGAATATATCATTTACGACAGGCGCGCCAGGCGCACCTTCCTATTATGTATACCTGACAAGGGGTCCTGACAGCCAGTTGGCTGCCAGCCGTGGATGGAGTTACACTCATGCTTAATGAGTACTTACCTTTGAATAAATATCTAAATGCAATCTCCTCGTCCTGAAAATTATTCTATATAAATCGAATACGACACATATCTTTCAACTATAGCGGCAAAATGTGCAAAGTGCAAGTTGGGTTGAAATGACATGGCTTACAGCAGCAAAGCTTACAGCAGTGAAGGTTTCAGCTACACGCTTCCTTCAGTGTTCATTGACTGCATGCACTGGCTCGGCTCTGCACCAAACCACTGCAGCCTGATCCGCCCGTAGGAGGGGGTCTCAGTCCGCTTCCAAGTGAACCCTAGAGTGGTTTGAAGTGAGAATGCGAGCGGACCGAAGGCTAAAAAAATTACTCAAGCGTTTCATTAAGCTGATTGGCCAGCTTTTATGGACATTATGGACATCATCACAGTCATAATTTCTGCTTTTAGTAGTCATTTAATATACTGAAATAATGTGATACTATTTACTATTTATAGGCCTACTATGAATTTCAATCAGAAAGATGTACTGTATACCCGCCTAAAAGGGTGGGTGGTGTTAGGTAGGTTTATCACATCCCTTGTGTAAATCAGCGTGTGTTGCTTTTCAACATAAAATGTGTCAACATGTTTTGCTATTAGCATAATATACTGAATCTTTAAAAAGCAGCCATGCCCAAGGATCTGCCTCAACAGTCTTGCTTTAATCACATAAGGACATCTTGTTGGCAGGACACATTTGAAATATTTACCAAATCATCAGTTTCTTATTTATTTAACCTTTATTTAGCCAGATAAAACATTGATATGGTCCAAGAGGCCCCAACGAGGGTACAAATATACATATATACACATATACATACATACATACATACATACATACATACATACATACATACATACATACATACATACATATACATATACATACATACACACATATACACCAATAACTAAATAAAAAACACAGTTAAGAATCATACACATAAGCAAATAAACAAACAAACATTATGCACAGCCTATGTACAAAAGAAATAAACAGTTAATCTCTAGTCTTTACAGTTTTCTTCGATTGCATAAACACTCAAATCAAAAGTATTACACAATTATCAAAACCTTACACTCAAGGAGCAAAACATAGGCCCAGATTTGCACCCCTATAAGCACAAAGTCAGCCTCACACTTTTTGCAAAACAATACACACAGTGATTTGCAAAACACTGAACACACTTGTATTACATTACACATAGAATGTCAAATTACCACACATATGAGCCAATTGGTTAAACACAGCAATCAGATGCACAAACACACCATTGCTTAATTGTAGATACACCAATCAGGTTTAAGCACTATAAAAATGCAGCAGGTGAGTTCACCTGCCTTAAACCAAAATGGAAGGAGAGTGAAGTACTGTACACAGAGAACATGAAAATATACAATACATTCACCAAACACTACACAAAACAACCAATGATGCAGACTGATGAAAATATAAATTTTCTCTCCATATACCCAAACCAGTCAACATGTCAACATGGAGAATCACAACAAAATAATCTCTTGCCAGATCCAGCTAGGCAAAGAGATAATGTCTAGTATTTTCTGTACTCTATTTAAATTTTTTCTATTTTTGTTTTTGTTTTACTGTAATTTTAACCTGTACTGGATACAGTATTTTATGTTTGTCTGATATTTGCTGAGCTTACTGTGTTATGCACACTGTAGTACAGGGGTGGCCACCAGTCAGAGACTAAGAGCCACAAAAATTACTGTGGTACCACAAAGAGCCACACCATATACCAGCGTTTCTCAACCTTTTTTTTCAGTCACGGCACCCTTCATGTGTTTATAGGTCTTACCCTCTGGCCTCTGAAGTTGCTAATGTCTTTTTTATTTGGGCCTCACAGGGTTAAAAGTACCCTGTGAGACCCACGGTTGCAAAATTACTAAATCACTTTTAGCCATTTAAAAAAATAATGTTTATAGGGCGGTCAGGTGGCGTAGCGGAGATTGCGCTCGTCACCAACGCAGGAGATGCTGGGTTCGAGCCCAGCTCTCGGCGTTGCTACCAGCTTGGCTGGTCGTTCATACTAATACAATTGGCAGTATTAGGGGGTGGGAAGCTGGTGGGTGGGAATCTGGCGTTGTGGACAGCGACGCCTACAGGTCAGGTCTCGGCACTTGCTCAGCGGGGGCAGGACTTGGTGGAGATAGCGTGCCCTCCCACGCGTTACACTTCACCAATGAGAGTCCTCGCTGCCAAGTGAAAAGACATCACTGGCAGTCGCCACTCGTATCGGAGGAAGCGTGCAGTTGGCTTCGGGACGCCCTTGTACCGACCGAAATGTAAGCACTATAGTCAATTGGTCCGGGGCCCCGTTCCATGTACGTGGTTCAACTAAGTCGATCAACATGTCCATTATCCAGCTTCAGTTAACCCGATGTTCAAAGCCGGGATTTTCCTGTTTCACAAAGGAGGATTCAGTCTCGTTAACTCAAGCCAGACTTGAGAGTCAGGCTCAAGTCAGGCTAGATGCGCGCTCCCGTTTTAGGTGGAAAGCCAGCACGTATCGATGGCAGAGACCCTGATTCTCAACGGCATTGATTGATTAATTGATTTAAGACTTTATTGACAGATTGCAATAGGCTCAATCGCCTCGCCGACAAGTTAAATGCGTTATCTATAGGCTAATTCTAAGTCCCTCATTACCTCAATCAATCAGATTATATTTCTTTAAACTTGCCTGCTGGATTGAATAATCAAATGAGATCTTGCTAGCGAAAATTATTAGTTAACTGTTATACAGAATTACGATACGGCTCTCTTACCCATTGATTGATGTATAGTCAATCTTTTACTTATCTTCTCTGTGGTGTAACGGGTTCTTCTTTTGACTTTCACACGGACGACCGGGGTTCAAGGCCCTAGTCTTTTCCTTCTTTTTGCAATATAGGAATAATTCAATTTGGTGCACGTTGAGAGCTATATAAAGAATGACATCCTCAATGCATGTAGATTTATAATATTTTAACTTAAAACCAGGCTACTTTGGCGTATAATCATTAATATTATATTCAAAAAAATCATATTGGAAACACGGGGATTTGAACCCCGGTCGCTGAACTGGCAGGGATGAGCACTACCGCTGGGCCACTGGGCCAGATGGGATAAATTCATTGTTTATACATTAATGAACGAGAGACCCGTGTTTAGAATATCCGTTGTTTTGAATGAAGTTTATCTCTTCATCCTCATTCATTAATGTGACGTCAACGGCTCATTCAATTTCTCAAATCCGTCAAACAGCGCATCTCATCAGACATCTTAATCCCAGTTACAATTAAAATAACCACATCATGTGTACATCGCACGAGCGAGCGCCACCGTCGCCACGGTATATATAACGTGCATTATTTAGGACAAAGTGAATTTAATATCAGCATTTTGGGTCTATTTTACATTTCAAAAGCCCCCTCTGGAAGAATGGAGCACAAAAACGTAATTCAGAATGGTATAATGCAGATCGTAGACTGTGGGAATAGTTTCAGGAAACGGGCTGTCACTTCTTTGCGGGGGCGTGGCGATAGTTCAGGCTAACTTGAACTTGAACTCTGCTTTCGAGCAGGCTCAAACTTTTGGATATGTTGTCATGGTGATTTGGGAAATCCAGGTACATGAAATCGGAAAGTCAGGCTAACACAGTTAGCCTGATAAAGTTATCCGGCTAACTCGGTTATCCCGGTACATGGAACGGGGCCCTGTTGTTCAGCCTCACAATGCCATTTGATAGTAAATGTGTTTATATGTCCCACCCTCTGGCCTCTGAAGTTGCTAATGTCTTTTACATTTGGGCCTCACAGGGTTAACCTCCTAAGCCCGAGATATACAGTAAAAGTGTATATTTTCAGCATTACGTTTGTTTACCAATTATTTTAACTGTTATTAGTGAAATATAAGATTATAGAAATCTCAGGGCATTGAGTTGGAAACCGGCGCATATTGACAGGAGGAAGTGGCACAGCCAAAAGTGAGTGTAGTCTTTTGAAGGAAGAGACTCAGGGCTTTAGAATTTCGAAAAACTACCCTACCCAGCTCACACCAGCCCCTGTCAATCATCTGACTTCTGGATTAACTTTTTTATTTCTCTTTATTATCTCCCACAAACCTGAACGTTATTGCCATAAAACAGAACGCAGTTAGTTTCTCTACCTTTCTGTGAACGTCTTGCAAAAAACGGTGTTGCAATACGATGAAAATGGTGGAGAAATTTACATTATAAAAAATATGGCAGAATTCAGTACTGTATCTACAAAACCTTCTGTTTAATAATCTACTCTTTATTCATTTGCTTAGATTTTTCAGGTCTGGTCAATTTTAGCATGGTGTTATTCACAGTCAAAGATAAAAAAAAATTTAAATAGAATTGATATTCTCCTTTGGTTCATTACAGTTTACTCAAGCCTAGTAACAGACACACTATTTCTGACACTGATCCTATATGTCCCTAGATTCAGATCGCAAGAACATGCAAATGGACCATTTAAAAAAAAATTGTAAATGTTTATTCTACGTCCTTATGGAATGAGTGACATAAAAAAAAAAAAAAAAGTTAAAAAAAAACATATATATATATATACTTTATTTTTATTTTTATTTTATGGATGGAAGAGCCGCACATTGACGGGCAAAGAGCCGCATGCGGCTCGCGAGCCGCGGGTTGGCCACCCCTGCTGTAGTAGCATGAAAACTGGGACATGTTTTGTGATTCTCCATGTTGAAATGTTGACTGATTTGGTTATATGGAGAGAACATTTATATTTTCATCAGTCTGCATCATTGATTTGGGTATATGGAGATAATTAACTTTTTTCATCAGTCTGCATCATTGATTTGGGTATATGGAGATAAATAAATTATATTTTCATCAGTCTACAGCATTGGTCTTGTGTAGTGTTTGGTGAATTTATTGTATATTTGCACATTCTCTGTGTACTTCACTTACAGTACTCTAATCACTGAGAAGTAGAATTGCTAAATGTGTTTTAGGTTAAGCACAGCAGTGTGTAACTGGTTCAAACAGAATTAAGTCATATGAAATGTGTGTTTCATATGGTAACAAAATGTAGTTTTTATAAATTAGTGTATAGTTTGTGTTTAATTTAGCAAAGGATCTGAGGTGTTCTGATAATTGTGTGTGTGGTTGTGCTAATTGTGTGTAGTGTTTTGAAACACCGGGCCCTGTTTTCAAAATCGTGCTTAAGCAATCGAAAAAATTATATACATAATGTTTCAGTCTTCTCATAAAAAAAAGATTAGATTTTGGGGTCTTTTCCTGCCTTTGGTCTGCTTTGCATTCACATCTCAAATGAACCGCAGCAGGGTTCACTTGCAAGAGTGAATGAGCTTTCACACCACCCCAAACCAACCGGACTAACTGAGGAAATGAACCAGGGTTTGATTAAAGCTTATTATAGTTTATCACAGTATCATGAGCATGTCTTTGTCAGTGGACACTGGACATGGGTATGGATGGCTCCAGGTGCTGCTGCGTTAAAGTGCACATCTTCAATACCTATCTGTACTATTTAAAAACACAGTGCAGGACACACTCAAAGGTTATCGCACCTCAGAGATGGCAGTGGACATGTATGACAGGACAAAGGCCATATGTAATGGCCTTGGGATTGAGGAACATACTACCAGCCAAAGGAGGAAGCAGAAAAGGATGGACGAGTATGTAGTTGAGTCATCTTGTGGCACAAGCTCAGACCTCATGGAGATCAGCTGAGACAGAGACTGTTCTATCCAGTCCTCGACAGAATGCTGCAAGAGCTTGAGAGCAGGTTCTCATGAGTTGGAGAACAACGTATGAGAGGCATACAGGCATGTTATCCAGCCTCAGACCAGTTTCTCTCAAGTGGAATTGCTGCAACCCCTCGCTACACATTACAATATCCAACTACTGCCAGAGGAGACCACAGTTGCAAAGTGTTTCCTGGCCAGGACAGGCAGAGATGCAGTCCCTACTATCCAAAGTGTCTTTTCCCTCCTGGATGATAATAATAATAATAATAATAATAATAATAATAATAATAATAATAATAATAATAATAATAATAATAATAATAATAATGCATTTGATTTATAATGCGCCTTTCAAGACACTAAAAAAAAGTCCACAAATCGGTGAACAAAAAGATGATATAGGATCAAATGAAAACTACTACTTGCTAAAAATCGATGTTTAAAAGTACTAAAAACCAAAGAAAAATACCAAACACTAACAAACATTCAGCACAGACAATGGGGATGCTGCCATCAAAAAAAATAAATAAAAAATAAATAAACAATTTATTTTTATTTTTATTTTATTTTTAGATCCGGGGCTAGGAGAAAAACATCCAGGGCTTAAGCCCCAGAAGCCCAGGGCTAACGACGCCACTGTAGCTGACCAAGACTTTACTTTTGGACTAATGTTAGTCCGTTAATCGGTCGAAGTGGTCTTAGCTGACCAAGACAGTGGCTCAATAGCGACAGTGGCTCAGGAAGTAGAGTGGTCGTCTGGTGATCAGAAGGTTCCCGGTTTGATTCCGGCTCCTCCCGGAAGCAAGAATTAAGGAACACGTCAACAATGAATGGAATGGTTAGCCTTTGGGATGACGATCGAATCCCGATAGGTGGCAGTCTCGCCTACCTGTTGAGTACATTTTTTGAGCTAGGATGGCGGCTCTTGATCAAGCAGCTGTCATGGTTTTTGCTTTATTTCAACTTTCTGTGAGGGACAGCTGTCTATTTCATCTCCTGTGAGAGATAGCTGTCAATCCCTGGGCCCCGTTCCCCGTACCTGGTTCAACTAAGTCGATCAAGATGTCATTATCCAGATTCAGTTAACCCGATGTTTGAAGCCGGGATTTTCCTGTTCCTCGAAGGTGGATTCAGTCTCGTTAACTCAAGCCAGACTTGAGACCCAGGATAAGTGCGCGCGGCCGCTCCAGTTGAAAAGCCAGCACGTATCGATAGCAGAGATCCTGATTCTCTAGCGGCATTGATTGATTAATTGATTTAAAACTTTATTAACATATTGCAGTACGGCTCAATCGCCTCGCCGACAAGTTAAATGCGTTATCTATAGGCTAATTTTAAGTCCCTCATTACCTCAATCAATCAGATTATATTTCTTTAAACTTGCCTGCTGGATTGAATAATCAAATGAGATCTTGCTAGCGAAAATAATTAGTTAAACTGTTATACAGGATAACGATACGGCTCTCTTCCCATTGATTGATGTATGGTCGATCTTTTACTTATCTCCACTGTGGTGTAACGGGTTCTTCTTTTGACTTTCACGCAGACGACCGGGGTTCGAAACCTAGTCTTCCCCTTCTTTTTGCGATGTAGGAATAATTCAATTTGGTGCACGTTGAGAGCTATATAAAGAATGACATCCTCAATGCATGTAGATTTATAATATTTTAACTTAAAACTAGGCTACTTTGGCGTATAATCATTAATATTATATTCCAAAAAATTATATTGGAAACACGGGGTTTCGAACACCGGTCGCTGGGTTGCCAGGATTGAGCACTACCACTGCGCCACTGTGCCAGATGGGATAAATTCATTGTTTATACATTAATGAACGAGAGACCCGTGTTTAGAATATTCTGTATTTTGAATGAAGTTTTATCTCTTTATCCTCATTCATTAATGTGACGTCAACGGCTCATTCAATTTCTCAAATCCGTCAAACAGCGCATCTCATCAGACATCTTAATCCCAGTTACAATTAAAATAACCACATAATGTGTACATCGCACCGAGCGAGCGCCACGGTATATATAACGTGCATTATTTAGGACAAAGTGAATTTAGTATCAGCATTTTGGGTCTATTTTACATTTCAAAAGCCCCCTCTGGAAGAATGGAGCACAAAAACGTAATTCAGAATGGTATAATGCAGATCGTAGACTGTGGGAATAATTTCAGGAAACGGGCTGTCACTTCTTTGCGGGGGCGTGGCGATGGTTGATCCGGCTAACTTGAACTTAAACCCTGCTTTCGACCAGGCTCAAACTTTTGGATCTGTTGTCATGGTGATTTGGACAATCCAGGTACGGGGAACCGGAAAGTCCGGCTTAAGTCAGACTTCACCGAAAGTTATCCGGCTAACTCAGTTATCCAGGTACGGGGAACAGGGCCCTGGTCTCTGTGGTTAATTGCCTCATGGGTCAGCAGGTGTGTGGGCTTGATTGCACCTGATTCAGTGCAGCTGTGCCTATGGCAATGCTGAATCTATTTAAGTTTGGATCTCGCAGTGTCAACTGCTTATTCATTTACTTGTGTTGGCTATCCTTTTGGTCAGGCTTATTATATTAAAGTGTAGTGCTGCCTTATTCAGCATTTAGCTTTCTTTGTAGCCATTGTTGTTTTGGGCTACTGGCTTATTTTACAAAGTTATTTTATATAGGCTGAGCCCTTTATGGTAGTGTTTTCTTGTGTTCTTTTGGAACTGTCCATTGCAAATAAACTCCCTTGGTGGAGGTTTATTGTTTTATGTTTTCAATATAAACTCTGTTTTTAGGAGTTGCCTTTGTGGCTTATTTATTTTTCTACAATACCTATTTTACTCATTCAGCGCCATCGCTTAATGAGCCAGGGGGGGGGCGCTAGAACACCATCGCTTTATCAATGGGGAGACTGCGAGATTTGCGAGTGCTTAAAATATATCTTATAATATTATAGCTATGGGTCCAGGGCTTGACATTAATACATTGAGTGCCACGCCCCTTTGACCATATATGGGCTAGAGTGCCAGCACTGAAGTCAATGGGAGGTCGGGAAATTTGCGAAGGCTTAGGTCGCTTTCACATATAGTTTTGGTGGACTCGGTGCGGTTCTGGGGGTGAAGTTGCAACATTGTTGCATTCTTCATTTGGTTCGCCTGCTTTCACATAGAAATCTGTCAGGCGGACCGAGACCTTCTGAACAATGTCACGCGGTCGAAAAGGGCGCTTGTCTATTGGACAGTGGAAATGTGTGTGTGGCTGCGATCCCGTGTGTGCGCACGCGTGTGTGTGTGTGTGTCTGTGTGGACTGCGGAGCCCTCCAGATCAGCGGAGCCGAGTTTTGACATGGCATTGATCCATTGTTCTATTGAAGCACATTACCACCATCCTCTCGCTAAACAACTTGTAGACCACAGTGTTTTTATGAGTGCCCACAAGTAGCTGTTTTATTAATAATATAATAAGCTGCGCGCCTCGGTAATAATAATAAGACGCGTTTTTTCTTCCTTCTTCCCAAGATGCACAGATATATAGATAGATAGATAGATAGAGAGATTAGATGCAGTGTGCTTGTTTTGCAGTGAGTGCTGCGAGCAGTGGTAATAATAATCACTTCCTATATTTGGTTCGCATTTGGTTCGATGAAGCCGAACCGAGACGTTTTCAGGCGGACCAGAGTTCGACTGTTTGGTCCGCGAACCGAGTTCGACGCGCATTCACACAGACCCGAAAAACCGGACTATCGAATTCTGGTCGAAAGTCCGGACCAAACAGCCCCTGTGTGAAAGCGACCTTAAACTATATCTTAAATTATGGCTATGGGTCTAAAACACCCCTCGCTTATCAATGACTTGCTTGCTACTAACATGCACTAAACAGATTGTTTTTTCATCCGTACATTACGTTTGAATATGAGTATAGTTGGTGATGCTTAGTAATCCCAGGAAAAGACGCGATAATAGCATTTTAGTGGAATACACTAAACGTTGTCATTTTCGCCTGATTATCGAATCTCCTGAAATCAACGCTAGATTATCATTATTATCCTTCCTCGTGCATACATGATTCAGATTCAGATTACTTTATTCACCATATTGTACAGGTACAAATGGAACGTGATTCGACATTACAGTGCATTGATAATTTTTTTCACAATTAGGAATAAACATAATAATAGATAAATAAGTGCAAAACAGGACAGAAAGTGAGACAACAATAAGACAGTAAAGTGCAGTGGTTGGGGACATGGATACAGTGCAGCACAGTTTAAGTCCAGAGGTCCAGCCCTAGCAGCTCGCCATAAGGGGCGGAGGGGGGGAGCAGGGGGACACCTGACTCATTTACCAGGCAAGCTGCTGAAATGGCCCTCGTAGCGCCCCCCCCCCCCCCCCCCCCCCCCCACCGCAGCCAACTATAAAAAGCCACACACAGTCCACACAGACAGCTTCGATCACGGTAGAAAGAAATATTAGATCAACGCAAGATTGGATATATAGAGTCCTTACCTGGTCTCTGATGTAATGCAAAAAAAAGTATCCAATTATCTGATCGCCATTCCAAATACTGCTCATGGAGCTCCGTCCCACATTGTCCGCATTGCATATGAAGGGGGGGGGGGGGGGGGGGGGGGGCAGCATTGCAGATGTAACGTTGTAAACGCTCGTCCTAGCGGAGTATTTAAACCCCGCCTGCACGGCTCAGATCGGCCCAGAAAAGAACTACACCATTTCTAATAGAGTGCAATACCGGCTGGAAGGCATAGGCGGCGGTATTTGTCCTTTTCGAGCTCAGACCCATTCTCAATGATAACGTCAGGCTGGATGGATGAAAAATGTATGGATATTGCTAATAAAAACCAGAGTTTTCTCGTTTTTTCTCGGGCCTTGGCACTCAACGCATGGCGAGTTAACCCGACTAATCTCGTTGTTGGCACTGAATGTGTTAACACTCAGAGGTCTGCTCACGCTGTTTGCACCCGCCGGCGGGTAACAAAGGCATTGAGAATTTCTCAGAAATGTCAAGAAAGTCACGCATTTCAGAAATCGATAAAAATATTAAAATGGCATTTTTGAGTGCTTTGAGATGTTATATATTATTATGTGTGGGTCTATGTTTGTGCCCTGATCTGGCGCTCCTAATGTGATTCGTCATGTCTAGTTGTAGTTCTCTGTCATGGTGTTGTAGTCCCTATCGTTCTTCCCTCAGCTGTACCCACTTACAATTAACCCAGGTGTGTCTTGTCTCATCATCCCCTCACGTATAAGTATTCTGTCTTCCCTTTAGTCTGGTGCTGATCCTGTCTGTGTAGTATGTGTTATTTTCTGTCGTTACTTTAGTTTATTCTTCATTTCAATCCATGGTAATTATTTCATTAAATATTTCTTATAACTACTTTGACTGCAGTCTCCTTGTTGTGTTGCATTGACTCGACATCGAGCCTACAGAGTGTCAATTACAATGTAACATATATATGTCTCCTTATTTGCAAAACTTAATACGACTTGTAAATATGTTTAATTCTTGCTAGATGGTATGGTTTTAATTATCCCTGTTTTACAGAGAACTACATTGCGCACGAAACAGACAGAGTGGTGTGTGCGCCTTGAATAGGTGTTAGACCCCGCACAGAGACTTGTCAGACTGCGCTACCCCCCTCCAAATCCTAAACAACACATTGGCTTTTCATAATATGTATGAATTATCTCTCGCAATAATATCCACAGGACTCAACTTTTTGCGGAGTCGTTGCGCGAGTTGGATGTTTTATTTACTTGATCACTGTATCACTTGGTTGAAAGTGATTCCGCAGTGAAAATGCATTCCGTTTCATTCAGAGAGAGAGAGTGTGTGGGGCTGAGCTGCTCCGTGTTTCTCACATTGTCGCTCTCTGCCCAATATCATAATATGAGTGACAATGGAAATCTTCAATGTCCTGTATGCTATATATCATAGAACCCACGCCTTATTTCTTACTTATCAATGATGCCACGTTTGCCATGGCGAGAGGCAATCAGGCCTTGTCCAGACTAAAACGATTTTGATCTTTTTCGTTTTCATTTAAAAAAAGGTTTCCGTAAAAACAAATACGTCTCAAGATAATAAGTGCGTGCCACAAATTTACAAAATAAATGTCTGTTTTATTTTATTTTTAAAACCCCCGACCGGAAGTGTTGTCATTGTTTTTAGCTTTCAGCTTTTGAGCTGACCTAGTTTCCAGAGACAAACACCGCAGGTTCGGGAGTGGAGAGAGAGACCGCAGCTCAAACTTGTTGTATTAATAAAGTAATTGATTGATGTTTAACTTGTACCTGTGTCCAGTCCTTTCGACTAGCAAACGTTGTCTGTATTTAACGTTACCTCAGGATACCACTGTCTATTGTATTTAGTTGGTTAGCTATTTAGCTAATGTGGATAGCATTTTGAATAGCATCAATGCTAGCTGGCTGGCTACAGCTTTATTTACTAAATTATGGAGGCTTTTTTATCATCAAGGTAAGAGGATTTGTCATGATCAACTGAAGGCATATGCTATGGAACAGTATGTGCTTGGCAACTACTTGGGTTTTCAGAAAAAGGCCCACTATGTGATGCTAATCTCTAGCTAGTAACGTGTATTTCATCACAGTAGCCTTCCGGTGTTTAATAAACACTTCTAGCCAGGATAATAAGACATATGTATCATGTTTCTTTTTGTTGGCTGGGTTTGCATGCGGATTAAGGGAGATGTCAATCTGTTGTCGACGGTGGTAGTACATTTAGCTGTAAAAGCCTGATCAAGCTCAATAGCTTCTGTAACACGAACACAACTACTCTGTACATGCCATTGTTGTTGTGATGTGGGAGCACATGTGGGGTAAGGGAGAGGTGGGCTATTGCGTCATCGGTTCAGGAGAAGACGCGTATTGCTTGTAAAGATGGTGACGCAATGGGGGGCGTCTTCAGAATTGCGTACTCTGGGAGCTGGTATCAGAAAGTACCGTCTTCAGGCTGCCAGAACGCAGTTCCGTGTGGCAGAAAGGTGCAAACGATCAAATACTTTGCCTAAAACGACCAAAATCGGATATGGCCTCAGTCTGAAAAGCTCTCTTTCAGTTTCAGATGCATGTTCATCCTGGATTGGATCAGTCCGACTCGCATCCTCAGGTTTCTCCGACATTTCGAGTTATTTGATAACGTGCCTTGCGACTTATGATTCACACTGCTAGCATTTGAGTACACACAATTTCTCTGTGAGCTTAAAACGCATGGAGTCCGCTGGCTGCGTTGGCAGTGGGTTAATCCTCGCGTCCAGTTCATTCATAAATCAATTGCGACGTGCGCCAGTAAGTCCATCAAAGTTTTCAATTTTATGTATCGGCTTTTGATCTCCCAAACTCTTACTAGTTACTATATCTGTACATATCCCTTACCTACTCTTACTAGATACTATCTATATCTGTACATATCCCTTACCTACTCTTACTAGTTACTATATCTATACATATCCCTTACCTACTCTTACTAGTTACTATATCTATTTACATCTAACCCTAACTAACCTTACTGTCATGCACTTGTCCTAATAAACTAACCTACACTGTAGCACTCAACCCTTTGATGAACATTGTTACTCAGCTGAGAGTTGTGCCCTTCCTGATGACTTGTCGTACAGAACTTGTAAGTCGCTTTGGATAAAAGCGTCAGCTAAATGACTAAATGTAAATGTACATATCCCTTACCTACTCTTACTAGTTACTATATCTATATCTGTACATATCCCTTACCTACTCTTACTAGTTACGCTGCTGGCCAGTATGACTACGAAAAAACGATTGTTTTTATACTTTACTGTATCACTGTACATATTGATACTACAACTCTGTACATACATCTGATTAGCACTACACCCAGTAGTACTCATTTATATATTTGATTATAGTTATAGTTTTAAGTAGTTCAAACTATTTTCTTGTGGGATTATTTTTTACTGGAATGTCTTGCTAGTATCAAGGTACCCCAGGCAAAACCTTTCCATTGATGAGAGGATGGTTGCAACCAAGGCCCATACTGGTATGACGCAGTACATGAAAGCCAAGCCAACCAAGTGTGGGGCTTCAAACTTTTCGTTTTGGCTGACAGTAGCAATGGCTACACTTTGGACTTTTCTGTTTACGCCGGGAAGTAAAAGTTTGTATCAGGCATTGGACTGGCGTATGACTCTGTCATGTGATGTCCCTGATAAAGCCAGCACATGTGGTGTGGCCCTTTGTCTCATTCCAGACAGGAACTGCTTTTTCGCATATCACATAGGCTAAATGTGATACAGAACAGGCAGATACAACTATGAGGAGACACCTATTTTATTTTATATATTATAAAATATTATATAAAATTAGCTTTTGAAAGGATTTTTCCTAAATTCATCGCGGTCGCTCTCTGCCAAATATCATATGAGGCACCTGTGTATTATTATTGTAATTCACAATATATTTCAAAATATATTTCTAATGACTCTGCACACCAGTGATATATAGGGTTGTTCATTGTACAATACAGGGTTGATGTTTCTTGTTGATTATTATTCTCTATGTTTTTTTAATAAAATTGTGTGATATTATATTCCAGTTTTTCTTTTTATATATATAGTGATATAAACTAGATATAAACATGCTCAGCCTGGGCCTCGTGTCCTCTTGGAATAGTCATTGGAATAACAAAGGAACGACAGACTAGAAGCTGGGCCTTTGTTCAGGTGTGAATTGCTCGAGTGACATTGATCACATTGAATTATGGGAGTGTAGTCTTTTCATCAAATAGCTGAATTCACTTTCTTCCTTTCAAAGCCCTGTACTGGAATTTAGTTAGAATGTTACCAGAATGTTTCATAGGACATTGATTGAAAATTCTGAGGGAGGAGGGGCTCAACAGCTCAGACTCTAGAGGGTTTTGTCTGCGTAAGCAGTTTAATGGTTATTCATACTCGGATAACTTAGAGTCCCTATTATCTGCTCGTGACCCACACACGCACGCAGCCCTTACAGCAGCAGCTTTTTGTCGTGCCAGGAACAGAAAATCAACTATTATTTGCATACATGTTCAGTCTATTCGCCCAGTATATTCGCGCTGACCCTTTGTACACAAGACAAGAGCTACTGGACATTGGTTCACATGTCGGATTACTGGATATTTCCATCTTTTTCGATGGACTGAACGACATCGTCAGACCTCCGGGCACACCGGGTCTGTTTACATCGCCTCCCCGGACAAGGAGGCCTCTAAGTGGCGGAGGGATCGAAACCAGAAGCGGGAACCATTGATAAGAGGAAATCAACTGATAAGCTGGATAATTTTGTTCTCAAGTTAGCTGCTCCATTAATTACAGAACAAATAACACATATATTAATATTTCATTGTCATCATGTATAGTTCCTAGCATATGGAAAATAGCTCATGTTCTCCCATTACATAAAAGTGGAGATAGAAGTAATCTAAATAACTACCGACCAATATCCAAGCTATCCTGTCTAGCAAAGATCCTGGAATCACTGGTAAACAATCAACTCAAAGCTTTTCTAACAGATTGCTGTGTATTAAATTAATACATTTGCCTGCAAATGGTTTAAGAGCTATCTGTCCGAGAGACTTCAGTGTGTGAAAACGAAAGTGCTTGCCTATTACAGAAGGCAGGGTTCAGCAGGCGGCTGGGTGGCGCAGCGGACAAGGCGCTGGTCACCAACGCAAGAGACACTGGTATCGAATCCAGCTGTCAGCGTTGCTTCCGGCTTGGCCGGCCGTCATACTGGCTCGATTGGCAGTCAGCGGGAGGGAAGCCGGTGGGTGGGTGTGGGTCGTTGTGGACAGTGACTCCTACAGTTCGGTCGGGGCGCCTGCACAGCGAGGGAAGGATCTAAGAGAGGTAGTGTGCCCTTCCACACGTTACACTCTCTCAGTGAGAGTCCGCGCTGCCAGGTGAAAAGAAGTGGTGGGTCGGAGGAAGCATGTGATAGTCTCCGCCCTCCCAGACCGACGGTAGGGGGTAGAGTGCGCAACGACCAGGAAGGGGATTGGGAATTGGCATAACGACTAACATTGGGAGGGGAGAAAAACGGAAAAAGGAGGGAAAACATTTTTATTAAAAAATTAAGGGTTCAATCCTGGGGCCAGTTTTATTAGCTATTTATATAAATTATATAAATAAATTATATAAATAATCTTCGTTGAGAGGTTGTCAGGCTCATCTCTATTATTTTATGACACTATTGTCTATTGTTTTGCAGACTCTCCAGAACTAGCAGATGGAAATGTACAACTCTCCTTTAATATTTTGCAGGATGCGCTTATTAATCTTAAACTGGTACTAAATGCAAATAAAACAAAGTTCATGCTGTTCTCTAGAGCAGGGGTTCCCAAACTTTTTCAGCTCGAGACCCAAAAGAGAAATTTGGTGTTTCCCCGGGACCCAAATGTACAAAAATACATCATGAATTGCCATACCATACCTTTATAAACTACTGATAAAGAACACAACAAACCATGAATTTCAAATGTATATGAAATGTATTTATTTAATTATAAAAGTACATCACAGCAATAATCAGAGTGTAATGTTAAGTTTCTCACCACCTCATAACATATGTACATACAATTTTGTAACACTTTTAAATTAACAAACATGTTCTACTCTCCTTTCTATTTCTCACCCCTTTTTCAACTCTCCATTTCTTACCCCCTCCCTCCGTCCCTCAACCTTAAACCCCAACATTGAGCAACATTCTGATACATTTTTACTGACTTATTTACAATTCTACTGACGTGACATCATGCTAGAAGGGGTATAATATTTCATCTATGGCACAATGAAATCTAATGAGAGGTATGTGGCTGGTTGAAGATCTATTCTGGGCTTGGTTTTTTAAAGTGCTATTCTGAGGTCATGCTGAGCATTTAGTCTGTTTCTATATTTGTTTTTCAGGTATGCTAGAGTAGAAAACCCAGATTCACATACGTATGTGGTGCCAAACTGAATCAACACATCTACAGCTTAAAAATATATATATATTATTATAATTTTTTTATTGGCGACCCAATAAAAACGGGTCCGCGACCCAGAGTTTGGGAAACGCTGCTCTAGAGTCATACTGGCCAGCAGCGAAGAGTAGGTAAGGGATATGTACAGATATAGAATCTACAGATATGTAAAGGGGTTGTGCAGGTATGTACTGCGGATAGATATACACTGTAAGAATATATAATGCTATCATGCTATCATACAGTTATATGCAGGTGTATAAGTAGGTATAGGAGGATTATGCAGGTATATTCAGACAGATGTCTGATATGTATATTAGTAATGATAACAGAGCCTAGGGTGTAGGCAATGAGTCCGAGTTCAGAGTTTATATAGGACGGTGGGGGGGGGGGGGGGGGGTCAATGTGGCACAGAGTTCAGGGAGATGACAGCTGAGGGAAAGAAGTTGTTCCTGAGTCTGCTTGACTTGGAGTGGAGATTCCTGTAGCGTCTCCCAGGGGGGAGGAGGGCAAACAGTCCATGATTGGGATGAGAGGAGTCCTTGACACCGTTTGTGATGGATAGATTCAATTTCAGGGAGTGATGCGTTGGACGATTTTCACCACTATCTGCAGTGCTTTCTGGTCAGAGACAGGTGGGTCTCCTCAGGAAGAAGAGGTGCTGGTGAGCCTTCTTGACCAGTGATGAGGTTCCAAGAGAGAGAGAGACACGCTTGACCTCCGTCCCGTTGATGTGGATGGGGGCATGCTCACTGGCTCTAGTCTTCCTGAAGTCCACAATGAGCTCCTTGGTTTTCTTCGTGTTGAGCGCCAGGTTGTTGTTGGTGCACCACGCCACCAGGTGCTGGACCTCCTCCCTATTGGCTGACTCTTCGTTGTTTTTGATGAGGCCCACCACCGTGTATAGTCTGAAAACTTGATAATGGTGTTTGTTAGATTGTCTATCCTAACAAACTGGGGTCTGTTAGCAAAGTCTAGTATCCAGTTGCAGACAGAGGGGTTGATGTCGAGGTCCTTGGTTCCCACAAGGTCACCAAGTTTGGACTTGAGTTTGGAGGGGATGATGGTGTTGAATGCTGAGCTGAAGTCGATGAAAAGCATTCTCACATGGGCGGAGTGTAAGATGAGATAAGATAAGATAAGATAAGATATTCCTTTATTGATCCCCTTGTGAAAATGCAGGCGTCATAGCAGCATGGGGGACGGGGGGAGGGGTACAGGTAGAAGACACAATACAGGTCATAGAATTATAGTACAGTGGAATACAAATAAATAATAAAAATAATATAACAATATAATTAACTCTGGACATGTGTATATGGGCTAGTAGGCAGTGTAAAAAGGTCAAGGTGCAAGATGAGGGTATGTATCAGTTATATTTGCCCTAAAATAAATATATTTACAATATATATATATATAATCTACTAACTACTATCTAATCTAATATATATAATAAAAAAATTCTAAATATATGCTCTGATGAACGAAGTATACAATATACACATAAGGTGCAGTATGCTAATCTAATCTAATATATATAATAAAAAAAAAAAAACTAAATGCTAAATATATGCTCTGGTGAAGTAAGTATACAGTATACACATAAGGTGCAGTATGCATGAGGTATGTATGCTGTGATATACTTCAAACATTATATATTGTCTGTTTAGGTAGTCTGTTTAAGTGGGAGTCAGACACCTCAGTAGCACTGAGGAGATGGCGTCCTCTATGCTCCTGTTCTCACGGTGGACAAATTAGTGAAGCCTGACGTCATTATACAGAAATCAGACGCAGCTCTGCACCGCTTTGTCCCCCACGGGTCTGATGCTCTGTGTAAAGATGGCTTTAGGATTTTATGTTTGTTTGTTTTTCTCATTCTGAACAAGTTATTTCCTGAAGAATGTTATTTAATTAAAAGACCAAGCTCAAACAACCAGGAGCAGTTGTGCAGCTTAAATATGTTAATGATCTCATCTCTGGTAAGAACTAGACTTGCGGAGGTCTATTTGCATGACCCCATGAGGGAAACACACTATTATGCTAATGACACTATTGTGTATCGCTGATTCTGTACATTTGGCCATTGAGAACCTGCAACTCTCTTTTCAGGGAGCTCTTATGCATCTTAAACTGGTACTTAATGCAAATTAAACAATATTCATGCTGTTTACTGGAGTCAGAAATATTGATTGTAATGGTTTGCATATATCCACTGTAAATGGGTCTAGCATTTAGAGTCACTGAATATAAATAGCTTGGGATCTGGCTTGGTGAGAAATTTACATTTAAATACCACGTGGGCAATCTTGCTAGCAAACTGCAACACATTTTTTTTTCCGAAACAGAACCAGCCAGCTTCCTATGATCATTATGAAAAGGATTTTTTTTATCCACTTTTTCTCCCCATTTTCTATTTTTCTCCCATCCCAATTTCGTGTATCAAATTCTTCCCTCCCCTGTCTTGAACGTTGCTAGACTATGCCTCCCACAGGTCGGTTGTAGTGAGGACAGAAGCCTTGCATCACTGTCGCATCTTTTCACCGCAGCAGCTCGAACTCTCAGTGGCGAGGAGTAACGCGTGGGAGCCTCACGCTGCCCCCACCAAACCGACCTGCATGAGTCGCTGTCCACAACGTCAAATCCCCACCCACCGGCTTTCCCACCCTCTAACACTTGCCAATTGTATTAGTATGAACGACCGGCCAGCCGGTAGCAACGCCGAGAGCTGGGCTCGAACCCAGCATCTCCTGCGTTAGAGGCGAGCGCCTTGCCCACTGCGCCAATCAGCCGCCCTATGAAAATGATTGTTGAAGCAGTTCTGTGTCATACTAGCTCCCGCTCAGCGTCTATTGCATATATCTCGCTTCAGCGTATATACACTGAATACATTTCAAAATGTACCTTTACATGCCAGCATTCATCTGGCCACACCCCCATCCGCTTACCTACATAAGCAGGGATGGGACCACACACTCATCTCCTTCTCAAATTCCATCACAAGCTAAGTGCTGCTCACATGCCCACTTGACGTGGAGAAAAATATTTACTCTGAGGAAAGGAAGAACAAGGAGATACGTTGACATCATATCTTTATTTTCTCTCTCACTATTTTCGAGAAAATACGGCGATATTGTCTTCGTACTGGAGTGTCTGGAAGATGGTGATCATTCTAAAAACCTCCATCGGTTTTCGTATTTTGGGAGTTCACGCCGCTACATGTCTCCCAACTACAGTCCTCCTTGCTGCGGCTGGACGGGATGAAACCCTCCGACGGTGCAGCTGGACTGTAGTGACGCACCGACTGTTGTGAGAAGCGGTGGGTTCCAGGTTGGTGAGTAATGTTGCTTGCGAGCGCTGCTTGTCTGTTAGTGCTATGGGGGCTGGCTGACAATGTTTACGGAAACTGGCCCCAGATTAGGGTCCTTTTGTTCAGCCTCTTAGGCAACGGCGGAGGACCTTGGTCTGAAGCCCATTATAGTTAACTAGTGGGCCACGACCAGTAACACTGGTGATCCCTGTGTTTTCTGGACGAGTGGATATTTCTCTGTCACCGTGTAGGCCCCGTCTTTCATATACACATGAGAGTATACCCTCACGAGGAAATATGGGCATGGATGTTCGTTAGCGGAAGATCCGTGTTCAAGTCAGCTACAGCCCAGATGGGAATTGTGCTGGCTCCTTCAGATGTTGGTAAAATCACCGTTGTAAAACTGTGTTAAACATCTCGTTTCTCTTCTCTCTTAAACAGTGAGGAGGGTTTCAGAACGGCGGTATGTCTAAGTGTGGCTTGTTATATCATTGTGTGCAGGTTCAGGTGATAGCTGATTAGCTTGCGTGCTAGTTGTGGCTTACCTAGGCTAGGCTAGGAAACGTTAGCTTGCTGCTATCGGCCATACTGTTGAACGTGCTGTGACTATAACATGTTTTAAACACTCTTGACTACGACGTCATCTTTGACAGAGGATGTTCGTCGAACCTGCCCTGAGCCAGACTGGCGAGGACTGCGTCAACAAGGAGCACCGTAGCGGCGGGTTGGAGCAGCGAGCTGCCCGTGTCATCAAACACAGGAGGCTGTGTTTACTTCTGTGCCATGTTAGAGACTGCAATTCACTTGATCTGCGCTCCCGGTAGGCAAGGTCCTGACCAGACCTTGTACACTTCTTCTTTCTTTCCCTTCTAAATGTTTTGTAAATAACGATGTTTTCCAAAACGTGTTGCTGCACTACATTTAGGATACGACGCGAGTTATGTGTGAATTGTCTTGTCACTGGTATTTAGCTTCTCCAAATGATCTGGTTTGTTGTGTTGAGAAACATCATGTGTGTTCTTGTACCGTGCACTCACAACTAAGGGGGTTAAACTAACCTATAAAGCTATGCTTAGTGACATATGAGTAAAGAATGATTCTTTTCTCAGCCTGTAATGACAATGACAGTGTGTTCACATATTAACAGGTTTACCTGTTTAACTGGCCGTATTAAGGGTAAAGTAGGAGGGTTGTGTTTCCCCCCGGTTCCCTGGGGACTTCTTCATCCTCCTCTCAGACATGTTGTTACACTATATTGTGTCACTGTGTGGTAGGGATACGATGTAACCCTTGGTTAGTTGTTGGGGTTGTGCTAACCGCTTGAGAAACTTTATTTTCCTAAAGAAAAGATTGTTTGGTCACTTTTTCGTGTGTGCTTAGCAAAGCCTGTGGCCGATACTAATCGAGAATTGTGTATTCTCTCATTATGAAAAACGGCGTTCCTCTGTAGAGTGTTTTTGCCATTTTTTTTAGGTGATAATGGGTTGTGTGTGTTGTGTGACCTACAACTGGGTTGGGCTGGCCACAGAAGCACATGTGTAAGTCTGGTACCGGGGCTCTTGCGAGGGCCCTCTCTGTTCTGTGTTTTTTCCTTAGTAAAAATCAGATAGCAGGTTGGCACATGCGCTGTGTGAAGCTGTTAGACGCTTCATGGAGCTGACTATGACTGCGTCATACTCTTTTTGTCATTACATCGTATCATGGGTGTGGGGTCGTAAAGGGGTGAACTGGTAACCTTTCCTCCCCCTTTTTTCTGTTGGTCAGGGGTAAACCCACCTGTCCTTCAAGGTTCCTGTCACGTTGCGGTTCGGCACGTTACAGGGTGAGGGAGGGGGGGAGGGAGTTTCCTGGTCCCACGCCCTGGAATATTGGGTGTGTGCACCGCAGAAATTCCCCCGCCATAGAGTATGTCACTGTGCGCGTCTCTGTTGGTAGGACTTCTGTGTGCTGTTCAGGTCCATATGATGGATCTGTTTCGGGGGGTGGTCAGGGCTCCTCCTCGCGAAGCTCCTATTCGGGCCTTCTGTGAGTTGGGCTCTCCTTCCATGTGAGGGAGCCTCCTCAGAGTACAGAGCCTCCTCCTCAGATTGTCAAGGTGAGTGGAACCTCAAGAAGGAGTCCTACTCTATTGTGTGTGTATTCGATTCAATTCGATTATTGAGTGTGTATGGGTTCAGTGCCTCCTCCCCGGAGAGCCCTAAAACCAAACTTTTACATGGCTCAAGGTGCAATATATTCTTTTCAATCTGTACAGCTCGCGTGGGAAGTCTCTCTGCGGATTTCCGTCTCCTCCCTATGGGAGGGTGGTGGGATGTAAAAATGTGAAAAAAATGTACCCCCGGCTGTGTAGTCTGGGATACATACTGTTGGTGCTTCCTTCTTTTCTATTAAGAAGAGTTGGAGTTAGGGAGCATCACACCCCTCTTGTCGTTCCCCTGGGCGCCTTGGGGATTCAATGACAAGTCTAAATAGCCTGTTCATTGATGTGGTTGTGTCCCGACGCACGTATAGTGCTAGCTCGGGGTGTTCTGTAATCAGGCGACTGACTGGCACGCCTTGGTTGCTTGAGGTTAAAACGGCGTTTTTATAAAGCAACTGGGATGGAGGTTTTCCTCTTCCGACAACCTGTTTTGGTTGTCGACGGATTCTCGTTCATATCTGGGGGATGATGACGGAATGGATCTGAACATATGTAGAAGGGTCTCACGCCCTGGGGGTGGGCCACCGGGCGCGGTTCGCACCGAACGTCTGGGTGGCGCCTTCTTTTCATGTTTAAGATCAACACGCATATCTGCCCCTTCTCCTGGAGTAGGCATGTCGGCGTGGTTAGGGCACGGGACTGGTTCTGGTCACGCTGGTCCGGATCAGTTAAACCCGTTGTCCGCCGGGGATGCAGATCTGCTGTTCTGGTACCCTGAGGGACTTGGGCTTTTTCAGGGGGAAAAATGCCAGGTCGGTCCGGGTGTCACAGGGTTAAGCGCTATGGAGACCCTGGTTGGGTACATTTTGTACTCTGCACTGGCTTACGGCCATGCCAACCTGTACACGCTCGATCTCGTCAGATCTCGGCCGCTACGCAGGTTGGTCCTGGTTAGTACTTGGTTGGGAGACCGCCTGGGAATACCAAGTACGGTGTGCTTGGGGCTGGTTCTCCATTCTTTTCGCTCCTCTCTCACGCATGGCGAAGAGGGGCCTGTTGGGGTGGTCTTTGACCTCCTCTGGTGACCCTGTGCTTCCCGTATCGCCGGGCCCGGTCCGAAATAATGTTTCGTCGACCCGTAGGCCTGGGTTAACCCTTTTTTGAAAACTGAAACACTTCGGTACTGCGGTATAGCCGGTGTATACCCGCAGGTGTGTTTTGGAGTTTTTTCTTGAGGGGTTATAGGAACAACCACTGCATTGGGTAACACCAAGGTGGTTCATTCCCTGGTGTGTTGGAGCAGTGTCAACTCCCGGGTTACCCGGTTGAGGGTGCCCCTGCCTCCTTTGGCGCCTGTCTCGTCCGCAGTGCTCCAGGCTCAGGTTACAGCCTGTTGCCTGGTTTTTCCCCGGTGCGCTGCCTGCTTCCGTTGGTTAACCTTTTTTGTGTGCTTACGGCCATGCTGACTGCCTGTTCTGCAGGGTCAGTGTGCCAGGCGGTGTACTATTGGGGGGACAGGGCCCGCTCGGCTGAGGGGCCTTTGTCCGAATACGCTGGCGATGTGGGGGGCGGGGTCACTAAGTGCCCACCTGGTGGGGTCTTGATGCTGGCATCATGGACTTCTCTGGGCCCCCGTCCCTTTGGTGGGTCTGGCCCTTCCTTCGCGCTCCGCTGCTATGGCCTTGCCACGGGGTTGGGTTTGCCCTTGACCCCGTGATTCTGGGGGCAGTAACGAGGTTGTTCCCTCCGTTCGTTCCCGGGTGGCATGCGGGTTGTGCGTGTGTGTAGTCGTGGGGTCAGGCCACGGTCTGCTCACCCTGTGCGTTGAGTTGCTTGAGTGCCTCTTCGCACGGTCGGGTCCGTCGCCCTCCCGGGGACCTCCAATAGGGGGGGTGCCCTCCATTAGGGGGGGTCCGGGGGGGCTCGGCCCTCCCTGTTCTGATGGTTGTGGGGGGCCTCAGCGGGGTTCATTTGTCGAGCTCCCGCTCAGCTCCTGTTATGCAATAGACGCTGAGCGGGAGCTAGTATGACACAGAACGTTAGGTTATGTATATAACCAAGTTCTGTTAATACTAGTGACGCTCAGCGTCTAGACGCCGCTGCGGCCCTTGATTTTTCATTGTGGTGAAATTTGTTGGGAAGGAGATGAGTGTGTGGTCCCATCCCTGCTTATGTAGGTAAGCGGATGGGGGTGTGGCCAGATGAATGCTGGCATGTAAAGGTACATTTAGAAATGTATTCAGTGTATATACGCTGAAGCGAGCTATATGCAATAGACGCTGAGCGTCACTAGTATTAACAGAACTTGGTTATATACATATATATATAACCCTAGTTAGTTATCTGCCCTCAAGAACGCTACGGTCATCCACTACATGTTTACTAGACACGCCCAGAAACCAAAAGAGGATAGGAAGTATGGCATTTGCCAACTATGCCCCAAAACTATGGAACACACTACCAACACACATCAGAAACGCCAGCTCCATACACATTTTTAAAGGAAAATTAAAAACGTACCTATACAGTCTAGCTTACAAATAGTTATGGCTTGGAAAAACCTGATGGATCCATGAGGCTAGGATAAGCCTTGTGGACCCAACTTTTTAGATGAAGGAACGGGTACATACGCACACAATACACGACCACTGATGGATCCGTAAGGCTTGGATAAGTCTTATGGACCCAACTATTTAGATGAGGGAACGGGTACATACGCACACAATACGCGGCCACTGATGGATCCATGGGGCTTGGATAAGTCCTATGGACCCAACTCTGACCACTGACCACATGAGGGAACGGGTACATACGCACACAATACGCGGCCACTGATGGATCCATGGGGCTTGGATAAGTCCTATGGACCCAACTCTGACCACTAACATTGCTACCTACCGTACAAGTGCATTGGTTTAGTGCATTTCCTACTTCCGGTTGCTACTGAGCGGACATGTTTGTGCGGACCTGTTCTCCCAAACTGGTAAGCAAATGACTGTTTTCATGTTTTCATTTTTACGTTATTTTCATTTTTACGCTATTATTATTATTATTATTATTATTATTATATATTTTTTTAAACATTGATCTTAACTGATCACTGTGACTTTATTGCTTTTATCGTTATATATGCCTATGTTTGTGTACAGCACTTTGAGCTACATGACATGTATGAAAGGTGCTTTATAAATACTTACTTACTTACTTACTTACTTACTTACTTACTTACTTACTTACTTACTTACATAACCTAACGTTTTCCTATCTGTATTGGATTATGGATATGCAATTTATAGAAATGCAGCCTATCATCCTGCCTTTAACAGATGATGAGACACTGGCATGGAACATATCTTGAATTGTGTAACTGTCGATGTTCAAATCGTCTCCTTTTATATTGTGAGACAGTGCTGCTTAAACAAACCAGTCCCTTAACAGTCATAAAGATAATGGCCATTCAGTCCCTTTGTTCTTTCTTAGGGAATTACTTATGATAGATATAGATCAGTACCTTAAAACACCCACTTTCAGTGGATCCCATGCTTCGAGACCAGCAGGCAGGCTTCCGGCGCAACAGATCTTGTACGGACCAGATCGCCACCCTGCGCATCATTATAGAACAATCCATCTAATGGAACTCTCCATTATATATAAACTTCATAGACTATGAAAAAGCCTTTGACAGCGTGGATAGAGATACTCTAAAGGTAAAGAGAAACTGCTGAGGCATTATGGTATCCCAGAGAAAATCATCACTGATTCAAAACACCTATCAAGGAACATCATGCAACGTTTTACATGCAGGCCAATTGTCAGAGTTTTGAGGTCAAGACTGGTGTGTGTCAGGGATGCCTCCTATCGCCCTTTCATAGACTGGATTATGAAGACATCACAAAAGGAAAGAAAAACGGCATACAGTGGACCTTATGGACACAACTGGATGACCTAGACTTTGGTGATGACCTGGCTCTCCTGTCACACAACTACAACCAGATGCAGGACAAGACAACCAACATACCTCATGCGTGAAAACAACCACATGAATTAAACCAAAATAATAATATAATAGGTAAAAGGTACTTAAAGGAAACAGGTTAACACGTTCTCTTCATTCATTCCTCTAGGTTCTATACAATTAAACAGGTGGATATAATAACATTCCCGTTGCAATAGTAACTTATGTCTGTCTCCCCCTCTCGCAGGCCTGTGGACTAACTCAAGTCCCATGTATCTGAGTTCGTTAACGGTATGTTTACACCTGAAAAAATGTCTAGCTACTGACGACTTTATATCTGAATTTCTCACAGAACACTTGTGTTCACTGATTCTTGTTTTAAAGGCTCTGGTTGTTTTCCCCACATAAGAAAAATTACACAGGCATTTTAGCAGATACACCAGATTTGATGAATTACACGTGATACGCCCTTTAACAGGTATACTTTTGCCCGTTTTCGGGTGCGTGTAAAATGTCTCTTTGATCATGCCTTGACACTGTACACAGGCTTGACAAGGAAAATTTCCATCAGGGATATTCGACAAAAAATGTGTAGGTTTCCTTACGGGCAAGTCGGTTTTGACTAAAAGGTTAGATAAATTCGCTTGTCTCTTATAAAAGTAATTAGGCGAATGTTGAAACGCTGTCCCTATTATTGGATCAGACTGTAGAATATGCCAATATTTATTGACGATGCTCCGTATGCCTCTCGTAATGGGGCTAAAAGTGGACACGAAAGATACTTTGTCTGTGTTTTCTTTTTGGGGGTAACAACGTGGCCCTGTCGATCAGATTGGTTTTGTTCAGGGCTTTACGTGTCAAATCGACACTATAGCCTCTATCATGGAAACTGCCACGTAGAACTTCTGCTTGTGCAATAAATCTATCTTCCGTGTCACAAATTCTGCTGTAACAGAGGATTTGGCTGAAAGGTAGACTATTCTTCAAGGCTGGGGTGTGGTAACTCGAATAATGTAAGAACGAGTTACGGTCTGTCTCCTTTTTGAAGACCTCTGTATGTAATGAGATACCATCTGGGGCTTTTTTGATCAAAACATCTAGGAAAGGTAGAATATGCATATCAAACTTTAATGTAAACTTTATCGTTTCTCTACAAGTGTTCAGGTACTCAAGGAAGGCATCAAGATCAGACGATGAACCAGACCAAATAAAAAACATATCATCAATATATCGTTGTAATGTAACTTCTTACATTATTCCAGTTACCACACCCCAGCCTTGAAGAATAGTCTACCTTTCAGCCAAATCCTCCGTTACAGGAGAATTTGTGACACGGAAGATAGATTTATTGCACAAGCAGAAGTTCTACGTGGCAGTTTCCATGATAGAGGCTATAGTGTCGATTTGACACGTAAAGCCCTGAACAAAACCAATCTGATCGATAGGGCCACGTTGTTTACCCCCAAAAAGAAAACACAGACAAAGTATCTTTCGTGTCCACTTTTAGCCCCATTACGAGAGGCATACGGAGAATCGTCAATAAATATTGGCATATTCTACAGTCTGATCCAATAATAGGGACAGCGTTTCAACATTCGCCTAATTACTTTTATAAGAGACAAGCGAATTTATCTAACCTTTTAGTCAAAACCGACTTGCCCGTAAGGAAACCTACAAATTTTTTGTCGAATATCCCTGATGGAAATTTTCCTTGTCAAGCCTGTGTAAAGTGTCAAGGCATGATCAAAGAGAAATTTTACACGCACCCGAAAACGGGCAAAAGTATACCTGTTAAAGGGCGTATCACGTGTAATTCATCAAATCTGGTGTATCTGCTAAAATGCCTGTGTAATTTTTCTTATGTGGAGAAAACAACCAGAGCCTTTAAAACAAGAATCAGTGAACACAAGTGTTCTGTGAGAAATTCAGATATAAAGTCGTCAGTAGCTAGACATTTTTCCAGGTGTAAACATACCGTTAACGAACTCAGATACATGGGACTTGAGTTAGTCCACAGGCCCGCGAGAGGGGGATACAGACATAAGTTACTATTGCAACGGGAATGTTATTATATCCACCTGTTTAATTGCATAGAACCTAGAGGAATGAATGAAGAGAACGTGTTAACCTGTTTCCTTTAACACTTTGATCGCCATGGTTAAATTCATAATTTACCATCCCTAGCCAGCTCTAGGGGTGGGAATCACCAGTTTAATCACGATACGATACGATATCGATTCTTTGGACAACGATACGATATTATCCGATATCACACAGTCTGCCACGATACGATACGATTCGATTCAGGTGCCTGCGATCGATATGAGACGATATTATGTGCCCATTTAATACAATCAGTAACATTTAAATCAACAAAAAAAAAGGCAATGGAAATATCATGACATTTTTATTTTTGAGCTCTTCCAGACATTTAAATGAAAAACAATCTATTGTTTTTAATACAAATAGACCTCCTGTTCACTGTTTTTGGTTCGTTTTTCTTTTTTTTCTCTATTAATATCCTATTCACTGTCACAGAGCTGTATTTTGGCTGGAAAAGCATATTGGGAGTCCCAAGGTGCAGTACCGGCCAGATCCTGTTAGTGGGGCTATCCCAAGAATGCACCCTCCCAGTCCCCACTTCTCTCTGCCTATGGCTCTGGGTTAGCTTGTTAGCTCACGCTAACGGAACGTTATCTTCGATCTTTAACGCGACGTGGGCATAATGGAGTGACGAGGATTGCAAAGCAGGTTAGATGCATTGGACCCGTTGTGTAATAAAACAGCAGGGACATGTTTTGGGTCACAGAATAGGCACACTAGTCTTGCTCTAGTGACGCTCTAGACGCTACTGCTGTTGATTTTAAACAGAGTTTGAGTTTCACAACACTGGGCGCGGGGCGATGACGTCGCCGGATTTTCAAAATAAGAGTATCGCAATATGAATCGATCTTTTTTACGTGGCATCGATCCTATTTGATTATTGATAATAGATCGATATATCGATCTGGATCGATGTATCGTCCCACCCCTAGCCAGCTCTATTTGTCTATGGAGAAGTTCCCCTTCTTTGCAGGGCTATAACTTTTTAAATTCTATTGCTAAATTGACATTATTATGGCCCATTCAATGTCCTATATCCATTGTTCAGGGTGTAGCAACGTTATACTTTTTCATTCACATATTCATACTAAAATATGGTCTAAAGTATAAGTATGTTTTTATCGTTTTCTGCAGCTTTCTCCAGAACTTGATTTATAGCCCCAAATGCATTATATTGATGATCAAATACAGTTTGGTAGCGATCGGTGCCAGATAAAAAATGTCAACTGGAGGTACTTCTAGAAGTTACTACGTATCATCTGATGTTGACCGGATGGGCGGGGGGTCATTTATAATTCCGTGGGCAACGTTATATCATTCACCTAGTGTGGGTCATATGATCATCAGAGCAGTTTATATGGAACACGTTAGAAAATAACGCTGGATCGTAGCGGCTACGTGGCGTAGTGGGCAAGGCGCTCGCCACGAATGCAGAGACACTAGGCTCGCCTGTTCGAGCCCAGCGCTCCACATTGCTTTCAGTTTAGCTGGTCGTTCATACTAATACACATTGGCCGTATTAGGGGGTGGGAAACTGATGGGTGGGGATCGGGCGTTGTGGACAGCGACTCCTACAGGTCGGTTGGTGCGCCTGCGCAGTAGAATCAGGAAGTGTCGGGGGCAGCGTGAGCCTCCCACGCGTTACTCCTCGCCACTGAGAGATCGAGCTGCGCAGGTGAAAAGATGCGACTGCTGTTACCTCAAGTACCGGAGGGGACTTGTGCTATGTATGACTTAGTCCACATTGCAGCCGGCTTGTGGGAGGCAAGAAACAGAGTTCGTGATAGGGGAGGGTTGAATTGGATGATACGAAATTGGGATGGGAGAAAAATATAGAAAATGGGAGAAAAAGTGGATCAAAAAAAGAAAATAACGCTGGATCTTACCGTATCTTCCTCGCGCCGTTGGACGATCAGCTTGGAGTAGACAGTTTTCAATTATGGGATGTTGATCTAGATGAACCATTTCCAGGTTGTATAATACTATATACGTCCAAATAACGTTGTTTATTGAGTTAGGGCGAGCGATTGATTATCCAGTGTGTCGAGATGGAGTCCGGCTAACGATCGCGAGTGCCCGGACGAAATATGGATGAGCACTTCCTGTTTGGCGCGTCACTTCCTGTTGGCCGATCTGCCGATCGGCCACCAGATGGCGCTCTTGAACCGCTAGAGAGTTGAGTGGAGATCAGCAGTATATCTCAGCTCCCCGGAGGAGAAATATGATCACAGATTTTTGAAATATTGATATCAAAGACGTGTTACGGCGTCTTCGGCTATTCAAGTGTTAAGTACCTTTTACCTATTATATTATTATTTTGGTTTAATTCATGTGGTTGTTTTCACGCATGAGGTATGTTTATCCTATGATTCTCAATAGAGAACATTTATTTAAATAAGTAAAGGGGCTCAATTAGCCCTATAAACTACGGGCATGTTACATTTCAAGTTTCTGGTAATGTAATGTATTTTTGCTTTTGTTTTTTATGTTGTATATTTGTATAATCTGTATTTACTAACAGACTCTATTCTGATAGGTCTTTCCTTTGGTCATTGAGGACCAATAGACTCAGGCACACCTGCGCCGTGATGCCATTTCCTGCCAAGTCATTAACCACCTGTGTATATAACCACCATCTTGACTGCAATTGCATTGCTAGCTATAACACTGACGAAGGAATAAGAATTCCGAAACATGTTTGTTTCAGGCTGCCATTAAATACTTGAACCTGAGAGTGCTGGTCCAGCTTCCCTGCTTCTTTTTTATATATCACTTAATGGGATTTCAGCACCCAGTGTCGGATTTTGTGAGCGCGGTCTATCTTGACATAAGATCTTTTTCACGTAAATTACAGCCCGATCGGGCCTTGTTATGATACTCAACCAGGCGACCAGCGTATGTGGCTACTTAGACGAACATGGTTATTGGTAATCAATAATAAGAAACAACGTCCCCCGCCCCCCCCTTTCATGCATACATGCTTGAGGATCGTGCCGATCATATGCAGTTTGAGTTTGAACTGTAGCTTATGTATAACGGAAATGCCATTGGATATAACGTTAGTAGCTATTAGCCCTTTATCTCGCCTTCCAGGAAATATCCTAGCCGGAATCCCGTATAACGCTTATATTAACGGCGCTATAAAATGAGAACGTATTGATGAAAAAAAAAAATTCTTTAAGCCATTTTGAAGGGACGTTTTATGGTCTCAATTGACAATGAGAATAGACAGATAGCAATACTATAAAGTATAGATTTAGCTCTACAAACAGCCCCAAGTCTGTTTACATATGCTGGTCGTTTAGAGTGATATTAGACGCATCCCAGTGGCCGCCAATGTGTTAAAACACTTAGCCTTAGGTGAACCCTAAAAGGTAGGAATGTAAACAAAAGGTTATCTAAGGTTACAAAATAGGGATGCCCCGATCACGTTTTTTGCCACCGATACCGATCACTGATCGTCGTGAGCCATATCGGCCGATACCGATCCGATACCGATCGTTTTTTATTACAAAAAATGTAAATGTATTATATAATTAGACTTGTACTTGTATTATCTGCAAGACATCGCCACCACGCAACAAGCTCCACTGTCTGTGTGTACTCTAGTAGCCTCCAGCTACAGCCAGGATTCTCCGGAGCTGCAGCTGGACCTATACTCGAGTAGCCTCGAGCTACGGCCAGGATTCTCCTGCGCTGCAGCTGGACCCTATTGGTATAACGTTACTGTGGTCATATCACATTCAACATGCCCTCAGCTCGAATACGCATCGAATCAGTGTTATAAGACATTGATATCAGGAGCTATATGTAGCTACTGCTAGCCGGATATATAACGTTAATACAACGCCTCAGTGAATTATTTAGTTCAATGGGACATTTCGTTTTGAACAGTGAACTAACTTGCGCTAACGTGAGCTAGCTGAGGTATCATACACGTCTCTACTAGACTTGCTGGAGCGTTTGTTGATGTCAGGAGCTATCGGTAGCTGGCCGGCTAGATACCGTTCGGTTAGACAATGCCTCATCATGTATTAAACTAAAAGTGAATAGTTGACTGGGTCATTTTGTAACGGTAGCTAAGCTAACGTTAGCTCAGGGAGACGCCGTCCTCCCGTGTCCCGTCCCAGACTAGACCCGTGTTTACATGCGTGCGGGAGGGGCTGGAGGGATGAGCAGACGCCGCACCACCCGGTGTCTGAGACAGAACTCAGCGACAGCGAGTGAGATCGGTTTTGACGATCGGCGAAAATAAAGCATTATCACCGATCACCGATCGCATATTTATACTGATTATCGGCCGATAACGATCGGTGGCCGATCGATCGGGGCATCCCTATTACAAAAGGTCATCACCTCCCCAGCAGCTATTCAGCTGCAATAGGGCAAACATAAGGCCACTGAGCTCATTCAGTACCTTCTTGAGATCACGTGTACAAAAAATCGAAGGGAATTAATAAAGAGAAGATGATTAAACAGAATGTTTTGTAGATACAGTACTGAATTCTGCCATCCTGACACATGCAATTTGAAATATTATTATAGAATATAGAATAGCAGGCCTATACATGACCTTATTATAGCCATGTTGAACATCTATGGATTGGGCCAAATCTACTTGTTCCAATGACAGAGTTCAATTTGGATTTAGTATCACCAGGCGTGCAGGAAGAACCGAGAATTAAATCTACTGTAAATACAGTGAGCTTTTCCCTCTAGGTGACTTCAAGCAAATTACTTCTGTATGCATTTACTTTAATCTCTTATTACTCGGGATAATATACCACAAAACTGAACGTTATTGGCATATATTGGAGCGCAGTTAGTTTGTCTCCCCTATTTTGAGCATTTAGCAACAATCAGATTTGAAAATGGCTGAACTCTTGCAAGAATAAGAAACCTACTGTACATACAGTAGATTTCATTCTCTGTTCTTCATGCACGCCTGGTGATACTAAATCCAAATTGAACTCGCCCATTTGAAAGATAAGATTTGGCACAATCCATAAATGTGCGAATTGGCTATAATAAGGTAATTTATAGGCCTGCTATTCTATATTCTATAATAATATTTCAAATTGCATTGGTCCGGATGGGAGAATTCAGTACTGTATCTAGAAAACCTTCTGTTTAATCATCTTCCCTTTATTAATTTCCTTAGATTCTTGGTACACCTGATCGCAAGAAGGGACTGAACGAGTTCTTCATGTCTGGTAATTTTTATCATGGTGTTATTCACTGTCAAAGATGCAAAGAAAAATCATAATTCATATTCTCCTTTGTTTCATCACAATTTAAGCAAGCCTAGTAATAGACACACTATTTCTGACACTGGGAATACATTCACTGAGGTCCATAGATGTCCCTAGATACCAAGAACATGCAAATGGTCCTTGTAGAAGTGGAGCAATATTCCATTTACTTAGGTATGTATTGTAGGCGGATTTTCAGAAAATAGGGCTCCGGGCTTAACCGTTGGTGCCCAATAACGTATACGACGTGAATGGCCCCGAAAGTGTTAAGAGGTTAATAATACTTGAATCTATTGGTAAACAAACATATTGCTGAAAATACACTATGACAAATGTATCCTGGATATCCTAGTATCCTAGTTTGATTCATACACTCTATAGAGATAGATTTATGACGTGATGTCATCTGCGGTCCACTGGCGGACCGCTCGGGTAGAAGAGGAGCTCATGATTCGTCAGAAAATTACGAAATGTTACGTAATTCAGAAATTGGTCGAAATGGAGATATTGGCAATTGTGAGTGCTTTGATATGTTCTCTCTCTCTCTGCAAAACTTAACCCTTTAATCTCCAAGGACGCCGTAACTCGTCATTCGCCGCCATGCTTAATCTGCCAATGACGCCGTAACACGTCATTGAGATCAATATTTCAAAAATCTGTGATCGCAATCATATTTCTCCCGCGGAGACTTGAGATCTACTGTTGATCCCCTCTCAACTCTCCAACGGTTCAAGAGCGCCATCTGGTGGCCGATCGCCCAAACCGGAAACCGGAAACTGGTGCTCATCCAAATTCGGTCCGACCACTCGCTATAGGTCCCGGGACTCGAGCTCGACACAATGGATAGCGATCCGTTACCAATAACTCGATAAACAACATGATTTGGACGTATATACTATTATACAACCTGGAGATGGATCGCATATTTCAACATCCCATAATAGGAATCTTTTTGCTCCACGCTCATCGCCCAACAGCCCGAGGAGACTGGGGTAAGTTTCAGCGTTTATGTTTACCGTGTTCGATACAAACTGCTCTAATGATCATATCACCCACACTACATGAATCATCTAACGTTGGCCACGGAATTATAAACGACCCTCCCCCCCCCCCATCCGGTCAACATCAGATGATAAGTAGTAACTTCTAGAAGCACGTCCATTTCAAATTTTTTATCTGGCGCCGATCTTTAATAAAGGCCTTTTAACCATCTTCCCTCTGGATTTTACATCTTTTTGAGTGCCTGGATCGACTCTCTTCTCTGAACTCTGCATTCCCGGTGATCCAAGAGCACCTTAACCTATATTGAACTGAGCTAACCAAGTTCTCCCTTTTGAGCACCTGGTTGTTTTTTCTCCTGCTTGCCGCTATCAAACTGTATTTGATCATCAATATAATGCATTTAGGGCTATAAATCACGTTCTGCAGAATGCTGCAGAAAACGATAAAAACATATTTATACTTTAGACTGTATTTTAGTATGAATATGTGAATGAAAAAGTATAACGTTCCTACATCCTGAACGATAGATAATTGACGTTGAATCCATAGTAATGTCAATTTAGCAATACAATTTAAAAAGTTATAGCCCTGCAAAGAAGGGGAACTTCTCCATAGACAAATAGAGCTGGCAGAGGATGGTATAAGTATGTACATAAGCATGGCAGAGAAAGGGTTAATATGACTTGTAAATTACTTGTATTTCCATATATGGAAAATGTCAACAAAAACTGAAAGCACACTTAGCTATTTATTCATGAGAGGGAGGAAAGGCAGGAAGGAGGGAGGACGAGAGAGGTGGAGGAAGAAAGGAAGGAGGGAGGAAGAGAGAGGTGTAGGAAGAGAGGGATGGAAGGAGGAAAGAAAGGAAGGAGAGAGGGTAGAAATACAGCAGAAGACGTCATCATCTCCAGCAGGAGCAGTGGATGAAGCAGCATCTGACATTTTGAGGCTAAAGTATTTCCCCAAGTGGATCATCCCTAACTGGTAGAACAAAGGCTTGTGAGAGTGTGAAATATGAATCGAACACTGCGGCGCAGGTGGGTGGGTGTATGGTAGCAGCAAGGCACACTTATTAATTTAAACAGGTTAATCCGCCTATATCCAGATTAGAGGGACACGTTACGCTGAGTCTCATCATCTCACATGATAGGTTGGAAGGTTTGGAGTCTGACAGTGATTTAGAGGCCAGTAATAATGTCTGGAGAGGGAGGGGTGGAGAGAAAGTGACACACAGACAGAAGGATGGACAGACAGACAGGCAGGGAAATACAGACATAGAGATAGACACAGACAGACAGATGGACAGAAGGAGAGAGAGAGAGATAGACGAGATAGACTGGCAGAAAGATAGACAGACACACACAAACAGACAAACACACTCATGCATACCAGAGACTCAAATGGACAGACAGACATACAGACACATGAATAGATAGACACTGACAGAGCTGCAGAAAAACAGTATTTAAAAATGAAAAGTTGTGGATTGAGGGCAAGCCACCAAGTCCCACAACGAATGGTGCTACTAAAATCACTCTGAGAATAAATCACTCTGCATGTTATGAAATAATGCAGCTTGCCAGCCAAATACAGTTTTCCTCATCAAAACAGCCGTTGCGTGGCACCAGTATTGAGGGCTGAATGAAGCATACTGCAACAGATGTTAGTGTTCTCCTCAATATGCTTGTCAGATGCATGTTGGTATCGTTGGCCATATATACAAAATAAGTTTGCAGTCACATTCAAGCACACACACACACGCACACACACACTCATGCACTCCCACTGGCTGGCAGTCAGGCAAACACACATACACATTCATACAGACTTACACACATTGAGACATACACACACACACAGTAGATCCCCTTAATTCTTGGCAGCAAGGGAATTCCCTTAGCAGAGAGCAATTAGTTGACTGAACTCGCTTCCTCTGCTATCTCTCATCTGTCTCTCACTCTTTTGTTCTCCCTCAGTCTCTATGTTCCTATCTTCCTTTCTCTCACCATCTCTTTCCCTCCTGCTCTCTCTCTCCATTACACAAACACATGCACACGTACACACACAAACATGCATGCACACACACATACGCACACACAGCTACACACACACACACCCATGCACAGATACACACATGGTGTCATGGCAGCGTGTTATACACGGGGCCTACTGTGACTATCACAGTGGTAGGTCCATAATCTGGATCTAGCCAGCCTAGATCCAAACATACACACAGACACACATTTTTGTATTCACTTATGAAATGCAATTCTATCTTCTACCAATTCAAAATCGAATCACAAATTCTAAATACAATTCATATTCTTGTTTTTGATTCTTGTAAGTCTTGTAATTGATTCATTATATTTAGAAAATTTTACACAGGTGAGTATCCGTGGCTCATTTACCTGAGTGACCGTAGGGCACAGACTGACGACGGAGGTGGAATGAAGTGATATATAATTATATGAGGAGGAAATGTAGTTAAATCAAATCAAACCTGCAGCATTTTCAATGAAGGCAAGCGCTCAATGAAGGACGCACTTTGGATTCTATACTCTCCCATGAAGAAGGAGCTTGAAAATGACAGTGAAGTATTTTTGGAATAGAGATTTTTGGAAACTCCATATTTCATTATTTCAGCCCCTACAGCATTGTAGATAATGAAGGTTTTTGATACATGATCCACACAATTGAGCGCAGGTACTGTATATCATCATTACGTGGGCTTTTAATCTAAGAAAGCCTGAGCAAAGAGACAAAGGAAAAGGTATTGGTCTCAAGCGAACGCCGGTGGTCTCGCGAGAGGTTAAGCGTTGGGCCGTGACGTCAGAGGAGTCACTCCAAGCTGCACTTGAATGCACAGACTGGAGTGTATTCCGTGATAACACAGCCAATATTAACGAATACACCGAAACGGTAATTGACTATGTCTGTACTCTGGTAGAAGAAACAATCCCCTCCACCAAAATTAAAATCTACCCAAATCAAAAGCCCTGGGTAGACAAATCCGTCCGTGAGGCTCTGAAAGTGCGCACATCAGCATACAACACCGGGCTGGTGACAGGCAACATGGAAGAACACAAGATGGCAAGATACAACGTCAGGAGAGCAGTAATAGAGGCAAAATGGCGTTACAGGGATAAAGTTGAACTTCAGTTTGAACAGGCTGACTCTAGAGGCATGTGGCAGGGCCTCAGAACAATGACAGACTACAAAGGCACCCCCCTCAAACTGAACAGTGACATCTCCTTAGCAAATGATCTCAATTCCTTCTATGCGAGGTTTGAGGCTGTGAATAACAACACCAGCCTACAAACCACGGCAATGGGGGGGGGGGGGGGTCTGCTGATGGAGACTCAGTGTTCAGGGTAACAGAGCATGAGGTGAGACGGATCTTTAAAAAAGTGAATATCAGGAAGGCAGCAGGACCGGACGGCATCCCCGGCCGCGTCCTAAAAGTCTGTGCCGACCAACTGGCCCCGGTATTCACTGACATCTTCAACCTGTCCTTGGAACAGGCTGTCATCCCCACCTGTCTGAAGAAGTCCACCATCATCCCTGTACCCAAAAAATCTACGCCCGCTTGCCTCAACGACTACCGCCCTGTAGCCCTCACCTCCATAGCCATGAAGTGCTTTGAGAAGCTAGTGAAGGGCTACATCTGTTCCTCCCTCCCCATCAACCTGGACCCTCTGCAATTTTCATATCGCCCCAACAGGTCCACGGAGGACGCCATAGCCCATGTGCTGCACACAGCAGCATCACACCTGGACAAGAGGCAGGGGAACTATGTGAGAATGCTGTTCATCGACTACAGCTCAGCATTCAATACCATAGTCCCCTCCAAACTCATAGCCAAGCTCAGGGACCTGGGCTTGAACTATGACCTCTGCCAGTGGGTCTTGGACTTCCTGACGGGCAGACCCCAGGTGGTAAGAGCCGGCAACTGCACCTCCTCATCCATCACGCTCAACATAGGGGCCCCCCAGGGCTGTGTTCTGAGCCCCCTCCTCTACTCCCTGTACACACATGACTGCGTAGCACAGCGGAACAACAACACCATCATCAAATTTGCTGATGACACAGTAGTGGTGGGCCTGATCTCTGCCAACGACAAAAGGGCCTACCTGGAAGAGGTAGAGAACCTGTCACAGTGGTGTCAGGAGAACTGCCTCTCCCTGAACGTCAGCAAAACAAAAGAGATGATTGTGGACTTCAGGAGGTCGGGGGTCAAGGACTACAGCCCCCTCAGCATCGACGGGGCACCGGTTGAGAGAGTGAACAGTTTCAAGTACCTCGGAGCCCACATATCCGAGGACTTGACATGGACCACACACATTGACAGTGTTGTGAAGAAGGCACGACAACGCCTCTACTTCCTCAGGCGCCTAAGGAAGTTCCAAGTCAGTCAGAGGATCCTTAGGAACTTCTACTCATGTACAATAGAGAGCATCCTGACCGGCAACATCACCTCCTGGTTTGGGAATAGCACTGCACAAGACCGTAGCAGACTACAAAGAGTGACACGTTCAGCCGAACGCACAATTGGAAGGGGGCTTCCCACCCTCCAGAACATTTACAACAAGCGGTGCAAGGGGAAGGCTAAGAGAATTATTAAGGACTCGAGCCACCCGAACAACTGCCTCTTTGAACTGCTGCGGTCAGGCAAGCGATACCGGAGTCTTAAGGCGATCACAGAAAGACTCAGAAGAAGCTTCTATCCCCAGGCCATCAGGCTGCTAAACGAACAATAAACACTATGCAACAACCATCAAATGCACACAGCACACACACCCACACGCACACACTCACTCAAACAAACAACACACTGCAGCACCCACTCTCCACACTTTAGATCACACAAACACACTTTACACTTTATATTTATTGATAAAGGATTTGCACTACAACTCGTACACCTACTGTGAATTGTACCTAAATTGCACCTCGTCCCATTTCTGCCTTGCACTATATAGTATTGTATATTAGTACACTGCACAGTATTGTATATTGTATGGTAACTACGTCTATTCTGCATCGAACATTGTACATATGTCTAAACTGAACACTGTGACCTCATTTTTTTACTTCTAATTTTACCATGTTATTTTATTTCATACTTATCTTGTCTTGCACAGTCTCTGGAGCGTAACAGTAAGAAGCATTTTGTATAAAAGTATTCTGTACTTCTGTATGACAAATATTAAAGAAACTTGAAACTTGAACTTGAAACTTGGAAAAAACAGGCGTAGCACTTGTGATGCAAGGCCATGAGCAATTCAGACATTTGTCATCTTCACTACTCCACTATTTTACAGATGAATTGCAGCTCAAGTTTTGTGTTATACAAACTAGAGTAATGCATGAAAGCAACACAGGTGCAAACGTGAATGAAATGTTTCAGACTCACGTTGCACAGGAATGGCAGCTCACAGCTAATGTCACCGACCTGGTACAGATAACAAATGACTGGATTCTTCCACCGTACAGTATGTCCTTGAGCAGAAACAGACTAGAGCCTGGCATTTGGTCAGGAATCCGGGTCATGGGATTAGTTTGGCAGGTCTGATTAGCTTGACCCTGGGCAGATGTGGCTGCCATCACCACACCACAACTACTATTACCGAAAGGAGTGAGATTACGGAACTGCCTACCCACTGAGCTGAAACGGCAACAATGGTTTTAACATTTGCTTTTACGAGTAGACTTTTAAGCTTTTAAGAGGCTGTGTTGTGAATGGCATTGTTCACATACTTGCCTGCATATTTTGCGTTTACCTAGAGCAGCATTTCGCAAACTTAGGGTCGCGACCGAAAATGTGTCGCGGACCCGTTTTTATTGGGTCGCCAATAAAAAAAAAATTATTTCATAATAATTTTTTTTTTTTTTTAATACAAAAGCTGTAGATGTGTTGATTCAGTTTGGCACCACATACTTATGTGAATCTGGGTTTTCTACTCCAGCATACCTGAAAAACAAATACAGAAACAGACTAAATGCTCAACATGACCTCAGAATAGCACTTTCAAAAACCAAGCCCAGAATAGATTGAATTGAATTGAAAACTTCAACCAGCCACATACCTCTCATTAGATTTCATTGTGCCAAAGATGAAATATTATACCCCTTCATGTCAGGTCAGTAGAATTTTTAAATAAGTCAGTACAAATGAATCAGAATGTTGCTCAATGTTGGGGTTTAACACTTTCAGTGCCGTTCACGTAGAACTACGTTTCTGTCGTCCGATCGTTGAGAATCTACCTTTCTGTCACGGTATTTCTTTTATTATCTATATCCATTCATAATTCAGCTGGGCACCTTGTGCATACTTTTCTGAGTGTGTCTGAGCTGGCAGACGTTATTATACCGCCCTCTAACGCCTTTGGCCAGTAATGCACCCGGTTAGTTTATTTTCTATACTGAGCTGCGGCGTGGGGCGGGTCCTAGCACTCGCTACTAGAGATGGCTTGGACAACTGACCCCGCCCGCCCGTTGAAGAGCAATGCCCAATAACGTCGGAGGCACGATCGCTGTGGATAACTGGAATGGCGATGAGATTATTGGATTCTTTTTTTTCCATTACTTCAGAGACCAGGTAAGGACACCATAGGAAAGCTTGCGTTGATCTGATATTTATTTCTACTGCGATTGAAGCCATATGTGTTTATGTGTCTAGCTGTTCTGCCGTTGGGTTGCAGGAGGGGGGCGCTGGTGCCGGTCTAAGCCACATTGCATGCGTGCACGACAAAGGATAATAGTGATGATCTAGCGTTGATTTCAGGAAGATCCGATAATCAGGCGAAAAATGACAATGTGTTTATTGAATTACACAAAAACGCTGTTTTCGTGTCTTTTCCCTGGAATTGCTCAGAAGCGGCCGGACTATGTTCATATTCAAAACGGTATAAAATGGAAATTTACGGATGAAAAAAGAATCAGTTTTTTGCACGTTGACCAGAAGCAGCTCAATGAGACTCGAGGGCGTTATTAGACCCATAGCGATACTATAAACTATAGGTTTAGTTCTACAAACTACAACTACATTTACATGGGGTTAATGGGCGCCACGGAAGTGGTCACTTCCCGGAAGGGGCGTGGCACTCAATGTGTTAACACATTCGGGGCCATTGGGATGCGTCTAATAAATCTCTGGAGGACCGGCAAATGTAAACAGACTTGGGGCTGTTTGTAGAGCTAAATCTATACTTTATAGTATTGCTATCTGTCCATTCTCATTGTCAATTGGGACCATAAACCGTCCCTTCAAAATGGATTAAAGAAATAATTTATTCTTCAATACGTTCTCATTTTATAGCGCCGTGAATATAAGCGTTATACGGCATTTGGTCTAGTATATTTCCTGGAAGGCGAGATAAAGGGCTAATAGATACTAACGTTGTATCCAATGGCATTTCCGTTATACAGATGCTACAGTTCAAACTCAAACTGCATATGATCGGCACGATCCTCAAGCATGTATGCATGAAAGGGGGGGGGGGGGGGGGACGTTGTTTCTTATTATTGATTACCAATAATCGTGTTCTTCTAAGTAGCCACATAGGCCGATCGTATCGTATCATAACAAGGCTTGATCGGGCTGTAATTTACGGGAAAAATATCTTACCAGGAGCCGGTTGGATCCCCCCGAGCATTTCCCCGTTATCGATCGCCATCTGGTAGATCGATATGTCCATTGGCTGATGATAAATCCCCTTATTGCATAGTGAAATCCGCAATCCAAAACGTAATCCAAGCTACATGCTGCACATCCAGAATCCAGCTAACTGAAAACTCCATTGAAAGTAAAAAAAAATAATGCTCCGTTCAGCCACAGGGCACACTGCATTATCGCGATAGCGCCCCTGAGAGGATCTGGCCGGTATTGCACTTTCTCGAATTCAAAGAGTAGGGTACATCTGCAGTGCAGCTCGGCAACCTTGAATAGGTTATTAAAATGGAATAAAAGCCAAAACAACTTGCATCCACAACGGATGGAATCGAAACACGTATATATCCGTTGTTTGTCCCCATTGTGTTAAGGTTGAGGGACGGAGGGAGGGGGTAAGAAATGGAGAGTTGAAAAAGGGGTGAGAAATAGAAAGGAGAGTAGAACATGTTTGTTCATTTAAAAGTGTTACAAAATTGTATGTTATGAGGTGGTTAGCAACTTAACATTACACTCTGATTATTGCTGTGATGTACTTTTATAATTAAATAAATACATTTCATATACATTTGAAATTCATGGTTTGTTGTGTTCTTTATCAGTAGTTTATAAAGGTATGGTATGGCAATTCATGATGTATTTTTGTACGTTTGGGTCCCGGGGAAACACCAAATTTCTCCTTTGGTCTCGAGCTGAAAAAGGGGCAGATCAGGGCTGAATCCTCCCTGGCCGACACAGAATTACATAGAAGAATAATATCTTCCTTGTGAACTATCCACAATCCAGATTTGCAACGTAAACATAAAACCTGACCTGTTTTAATTTAATTAAATTGAAAAAAAAAATTGCATGTCAAGTTTTAGTGGTTAGCCTGTCACATCCACATTGTCCCCACTGTTGACGCACTTCATTGCATCATTCGTATTTCAGAAACGCTCTTGTGCACGTGAAGTCGTGAACACATATTTAAAAGCAAGTATACCAAGACCATAACAGGTCGACCAGGGCCAGTGGCGTAGCACTTTCTTTGGGTGGCAGTGCACTTTGAAAATTACAGCAGCCCCTCCACTTTCATTCAATCTAAAGTTACAGCCAAGCCCACGCATTGATTGCACAGAGGAACAGGCGCCCTGCTAGCTAGCTGCTTTTAACACTTTGAATGCCACTCACGGCTTTTCTCGGGTTTACCCCCCCCCCGATCGCTGAATGCCCATCACGAGATTTTTTTTTTTTTTTTTTATTATCGATCTGAAATCATATTGCATCAAGCGAGCCTACCGTTGACGATCCAGGCACCGCCGGCGCTCATATGTGAAAAAAGCGCCCCCTATCGTCTCCCAGATGGTAAATCACCCTTTTGGATTGGACTCAATGAAAGTGAATGGGAGAAAGGATTTCTGACTCCACATTTTACTTCTCACTGATGTAACCGGGGTCTACCAGAGTTCATTCTGGAGCCTTGGTGCCACGGCGAATATGTGTTTTACTGTATACACGATGGATCAATCAAATGAGCGATTTTTTTTATTAGCGATCGGAAATTGGAATAAACCATTTGGATACCATCTGACCTCAGGTAAGGAATCTATGTTATCAGTCTTAGGATAATCAGACTCGTTTTCACGGATATATAAGCGTTTCCCCTATATGTGATATAGCTGTTTTGACTGTAAAAGCCATCAGGAAATAAGAGCAGCGATTATCAGCGCGCGGCACGAGCGTGCGTGCGCACACATATACTATCGATCATCTAGCGTTTATTTGAAAACGATTCATAAATGGGCAGACAAATGACAACGTTCTGGAATATTCCAGTAAAAGACGATTATCATAGAATGGGTTGTTTTTTCTGCGAAAACAATTTTCAAAATGCTATCAAACGGAAATGAAGCAATAAAAAAACAATCTGCCTTGACAATGTTGACTGGAAAATGAGTCTTTGATAAGCGACGGGCAGATTAGACACATAATAATAGCCATAATTTAAAACATAGATTAGGCGATATTAAGTTAACATTGGAGTGGGTTTGGGCATTCAAGGGGGTAAAAAGGAAAACACGGCTGGCTCCCAAAGTGTTAATGTGGGTTGAGTTTAAATTATGGCAAAACAAAGCAGTTTGCTTAAATGTGTCACAAAAAGACATTGGGTCTCATTCACCAACAGACTTAAGACAAAACTTAAGAGCAAATTTCATCATAGCTCCACTTTTCTGGCTGATTTTGCGATTCACAAACAGTCCCTTCTCTGGGATTCGCTCACAGCTAAGAGCAGGATTTAGGAGCGCTAAATCGGACAGACTGGTGTGCGCCGTGTTTTTATGGGATTTATTTAGGAAGTATCATGGTGATTGTGTTCATGTCGATTCTACAGACATCCTTGGAATTAAATAATCATAATAATAATAAATATGACAATTATTTGTATGATAAAAAATTATGTTTTACATTTACAGTCATGCCTCAATGACGCATTGTGATAAATAAAAGCACAACACCAAGACTGCAAATTACTGGATAAATAAATAAGAACTAAACCCAATCGCGTCATACAGCATCATACAGCACACTACAGCTATAGTGGTCTTGTTGCGCACTCCTGGCCACCTGCCTCAGCGCGCACACACACACGTACTGTATAGCCTATGTGCGTAATGAATGAACAGTAGGCTTATATTATTCTAATGACTTGTTTTATTAGATCGCAGATACGGTATGCGCTGCTCTATAGTAGTAAAGGCAGTGTACGTCTGCACAAAGCAAACATTTTCTAACGAGCGGACGTCCGCGTTGCACACCGGTGTCCCACAAAAGGCTGCACGCCGTGTTGGTTGACATCGACCTGCATAAAATGTAGTAAACAGGCATGATAAATGTAGGAAATTGGTAGGCGTGGTGCGCTTGGTTATGAAACCACAAACGACTGCGGTCATGCCGCACGGAGTTAGGTCCGCTCACAGTACGCCCCACTCTGTGGGAACATTTACTACTATAGGGCAGTTTGTGACGGATCATACTGGTCTGCGTTGTGTTTGATGTTAAATGAGAATGTCCCGAGGGGGAGTCGAACAGGGGGCTCCCGCGTCCGACGACACAGGCCGCTGCACTAAGAAGTGAATTCACTCCTAACTACCGTACCTATGCGTCTGTTAACCCTGTTATGGGGAAGTGAGTTTAATTTACCAGCCCGCACTGCCACAGTCACTCGTCAACACACCTGTTTCCGTGACTGTGGACATACCCACGGGCTTCCCTGTTACAAGTGCATATACAGTATCTGCAATCTCCTAATAAAACAAGTCATTAGAATAATATAAGCCTACTGTTCATTCATTATGCACGTAGGCTATACAGTACATGTGTGTGTGTGTGTGTGTGTGTGTGCTGAGGCAGGTGGCCAGGAGCGTGCAACAAGACGGTATAAATATGGAACATTAATACAGTATATTCCATTATAGCTGTAGTGTGCTGTATGATGACAATTAGGGCTGTACCGAATGCTTCGAAGCGTCGATCATAATGTTGACATTCGAATTCTAAATCAACATTCGAATTTAGAATTATTAATAATAAAAATCAATCTATTCTATTCAATCTGTTTAAACCAATGGGGGTTTTCTTCACAGTTGCAGTTAAAGATTAGGCTACAGCTACACTAATATTATAATATTATACTATAAGACGTCACCATCACTTTCATACCACCGTGCCCTTATTGGATTATTTATGTTGACGAAACTGATGAGTTATATTCATTAAAGAAAGTTGATTTAATAAAAGAAAAAGACTAATTTAATCAGATGAATCACTTTATTCAAATTTAATTCAATTTTTATTTTTTTTAAGTAATTCTTTTTTTATTAGACATTCAAAGCTTCGTTCGAATACTTCAATCGAAGCTTTGAATGTTAAAAAATGACATTCGGTACAGCCCTAATGACAATACATTTGAATCTAATCTCATTTTACCTGTTGAATACAGGGATCAGCACATGACAGATGCAATGCTGACCCTCTCACTTCCGTGTTGCACACGGCCCTGGCCTTATAATATAGTAATTCTTTTTTTATTTATAAAAAAATATTTATAATATACTATATGAATTGAAAATGGGGGACCCTGATGGAAACAAGACAAACGTCTTTCTCAGGTCTGCATCCCCTTAACAATTGTATGTATTGAGCCGTACTGTATTGTACCCATTCTGCAATCTGTTAAATAAAGTTTTCATTCATTCATTCATTCATAAGGAGCTGGCGGGGTGTTTCTGTATGCAAATTCAGGTGTACGAGAACATGCTTACAGTTTGAGAATGAGTGACGTACTTCATTCAGGGGATGGCAGCTACGATCATTTTGGCAACTTAAGAGAACCTATCCACGCGTTGATGAATCCGGGGGTAACTGTTTAAAGGTTTTCTCTTACAGGGGAAACTTACGACAATGTTGGTGAATGAAGTCCATTGTGAGGAGCAAGAGCAAAATAAGTCCAACCATCATTCTCAACCCAGACACCTGCTCTTGCCAGTTTCACCACAAGTGCTAAGTAGTTAACAAGATGTACAGCCTGAGCCAGCCAGCACCCAGTTTACAGTTCCTATGGAAGATGCAGAACATGGACACACTTGCTAAAGTACTTGATGCATACCCTAGACATATTTCCTAACATGATTCATCTCCTATATGCCCTTATCAACCTACCCATGACAATCAGAAAGTCTCTTTCTGTCAATCGATATAATCTGGTCATCTGGGCATCAGTGGTAACATACATACTGAACTCTGCTCTTGAGCGTGTATAGACAAACATGTTCATGATATTAATCATCTCCAGTAAACTAGATACTGACTGAATCATTGGACTATAATGAAAGAATTGTTCAAAGGGTTCAAAGCCTAAGTCGATTTCAATATTGTTATTGGGTAATGTTTAGTTTTTGTTGGGCTATGTTCAGGTGTGTGGTTTATGTGGCTGCTGCACCAGGCTATGTTCAGGTGTGTGGTTTATGTGGCTGCTGTACCATGTTCAGTTGTCATATAATTGTTTCTGGGCATGTTGGTGCAGGTGCTCTATCAAAATGGTTGCCGCTGTATCTGAAAAATTGTGTATGTGTGTGTGTGTGGTTACTGCCGTGCTAGGCTATGCGATACTGTTGTGTCCAGATATTGCACCAACTATGCATATGTTTTCTCCTTTTGGGTATAGGCTATAATAATACAATGCACTCTTGAGTGTGTTATATTCACGTTAGACTGTATATTACTATGCACTTTACTGTTACTTTGCACTCTGGTTAGATGCCAACTAATTCCTGTTGTACTGTACTTGTTTCTGTGCAATGACAATAGCATTTGATCTAATCTATTCTAAAGGGTTTTTGGCTGTTCGTTCTCTCTTTTGAGATAAGTACATTAACACTTTGACTGCCACTCACGGCTAATCTCGGGTTTACGATTGTGACGTTGAAAGCCACTCACGAGATTTCTCGGATTTTTTTTTTTTTTTTTTAGCGATCTGAAATCATATTGCATCATGCGAGTCTACCCTAGCCTACCCAGGGGCCGCCGGCGATCAGATGTGAATAAAGCGCCCCCTATCGTCTCCCAGATGGTAAATCACCCTTTTGGAGTGGACTCAATGAAAATGGATGGGAGAAAAAAAATATTCCAGTCCACATTTCACTTCTCACCCATGCAGCCGGGGTACCAGAGTTCATTCAGGGGGCTCTGAGCCCCGCGGATCATGAGTTCTACTGTATACACGTTTCGAATGGTGATCAGGAATTGGAATATACCAGTTGGATACTATCTGATGTCAGGTAAGGAATCTATGTTATCAGTGTTAATCAGACTCGTTTTCATGAAGATATAAGCTTTTTTGTGATAATGTGCTCCAGCTCTTTCACTGTAAAATCCATGAAGAAATGAAAGTAGCTATTATCAGCGCGTGCCTCGAATGTGCGTGCGTGCACGTATACTATTGATCATCTAGCGTTTATTTGAAAACTATTCATAAATAGGCCGACAAATATCAACGTTCTGGAATATTCCAGTAAAAGGCGATTATCACAGAATGGGCTGTTTTTCACCTGAAAACGGGTGCTTTTCAAAATGCTCTCAACCGGAAATGAAGCGATAAAAAACCAATCTGCCTTGACAACACTGACTGGAAAATGATTCTTTGATAAGCGACGGGCAGATTAGACACATAGCCATAATTTAAAACATAGATTAGGCGATATTAACGTTAATATTGGCGCCGATGGTGGCATTCAAGCACTAAGTCGTGCGCCCCCTGGTGGCACTGAAAGTGTTAAAAGGGCTTGCTTGCAAAGCTTGTTCCAGTTTATTTGTTTGGTCCACAGTTGTCCTTTTTTGTAAGTCCAATGAAAGCATCATATCTTTGTCTCATTCTAATGTGTACTATACGCCTATATTAGTTGAGAAAAATTGGCCCACCCACATTTGAGGATGCTTGGTCTTACTTTACTTTAGCCCCTGGTTTTCTCATGATTTGGCTGAGCTTGTACGTCGAAAAAACACTCTGGCAAAAAGCCTGTACCTCTAAGTCTCCAGCTGATTGGCTTGCCTTCAGGCAGTGCAGGAACAAATGTACCCAGGCCATCAGGACGGCCAAAATGTCTCACTTCAAGGAGAAACTTACAACGTGTGGTACTGATGCAAAGACATTTTGCACCACAGTCATGTCCATGGAAAACAAACTCTCCTCTCCTAGCTACCTGCATCCATGATTGTTTACAAGGTTGTCATTACCGACAAGTCTTGCATGGTTTCTCTATTTAATCAACACTTTGTAAGCTCCACACTAGCCTTCTCTTCTGCTGACCCTCATAGCGTCCCACCACACACTCTGTCCTCCCCTCCCATTACCAATGGCTTTTCTTTCAATCCGTTCTCAATTTTTGAGGTTCGGGATGAACTTTCCAGACTGGATCCGAACAAGCCTGCTGGCTTTGATGGGCTGGATCCAAAGTTTCTTAACTCATTCAGCGGCAGCTATTAGTCTTGGCCTTGTAGCTAACGTGCCAGGTTTCCATTACATATTTTCACTGTGCGTCACTATGTTTGGAGAGCTATATCTATATTCTATATTATAGCTATGGGGACAATACTATGATCATTTGACAGTGACTTTCTTCCGTCCAAGAAGTAATTTAATTTACAGAAGCCGATCAGCTAGATGGATATGAAAACATTGTTGGATCAAGCTGAAATTGATGGTCGGTGGTATTCCAAAAAGAATATTCCAATTGTCTGATCGCGATTTCCAGTATTGGTGTCCATCTGGTCCCGGACATAATTTGGCACAACTTATGGATCGAGTGTGCCAGATGCGTTTTCAAGTGGTCGGATGAAGTGACTTACTCGGCTCCGTCTAAATATAGCGCCCTTAGACATTTGAGTGTAACAGAGTTAGATATAAGGTTTCAAAGGGTGGGCGACACTGCCATCTGGCAGGATGCAGCGGTATTGCACTTTAGCGATCTCAAAATTCCTTCCTATGGCAACACCGAGGTCAATGGATGAATAATGAATACAAATTGTGAATAAAAGAAAAAACTACCAAAACCCGAGATATCTCGGGTCTGGCAATTAAAGAGTTAAAGCAGCCGCTCATCTTTTAGCTGACCCTATCACAAAATTATTCAATCTGTCCATTCAACTCTGTCTTCCCCTTTGACTAGAAATCAGCTCTAATCTTCCCCCTCTTCAAGGGTGGCTCTAGCTCTGACTCCAACTGCTACCGGCCTATTTCCATCTTGCCGTGCTTGGCTAAAGTTCTTCAGAAGCTGGTCCTTAACACTTTCTGTGCCAACCACGTAATATTACGTGTTTGCTCGCCAGCGGTTGAGCACCAAACACGTAATATTAGGTTTTTAGATCCTTTGATATTTTTCCTCTGATCCCTGTTCTAAATCATCATCCGGGTCATTCTAGTTGTCCCTGGGTCATTTGTATAAGTTGGAATTGCAATGCCGATCGAATATCACCAGATGGCAGTATCGTCTGTGTCTGAACTGGAATTGCATTGGCGTGGATACACATCTTCCTTTTTTGTTGTGATAGCTCCTCCTCCTGCTTTAACAGAGATTCACATTGATCGCTTCGAAATTCCGTTGCCTAAGCGTATTTTACCATCGAAGCATATATAGACATATACACTGGTAATCGCGATGGTGATGCGATCACTTGGAATTATTCTTTTTGGAATACCTTCTGGCTAAGGTAAGGTATATTCTATGTCTATTTTACCGAACCTGAAACGTGTTTTTCTAACGATCACAGTTCTGTGTTTCACCGGATGTAAAACATGCTCGGCAAACACGATCACAGTTTTGAGTTGAAACGACACCCCCCCCCCCCCCCCCCCCTTGATGAATTTGTGAAGGTACATATGTACATGTTATATACCTTTGATTTGGGAGTATTTGGGGGTTCAGGGAATCAACCAGATCGATTCGGGCTTATTGCACATAACACGTTTTATCTTGCGATCTATGAAAAAATACTGGATTATCTTGGAAATGCGCGATGTTTAGCGTGTAATAAACAACAAACTACAGTGTGTAGAAACAAACTATTTTTTCCGTGTTGCACTACAAGTAGTGTCTGTCAAATGAGCCACACCATTGTCTCCACAGCTATAATACAGAACACACACACAGCTCTGCAAACATAATGAAACACCGCAGAAACTACTATCAAGCTGGCCATCTAGCGGTAGAGATAACCGCTAAGCGTGGCGCTGAAAGTGTTAATATATTATCTTTTTTTGGTGTGTATTCCTGTTCGGGCCTCTTGGAAAAGATCGACATTGTAAATAAGAAACCTGTTCTTAATGTTTTATCTGGCTAAATAAAGGTAATAATAATAATACATTTATTACAGTTCCATTGGGGTGTTCAGACCTCAAACTCTAATAATAATAATAATAATAATGTATTCATTACATTTCAAAAAAGAAATGTCAGGTGTGAAAACGCCCTAAGATTCAACTACCATCTCATACCACTGCCAAACAGAGATCAGTTTATTTTCTGGCTTAAACATCCAGCCCAGGGACTACAACTGAAAACTATAGCAACCCTGCTAACATTGGCATATTTACAGTTTTTCATTTTTATTCATTTATAAATGTATAACTGTTGATTGATATGCACTGTCCCTGATCCGAAAATAATAATAATAAAAAAAAAAAGTTGTGTGCATTTATTTGGGCACCAGCCTTTTTCATTGGCCTGCATTCAATATTTTTCTCAAAGGAAACATGTGTTTCATCACCGTCTGAAGAGTACTAGCCATGGGCTGTACAGGCGAGCAAAACTACCCTCCCTGGTGCTAATTTGATGCATAGTTTAATAAGGGGAGGTATAATAAATTAACAGAGTGGAAGAACATGGGCGATGCAGATGTTACTAAGAGACTGAACTGGTAATACATTATATCGTTCAAACTCCTGCCAGACTTAATTTCCTTTAGATATTTCCCCTGGGCTTTTAAGGCAAGAAAAACATCCTTATCTGGAGTTGAGCTAAGAGCACGCAGTCTCATATCTGCAGCTTATATTAACCATTTAAGCTGTTCAGTGTGTAGATTTAAACCTGAGATGCCTTCAACCTTCAACAATTAGGATGTAACCGTTATGTAACCCCATTCCACTAGGGATGCTCGATATTGGCTTTTTTACCGATACCGATATTGTCCAACTCTTAATTTCAGATACCGATATATGCAGGGTTTCCCCCCCCCCGAAAAAACGGAATAATTTCAGGTAATTAACATTACATATCTCTTGTTGTGGAATTAACACAACATTATGCATACTTTTGACAATAAATAAAATCAGAATTTGTTCTTACTTGCTTGCCTGGGTAAATAAAGGTTATAAAGGTTAAATAATTGAAAACCGATACCGATATTTTCCAATATCACATTTTAATGCCAAGACCGGCCGATAATATCGGTCATCCCTAGACACAGCCAATATCTGACAGATTTAACATCTTCAAACCCTTTGATATACACAGTATCTACTTTTGTTTTAGAATTGAGTATTAACTTAATCTAGCGGCGACAGTGGCTCGGGAGGTAGAGCAGTCGTCTGGCAATCCAGAGGTTCCCGGATCGATTCCCGCTCCTCCCGGGTAGCGTGTTGATAGTTTTAGTTCATTGATCTGATGTCAATATCTTATATATCTGTGCTTAGGCTGCACACAGCTCTCTGTGTCTCTCTCCCCCTGCATGTGGCGTGACCTGATGACCTCTGGCTGAAGGCCCCTTCCACACACAGGGCCGGCTCCCTCCTCACACACATGCAAAATCATGTAGCAGAACATGCAAAATCCTAGTTCCCTTGGCACTCTCTCTCTCTGGCAGTTATACATGCAAAATCATGTCCCTCCCTTTCAGCACACACACACACACACACACACAAGCACACACCACACAAACACCCATACATACACACACAGAGACATACACACACACCCCCCTCCCCTTTCTCAAGAGTGTATAAAGTGACATGTAATATGGACATGCTGTCTCTTTTGTCTACTGGTGATGTGCCCGCGCGGGGTGACTGACTGTCTTCTTCTCTAATGAATAAAAGCTCCGTTTGAGAAATACTCTGTCTTCCGCTTCGTCTTTCGGCCGACTGGTCCACAACTATATCAATTAAGAACTCACGACCAGGGATAGGAAATCCCTAACAGTGTCAAAGTGTCCTTGAGCAAGACACTTAACCCCTAACTAGAGCTGCCGCGATAACCGCATTACCGCGGTATCGCTGTTGCATCACGCTCACCGCAGAGTTAGGCTGAATACCGCGTCACCGCTGTTTTTTATCATAATAATAAAGTTGGCTTGCGGCTTTGCAGATATACCCTACTCGGTTCCAAGCGACCCTATTGGGTAGAAGTGGTACCAGAAAAGTCATGTGAAACATTGCAGACCACTGACTGGTCAGAAGAGAGACGCGTCACAGTTTGGAGGCTCTGAACAAAAACAGAACGCCGCCATCTTTACTGCCTCGCTAAGGATGCATTTCATTCAGGATTTGTTTGCGACAGAACCAAGTGCAATAAACAAAAAGGAATGGATTCACTGTGTATTCTGCCTTATTTATTGATGAAACAAAACCGACATCAACCCAATTTACCACCGAGCGGAGAGTTTAGTATCACAACAAGATCGCTGATGTGTTAAGTTTGTTGTTGTTATTAGCCTAATACTACCGTCAGCCGATATACACGAGAGGTAACGTTAAACCCGGGTTGCTTGGTAGAATACACAATGAGAGGTAACGTTAGCTTTGGCAGAATAGACGCAACGAGAGTATGGTTAATGTTGTTATTGATTGATTGATTGATTTAAACTGTGTTAAACTCTGGCTTGCTGCAAGCCCTCGGACATGGCTAATTGGCTATGCCCACGGAGCTTTCAGTGTACACAAGCGAGCGGCACCGCCTGCATCCCCACACGGAGACAAACGGAGTAGTACCTGGCTGCAGTGGAAAAGGAACGAAGTACCAGGTGCCTAAAGCGGGTCGAGTCGAGTAGGTACTATGCAGTGGAAAAGCGCCATTAGACTAGAGGCAGGCTATAAGAGTAGACTACTACTAAAAAAAAAAAAAATGCATTCAAACTTTTTTTTTTGTGCGCACTGTGCGGTGATAACCGCGGCGGTAGGAAATATTTCGCAAATGTGTGCGGTAAGGAAAATATCAATACCGCGGCAGCTCTACCCCTAACTGCTCCAGATAAGCAGGTTGGCACCTTGCATGGTTGCCTCTGCCGTCGGTGTGTGAATGGGTAAAATCTGAGGAACAACTTGTAAAGTGCTTTGGATAAAAGCATTATATAAATGTAGCCATTTATCAATTAATCCCCTATTCACCTTATGTTTCTAGGCAGCAAGGACTCTGTCAGCTTGCCAATTTTATCTTTCAACGTCCTGAGCTTGTGACACTGTTTAGACAGGGATATATTGAAAATGCTGCAGTTAGGCTATTACTTAGAACCAAGAAGTCCAGTCAGTCCAGTGTTATTACCATTTAGAATATATTTTAAGGTCCTCCTCCTTATATACAAAGCACTACATGGAACAGGACCAAGCTACATTGCCAACTATGTGCCCCCAAGAACATCATCTACTGCTGGTTTATTGAAGGTTCACAACCAAAATAAAATCTGGGATGCAGCCTTTGCGAATTATGCAATTATCTAGCAGTGATGGGAATTACGTCTCTTTAGAAATCCGGTTCTTTTGGCTCGGCTCACTAAAGAGAGCCGGCTCTTTCGGCTCCCAACCGGCTCCTCCGATTTTTTGTTGCTTAAATAAATTTATTACCAACAATTATGTAAAATGTATTACTAATGTAAAAAACATAAATTATATAAAATGTTTTTTATATAGCTTTATTTTACATACTCAACATGAAGCAGAGTGCTACAAAAAATAGTGTCATAGCCTTTTGCAAGCTCTGGGTTGTAGCCGGTCTAGGTGGTTGTGGTGGTGTACTGGATGATGCTGTAGAAAAGATTGCAGCAGCAGCAACAGTTGCAGTAGACACACTGGCACCTTCATTAATCTTGCTCGTCTTTTATTTTCCAATTGCTAATTGGAAAGTCACTCATTTCCTCACCTTTCCAGCGTGTTGTCTCTGTCTGTCACGCTAGTGCATGTTCTCTCTCTCTCCGTGTTATCTCTCTCTCGTCTCCCTCCCGCCCTCCTGTTCATGTGCACTGCGCTGTGTGTGTCTGTAACCCCTACCCTCCCCCTTCTGCTCAGCGTGGACACAGATGCCACCACACATATTATTGACCAATCACGTGCAGTTAAAAAAAAAAAACATACAAAAAAATTATCGGCTCCCAATCAGGAGCCGGCTCCCGTAGTTCACTTCAAAGCTCTAAGTCAGCGAGCCGTTTCGTTCGCGACTGACACATCACTAACATCTAGCAGTTTCTAGTCTAGCACTCTAGCAGTTACAACTTACAAGCGTCAAATCTATTAAGTTAGGTGAAATACAATAAGTTTGTGCATTATAGTGTTTTAAAGCAAATTATGGACCGCTTTACTTTTGTTATCGAGGGAAAGTGGATGATGTTGGTGGAGATCCACAGACTCCTAATTCCAGCAATGAAAATGCTAACGTGGTGGAGGACATTGTGATGCCAAACATAGAGGATAACGAGGACAAGGAGGATTATGAAGAAGTGGAAGAAGGGGTAGCCTTAGTAGCGGCGCCGGCGGAGGGTTTGTCTTTGGCAGAAGACTCTGGGAGCGATAACTTGCCTGAAAATGAGAGCGGAGAGGGGGGTAGAAGAGTTAACGTTAGCTCACACTGCCATATACTGTAGCTGCCGTCACTGGCGTCAAAAAAACAGGTGGTCCTGTAGATTTAAGCCAAGATCCAGCTGAGGGACCGAGCAAAATTTGGATTTCAATCAAGGGGCTTTAACAACTCTTGGTTCGAACAATACCCATGGCTGGAATACTCGCTCTCAGTTGATGCTGCTTTCTGTTATGCATGTATACATTTTTTCACCATGGGCCAGGTCATATCGAAATGAGTTTCACCCATGCCGGGTGTCGAAACTGGAGAAAAGGAGCAGAGAAACTGTCCCAACACAATGCAAGTGTTTCCCATAAACTAGCCATAGAAGCATGGTGTGAATTTAAGGTCGCTTTCACATATAGTTTTGGTGGACTCGGTGCGGTTCTGGGGGTGAAGTTGCAACATTGTTGCATTCTTCATTTGGTTCGCCTGCGTTCACGTAGAGAAATCAGTCAGCGGACCGAGACCTTCTGAACAATGTCACGCGGTCGAAAAGGGCGCTTGTCTATTGGACAGTGGAAATGTGTGTGTGGCTGCAAGCCTGTGTGTGCGCGCGCGCGTGTGTGTCTGTGTGTGCTGTCTGCGAGCCCTCCAGATCAGCGGAGCGAGTTTTGACATGGCATTGATCCATTGTTCTATTGAAGCACATTACCACCATCCTCTCGCTAAACAACTTGTAGACCAATAATAATAATAATAGTATTGACGTGGCATTGATCCATTATTAATGCCGTGCGCCTCGGTAATAATAATAAGCTGCGTGTTTCTTCCTTCTTCCCAAGATGCGCTCGCTATACTCTTATAACTATGGTTATAGGATAACCGTATGGTCAAGAGAGCGATTGGAAACGTCAGACGACTATCGTAACCACTGTTTTTTTTCCAGTGATCGACAGACTGCTTAGTGAATTGAACAGACGTTTTTCATCTGAAAGCTGTCACATTCATGGACAAAGATTGCCTTTTGCCAATCGCTAAACACTATGGGATAATGGAGGAAAACATCTCTGCAGAACTGCACCAGGCAAAGCGACTTATTGAAAGGAAAAAAACGAAGTGGGGGCTGTTGTCAACACCACCCATGATGTGCTGGTGCTATTAACACATTGGGTGCCATGCATTATGCCCATCTTTACCACCCTCTGCCAGTGCTGTAAGCCTATGGAGTGGCTCACCTTCTTTGCAGGGCTATAACTTTTTAAATATTATAGCTATATCGACATTACTATGGCCCATTCAACATCGGGTGCAAGGACGCTGGAAGGGGGGGTGCGGCAGGGGCTGCAGCACCCCCTGCTGGATGGGAGTGTAACTGCAACTGCAAGGTTGTTTTGGATTTTATTCCAAATTTGTAACCGAGGCTACTCATGTCACAGAGCGAAGCGGCACTGCAGATTTACCCTACTCTTGGAATTCATTCAGATCGTCATAGGGGCGCTGTCTCGATAATGCAGTGTTATTAACAGCGTGTAGCCGACGCATTAACCGGTTGGGATTCGAATAGACGCGGCCTGGAAGCATCAACGCGGAACTGGAAATCCGTTGGTAAAAAAATAGACACAGCGGCTGCGCCCTGCCTGGGATAGGTTTGTGACGCTGAATTCGCAGTAAAGGAATATATGAACAAGCCAGCAGAACTATCCGAGCCCCCGGGAGGGTGGTCGTCTGGTCGAAGACCTTTTGCATGTCGGCGATCATGTATGCGGGGAACGAATTGCATAGGGAGGGCGCAACAGCCAGGTGGGGTAAGCTGGGCTGTGATCAGAACGGTTACATTGTTTGTCTCGCACGCTCAGAGCGCGGAGTTGGGCAGCGGTTTTGATTGAAAAGTTTGATTGAAAAGTTTATTAACAGATTGCAGAATGGGTACAGTACAGTACAGCTCAATACATACAATTGTTAAGGGGATGCAGACCAGAGAAAGACTTTCGTCTTGTTTACATCAGGGTCCCCCATTTTCAATTCATCATAGTATCCTCTAGTACAGTGGTTCCCAAAGTCGGGGTCGCGACCCAAAGGTGGGCCGCGAGATGATTTAAATTTTTTTTTTTTTTTTTTTTGTCAGGCCACTGAACTTAGAAGCAGGCCAGGACAGTGTTTCTAGTTGTATTCTAAAATTCTATTCTATTGTATTCTAAAATGTGACTATATGGTTTTATATTAACTTAATAAATAAACAAAAACGAAAAATCTACTTATTTCAACAAACATTTCAAACTAAATAACAGATTATGCACATAAAACGCTGAAAACAACCGAAGCAACAATAGTATTTTAATGAGGCTATTATTATTATCATTATTATTTTGCAACAAGTTAGCCCTCTCATAAATAGCACATATAAATGAATAACTAACTTGAACTAACTTAATAGGATTGAAGTGATATTTGGCTTAAAAAATCGGTCGTCTGGCAAAAAAAAAAAAAAAAAAAAACAGACGATGTGCATTGGGCCGCGGCTCTCTGACGCCTTATTTTCTGGGCCCCGGCCTGAAAAGTTTGGGAACCCCTGCTCTAGTAGTCTAGTGAACGAGAGTGTTGGTTATGACGTGACAGACAGTGGAGCTGTTTGCAGGTAGCGAGCATTTTGACGTGTTGCGTGGTGGCGATGTCTCGCAGACAATACAACTACAAGTATAATTATATAATATATATATTTTATAAAAAAAAATATATAAAAAAAAAAAAAATTAATCAAAAACGATCGATATCTCAGCACCCCCACTTCCCGCGGACTTCCCGCATCCCTGATCGGGTGTCTATCGTTCAGGATGTGGGAACGTTATATTTTTCCATTCATACATTGTCGTGTTAATACCGTCGAGAATATAAGTATGTTTTTAGACTGTATAGCAGTAATTCCTAGAACGTGCGCTATAGGCCCCGACGCGTATTATACATTATCGATTGGCGTTTCGTCCCTATACACGCTATATTAAAAATTTCAAATGCATATGATCGCTATACATTATGCTCCATCATGCGTGAAGGAAAGGGGGGGGGTCGTTTATGATTCCTTGATTGTCAGTAACGGCTTTCTTTAGTAAGACACCATACGTTGATCGGACAGATTGCAATGAAATACATGGACAATCGAGCTGGAAATAACATTAGGTTCCTCTTACCTGTGCCCGATGAGACTGGAGGAAAAAGATTCCAATTATTTGACGTGGATCTGCTAGATCCATTTTCCGTTTGTATGACGCATTAAACGCCAAAAGCATATTGATTCTTGTGTCTCGAAAGCGATCCAATGCACTTGAGGTGTGTATATTGATCCACGTAACAACATATCTCTGGTGGAGCTTTTTCCCCGATGCACCGAGCGCCACTTCCGGTTTAGAGTGGAGTGTAACTTGCCTGAAATCCACCAGGCGGCGGTATTGAGGCGTTGCAATATCAGACAGGGTCCAGCTGGCTCCCGGAGGCTTCCTGGATGAATTATGAATGCCAATAGCGAATAAAAGAAATAACGATCATAACAATGAGTTTACTCGTTGTTGGCACTCAACGCATGGCAGCCAATAACGAGTATATTCGTTATTGGCAATTAATGTGTTAAGGCCATACAATGATGCGTTTGTTGATGTTTATAAACTTGTGTGCATCTCCATGACACTGCTCGTCACATCAGCTGTGTGTGAGAGGAGCTTTTCTTGCTGACGCCGGTTAAAGACCTATCTGAGGAATAGAAATGGAGACGCTCAAACCAGCAAACCTGGGTGTGCTGGCGATCAGTTCCAGAAGAACCAAAGAATTGGACGTCAATGCAGTGATTGACCGCTTCGCTGCAAATCACAACAACAGGAGGATTGTTCTCCTGTGACTGGTGAGTACCAGTCTTTGTTGATATGCAGGTTTAAATTACTTATTAATTATTATTAAGAATACTTTGACATTGTTATTTCCAGCGACTCCACAATGCAGCCTGTAGCCAACTCTGTCAGCTTAACAGGAAATGTCTTCTGTAACATTAGCTACGATTTGTTTTGTGAGTGAATGTTTTCTTTCTGAAGCTCAAAAAGACTGTCTGAACGAGCTGCATTAATATTGTAAGTTAGCGTCGCAAGCTGAAAATAGGCTACTTCTGTCATGTGCTGTGTGCCTCGGGCTAGCTACAGCTGGCAGGCAGCTGCTAGCTAGCGGGAGTTGTGTATTCCTGTTCACACAGTAGCGTAAGATTGCTCAGCATTACCATATTCAACTCTAGCCAGTGCTACAGTCGTTTCTTTCCGCGGGGAACGATATTAGAACTTGTTTGGCTTGTTAATGGTATGCTGCGTTCTTTATGGGTGTTCTAGCAGCGGTGTTATCTGCTAATTGTATGCCTATTTATGACTACATTACTGCTGTGAACCACGTTGGGCTGCAATTCTTGTATGAAAGGTGATATACAAATAAAGGTTATTATTATAATAATTATTATTAAATATAAGTATCACTTTTGAAGGAAAAACGCCAAGCCCATTATTTTATTCCTTTATAGATATATTTGCCGTAAGTACAGTTTTGCACACAAGCTAGCGTATTTATCATGAAGTTGAGCTACAGGAAATACAGAGACAACAGCTGAAGTTACGGGGCATTCAAAAATTATGCATGTGATTAAAAGATGAGGTTTGTAGAACCTGAAGAATAATTTGTTATAAATTATATTTGTCCCTTACAAAATCTCTATCACTTTGTTTACTATTTTTCCCCATATTGCACGACTACCCATTATTTTCATGGTCCTGGTCCTATCAGAGACACACTGTCATTTTATAAGAGAGTCTGTGGGCATCTGATAACCTTGGCCTCCTCTAGGAAGCTTTTATGACAGGTAAGCATTTTTTTTTTTACTGCAGCCCCATCAAAGGACAGGAAAGAAAAGAGGGAGAAATTAAGAAGGGGAGTGGGCAGAGGGATGATGAAAGTAATTTGTCTGCTAGACAGACGAACAGTTGGACAGGGACACCGATATGCATATACACACAATATTTTTGGTCCTTTTCTCCCATCCCCCAATTGAGTAGCTATTCCAGCCTGGTCATTGCACTGCCCTACTGTCTACGACACATGTGGAATCGCCAGCCCGCTTATTTTCACCTGACAGCTAGGAGTTTCACTGGGAGTGAGTAAACCCAGATCCCCCCCCTGCTTAACTGGCGGCCGACCAACCAGTAGGAGTTGCTATCACTGATAACCCACCGGCTTCCCACCCACGAACACCGTCAATTATGTTCGACATCTCACCAAGCCGGAGTTACTACTGCCGGAAATGTAACTCTGCGGTGGTAGGCGAGCGCTTACACTTCTACACTACCCAGCAGCTCTTGTCGCGTTCTTTTAATTGACCTTGAAAGATGAGGAGAGGGTGTTAGCAATCAGATATTTATTACAGAGTGAATATTCAATATTACAGGGTATTTACACAAACAGCTGAGAGTGGACACACAGGTTCTACTTAGCTTTTTGGCACAGCAGGAGTGTGTGTCCAGCTCCTTCCATCACATTGACATTTCTGGTTGGTGTTCTAGAATCTAGCGAATGAGGGGGCTAAGAGAATGAGGTGACTAAGCGAATGAGGTGGCTCTCTTCCAAATTAGCAGTGTGGTTCAGGGCTTACACACGACTTAACAAAATAAACAGTTGAAATAACAAGGATCTAGAATTACTGTCTGTCTCCTGGTGGTTCCAGAAGGACAGGCAGGGGTCCTGGGGACACATAGGCCTTTGCTTGTTTTAATACAATATAATAACACATTTTAATGGTACATGCATGTGTAAATATTTGTCTATACATTCTTAGAATAGATACATGTGTAGAAGGGTGGATTATCCCTGCTTGTGGGAGTAGTAGTACACAGACACTGGGTAGTAGGATACTATAGTATTGGACCTATAAGTACCCCCGTCTTTGGCCCGGAACGTCGTTCTGGAGGGCTCGCAGCTGGAGTGGATGGGGCCCAGGATTTACTAACCTGGGGACTGGTACTCTGGTCTCCCTCGCCTTCCAAGGCGGTCAGCAGTAGCTCCCGACACACCCTCACGTTCCCCAGTACCTTCCGACAGCCCTCCCACACCCAGTGACTGTCAGTTCAATAGTGTTATTGGGCTTCCCTTTAAGCAGTACCCTTCCTTGACCACCTGTATAGACCCTTCAAATGCTATTCTGTAAATGGGGTGTAAGGGTTAAATAATTATGCAGTCGCAATATTTACCCAGGGGTTAGAATAGCAAATGGAACTTGAAGAAACAGACACACACAATGATCCCGATTATGTCTACTTTATATAGAAGCCTGGGCATGTTATCCATTACACTGTTATTCATTAATACATGGCACCGGGTGCTCTTGTTATTATAATGTAGGGGAAGCTCTTCCCACCATAGGCACCGAGTGCTCAATACATTAAAACACCCCGCTTGTACTAGGGGAACCCAGGCATAAAATGGAGACACATTGGGAATTCAAAGAACCAAATAATCAAATAAACAAATAACCAAATACAAAAATAAAACCAAGTAAATGTGGGCCCACGTTACCAAAAGAAAACCTAACCTAAGCCGGCTTAAATTGTTCGGGGTACCCCTTAGACACTGGTTGTTAGCGTTCACTTGAATGGACGTTGCTGTTGATACACGTGGTACCGTGAGTACTTAGCCAAGATGGCGGACCCACCCTTGTCACCGCTCGTTTAGGTGACAAGATGGCGTTGGCGATCCGCGAGCACAGCCAGCAGGCTGGGCGGACAGCATAGGCAGTGGTTAGCTGGAGGAGCGTGCTGTATGGCGTCCTCTGCTGGTGGGAAGAGGCGTCCTCTGTACCATCTGGGAGACGTCCACCGCTGCTGTTGCTGGCTTGCTTCTGTCGCGCGAGCTAATACTGTTGCTACCCTAAACACAGCTAAGCTTTGGGTCTAGATGCACCCTCCTGCTATCTCGGTTACACTGCTAACGCAACGTGGCTGGCTATACCACCGGTCTCTTCAGCGCTGCGCGCCCGGTAGTCTACTCAAGTCAGACGGAGCCGCTAGCAGCATACTACTACACCGCACACAGTAACTACTATAACCCGATAACGTTAGACGTTAGTCTCGTTAACTCTAGACGTTAGTCCTTCGGTTCGGTTTCTCTTACTCACACACTATCGCTGATACTTCTAGGATAACCCGTCACTAGCAAGTACTTCTCATCTCCCGTGGCTCATTCCAACGGGGCACTCTTCTTGTCACCCGCCGCTCGTTCCGACAGGGCTCCCCAACAACGGGGCTCATTTGAGCACCCGCCCACTGTAACTGCGACTGATCACCGTCAAGTCCAATGTTGAAGAGAGCTTCCTGCTCCCTTTGCCTCCAGGTAACTCCCTCTTCCTCGTTGCTTGCTTCTCTCCACTGCTCCACCTGCCACCACTGCCACTCCGCCCCCTGCTGGCAACCTCCACTGGTACCCACTCAAGGACCGCTCCAGAAAGGGAAAAAGGGCTCAATGTTATTGTTAGTAATCCATACTGCAGCCGGAGAAGAGTAGCACCTGCCCTCGTCGTTAGACTGGGCGAGCTATCCAAAGGAACACTGTTAGGCTATCCAAAGGAACACTGTTAATCACACGTTATACACACAGGGAAAGTAACAGTTAGTTAGCACTACTGAATACTTTGTAGAATATTCAGGCTGCTACACATGGATAAATGGATTGATTCATACATAATGCAGATCCTGATATTAGTTCCTCTGGTCAGCTCATCAGTCCTTGGGCCTGTGGGCCTGTGACTTTTAGATGCACTGACCTTAACATATGCACTGACCTTCCGGTCACAAATAGATTTGGACTACTTCAGTTGCTACAGACAGGCTGAGATGTATACAGGCTGAGATTTACATGAAGACATGATAATAAAAAACATGGATAAATGTATCTAGGGACATAAATAAATGGATTTAGCCCACACTCTCCATCCCAAAGGCCATCAATTGATTTGATTTTTGAATGTGCAAAGGTACACCCATAACATAGAGCTCCACACTGCATAGATTCCACTTCAAAGTCACAAACAATGATGATGGGGTCCAAGCGTCGTGCTAATAGATGAGAGGAGAATCATTTGCACGGTTCCAAAATTGCACATTGTCTTGCTTGCAACCACAAATGTCCAATACGTTTAACAACCAACAGTAAAGATGCAACTAAGAGAAATAAGAACAAATAAACGAGTGTATTCTCAAGAGCAGTAAGGAAAGGGTCTCATCTTTTTTTTTTTTTTATATATATATCTTTCTTCCCCTCCTTTTTCCCGATTGTTCTCCCATCCCACCCTTCCTGGTTGTTGCGTACTTTCCCCTACTGTTGGTCCGGGAGACCGGAGACTGTCACATGCTTTCCTCCGACGCATGTGCAGCCTGGGGCAGGCCAACCTGGCCGCGCAGGTTCTCACCGGGGAGAGTGTAGCGTGTGGGAGGCCACACTATCTCTCCTTAGTTCCAACCCTTGCTGAGCAGGCGCCCCGACCGAACTGTAGGGGTCGCTGTCCACAACGCCCAGGACCCACCCTTCAGCTTTCCCACCCCCTGATACAGCTAATTGGATCAGTGTGAGAGGCCAGCCAAGCTGTAAGCAACGCCGGGAGCTGGATTCGAACAGGCGAATCCAGTGTCTCCCGGTGTTGGTGACGAACGTAATCTCCGTGCGCCACCTGCCCCCCCCAAGGGTCTCATCTTTAATGAAATTGTGCTATAGAGCCTCTTTGGGTGTATTTGATGTTTTCTAAATGCAGAAAATAGAGATGATCCATCAACCATAAGATAGGAGAGGGTCGTTTAGAGCAGTGGATTTCAACCGGTGTGCCGTGCAATTTCAGAACGACCGATACATTTTTTATAAGGCTTCATAACTCCATTTCCATTCAACATACATATGTGTGACTGTGTCCAGCAGTTTGTGACCCATGTCTCCCTCTGTAATATATATATTTTTAGAATTTTTACAGATTATGAAAGTACAGAATGTCAAATGATGTGTCATACATTGAAATGTAAAAACATTTGAAGAAGATATGCTTATTTGAATCATGTTAAACCTTAGTCTCCGGCCATGTCCAGACGAAACCGATTTCGGTCGCATCAGTCAAAGTATTTGATCGTATGCACCTTTCATCCACACTGAACTGTGTTCTGGCAGCCTGAAGACGCTATTTTCTGAAACCGGCTTCCAGAGTGCGCAATTCTGAAGACGCCCCCCTTGCGTCACTGTCTTTACAAGCGATAGGAGTCTTTTCCTGAACCGATGACGCGATAGCCCACCTCTCCCTTAATAATAATAATACTAATAATAATAACAAAGAAGGTAGTAATTTACACGCTAGATTCAATTATTATTATTTTTTTGCTGGAAAACTCAAATGACAAAACGATTAAATGTAAATATATATATACATACATACATATATATATATATATATATATATATATATATATATATATATATATATATATATATATATATATACATACTATGCAAAGGAAGTAAACAAACCTTTTTATGTTTTTAATGTCATTTATATTTGTTTTATGTATGGCTCAAAGTACGTGTGCATAGTGTTTAAGATAAGTGAATTCTGGGGCGGCTAGGTGGTGTAGTGGGCAAGGCACTCGCCACCAGTGTGGAGACGCTAGGATTCGCGTGTTCGAATCCAGCTCTCCACATTGTTTTCAGTTTAGCTGGTCGTCCGCAGTAATACACATTGGCCGTATTACGGGGAGGGAAAACTGAAGGGTGGGGATCGAACGTTGTGAACAAGCGACTCCTACAAGTCGGTTGGTGCGCCTGCGCAGTAGAATCAGGAAGTGTCGGGGGCAGCGTGAGCCTCCCACGCGTTACTCCTCGACACTGAGAGATCGAGCTGCGCAGGTGAAAAGATGCGACTGCTGTTACCTCAAGTACCGGAGGGGACTTGTGCTATGTATGACTTAGTCCACATTGCAGCCGGCTTGTGGGAGGCAAGAAACAGCGTTCGTGACAGGGGAGGGTTGAATTGGATGATACGAAATTGGGATGGGAGAAAATATAGAAAAATGTGAGAAAAAGTGGATAAAAAAAAAAGATAAGTGAATTCTGCATGCCCACAGGCTTGTCCAGGTCTGCCCTGCCTACACACCCCTCAATATTCTATGGCAATATTCTATGGCTGAGAGCTTTAAGCTCTGCTCCTGGAATGTTCGAGGTCTTCAGAAATTAGCTAAAAGGAAGGCGATTCTGACCTTTTTAAAGAGGGAGAATGTCTCTATTGCTTTTTTACAAGAAACCCATATGGGGCCCAACGACACTGCTAAACTCAAAGAGCTGGGTGGGACAGGTCTTCGCCACAAACTATTCTACATTCAGTAGGGGAGTGGCCATATTGATCAATAAAAATCTCCCCTTTAGACTCATAACTTCTTCTTTGGATAGCCAAGGTCGCTATGTGATTATCAAAGGGGTTCTTAACCCTTTATTCGCGACGTGTTACCACGTCATTCTCCGCCATGCGTAATCTGCCAATGACGCCGTAAGGCGTCTTTGAGATCAATATTTCAAAAATCTGTCATGTTAATCATATTTTACCCACGGAGACTTGAGACTTCCTGTTGATCTCCTCTCAACTCTCCAACGGTTCAAGACCGCCATCTGGTGGCCGATCGGTGAATCGCCCAAACCGGAAGTGACGCGGCAGGAAGTGGTGCTCAACCATATTTCGTTCGGCCACTCGCTATTGCTCCCGGGACTCGAGCTTGATACACTGGATAGCGATCCGTTGCCAATAACTCGATAAACAACATGATTTGGACGTATATACTATTATACAACCTGGAAATGGATCGCATATATCAACATCCCATAATCGCAAACTTTCTGCTCCATGCTGACCACCCAACGGTCAGAGGAAGCTGCGGTAAGTTTCAGCGTGTTTGATTATTATGATCCATATAAACTGCTGTGATCTATGTATCGCCCATACTACATGAATGATTTAACGTCGGCCACGGACTTATAAACCCCCCCCCCCCCCCCTCCGGTCACCAGCAGATGATGAGGCATGACGTTTAGGACCTTGTACAATTGAAAATTTTAATCTGACGTCAATCGGTATCAAACTACATTTGATGATGTAATATATGTATTTATAGCTATAACTCGCGTTCTGCAGAATGCTGCAGAAACGATAAAAACATATTTATACTTTAGACCGTATTTTAGTATGAATATATGAATGAAAAAGTAGAACGTTGCTACATCCTAAACGATAGATACTTGACGTTGAATGGGCCATAGTAATGTCAATTTAGCAATACAATTTAAAAAGTTATAGCCCTGCAAAGAAGGGGAACATCTCCATAGACTTACAGTACTGGCAGACAGTGGATTAAGATCAGAATAATCCCTGGCAGATAAAGGGTTAAGGGTAAAGAAATGACATTTATGAATGTATACTGTCCCCCAGGCTACTCCCCTGACTTTCTATCCAAAATATTGGCCTGGCCTCTGAGAATGCTTTTGTGGGCGGAGCCTTTAACTGTCACCTTATACCGTCTCTTGACAAACTCCCACCCAGTCTGGCTCCCCCCTCTAGGCAAGCAAAGATGCTCACCTCCCTATGCAAAGACACTGGATTCTCAGATGTCTGGAGAACCCTTTGCTCATCCGAACTGAAGTTCACCTTTTTTAGCGGCCCACACAAGAGCAACAGTAGAATAGATTATTTCTTCATCCCTTCCTCTAAGCTCTTTCTAGTATCGTCCTGCACAATCGGAAGTATTGTTTTATCGGATCATGCCCCTATATATCTGGTCTACTCCTCGAGGCGAGTTCTTGAACCGACTCCTGTCGTTGATGACGTGGGACGACGCACCTGTGTCCACGATCAGTCCCTTCCTTTGGGCCTGCTGCAGCTGTGTTAGCCTGGTGACGTACGCTGTCTGCGCCCTGGGGATGAAGCCCTCTCGTCCCGCTACTCTCCGGGCGTCGCCTCGATTCGTCTCACGCCGACCATTGCCGCCATCTTGTCCATGCGCGTATCTCGCGCCCTGGTCGCGTTTCTTCATGCACGCTCTGTCTGTGTGCCTCGTGGATCTGCAGAAGCCACACCAGACAGTCGTTGTGCAGTTACCTCTCCGATGGTCTTTCTCTCCGCACCGCCAAAACGCCAGCTCCGTCATCATTAGCCCATCGCTTGGTGCTTCTCCTGCACTCCTCAATGGCGTCGTGATCTGCTCTGCTCTGTTGACGTATTCGGTCACAGTCTCGGTGTGCCCCTTCTTCAGGGCTGTTAGTGCTATGTAGAGGGCCACGACTCGGGGTCTTCCTTGCCCGATATAATGCTCTCTCAACACCCCCAATTCACTTATGACAAGTCATAATGCCGCGTGAGTCTCGGAACGTGCATACTACGTTGTGTGTATGAGAGAGAGAGAGAGAGAGAGAGAGATCACGATCACGCTATTTATCACTGTTTCACACCAAACTGGGGAGGGGTGTTACAGTATGTAGCCTATTTGAGCACACCTGAATACTGGGCTGTTGTTGATATGCAAAGACAGCTGTGGTACTTAGCGCCGGGTGCTCACTTGACTTTGCATGACAATGGCTCAGAGATGGCCAAGCAGCCGTTTTCCTATCACGTCGCGTCACCGTTTATTATCGTGCAGGGGACACTAACTGCATTCTGAAAACATGCCGGGGACACTAACTGCATTCTGAAAACATGCCGGGGACATTTCCCGGGGACCCCCCCCCTTAGTTACGCCCCTGGTTACGCCTGTCGTCCAGGGCTTGTTCTTCCGCCGTCAGGTCTCCCGTGGGGGCCGTCAAGATCGTCGTTTTCAGTCGCACACCGTGCATGCAGCATAACATGCGCTCTTCCCAGAGCTCATAGTCCTCTGCCTTGCCATTAAATGAGGGCCATTTGCTCCTTCCCTTGGTTGCCACAAGTTCTAAGACGGGGTTCTCCCCCTCGCCTCCGTTGGGCTCAGCAGGCTCCATCTCCCCCAGTGCCGCCTCCCCGGGGCTCTGCACGCTGCTCTCCGGGCAGGTCCGCTTGCGCTCCAGCAGCCCGTCGGTGGGGTCGGTGCTCCGCTTCCTTTTGACGCGCAGGATCATCGTGTTGGATTCCATGTTGCTCTTTGATGGTGGGCGTAGCTTTAGCTCCTGTTGGCCTAGCGTTTAGCCACGGGGTACTCCCGGTGCTAACCTAGCCTATACTTTAGCTAAACTTGCTACCCTTATTATTTCGCCCCGGCGTGATCTGGGCCCATAACCTGTTGACAGAATCTGGCTATGGGGCGACAATAATGTGGTCAAGAGGCATGGTTTCTATCTTTAGCTTTTGGCTGTTAAACAGCAGCACATGAGTCCTCCTCTCCGTGAGAGGTAGGTGGGGGAGAAGAGACAGAGGGGGAGGAGACATCTCTTTAAATACTCGCCACCTGGTGGTATCATGAGTGGCTCCGCCTAGAGCGCCCTCTAGTGGAAACAGTTATATATGCAGTTAGACAGTTACTAGCAATCCTACATAGAACCTCTAACTTTAACAAACCAAATTTTTTACTATTTAGATATACTATACCTGTTAGCTGTTACAGTAAATATGTTCTTAAACATTCAAGCTGTGATAATATGGAAAAACCTAAAAAATAAAAACATTTAATTAATTTTGAATTTGATTCTGAATCTGATTTTCCCACTTGAGGAAGGAAGGGTCTGCACTTAGTTATTCATAACTAGTGGGAAATATTTTTCTATACCTCCATATATGTCCGCTGTTCACATTCTCAAGTATAATTTTGGTAACCGGAGAGGGAATAATTGAGCTACACATCAAATGTCAGGACTTGCATAATGAGCTGCTAGCAATATCTTATGATCCACGTATTAAACAGTATTAAAACTGTCTATGGTTACTTGGACTGTCTGGAACCCTAGTGTGTCATCTGTAGGGAAATGTTATGTTAGCTAACTTCATGATGCCAACAGCGCTGCTGAAGAGGCTCTTGAAGACAAAGCATCCATTCTACAGATAATGGACCTCATGATCGAAAGTGTACGTAACTATCTTCGTAAGTAGTTTGTACGAACAAATGTACTAAAGTTCTCCTCCGGTGTGAAACTGTGTTCGTAAATGGTCAAACATTTTCTCAACTGAATGAAGAACGTCACTCATTCTTAAACCGAATGCGCGTTCTCGTACACCTTGATTTGCATACAGAAACTCCCCGCCAGCTCCTTAAAAGGATATAAGGGAGAGGCTAAGCATTGCACTTCGAGTTGTGCTGACCCTTGTGAGGACCGTGTGGAGAGTCCACAGGCAACGCAAAAGCAATTTGCGACTGATCAAAATGTTATTAGTGAGGTTATCATGCCCATGGTGTCAGGAGGGGAGCGCACAGCGGCTGAAGTGAAAAAGAAATGGGCTCAGCAGAATCCAAATAAATATTCTGCAGTCTGATGCTGTGCTTGGCTCTCAAGGCCACTTCCTGTTCCCTCCGGGGGTTGGTGAGTGTGGTCATGAACCAGGGGGGCAGCACATATTCGCAATCTCCTAATAAAACAAGCATTAGAATAATAGACGCCTACTGTTGTAAAAATGTAAAATTTCGGGTTTCTTAAGTGATTCACTGTGCCCCGGTAAAAGGAGGTTGCTTTGTTTGTTGACTAACTGCAATATTAACTCCTCAATTTAACTATTTTTTATTCCAAATATAACTATATATATATATATATATATATATATATATATATATTATATCAATCTGTGCCATACTATTGCATGCTTTATCTGGTTTCAGAAAAATTATGTATAATATCTGGACTGATTCACAGTGCCCCAGGTAGCGATCCACTGTACCCCGTTATATATATATTTTTACATTCAACCCCATCTCAGCATCTCATATTTGGCAGTTGGCAGGATATGATAGACATGTTTTATAGAGAACATATTCTGCTATCAATTCCACAGTAGACCAGAACCATGCTGTCATCAAGCCAGGAAAAATGCTGAAATATAAGATTTCTGATCCACTGTGCCCCGGTCTCCCCTACACCTCCTGGGAAGTGTGAGATCACGTAGAGCAGGTGGTTGATGTGTACGTTTGACAGTACCTGGACATGTGGTGGCACAGGGTTTGAGCATCTGGTCCGGCTCCTCAGTGCATGATCAGCGATATCTTCTAGCAGCAATATACGTATATATGCCATACAGGCCCACTAGCCTGTCCCAGCGGCCCATTATGCTGGCCCGCCTCCCAAGCGGCCCAATCACATCTCTTAATAAGCTACCCCCCCCCCCCCCCCCCCTCTCTCACCTGTTTCTCATGAACAGATGCGGAAAAGAGAGAAATATGGAGAAACAGAAGAAGCGCAAAGGGGGTGCAGAGAAATTGCGGGCGAAAAAATTCAGAAATCTAGAGGTGGATGCTGAAAAATGTAATAAAATTACAGACATGTTTGCTGCTTCAACAAGTTCAACAGCCTCAGATAGCCACTACCAGCCAGGCAGAGGCAGCAGGGCCGAGGAGGGACAGTGAGTTGGAAGAGGAACCTGAGGTAGTTTGTGTGTGCCATCTCTGCCATGGTGATGTCGATAATAATATGAATGATAACGTTATTTGGTCAGCATCGCGAGTGACCGTCACCTAAGCTGATCAGCACTACTAATGAGACGCTGCCCCCTAGTGGCCGGCGGGTCAAACTACCCAAACAAACAAGCATACCATTGATTTTAGATTGAGTTGTGTTTTGCTTTTGTTATTGTTTGTTTGTATTTATTGCATGTTCGAAATAAAGATTTCAAATCAAATCAAGTGGAGACATATGTTAATACTTAAGTAAAATGTTTTTTACCAACAACAGGTGACTTTTTATTATAGATAATGCATTTTGAATGAATAGGTTGGGTTGTATAACTCATTTTGGTATGCATTTTGCCCATTCACCAAATTATAAATGCATAAGAGACCACAGGGCTTTGGTGCACTCTTTAGGCCACTCACCAGTAAGTGCCCCCACGTCCTGTAAATGACTTTGTGAGTGACTGACCTTAAGTTGATCTCTAGATAATAAAGTTTGTATACAAAAAAATGGACCTCCCTAATTTCTAAACCCTGGCTGGGTGGTGTCCGACCGATTATAGTGGGCCGGTCTGGGCCAAAAAAAATAAATGGACCTCCCTAATTTCTAAACCCTGGCTACGGCCCTGCTTAGGTTGTCTAGTTTCGTATGATACGACCGACATAGACAAGACAGGCGCTACCACAGGTCTATTAACACAATAAAAACCTGTACAGGGTACGTCACCGGGGTTGACAGTGGCTCAGGAGGTAGAGTGGTCGTCTTGTAATCAGAAGGTTCCCAGTTCATTTCCAGCTCCTTCCGGCAGCGTGTCAAAGTGTCCTTGAGCAAGCCACTTCACAGCCACCTGTCGGCGTCATGCTGTGTTATTGCCACTCAACCAACACATCGGTTGGAAGCTAAAATGGCCGCCATTTGATTGACACACTGCTTGACCTATTCAGTGCTTCCAGTCTTGGGTTATAAGACGAAACAGCCAACAAGCATCAGTTTTGAGGTCTGACCACCTCCGGTTTCACCTTTCAATGACCGGACAAATCACCACTGACGCTGAAAGTTATTGACCAAACCTTGAGTTGGTTTTCTGATACCGAGATACGGTAAAAGCGGTAAAGCGTACCGTACGTCAGAGAAGGGGATGAGAAGGGGTGGGGGTGGTGTATGTGACAATAGATTAGTGGAGGAGGGGGAGAGGGGACTGGGGTAGTGTTGCCTAAACATACATAACGATGTGTAAAACATTCATTTTTTGTGATATTGTTATCAACTTTGGACATGTTATAGGTAGGGCTTATAACTATAGAGTAGATATATCTGCAGGCATCTGTTTGCTAAATAATTCAGACGAAATTTTTTCTACAATAATATTTCAGTGTGTTCAAACCTCTGTAACTCTATGACAATAGCATTCAGAGTGTTTCCTTTCAAAAGAGGCCAGACTTGTGCATCTGCTACAAATGGTTCCAGATAGTGTCCAATTTACTTTCAGTATGCAATCGACAGCCGTTTTATGCAACATTTGGTATGTGGAGGACAGACTTTTGCCTATACTTCGCCTGTGCTACTGCTGCTTTATTTCATCTACTATAGTGAACATGCCATGTTAGACTGTTCCTGATCAATCAATGCCTACGAGGGCCGTTACAGGAGAGGGGAAGAAAATACTGTGTTAATTGATTCTTAGAAAAATGTGAGCCTGGCAGAGAGAGAGACTCTGCGCAAGGCTGTTAAACTTGCAAAACGGACGTATGCTGACAAAATGGAGACATAAATGGCACAGAATGACACAAGAGGCTTATGGCGGGGACTGAGGATGATAACTGACTACAAAGTCAGCGCCCCCTCAATGGGGAGCGACGACGCCTCTCTCGCGGACAAACTCAACTCTTTCTACGCTCGGTTTGGTGCAGACAGTGGCGCCGCTAGCTCAATGGCTAGTGATGTCACTGGCGCGTCGGCTGTTGTGGAGCGGGGGGGGGGGGGGCATCCGCAGGGGGTCGGGGACGCTCTCTCATTGTCGGTACACAGTGTGAGAAGAGCATTTATGCAGGTGAACACCAGAAAAGCTGCTGGCCCAGACGGAATAACAGGACGCAACTTAACCTGTTAAGCCTTAAGGGACCCTGCTTTTCTTTATCATAAATCGATCAATAGAGACCGTATTAGATCCCCAATTATCATATCATGGGGTAACATTGGAAAGCCACACTCATTGGCTACAACCCTGTGCAAAGATCTTTGAGATCGCCAAATGATTGACGGAGCTAGAGCCCCGGGAGTCGGGGGTGGTAATGTGTACTTTTGCGTACTTTGGGGCACGCCTCACATATCGGCATGTAACTGGAGAACCGCTGAACGGATTTTGTCACCTGAAAGGGCAATCGACAGGCAACAAATAGGGCTTTAATTCTATCTATATATTGTATTAAAATAAATGCACATCCAAGCCACTAGAGGTCGGCAAAGAATCGTCCACATGTGGGCCCTTGGATGTTAAGAGGTCAATGTTTTAAAAAAAAAGAATTTGTAGCCAAGAGTAAAGACCATAACCCGATCAAAAACAGTAGTCAAAGTGTATATTTTCATTTTTACCGATGTTTTATATGTTTTATCGGAAATACAAATTTATCGGAAAATGCTCATTATCGTAAAAACCGCAAGAAATGACTAAATCCAGATTCAACCCTGCCATTGGAAAGAGGAGCATTTCCCTATCCATATATGTATGATTTGGCCATAATAAGGTCAAGTTCAAGGTCAAATATGAATTTATAATTAAAGTCGATTATCATTAATTACTGTATCTACAAATCCTTCTGTTTAATCATCTTCCCGCGGTTCATATGCTTAGATATTTTGTACACATGATCTCAATAAGGTGGTGAATGAGCTCTGTGAGCATTTTCTCCTACCCGTATCAATTTTTGATCATCATCATCAAAATCATAATTAATCATAATTAATTTATTCATTACAATTTAAAATTTACAATTTACAGACACAATATTTCTGACACTGGAAATACATACCCCAAGGTCCCTAGATGTTCCTAGATACCAAGAACATGCAAATTGACCTTGCAGAAGTGGAGCAATCTTCCATTTACTTAGGCATGTACCTTTAGGCGAAAACGGTCTACAGATTAACAGGTTAAGTCCTGTGCTAACCAGCTAGCCCCTGTGTTCACCGCCATATTTAATCGATCCCTGGCGGAGTCAGTGGTCCCCGCCTGCTTCAAGATGTCTACCATCATCCCTGTACCAAAGAAAACCTCCCCAACATGTCTCAATGACTACAGACCGGTGGCACTCACCTCTGTGGCCATGAAATGTTTCGAGAGGCTGGTCAAGGATCACATTTGTGCCTCCCTCCCCAGTGATATGGACCCTATGCAATTTGCATACAGGCCAAACAGGTCCACTGATGATGCGGTCTCCCAAGTACAGCACCCTCTCTCACCTTGACCGCCAGAAGGGGGGCTATGTGAGACTGTTGTTCATTGACTACACCTCAGCGTTCAACACCATACCACTGTATCATGCACATTGTTGCGGGCAAGACCACCCGATTTCATTGTATACTCGTATGCCGTGACAAATAAAACTCTTGACTTGACTTGACTACAGCATCATGATCCAAGACCTGTTCTATCTTATTCTTCCTACTGAGATACACAGCCATCTTTGCTCTCCCTAAAATGAAATTAAAAAGATGACACTTTTTTCCTTTCTACAGTATTTAAAACCCAAAATGTACCTCTCTTCACCGGACTGAAAAAGTCTCTCTAGTAACCCTAGCAGAGGCAGCAGCCTGGAACAGTCCAGAAAACAGTGGAAAACTGTTTCCCTTTGCGCACAAAAAGGACAGTCATGTGAGACGTTAGGGTTCAATAGGGAAATAAAATAATTGACAGCCACTATGCCATGTAAAACCCTCCACTGCAGATCGCCAATTATTTTGAATAATGGTGGTTTGTACAGTGCTCGCCACTCTGGTTTCACCTCATCACTGAGACCAAGGTGCGCTCTCCAGGGAGTGTCACCTCTCCCGTTGAGCTTCTCCTTGTGGAGAACCTTGACTAACAGTCTGTACAAACATTTTCCATCAACCATATCTAAAAACACACCAGAAACATCTCCCATTGTTAATTTTTTTTTAATCAGGCTGAAGCTTAAACGTAGGAAACAGATCCTCATCACTAGGACGTTCTATCTTACTGAGCCCCTGCTTCCATTTTCCCAGCATCAAGCTGACCGTCCTAATGGATTTCACCTCCAAGCGTGAAGCAAGAGCAGCAGCATTGTCCATGTTTGCTCCTGTCAATTCCACAACATGGCCCAGTGTGGTGATCTTTGACCTGCAGAGCTGCCCGGAAAGTGTCAGACCTGGCCCACCAGCTACGTCCAAACGTGCTCCCAGCACAACTGGCTCTTTCAAAAGCCAGAACAGTGATTTCGAGTAATCCAGCGGTCCTTTATCGAACAAACTCCATGTTTTAAAAAGTACACGGTAAAAAACAGGCAGAACATTTAACCGAGCACCGCTAAAATCCATCAAAAACAGAGAATTCGACAGTCCCAGTCCTCCAAGCTGTTGCAGTATGGCACAAGCCACCGGCCTCCACACCAAGTCTTTTGGTCCATAAAAATGTCTCTGAATAAACTGGAGTCAAAAAGTTGCACCCCTACTGCACAGATGCACAAGACCCTGCCCACCCTCCTCCTTGGGCAAGTACAAAACACTCTGGGGCACCCAGTGTAGCTTGTCCCAGAAAAAATCTAAAAAACAAGTTTGAATTTTAGGGAGAAGGTCTATTGGGGGATCAACACACATCAGACGATGCCACAGTTTAGAAGACACTAGGTTATTGATTACCAGAACACGGCCCCTATATGACATGTTTGGTACAATCCACTTCCATTTCTTTAAACGGCCTTGAGCTATTTCTAGTACGTTTTCCCATTTTTTTTTTAAAGTCTCATCCCCTAAAAACACTCCCAGATATTTGAAACCTCCCTTTTTCCAATGCAGGCCCCCTGGTAAAGTGAGTCTGCTGCTCAACGTACCCACCATGAGTGCTTCGCTCTTCCCCCAAATGACCTTAGCCAATGAAATCAAAGCAAAACGTCCCACATTTTCAACTAACACATTGATGTCCTCCTGTTTATTTATAAAAATAACCAAGTCATCTGCATATGCTGAAAGCTTAAAAGGTGCAATGCATCCAGGGACACTTACCCCCGAGATGCCTGCCCTGAGCCTGTGTAGCAGGGGTTCAAATGCCAGGGAATACAGCATTCGCGACAAAGAACACCCCTGCTTAATACCCCTCTGGATTTTAAAAGGAGCACTCAAACCACCATTAATCTTAAGCACACTCTTAATGTTACTGTACAAGGCCTTGATCTTGGCTATGAGACCTGGGCTGAAACCAAAGGCCTCTAGAGTTTTCCATAAGTACTGGTGTTCAACCCTGTCAAAAAAGATTCCTGATCTATGGAAATAAGACCAGTTTCCAAACCCAATGCACTAGAGATGTCCAAAAAATCCTGAATCAGAAAAACATTGTCACTGACCAACCTGTCAGGCACACAATAGGTCTGGGCACGATGGATCACCTGCTCCATTACCTCTCTCAGCCCGGTAGCTAGCACCTTGGATAGGAGCTTGTATTCTGTACACAAAAGTGAGACAGGTCTCCATTTCCTGATCTCCATTAAGTCTCCCTTCTTTGGCAACAGCGTGAGTACTGCCCTCCTGCAGCTCAGCGGCAGCTGCCCTCCAATAAGACTATCTCTGAGCACCATCAGGAGATCTTCCCCCAACACTGCCCACATGGTCTTATAGAACTCTACAGGTAATCCGTCTATACCCGGAGCTTTCCCATTTTCCATGCTCTGCAGGGCAGTATGGAGCTCATCAAGAGACACATCCGCCTCCAGCTCTGCACTGGACTCTTTCTCTACCTTTGGTAGGCCTTCATAGAAACCATGAGATTCCTCCTGCTCCTCTCCAAGTTCAGACTGGAAGAGGCTACTATAAAAACCCACAGCATGCCTCCTGATGTCAGTGGACTCAGACAGTATCTGACCTGTGTCTGAGCGCATGCTGTGGATGAGCCTCTTCTGCCCATTCTTGCGCTCCAGACCGAAAAAGAAACGGGAAGATGCATCCATCTCCGAGATGTTTCTGAAACGTGACCTCACCAGAGCACCCTGTGCTGAAATACCTAACAGGTCAGCCAGAGCAGACTTTTTAGCTTTGAGAGCTCTATCTCCTGTGGATTCTGCTAGCTCTTGAAGCTCCTCCACATCAATCTCCAGAGCCTTCATAGATCTGGCGATATCCCTAGTAACATTTAGAGTGTACTGTTGGCAGAACTGCTTAATCTTGCACTTCCCCACATCCCAACACTGCTGTAGTGAGATAAAACCTGCTTATGAACCTTCCATAAGAAGGTAAAAGCGTCCCTAAAATTTTGATCAGTTAAAAGAGACATATTAAAATGCCAGTAAGCACTTTGTGGCTTTACACACTTGTGAAAAACAGAGCAGTACACAAGAGAATGGTCAGTAAAACCAACAGGGGTTATATAACAATTGTTAAAAACACTAAAATGGTGTTTAAAACAATAAAACCGATCAAGTCTGGCCAATGATAATAAATTATCTCTAGTGTGAACCCATGTGTATTGCCTCTGCTTTTGATGCAATCGTCTCCACACATCACACAGCTCATACGTCTCAATCACCCTAGAGAGACGACTATGAGATGCAGAGTGAGGCACTTGATGGTTCCTATCTAAAACGGGGGTTAACAGTACAGTTAAAATCCCCTCCCAGAAATAAAAACTCTTCATTATCACAACCCTTAATAACATCAGCCAAATAATCTAAAAACACATTATTTCCAAACCAACATTTGGGGCATAAATAACAATAAATACCATTTTCACCTTCTCATATAAGACGTCCCTTTACAACCTCCTCAATCTCACATGACTGTGGCAAAAATTGTCTGGAAAATAAAATCCCCACTCCACCACTAGTACTGGTGTTATGGCTTAAAACAATTTCTCCTTTCCATTCTCTTTTCCAAGCCACTGTATTATCCTCAGTTCTGTGTGTCTCTTGGACAAGCATCACATCAATATTCTTTAAGTCCATTAGTTGATAAAGAGATGCCCTCTTTGCATCATCTCTTACACCATTTAAATTTAGGGTACCTACTTTAAATTCTGCCATGAGAAAATATCCAAATTGTAGGACAGAAAATATTAAAATGAGACCAGATAACTTAACCATCATTGAAGATTTTTTATCTTGACCTTTGAACAAGTTTCTTTAAACGATAAATCTCCTGATCAGAGAAACCTTCTTCATTCGTGCCATTGCGTCTTATTAGCCACTTAGCGGACTCAACAAATAACTTTACGTCAGGAAAAAAGCTTTCCACCTTAACTGCCCATGAGCCTTTAGTTTCCTGTAGAAAACGTTTTATTCTAGTTAAAGAATAACCATCCCTCCTGTCAGCCTGAGACTGAGTGGGAGGCAGAGACTCCGCCTCATCACTGAGGTCAGAGTCTCCAGATTGGCACTCTTTTTTTGCTTTAGAGTCAGATTGACTGATGTCAGTTTTCCTTTTTTCTGAAATTTTGGTAACATCAGCATCAAGTTCCATTTCCTCCTCATTTATGCTACACTCTACTTCTCCAGCAGCTGGTCCAGCCCATTTGCCCAGTCTGATTCTTTCTTCACCTCTGACCCCTGTCTTCTGACCTCCCACTTCTTCACCCTCCTCGACCACAGTGAACTTCTCAACAGCCTTCGCTCTTCCCTTTCTCTCGACTCTTTTCCAATTAAAATTCACATTTTCTCCTGCCTCCGCTACCAAACCTCTCTTTTCTTCCTGCACCTGCTCACCCTGTGCTGCCCCCTCTACCAGGTCTATCCCCTCCCCCTGCTCACCCTGTTCTGCCCCCTCTACCAGGTCTATCCCCTCCCCCTGCTCACCCTGTCCTGTCTTCTCCACCAGGTCCCCCCTCCCCCTGCACATTCTCACCTTGTCCTGTCTTCTCCACCAGGCCTCTCCTCCTGCACCTGCTCACCCTGTTCTACTCCCTCCACCAGGCCTCTCCCCCCCCCTGCACCTTCTCACCTTGTCCCGTCTTCTCCACCAGACCTTCTCCTGTCCCTTTCCTCCCAGAGGTTCTCTCTCGACCCTTGTTGGTGCTTGAGCCACTTGGACCTGCCCTGGGTGATGGCGGTGTTTGATCAGACGGCCTAGGCCTCTTAGTAGGACAGGACCTAATCATGTGACCTTCCATCCCACACCCAAAGCATTTCATTGTGTCTGAAGTTATATAAATAGTATAATCAAAGTCATCCACTCTAAAATTCATGGATAAATTCAGATAACTTTTTTATTTTTCAAAATCATGAAAACCTTTCTTCTGAAAGATAACACATGCTTTAACAGAGGGGATCTACAACCCAGAGAAATCATCTTCACTGGGGAAACTATCTGCCCGTGTCTAGCTAGTTCCCTTTCCAGGACCTCATTTCTGATGAAAGGAGGAACATTGGAAATTATTATTCTTTGTGCTGGGCTTACTAGTGGAAACACGGGGGTAAAAGTGTCTTGAATTACCACACCCTGCTCCACAACCAAATTCACTTTATCTACACAATCCATAAAAATTACAACTGCATTGTTCATCCGCAATGCAGATTTCACACTGTCATGACCCATAAGAGCCCTGACTGCCAAACCGCACTCCTCCACGGTGCAATTTAGTCCCGGGGAGAGCTTTACAGCATGTCTGCGCGTCTAAACTGATAGCTCTAAACTGATAGCTGCGGGCGGCATGCCGACCAGCAGAACTGGTGGCTGCTACTCGCTCCAAAACACACCAAACACTAAACGAACAACACTGACAAACGACAAACAAAACGTACATATATAATAGACACACAGATAGAAGATAGAAATAACTTTCAGAACGTTTTAACTCACGCAAACCGCTCAGTCAAACCTGCCTCGTTCCGGCTCCAACCACTCACTCCGCAAAACAGGCATGCGCAGAGAGAGAGAGAGAGAGAGAGAGAGAGAGAGAGAGAGAGAGAGAGAGAGAGAACACCAGAGAGAGAGAGAGAGAGAGAGAAGAACACGAGAGAGAGATATATGGAGGGATGCTCTCCTCAGATACATTCATCCCTGGTTATTTTTATTCTGCAACAGCCTAATGGCCAAGTATATCTAGACCTTGACGGAGGCCATGCCACAAGGGGCTGTTCAAGCACATAAACACACACAAACATACACAGACAGACACACATCTGCATGTGCATAAACACATACTGTAGATACATGCACCCCCTCCCCCCACACACACACACAAATGGTCCAATTTGTGGGGGAAAATGGGAGGGATGTGGCTTAATTTTTTATTTAGACCTTCACAAATTATATAGTTATATCCATATAAAACTCTCGTACAATGGTGCAACAGTCGTTTTCTGTTTAGTTTGTTTGTTATTTGTTTTCAATTGTCTAAATATATAGGGATTCACCCTCAAGCACAGCAAAGACGTTACATGAACGTATTCTCAACACGCTATGTTTTGCTTTTAAAATGGATGCTTTCCAAAATATAATGCAATTTGCTGTTCCATTTTCATCTTGTAATAATAATAAACAGAATTTTTGTATAGCACCTTTCATACAAAAATTGCAGTTCAAAGTGCTTCCCAACAGAAAAAATACATAAAATGAGCACATAAATGCAGACATATAAAATCACAGTTTTTCACATTCGGATCTAACATCCCACCTTGTTTATGGTTTGATTCAGTTTTAAAAATAGACAATAATAAAAAGAGTAAAATAGAATAGACAATAGTTTTTTTTTTACTAATATAGTGCAGTGCAATAAAATAGTAGAATAGAATAGACAGTAAAATGATGCAACAGTGCAGTGCAATACAATAGTTCTGGATGACTGTTTAACAGTTCAAAGTCGTCTTTACCTTCTCTGTTTGGTATCCACAGTTTAAAACCTGACAGTCTTCCCTCCTGTTTGATACCCACTTTGACCCTTCAAACCTCCCTCTCAGGGCAAACCTCCCTCTCAGGGTGCAGTTCCCTCTCTCAGGGCCAGGGACGTGCACAGGACTTTAAAGGGGCAGGTGCTCAAAGGCTGAAAAGGGCACTATACCTGTGTGTGTTGGAACCGAGCGTGCAAGCCCGATTTCTGGGCGGGCTTTTTTGGGTGGGGGGGGGGGGGCTTTTTATGCCTTTTGGGGGGTTTTGGTGATCAAATATTGAATATTGAACTATAATAATCAGTGCAGGAGCTCACTTATCCTTGAAAGACACTTTTATCACTGACTTAAAAGGCCCATACATCTCCATAAATGTTCAGGGGGGAGAGAATAAGTGCTTACCCTACAGAACCCAAGAAGTGCTGTATATTCTGTATTGTTTAATATAAATGCATTTTTTATTCCAATCCCGATTTGTATTTGAGATTCCCAAATCCCATCGGACTTGCAAGGTGTCCCTTATCATTGTGTGTGTGTGTGTGCATACATGTGTATGTGTAACAGAGAAACAGAGCAAGGGAGGTAGAGAAAGAGAGGTGAGCACCACAGAGAGAGAGAGAAACAGTGAGGGAGGTAGAGAAGGAGAGGTGAGCACCACAGAGAGAGATGAACAGAGTGAGGGAGGTAGAGAAGGAGAGGAGAGCACCACAGAGAGAGATAAACAGCGAGGGAGGTAGAGAAAGAGAGGTGAGCACCACTCAGAGAGACAGAGCAATACAAAGAAAGAGGGTCAGATAGCTAGCGAGAGAGAGCTAGATAGGAGAGCACCACACAGAGTGAGAGACAGAGAGCAAGAGAAAGAAAGAGGAGAGCACCACACAGAGAGTGAGAGACAGATAGCGAGACAAAGAAAGAAAGTCAGACAGCTAGTGAGAGAGAGGGGGAGAGACGGCTAGAGAGAGAGATACATAGAGCCGAACACAGACTGTGACTTTGTACAACTAATTAACTAAGCTAGCCAAGACCCCCATCCTCCTAACTGCAGTTAGCGGTGACATGTCGTGTTCTGATGAACTCAGCTGTCCCGGTCGCTTACAAACCCTGATTAAATAAGCTCTCTGGCTGCACGCCTCTCATCCCTCTCATCATCCTCCACCCCTCCTTCTCCCCTCCGCTGCGCTAACCACAAATTACAGCGCGCCAAATGATGGAAAGGTCAATTTTACACGGCTGCCGCAGCCATGGTGTGGGGGGGGGGGGGATACTATGTGAGTGTGTGTTTGTGCGTACTGTACATGCAAGAGTTTGCATGCACACTGCATCAATATGATATACATGTGTGAGTGTGTATAATGCTTTGTGGGTCTGTGTGTGTGTGCATGCACATGAGTGTATGTGTCCATGAGAAAGAGACAGAAAGAACGTGAGAGAGAGAGAGAGAGAGAGAGAGAGAGAGAGAGAGAGAGAGAGAGAGAGAAAAAGTAATAGAGAGAGAGAAGGGGGGCCCAGGGTGGGACAGAGTATGGTGGTAATTTGCCATAAGTGATTGGGATGAGGATTGGGATGGGGTGAGACATTTGATGTAATCAGAGACTGAGGCTTCTGATGGGGTGTTTAATCATGCACTGTCAGTATGGACCACTAATAGCCTGCTTTCCACCACAGAGCCAAACAGGACTAGCTGGAGCTTACTCTGTAATACACTGCAGGGCCAAACAGGACTAGCTGGAGCTTACTCTGTAATACACTGCAGGGCCAAACAGGACTAGCTGGAGCTTACTCTGTAATACACTGCAGGGCCAAACAGGACTAGCTGGAGCTTACTCTGTAATATACCACAGGGCCAAACAGGACTAGCTGGAGCTTACTCTGTAATATACCACAGGGCCAAACAGGACTAGCTGGAGCTTACTCTGTAATACACTGCAGGGCCAAACAGGACTAGCTGGAGCTTACTCTTTAAAGGGGTCATATTTTGCTTTATTTCTCACTAATTGGGCAATTTTACACAATTTCTGTGAGTCTATGGAACACATCTGTAAGGTTTTTTTCAATAAAATTCATTGTTATGTATTTTTAATCAAGTACTTTGGTGCACCACTGTCTGCCGTTGCAAAGTCCAAGCTGTTTTTGGCTGGGCTCCACCCATACTCACAATGCACTTTGAGTGACAGTCACCCACCTGCACTGGCAGATACCTTTGGTGGAGAGAGAGAGAGGGAGAGACAGATAGAGGGAGAGAGAGGGAGAGAGAAGAGGCTCTCATACACACGAGGCGTCAGCAGCCTGGCCAATTTGTGTGTGCGTGTCTCTGTGTGTTTTCATGTGTGTCTGTGTGTGTGTGCTGACGCATGGTTCTTTGGGACTCATTAATTTTGCCGCGGGGGGTCATAATCCCAGGGAACAATGCATTGGTAACTTGTTTCGCATGACAAGATTTACCCCCGTGAATATTAGTGCACGGATCGGAATACGGGCACGCACGTGGGAGCGTAAGCTATGATATTTTGCAACAGTGATACAGCCAGACATAAGCCCCCTCTCTCTCAATGCAGTGCGCTCCAAGACTTGCACCGTATGAGCCTCTCTCTCCCTCTCTCTATCTGACTCTCTCTCTCTCTCTTTTGAGGAAGTGCTGACTGACAGGGAAACCGCTTCCGCATTATTTCCACTCGCTTGGTTTTGCTCATACTTACTCAGCGTTACGCTAACTCCTCCAATCACAGTTAAGAATTTGTACACGTCACAGATCCGCGTAAATTCAGAATGGCTTGGTTTAGTGGGGGAGGTTCTTGTCTCAGCTGAACTGAAGGAATGGGACTGGGTAGAAATTTCACATCTAGTCAGTGTTGGTACAACCCCACATTGCTAGAAAACAATGCAAACCACTGGAAAAGGCCATTTATAAGATAGGGGACCTTTAATACACTGTAGGGCCAAACAGGACTAGCTGGAGCTTACTCTGTAATACACTGCAGGGCCAACCTCTTCCATCAGGCCACAGCTTTAGCCTGGTTTCCACTACAAGGCCAAACAGGACTAGCCCGGGCTTGTACGTTATGTAGGGCCAGTTAGGGCTAGGGAAGGCTTACACATTAGCTATAGCTTCCACTGCCAGGCCAATAAGGCTAGCTGGGTTTACATGAAGCGTGCTTTCCATTGCAGGTCCAAACAGAGCTAGGGGCTCACTCATTCATCAAGCCTAATTCCACCCCATAATAACATTACTGTGGTTCTTTCCGCAGTAATGATTTGGTAGCTGGGTGACAGTTTCAAATAAACAAATATTGATTCTGATCTTGTGTAATTAACAATTATAACTGGGCTTGTCAAGCCCCCACTCTTCCCTGTTGTGGAGATGCAACTATTGTAAAAGCAGCTTCTACTGGGGCCTGGTGGTTCACTGAGCTAAGGCGCAAACCGTGAAATTGGAACATCCTGAGTTTGAATGTGGACCTTGACCTTTGATGCTGTGAGTGATTGAGTGAGTGAAAGATTTACCATTCAGTGAGGGACTTTGCATCTAAAAGGTAGTCACTACTACCACTAACAGTGTCTGTAGCTACTGTATAGCCAGGAAAGGAATGCATGGTCACAGCATCCGCCATGTTAGAATGAGTTATGAACCGCATCCGTATCCTTAACTGTAGATTGTAGTGTAAAATGGAGTGAAATGACCTGGCCCATACAGTAAATCTCCCTTCTATTTGTGTCAAGTCAACCAATGAGAGGGAAAACAGAAGAGGATATTAGCTTAACCCTTTCAGGTGTATGTTTCTTGGATTTTCCCTTTTCTATCTTAGATGACAAGCTATTAGAAAAAGGGGTTGTGCTATCTGGAAGCTGTGCACAGGGGGTGTGGTATGTGATAGCTGTGCAGAGGGGGCGGGCTATCTGAAAGCTGTACAGAGGGGGTGTGCTACCTGGAAGCTGTGCAGAGGGGGTGTGCTATCTGAAAGCTGTGCAGCGGGAGTGTGCCCTCTGAAAGCTGTGCAGCGGGAGTCTTTACATTTCATCACTTTGGAAAACTCAACAGATTTTGACTGGTCATGTGTTCAGCATGCAGCCAGGGATGCACTGGAAACATCAAACCTCTTGCTGAAAAAGACGCCACCAACTAGAAAAAAAATAGTCCAAACTAGAACCGTGTCGTTTGTGATGTCACCCACCGGTTTTCTCCAGTAACGGCAGAAGAGTGTTTAAACACTGAACTCATAATTCACTGCAACATCACAGGAAATGGAGAACTATCAACATCCGTCTACAAACTCTGTGTCCTGGCCCCAGAAACCCTCCTTCTTTTGCTGAAAAATGGATCAATCATTTCAATAACATACGGTTATCCTATAACCATAGTTATATGAGTATAGCAAGCGCTCTGCGCTCTATGTGGAACATATCCCATAACAGCCTAGATACTGAATACATTTCTCCACATGTACATGTACACACCCATCCGCCTGGCCACACCCCCATCCGCTCCTCTACATAAGCAGGGGTGTGGCCATACTAACAGCTCCTTCCCAAGTCTTTCACCACCGAAGGCGAAGACCACAGGGTCCTCAGTGACGCTCTGCGCTCTGTGGAACACAGGAGCTGAGCAGAGCGGAAGCTCGACAAATGTACCCGCTGAGGCACCCCACAACCATCAGAACCGGGGAGGACCCGAGCCCCCGGACCCCCCTAGTGGAGGACGGGAGGGAATCGGATCCGACTGTGCGAAGAGGGTTTAGCAACTCAACTCACAGGGTGAGCAGACCGTGGGACTTACCTTCCCACAGAAGAACCCACGACTACACAGGCGCGCAACCCACATGCCACTAGGGAACGAACGGGAAGGGGGAAAAAACGTTACAACCCCTAATATCACGGGGTCAAGGTCAAGAACCCAACCCCGTGGCAAGGCCGTAGCAGCGGAGCGCGAAGGAGGACCCAGCCCCAGGAAGGGACTGGACCCCCCCAGAAAAAGGGGGCCCGGTGAGGCCAACGATGCCGCAGCATCGAAACCCCACCAGGCGGTCACTAGTAACACCACCCCCCACATCGCCAGCGTATCGGACAGGGCCCATCCAAGAGCAGGCCCTTCCCCCCTACAGCACGCCGCCCTGAAGCACTCAAGGAGGCTACACCCCCACAGCAGCACCCCGGCGGAAGGGGCGTACGGTATGCTGTGCATCATGTCGCAGCCTCCACAAAAAAAAACACCCTCTAGAGAGGCCGAGGCAGAGAAGGCTGACACGATTGGCAGACGTCATGAAAGGTGCAGGGGCACACTCGCAGGCAGACAGGGTCAAGCCCGGCCTAACCCGAGAGTCGACTCCGCTACCAACACACCTGGAAACCAACCACCACCTAACAGGAGGCGGTTGTTCCTATAACCCCCCCAAGAAAAAACTCCAAAACACAACTGCGGGTATACACCGGCTATACAGCAGTACAAGTGTTTCAGTTCTCAAGAAGCGGTTAACCCAGGCCAACAGGTAGACGAGAACGAGTCCGGACCTGGGCCCAGCGGACCGGGACGTATACAGGCATGCCAGAGGTGTACACAACCCACCTCGACAGCCCCTTCCCAGCCCCGCCAAGCAGGAGAAGAGAGGGGCGAAAAAAAGAATGGAGAAGGACTAGGCTCTATTCCGTCATCTCCCCCCAGAGATGAACGAGAATTCATCGAGACTAACCTAGTACACTGGCGCTCGGAAGAGACAAACTCCATCCCAGTTGCCCCATGAAAAACGCCGTTTACAATGAATGAGCAACCAAGGCGCGCAAGCCCACGCGTGAGTCCACACAGAAACACCCAGGGCCAGCACTACATACACGTCGAGACCCAAAACATATCAATGGTAATTCTAACAAGAACCCAGATAACGTCCCCTCCAAGCCACCTGGCAGAGCGGCAAAAAGCCGGCCAAAAGACACGGATATGGGTCCCATATGACGTGTCCGAGGGGAAAACACCCCTGTCAAACCCGCTCTATATAAAAGAGAGGAGACGGGGAACCCCCAGAGAGACTTCCCACGTGAGCAATAATTTTAAAAGATATATGTAACATTGAGCTACGTGACCAAAAGCTCAAGGCACATGCAACAGAGCACAGAGCAGAAAACTTTCGTTTAAGTTCATATGCACCGCAAAAACCCATCTTGACAACAACAGAGGTCCACAACATGGAGCCTGAAAAGAACTCACGGAAGTCTCACAACCAATAGAAACGCGCCCAGTGACGTACTCTATGGCGAGGGGAATTCCGTGACCCACCTGGCCAAAAAAGGCGTGGGACCAGGGAACTCCCTACCCCCCCCCCTCCCTACCCCGTGCCGCGCTGACCAAACAGTGCGACAGGAAGCCCGAAGGACAGAAGGCCCAACCCCCTGACCAATCAGAAAAGAGGGAAGGAGGGGTTTATCAGTTTACCCCCTCATGACCCCACACCCCGGATACGATGAAAAACAACCATCAGCGATGATACCCGTGTAGCCAGCACGCTGTATGAAAAGCGTATATCCACAAGGATAAGCTAAACCAACGCACGCCAGTCACAGACGATAACTCGTCTGCGAACGGGGTTTATAAACAAGGCCGTAGGCTCATGTGCGAACACGACACCCGTGTTTCATGTTTTAAGAAAAAACACAGAAGTTTAAGAGAGGGTCAAGACCTCGGTACAAGCTACATATACGAGCACTTCTGTAGGCTAACACACCAATCAAATTGTGGTCTCTATGCCATGTTTCCAATGTAACAGAATACACACAACCCCCTCAGTCAACGGTAAAAAATGACCACTATAAGAAGAACACAGACTTCTTCATGATGAGGGAAGAAAAGTCTTTCGACCGAGTGCTAGCAACAGGCCTTGCCAAGCACACATATATATAGCGACCAGAACGATTTACAAGAAACTGTCCTACTCTCCTAAACAACACACAACCCCACAGCTAGGCTAGGGTTTACACATCGTATCCCCAATATATAACAGTGAATAAAAACACATGTAGCACCCTGAATATGTGACTATTATTCAGAAGTGCTGACTTGCCTTTTATTTCCCCTTTGTGCACAAAGACATATTAACTAGTTTCCATTGATATTCTCTCGAACAATGACGCAAGTTTCTCCTTCTCTCACCGGCTGGAATATGGATTATAAACAGTAAACTGAATCATATTCAATCCACCCAGTTCTTCCTGTGGGGCTAGTTGGCGTTACCAGCAGGGGGCGGCGGTGGCAGGCGGAGCGCACGAGAGAGGCATAGAGGAGAAGCAAGTCAACTGAAACGGAAGTGGGGAGAGCCAGCGTCTTCGACGTTGGACTTGGACCTGGTCGTGTCGTTGGAAGAGCCCTGTAGTGGATCACGTGGGTGAACGTATTGAACTTGAATATATTACGGGTTATACTAGAAATATAAGCGTAGTAGCGTGTTGCATGTCCCCACTGAATAACCCTAGTGATACAATGAGTTATCCTAGAAGAAAGCGGTATAGCCAAGAGTTGGCTTATGTTAAGGTTATCCCCTCCAGCGAGGTGCCCAGCCAGCGTGGCTTGAAGAGGACGGGTGGTTAGAGGCACCCTGCGTTGTTGAATGTTTCGGCTAGCAGGAGGGCTGTCTAGGACCCACAGAGTAGCTTCAGTTAAGGTAGCCCCAGATTATTATTGCGCATCAACCCAGCACCGGCAGCCAGCAGCCTGTCTTCGCCGGCGGTCTACATCTGCTCTGCACCGGCGGTCGTCAGCCTAGCACGGGAGTTCGTCCCGTCCAGCAGAGGTCGCCATCACCCAGCACGCGCCTCCAGCCCGCTACTGCCCCTCTGCCTAACACAGCTTGCTAGCTCCTGAGACGAGAGCGTTCGACGCCATCTTACCACCCGGACAGTGGTGGTGCGGCGAGGCCGCCATCTTGGTTGAGTACACTGGCGCTTCGGTGCTCAGGATCCTATTGCACAGTACACAGTCTGGCACGCCCTACGGGCGAAGCTAATGTTGCTAACTACAGTTCATAGGGGTACCCCATAAACATTACATGCCGGCATTAGTATAGGACTTTTGTTTGGTAAAGTGGGCCCACCTTTTTCATTTTCTTTGAGTGTGATAATGTGTTTGTTCTTTAATAATATTTTCCCATCTAATTAACCCTTCCCCTGTGGGGAGGTTACCGACCTGTTGTATTATAAGTAAAGCCTTAGAGAGGTATTATCACTAGAGATGTTCCGATACCATTTTTTCCTTTCCGATCCGATTCCGATACCTAAGCTTTGGGTATCGGCCGATACCGATACTTATCCGATACCAGTGCATACATAAAAAAAAAAAAACGATATTATATAATTTTTTTATAAATATAATATATATATATTTTTTTTAACAAATACTGTTTTATATATACTGTTTTTTAGTCATAACTAGAAAGTAATGGTATTTATTCAACAACAGGTGATTGTATAGATTTGTATTAGTATCATTAATCAATGAGTATGGGGCTTCAGCACTGCAGATATACCCTACTCCAATGATCCACACGGACATTATACGTTGCTGCACTCGCTACCCACTGGCTCTGCAGATATACCCTACTCTGTCTACAAGGCTCCGTTCAGTAGCAGTCGGATCTGTTGTGATTTTTGCACAATAAATATTCAACATTCTCTTTTGAGACTCCGCCTCAGACTCTTATCATTTGGCACTAAAAGCTAAACATTGTCGCCGATATGGCTGTCCGCAACATGTCATTAATTGTGTACACGACGTGCAATTGTGCAATGACGACGTTACCGTTAGCTAGCATGAGCTACCGGTATATGGGAAGACCATAGAAGACTGTAACGTTACTGGTGACATTGTGATTTAACTTGGAATACTCCTTTGCCAACTTGCTGTACTTTGCTTGCAGGTCTGCAGCCATTATTGCTGGATTATATGAATAGCCCCAACTTTAGCCAAGGTAATGTTAAAGCTAGCTTTCGGTTAGCTGTTCAATGCTAATAACACCAGCCACCAAGCGAACCCATGAGCTCCCCGTCAACACCGCTCTGTCGGGACGATGACATTTAAGAAAGTATCTGCTGTTAAAATGACAAATGGCATTGACACTTTAATCGATTAAGCACACGTTTGTTTTATAATGCTTACTCAACAGACCACAGTGTTGTTGATAAATTACGTCATATGGTATCGGAGCGCAGCATTAGAGGGTACTCGCCGATACCGATACCAGCATTTTAGCCAGTATCGGCGGCTTTTCCGATACTGGTATCGGTATCGGAACAACTCTAATTATCACTACTATATAATTAAAGCCTGAGAGAGGTATTATCCCTGGTGCTAACCCAGACGTGGGTGATGAGTCAAGCACATTGAAGTATATTATATTTGGGTCGGCAATACCTGGTTCCATACGGTGTGGGTGTATAATATAAGTGTCTATAAGGTATTGAGTTACAAATTGGGTAATAGTAAGACTTCATTCTATTTGACCCATTGCTATTAAATCTTTGTAACTGACGATAAGTAACGATAAAGAATTAGATGGGAGTTCTGTGTGCGTGTCCATTCCTGAGCCTATTATCAACTCTTTTGGTGTGGGTAACGTTAATACAATTAACCCCTTCCTATCCAACTTCTCCCTTTTCACTATAAGGTTTTTAATGTCACAGAGGGAGGGTACTGCTTGCGGGAGGAACTAAGTTATTTTATTTACAATTCAGTCACTAGGTGTGGGAGGGTTTACGGAGGTATTGGGGAAGGTGAGAGCGAGTTGGGGAGTACTGCTGACCGCCCCGGAAAGGCGAGGAAGACCAGAGTACCAGACCAGGTTGGTAAATCCCGGGCCCCATCCACTCCCACTGCTGGCCTCCAGTTTGACGCTCCAGGCCCAAAGACGAAGGTGCAGTCAGACGGAGCTCTACTGTGTCTCGCTACCCAGTGGCTGTGCACACCCGTTCCCACGAAGCAGGGATAATCCACCCTGCTACACACAGTTTGTAACAAAAAACAGTCCCTCACCAGGAGGGACCTTTTATTTAGTTTAACAAAATCATATGTTGGGGCGGGGAAGGGAACAGGGGTAAACAGGGGAAAGTCACTAGCGGCGCCTGCCGCGTGCAGCACGGTGCTTGCCCCCACGGGGAGCCGGCCCGGAGGGACGGGTCTGGAGCGTCTGGTCACGTCGATCCCTACCGTCACCTCCGGGCGTGGTGCAGCTGGCTGCGGCGGATGAGGCACTCCCTCCACTCCTGGCCTTCTTCGACGAAGGCCCAGCAGCGGCGGCGGTGGTGGCGGAGGCAACGGTCGCGGTCCTCTGCCGGCGTTGTTTGCGTCGGCCATCACCGGTGGCATCGGGTCGGGGGAAATGGGTTGGAGCACAGCGCGCTCCTCCTCCATCTCTCTGCAGGCAGCCGTCATCTGCTGCATGGCCGACCCGAAGAGGCCAGCATCGGAGAGGGGGGCCATGAGCAGGGGAATCCTCTTCTGTTCCGGCACCCTCGCCTGCTCCAGCCAAAGGTAGCGCTATGACAGAGTGGCCAGGGCGCGCCCCTTCCTGGCGGCTATCGCCTGAAGCTGGGTAAGGTGCAGGATGGCTCCAGCCGCCTGGGCGTGAAGGTATTGTTGATGGTCGTCCAACACCGACCCGCCCGCCATCATCCCCGACATGTAGCGCGCTAGCTGCACGACGTTAGACGTCGCAGCTAGGCTCTGAGTCGCGGCGATGTACGCCTGGTCACTCCAGTTAGCCATCTGCCTAGCCGATTTCCCTTGGGTAACCGGCTTCCGCAACGGCTGCCACACCACTTCGGGACAAATAATGGATGTCGGCCCGTACTCCGACCCTGGACCAAACCCGCCACCTGCGTGACTGGCACGTAGGCGGAGGTAAGGCCAGTGATGCAGGAGATTACCTGTCCCTGTTTCACGTAGGCCTCCATTGAAGGGAAGAATGGGCAGACAACGCCCGTCTCCCTCACAGGACGACGTTGCCAGAGATGACCTATCATGTCATCAGGAACAGGTGCAGGCAGAGGCTGTGGCAACACCACGCCATTAGCGGCTGCGGCGGCCGCCATGAGCTCGGGGAACAAGACACGCAACCCCCCTTGCGCACCTCCCTCCACGTCGCCCGTGTCCCTCACGTACGGGCTGCCATGTCGGGCGCCACCATCCGACGCGTCAGATAACTGGGCATCTTGTCTCAGGGTCGGAGGTTCTAACCCAACACGGAGAACAAGGGACCCCAAGGAGACGCAACACTCCGTGCCACACCCCGAGGGGGAGAATGATACGACTCCATTGGGGCATCAAACAAGAGCGCTCTCGTTCCCTCCATATGATCCTCAGTTTCCATCGGAAATGGAGACAGAGCAAGAGCACTCTCGTTTGGCTCCAGCACCTCCCCAAAGCCAGGCCGTTCGCCCCTGCAGCTCGCCGCCCTACGACGGGAGCGAGCAGAGGAGAAGAGCCTGCATCGCAAATCCTCAACCACCAGAGAAGCCGTCGGCCTTTCGGCCGACCGTCCACTAGCGGGGGAACCAGAGCCGGAACTAGGCCATCTCACGGGAGACGGCCTTGGTTCAACGGCCCCTCGGAGAGGCAGACTCACCACCGGGCGCCGCTCGGGCGTGTCTGACTGCCACGACCGTGGAGTCAGAGCAGCCCCACAACGTAAGGCGGACGCGGCAATGGAAAAACGCTGGTGAAGGGTGACGTTGTGAGCGTTCGAACCCCCCGAAGGTGCAGACATTATGACTTAGCTTTTTCTCGAAAATTGGTGAGAGAGAGAAAAAACAAGATACAATGTCCACGTAGCTCCTTTCCAACAACTATTTCGGTCACTAAACTCAAGTGGTGTATACAGACACTTGTCGGTGGTGAAAATAGGGAAGGAGCTGTTAGTATGGCCACACCCCTGCTTATGTAGAGGAGCGGATGGGGGTGTGGCCAGGCGGATGGGTGTGTACATGTACATGTGGAGACATTTATTCAGTATCTAGGCTGTTATGGGATATGTTCCACATAGAGCGCAGAGTGTAAGCTATGACGAAATATAACTGAAGCCTTGATGAAGAACCATATATCACAAGAAGCCAAATCTCCTCTTTCCAATGGCAGAGTTAACTCTGGATTTAGACCACCAGGCGCTCGTTACAGGGCAGCAAAGACTGAATGAACTTCCGGTATGAGAGCAGACGGGTAACACACGTGCGGTGGAGCTCCTGGTCAAATGAGCGAAAAAACGGACCCGAAAAGTGATTAAAAATAAAAGATGCACACGAGAAGTAAGGAAGAGACAACGATTGTGAAGGAAAGAGAAATGGAGAACACACGAGAAGAGGAGAATTTGAAGAAACAGAGCCCCCGAAGCGAAGCCGAGAAGGGACAGGCGGAAGAAGGGGGAGGTCCCGCTGAGGCAGACACGGGAATACCAGGATGGGCCGTGGTCATGCAGGCCGGGATATTGGAGACCATAACAGCGACGATAAAACTGAACACGGACACGATAAGGAACGATATTGGGAAGTTACGGGAGGAATTGAGGAAGGAACAGGAGGACTTCAGAGGTGAAATGAATACAGAACTCAAAAGGGTGGATGAGAAGATGGCGGAACAGGACAGAAACGTAACAGAGTTACAGACTAGAACGGCGCAAACGGAGGAATGGAACACAGAGATACACGAGGTGTTAACGTGTGCGATTCAAAAACAAGAACAGATGGAGACAAAGATATCGGACATGGAGGGGAGGTCACGGAGAAATAACATCAGAATATGGGGATTGAAAGAAGGAGTCGAAGGGGAATCGGTGACCCAATATGTGGAAAAGCTGACAAGGAACAACTGGAGGTGACGGGACTAGAAAAAAAGGAGATACAGATCGAGGGGAAAAGACTGTTGTTTGATCACGATTACTCGACAGCGGTAGCAATAACACGCAGGTCCTACGCGGGACTGAAGAGAATTCTGAAAGAAAACGGAATGAAATTCCAATCACCCATGACCTCGCTAAGGATTCACTGGAAGGAAGGGACGGTGACGTACGTGACGGCGCGGGAGGCGGCGGAGGAGATGAGGCGACGGGGGATGCAGATGGCGGAGGACGGAGAAGGAAGGGGACAGGAGGGCCAGACGCTGAACCTGCAGCAGAGATTGGAGAAAGCATGCAGATGGACCAGAGTAGGAGATCGAAACCCGGGAGAGGAGGGAGGAGAGAGGAGAAGGCCGAGGTGAGACGTGACAGACCGAAGGCGGAGACGGACGAGGAGGCCAGAGACGGAGAAGGAGGGGAGAGGAGGCGGGAGGAGACGAACGGATGAGTACACGCACAAGAGATTGAAAAAACTATCCAAATAGAGACAAAATATAGAAACTGAAATAACATATACATAAACACACATTCCCAGGTAGAGGCAGGATATAGGAACGAACATAACGTATACATGGACACATAATACACATGCTGATGGAGGAAATAAATAGAAATATAATTAGGTATGATAGACGGAACACAGAAAATATTGAAACAAATACATAGACACACGCTGCAAGTAACACAGTTGGAAGGGATTAAGGAGATAAATGGACATCACATAGAAAATAGAGGGGAGGAAAAGAAAGTAAGAAGGGGTACACAGAAGACACCACACACGGGTTTGGGAGGAAGGAGGGACATTGGCACATATGAGCCACATTGAGAGGGACCTAGGAAATGGGGGTCTTTGATCAGAATGAAGGACAGAGCGCTTTTGACCAGGAGCTCGACAGCAATAGAAACAGTAAGAAGGCTGGACAAATATGACGAGCGGTTGGGGGTAAAGGTTTCAAATCCCCAAGCCGTCAGGAGGAGGCCTCTCACTAGGAGAGCAATTACTCCTCACCCACCAGCAGGGGACAGGGGGGGACACAGGGACCCCCCGAACGCCTTGGGAGCACTTTATGTAAAGTTTATGTTTTTTATTTATGTTAATCATTATATGTATTCGGTGAAGAGAGCGGAGGCTACAACCGGAGGGGGGAATGAATGTGACATGGGGGGGACTGACAGACGAAAGAAGAAGAAAGATGACAATGGTTAAAGGTATAAAAATGATGTCGTTAAACGTTAATGGAATGAATAATACGATAAAGAGGGGCAAAGTGATGTTGAAATGTAAAAAAAGTGAGATGGAAGTGATTTTTCTGCAGGAGACACATTTGGTAGCACAGGATCATGAGAAACTGAAGAGATTTGGATATGAAAATGCATACTATAGTTCCTTTAAACGGAACCTGAGGAGAGGAGTAATCACGTTAATCAAAAACACAGTCAAATTTGAATTGATCAAGGAAGTAAGAGACAAGGAGGGAAGGTTTGTTCTGGTGAAGGGAAAAATGGAGGGTCAAATGATTACGTTAGTGAATGTTTATGCACCCCCAGAGAGTGAGAGGGATTTATATGAGACCATTTTTGATATGATAGTGATGGAACTAGAAGGGATAGTGATATGCGTGGGAGATTTTAATGTAGTACTGAATCACGACCTAGACACCATGAGTACTAGAAAAGGACGGGCACCAATCAGTAGATATATGAATATTCAGATGACGGAAATGGGAATTACAGATGTTTGGAGGGGGATGCACGCCATGGACAGGGAATACACACATTACTCACACCCGCACATGACATATGCGAGAATAGACTACTTTTTGATGACGACGGGGGACAGTTACATGGTACGGGAGAGCAGAATAGGAGTAGCGGACATATCGGATCACAGTGCCATATATCTGACAGTAGATCTAGAAGGGAGACGGAGGAACATGATCTGGAGACTAAATGTAGGAATATTAAATAACAAGGGGGTGGTGAGTCAGATCAAGGAGGAGATAGCCAGGTATAAGGAAGAAAATGACAACGGGGCGGTAGATCCGAACATTCTATGGGACACACTGAAGGTGGTGATAAGGGGGAAATTGATGGAGAAGACAGCAATGCTGAAGAAGGCCAGAACGGAGACATATCACAATCTGATAGGGAAGCTGAAGAAGCTAGAGGGGAGACACCAGATATCAAAAGAACAGGAAACGCTCGGAGAAATCAAAGAAGTAAAGGCCAGGATAAATAGGGAATTATTGACGGAAATAGAAAAGAAAGCGAGGTTCATGAAACAAACGTACTATGAAGGGGGACCAAAAGCGACCAGACTGTTGGCTAGGAGAATTAGGACGCAACAGAAGTTGAACACGATACACACAATAAGGGATACAAAGACTAATGAAATATTGAGAGACCCAGCCGAAATAGAGAGGACATTTAGAGAATACTATGAGAAACTATACACACAGCCAAAAGCAGCGGGAGAAGAGGAAATAGAAGCATATCTGGAGAAGCTAGAGTTAACATCGATAGGGAAAGAACAGAATGAAGAATTAAATAAAATAATTACGGAACGAGAACTGGAAGAGGCAATTAGTAGAGCTAAAAACAACAAATCTCCGGGGAGCGACGGATTCCCATCGGAATTCTACAAGACATTTAGAACGGAATTAGCACCCATGTTAGGGGCGGCGTTCAGACACACGATGGAAGAGGGCTAAATGCCCCCCTCGTGGAAGGAAGCCATAATCACCACGATACCGAAGGAAGGGAAGGATAGAGAATTATGTAGTAGTTTCAGACCTGTGTCCATACTCAACGTGGATTACAAGATGTATACATCGATAATATCAAAGAGATTTGAGACGTTTATGCCAGACATTATAGATGAAGATCAAACTGGATTTATTAAAGGGAGACAGACACAGGACAACGTGAGAAAGACATTACACATAGTAGAGGAGATACAAAAACAAGGTGGTAGCGCGGTACTGATTAGCCTAGATGCAGAAAAAGCATTCGACAGTGTGAGCTGGACATTTTTATATAAAACATTGATGAGGTTCGGACTGAACGGGAGGGCGATGAAGATGATCAAGGCGCTATATCAAGAACCGACAGCGAGGGTTAAGGTGAATGGCAGCCTGACGGATAGAATCAGATTAGAGAGGGCTACCAGACAGGGATGTTGTCTCTCACCAACGCTCTTCGCCGTTTTCATAGAACCACTGGCGCAACTGATCAGACAGACCGAGGACATCAAGGGAGTAAGGATAAAGGGAACGGAATATAAACTAGGCCTATTTGTGGACGACGTGATAGTATACATGAGACAACCAGACAAGAGCTTCCCGGCACTGATGGATCTACTGAAGGAATATGGCCACTACTCAGGATACAAACTAAACGTGACAAAGACACAGACCTTAGCATGGAACTATACCTCAACGACGGAAATTAGGGAACAGTACGGGATAAGATGGGACATGGACAAGATTAAATACTTAGGGGTGAACATCACGAGAGGGGTGGGGAAACTGTTTGAGGCGAACTATACACAGATAAATCAGAACATCAAGAGAGACTTAGAGAGATGGACAGTAATGCCCTTGGACTTCAATTCAAGAATAGAGGTCATTAAAATGAACATACTATCAAGGTTACTGTACCTGTTCCAGTCACTACCGATACAAATACCACAGAATAAATTCAGGGAGTGGGACAGACTGATATCGAGGTTCATATGGGCGGGGAGAAGACCACGGTCAGATATAAAACACTACAACTACCAAAGGAAGAGGGAGGGATGGCAGTACCCAGCCTACAAGATTATTATTATGCAGCGCAACTGAGAGCAGTGATGTGCTGGTGTAACGACAAATATGAGGCAAGATGGAAAGACATTGAAAAAGAAGGGGAGGGATACAAGGTACAAGCTCTGGTGGGAGATAGGGAACTGTTCAAAGAAAAAGAGGGACTGTTAGACCCTATCACCAAATGCACCTTGACCATATGGAACAGAGTAGTAAAAACACACAAATTAGAGAAGCAGTCAGGGGTTCTGAGATGGATAGCACATGACAAGAGATTCAAACCAGGGAGGCTGGACCATGGATTCAGGAGGTGGGAGAGGGGGGGGGGGGGGGGGGGGGGGCAACAGCGATATGCAAAATGATAGAGAAGGGGGAAATGCAAACACTACAAAAATTAAAGGAGAACTTTGGACTAGAAAACAGGGACCACTTCAGATATCTACAGATTAGAGATTACTATAATAAAGAAATAAGAGGGGACAAGGAAGAAGAACAGAATGGAATAATTAGGATGATAGTAAGGGCATACGAAGGAGGGAAAGGAAGGGTAATATCAGCACTGTACCGGGCTATAATGACCAGCAAGGGACACACGACCGATTATATAAGGGAGAAATGGGAGAGAGAACTAGAGATAGGAATAACAGGGAAGGAACATATGCGAGGTGCAACATTCAACAACAGGATCGAGGATATGGAAAGAGTTTGGATGGAAAAACATAATCAGATTCTTTATAACCCCAGAGCTGAAGGGAAAATATGCACCAACACAAAGAGCATGCTGGAGGATGTGTGGGAAGGAGGGGGCAAATCACACACACATATTCTGGGGATGTCAGAAGCTGAAGGGGTATTGGGAGGAGATAGGGGAGGCAATGATCAGAATATTAGGATACGGGTTACCACAAACAGGACTGGTGCTTTACTTAGGAGACCTGACACACGAGGGAATACAAGGGGGGGACAAATATTTAATAAAGATAATGTTGATAGCGGCCAGAAAAGCAATAACAAGACTGTGGTACAAAGAAGACCCACCGACAATAGCACAATGGGTAGGAATAGTGGAGGAGATACAGGATATGGAGAGGATAACACACATGCTGAGGTTACAGAAAGAGAAATTTGGAGAAAGATGGGGAAAGTGGGAGGATTACAAGGGTAACGAAAACGACATCACAGAGGAAGAACCAAATGCATCACAAGAGGACGAAGGGTAAAGGAGGAAAGAGGTTCAAGGAGGGTCTCTGAACCCATGTCACACACTTTTGACTTAGTTAGCATTTTCTGATTTTATTTTAAATTTTTTTGGGTATTACAATTGTATTATATTTTTTGTACTTTATTATTTATGTCTGTTTAACAATCTTGTATTATGGGTTCCATTTTTGTGTAAGTGTTGTTTGTCTATAAATGTTAATAAAAATTTAAGTAAAAAAAAAAAGACTGTGAATGAAGTACAGTTACTTTGTATAATGTCCATAGCTCCGCCATTTTTTATCGGATTGCAACAAGTTTATTTCCGAGACGTTCACAGAAAGGTAAAGAAACAATATACGTTGTATTTTATGGCAATAACATTGAGGTTTGTTCGACCCACAATTTTCACATCAATAAAAGAAAAATGGTGTGAGTTGGGCAATGTAGTTTTATGAAATGTAGACGTCCATTCAAAGCCCTTGGTCTCCTCTTTCTTAGGACTACAACGACTTCCCACCCACAAAGCAGGCAACTCCTTGGATCTCATATTTTCCCGTAACTCCAGCATCATTAACACCACAGTAACTCCCCTACATGTATCTGACCATTCCTTCATATCCTTCTCACTAACTCTCATGCTTAACCGAAAGGTCTTCACCCCAACTCAAACCGTCTCACTCAGATGCAACCTGCCCTCCATATCCCCCTCCACCCTCTCCTCTGACATACTATCCGCTCTACCTTTGAGTGACACCTTCTCTGCTCTCTCCACAGAGATGGCAACCTCCACCCTCCTCTCAGCCCTTGCAACCTCCTTCGACAAGCTCTGTCCCCTCGTTGAGAAACCTGCCCGCCGTTCCCCACCCAGTCCATGGCTGACAGATCCAGTGAGAGAACAAAGACAGGTCCTGAGAGCAGCTGAAAGGAAGTATAGAAAGTCACGCCTCACTGCTGACATCGACACATATCACAACCTCTTGTTAACATTCTCCAAAACCATTAATAATGCCAAAGCTTCTTTCTTTCACCATAGGATCGAGGCCTCTGCCAAGAATCTTCGCAAACTGCATGCTACCATGTCCTCCCTCCTCACTCCCCCCCCACCCCCCCCCCCTCCCTCATCTTTCTCTGCCGAAGACTTTGCGATCTTCTTTGAGGAAAAAGTGGAGAACATCCGCAGCTCCTTCTCCCAACCCCCACCCATTCCAAATGCTGAATTGAGAACCTCATCCTTCACTCTGTCATCTTTCTCTCCCATTACAGAAGCCGAGACCCTGACACTGGTAACATCGAACCGTGCGACTACATGCCAGCTGGACCGGCTACCTTCCCCACTCCTCCAGACCATAGCACCAGACATCCTCCCATTCCTAACTGCAACCATCAACTCCTCACTCAACTCGGGGGTGGTCCCCACCTCCCTAAAACAAGCCAGAGTCACGCCCCTCATAAAAAAACCATCCCTGAACCCTACCGTCATAGGCAACTACCGTCCTGTCTCTCTTCTCTCCTTCCTTTCTAAAACACTTGAGCGTGCTGTATCCAACCAACTTACTGCTTATCTCTTACAGAATGACCTCCTAGACCCTAATCAGTCAGGCTTCAGGACTGGTCACTCCACAGAGACAGCCCTCATTGCGGTCACAGAGGCACTTCACTTAGCAAAAGCGAAAGGCCTCTCCTCTGTCCTAATTCTCCTAGATCTATCTGCAGCCTTCGACACAGTCAACCACCAGATCCTCCTCACGGCCCTCGCAGGAATGGGACTGGCTGGCTCTGCGCTGACATGGTTGTCATCATACCTCAATGACCGCTCCCACCAAGTGTCATGGAGAGGGACCCTGTCGGCCACCCGCCCCCTGCGGACGAGTGTCCCCCAGGGCTCGGTTTTAGGACCCCTTCTCTTCTCCCTCTACACTAAATCACTGGGTAACATTATCACGTCTCATGGCTTCTCCTACCACTGTTATGCCGACGATACTCAACTCTTCCTCTCCTTCCCTCCCTCAGATATCCACGTCTCTGAGCGGATCTCGGCCTGTCTGTCCGACATCTCCGCCTGGATGACGACCAACCACCTCAAACTGAACCTAAGCAAAACAGAATTGCTCCACCTGCCGGCCAAATCCTCCCCCCTGACCGACCTTTCCATCACAGTCGAGAATGCAGCTGTGACCGCGTCCCTGACCGCCAAGAACCTTGGGGTTGTCCTCGACGACCAGTTGAACTTCTCTGCTTACATCGCAGCGACAACCAGAACCTGCCGATTCCTCCTGAGCAACGTCAGAAGGATCCGCCCCTTCCTGACAAAAGAAGCCACCCAACTCCTCGTCCAATCAACAGTCATCTCCCGCCTCGATTACTGCAACGCACTGCTCGCTGGCCTCCCTGCCACTGCCACTAAGCCTCTTCAACTCATTCAGAACGCAGCGGCCCGCCTGATCTCAAACCTACCGAAGTCTGCCCATGTCACCCCACTTCTTAGGGACCTGCACTGGCTCCCCATTGCTGCACGAATCCGCTTCAAGGCCCTCGACCTAGCATACCGTGCGGCAAAGGGAACTGCTCCCGCCTACCTCCGGTCAATGGTCTCTAACTACACACCCTCAAGACCCCTACGCTCTGCATCTTCTGGCCGCCTCAGACCTACTCCTATCCAAGCTCCGGGAGGGTCATCAAAGAGAAGTCGCCTATTCTCAGTCCTTGCCCCACAATGGTGGAATGAACTACCCACCCCAGTTAGGACAGCCGAAACACACCAAATCTTTCGCCGTCGACTAAAGACGCACTTCTTCAACCATTATCTGAATTAAAAAAAATTAAAATTAAAAATCTAACCCTAACTAACCATACTGTCATGCACTTGTCCTAATAAACTAACCTACACTGTAGCACTCAACACTTTGATGAACATTGTTACTCAGCTGATAGAGTTGTGCCCTTCCTGATGGCTTGTCGTACAGAACTTGTAAGTCGCTTTGGATAAAAGCGTCAGCTAAATGACTAAATGTAAATGTAAATGTAAATGATGGCTTCCTGTCCCCCGAAAAACGTCCATATTCAGGTGCAATGCGCAGAGATTTTTATAGGCTCATATTTTGCTAATAACAGTTCAAATCATTGGTAAAAAACATAGTGCTGGAAATATACACTTTGACTGCTGTTTTGATAGGGTTAGGGTCTTTACTCTTGGCTACATACAAAAAAAAATCAACATCACTTAATACGGACTGTATTGATCTATGTGTGATGTGAAATATATCTTGACCCGGTACCGATTGGGCATAATTGGTTCAAACAAACCTACACCATGATGGCTGGTAAGAGCAGTGGAGAAAGGGTCTCTCGTTTTAGATAGAAGTGCATCTCTCTCAAATCAAAATAACATGTCGGTTCTTGCTATTATGTAACATTACGGATTACGGATTACGGAAATTAGTAGTTTTATCCACCATAGGCCTACTGTATCACAAGTGAAATAAAAAGTGTTGCAGTCACCTCATAAGACATTACATACATAATTGACCGATCCCAAACTACACCCTCCAATCACAGCCATTGCTTTCCTCAGTCACGCTAAGCTTTCTTCCCTACCCTCCAATCACAACTGTTGCTTTCCTTTCAAGCTAAGAGAGGGTGGATCTTGGGATCGGTGTATAACATAAAAATAACATACAATAAAAACTCTATGTCATGAGTACAAAGTGCTTTGTGTTTTCTCTCATAGAAATTTGCTACATAGAAAGTTATTATGTCTTTCATAACCATCCAACCAAAACATTTGCAATGGTTTCCAAATGTAGAGTGCAATATAAATTGAATGTATTATTATTATTATTATTATTATTATTATTATTATTATTATTATTATTATTATTATTATTATTATTATTATTATTATTATTTTCGTCCCAGCGTAATGGCTGCATGCACCATACGTTAACTAGCAGGATGAAAAGATTAAGGAAGGTTCGTAATGTTGAGGGCTTACCGGAGGATTGTTTTTCCCTGGATTCTCCGGAGCTTGTTTCGACGACGCATGAGACCTGTGCTGGTGGTTCCTCGGCTGACGGCGACGGACCGAGGGGCAGCGTACAAGGTTTGACTAGCGGGTCGGCTTGTACAAAGGTGAGGTCTGTGTCAGTAGGCATCGATGTCGGTGTTGGTCGTGCTGTGGAGTATGTTTCGGCACCAGGGCCGGGGCGGCTTGGCGATCGTTCCACTGTAGTGGGCGATGTCCTGGCGATCCTGGAACATGCTGTTGACGCTAATGCTACTACTGCTTTTTCTGCTGACACTGATGTTGACGCTGGAATGTCTAATAATCCCCGCCGCGGGATTCCGCTTTTCCCTCCTCTTGCCAGCTTCATTAATGAAGGTCAGTCGGTGGTGGATGTGGGGGGGTTCGCTGAGCTCTATTTACCTTTTTTACGGGTGAAGGGGCTGACAACGGGGTGCAGGCCGGGGGTACCTTGGCTAAGCAGCCAGGTAGCTTCTTTTCGGCTCGGAGGGTGGCAGTATGGACGAATGAGTGGTATACTGCTGCAGGATGGCATTTAGCGGCGGCCAGTGTTATGACTCAGCTGGCTACTTTCCTATCCAAGATTGTAGGTCTTTGGGTCCGACCGACATTGTAAACGTGATTCATGTTTGTGGTGTTATAGAGATCTTGACTCAGTTGCAAGCTATAACTGCGGGGAGGATTCGGATGCTATCGACTTTGGTTGTTAGGCATGTTTGGTTGGAGCAGTCTCCTCTTGGGGAAGAGGATAGGTTTTCTCTCCTCACGACTCCTTTTTCCACAGATAGTCTTTTTGGGCGTTCTGTGGAGGCGCAGGCGGTTATTGATCTGGGTCCTACACCGCCTCACGCTGTGCAGCCAGAGGTGGGAGCACGGTCTCGTCAACGACTGTGGCGAGATCCTCGACAGGCGGCCATGTTTCCCCCGCCAGTGGTGCCCTGGTTGGAGAGTCAACAGGGTATCGCGAGGCCGACAGCCTTGGCGGCCGAGGGATCGGCCATTTTGGGTGATTTCGGGTTTGGTAAACCAACCCGTCGTCATTTTGCCGCCAGCAGCCCGCTCCCCGTTCAATCCGCTCTCTGTTACCCTCAGAAGCGGGGCTCTGAGCGTTCTCCTTTGGCTGCGGGCCGCGAACCTTCATTGAAGCATATGCGGCCCCATTCTTCGCTTCTCATGGGGGCAGGGGCTGACACCCAGTTGATGGCTGAGCCTGGGTCTGTCCGTGAGAATGTTCCATCGTCGCGTGGTTCCTACACCGCAGGTTGTGGGTGGGTGGAACCTGGTGTTACAGCTGCCACTAGCTTCAGTGGTCAGCAGGGGGACTCGGTGCCTCTTCTGTTGAATGCTCAGCAGGGGTTACCCCGGCTTCGCCCTCGCCAGGCGAGGTATCGCGCTGTTGCCTCCCACTCCCGTCAAACCGGCAGTGGTCTGCAAAGGAGAGGCGAGCGTGATTTGAGTGGTAGCAATATCACTGCAGGGCTTCGGCATGTAGGAGCCCATGGGGTCCTCATGCCTTGCGTGTCTAGCTGCGGAACAACTCCTCAGCATGCGCTGGAGGGGTGTTCAGGGGGCGAGTGTGTGTCCACAAGTTTGATGACAGCTCCTCCCGTATCAAACCGGCCCTTTCTGTCGGGGTCCCCCCTTGGGTGCTTTGCACGACGGGGGGGGGACCGGGCCAACTATCTACTGTTCCTTGCGGCCCAGCGTCAGTTGACGGCGGGGGCGCTGTGGGATTATATTCACATATGGCGACGAGAATGCCCTGTGAGTCAGTGGATGCAGAGAACGTTAGAGGCGGGGCTGGTTTTGCAGTTCACACAGCCCCATCCTCCGTTCTTGGTGCCGACCCTATTATTAGGGGCAGACGCAGTGACAGCCCTGGCCGACGAGATCCAATCTCTGTTGGCGAAGCAGGCCGTCGTTGTGGTCCCGAGCGAGGATGCAATGTCAGGCGTCTACTCCCGTTATTTTCTGGTGCCCAAGAAAACAGGGGGGGTCAGACCTATACTGGATCTGTCCGCGTTCAATCGGTTGATTGTAGCGAGACCGTTCAGGATGTTGACCGTCCGACTCCTTCTGCTTGCTGTCAGGAGGGGGGACTGGTTCACCTCCATAGACCTGAAGGATGCGTATTTTCACATTCCTATTTTCCCTCCTCACAGGAAGTTCCTACGGTTCCTGTTTCAGGGCGTAGCGTACGAGTACCACAGAATGCCGTTCGGTTATTCTCTGGCTCCCCGCACATTCACCAAGTGCGTGGCGGCTGCTCTGGGGCCTTTACGTCGTCGGGGGATACGAGTCCTATTCTATCTCGACGACATTTTACTCCTCAGCCGTTCAGAGGAGGTTGCCAGGTCTCATACTCGGCTAGTGGTGGAATTCCTCACCAGCCTGGGTTTTGCTGTGAATTGGAAGAAGAGTACACCTCTTCCCAGTCAACAGGTGGAGTACTTGGGCTTGACATTGAGGTCGAGACCCATGCTTGCGACCCTCTCGGAGCGGCGTCGGGAGGAACTCCGTCGCGCGCTCGAGGGTCTCCGTCTGGGAGGGACGGTTACGGCGCTGCAGGTGATGCGTCTGCTGGGCCTTATGTCAGCTGCTCACACGGTGGTTCCTCTTGGCCTCCTCTTTATGAGGAGGATACAGAGGTGGTTTCTCTCTTTGAGAATAGATCCGGTGAGGGGCAAAGGGAAATGGTTGACGGTTCCTTTTTCGATATGGGGAGATCTCGCCCATTGGAAGAGGCTGGGTATCCTCTCCATTGGGGTCCCCATGGGCAGCAGGGGCTCACACGTCACGGTCTTCACCGACGCCTCTCTCACAGGTTGGGGAGGGATGTGTCGGACCCATGCAGTGGGGGGCAGCTGGACAGGTCATGCTGGCCCGGCTACCCTGCATATCAATGTGTTGGAGTTGAAGGCGGTTCTTCTGGTCCTCAAACGGCTCCACGGCTTGGTGGTAGGCAGGCACGTTTTGGTCAGGACGGACAATGTGACGGCGGCGGCGTATATCAACAGGCAGGGTGGGACTCGTTCCGCCCGCCTGCTCCGGGCGACGCACGAACTGTTGCTATGGGCATCCCGCAGGCTGCGCAGTCTGAGGGTGCTCCACGTTCCTGGTACGGAGAATGTGGGGGCGGTCTTCGTCGCGAAGAGTGGGAACTCCGCCCCGACATAGTCAGACAGATCTGGGATCGGTTCGGGGAGGCCTCGGTGGATCTGTTTGCGTGCCGACGTTCTCACAAGTGCCCGTTGTGGTTCTCGCTCAGTCGAGCAGATCATCCCCCCTTGGGGGTGGATGCCTTCTCGACCTTTCCGTGGCCGCCCGGTCTTCTGTACGCCTTCCCTCCGGTACAGCTGTTGAGTCAGCTGTTGGAGCGGATACGGAGGGAGCGCAGGACGGTGATCCTGGTCGCGCCGGACCGGGGCACGTCAGTGTGGTTCCCGGTCTTAATCCAGCTTCTGGTCGCTCCTCCTTGGGTCATTCTGTGGTCAGCGACGGCCCTCTCACAGCACAACGGAGTGTTTTTCCAGCCTCCGGTGTTGGGTCAACGCCTGGTGGTGTGGCTGGTGGGAGGGTGAGTCTGGAGAGGATGGATCCCTCGGTGGTTGATACCATCCGGTGTGCGCATGCTCCCTCCACTGTTGCGGTTTACGCGGGCAGGTGGCGTGCGTTCCAAGAGTGGTGTAAGGGGGGGGGCTGGGACCCAGTCTCCTGCCCCCTGGATGCTGTACTGAGTTATCTCCAGTCTCTTGGTAGGCTGTCGGCTTCGACGGTGAGGGTATATGCGGCAGCTATATCCTCCTATCATGAGGGTTTTGAGGGGACTGTTTTGTTCAGCCACCCTCTTGTGAAGCGTTTCCTGCTTGGCGCTCGACGCGTTAAGCCGGTGCAACGCTCCTTGGCTCCGACTTGGGATCTTCAGTTGGTCCTCGGTCGGTTGTCCTTGGCCCCGTTTGAGCCTCTCGAGCAGGCGCCTTTGGGACAGCTGTCCTTCAAGACCGCGTTCCTACTGGCTGTCACTTCCGCTAAACACGTAGGTGAGCTCTGTGCTCTCTCGGTACGTCCAGAGTGCCTGTCTTTTCGGACCGATTGCGGTGCCACTCTGCGACCTAATCCTGCTTTCGTGCCTAAGAATATCCGGAGTTCCTTCCGCTCCCGGGATATTGTGGTTCAGGCTTTTCGTCCTCCTCACCACACTAGTGAGTTAGATGCGGGCCTTCACCTGTCATGTCCAGTCCGTGCTTTGGGGATTTACCTCAGCCGTACTCAGGACTTCAGGGTTACCGACCAGCTTTTTGTCTGTTACGGTGGGGCTCGTGTTGGTAAGGCACTGTCGAAGCAGCGCCTGTCCCATTGGTTGTGCGAGGGTATTACCCTCTGCTACACGTTGGCTGGGCAGGATCCCCCTGGGGGCATCAGGGCGCACTCCACTCGTGGGGTGGCTGCCTCTGCCGCTCTCCTGGGTGGGGCCTCGGTGGAGGACATCTGTGCTGCGGCTTCATGGTCCTCCCCGGGCCCCTTTGTAAGGTTTTACCTCATGGACATGACCGGGAATTCTGTCTCCCAGGCGGTTCTGGGGTCTGTGGCCTTTCCTGCTTCCCGTCCTTTGGTCGGGTAGCAGGAGTGTATGGGTATGGGCCACAGTGTGTTGAGTCACACGTGGTTCCGCATGTACGGTGTGTTCAAGGGGTTCTAGTTCCCTCTTGTTTGCATTCAGGTGGAGTTGACTGCGCCCCCCCTTCATTAGGAAGGATGGGGTGACAGGGCTCCCCGCACCCCTTGATGTGGGCTTACGGGTCCTCAGGGGGTACATTTGTCGGGTCTCGCGTCCACTCTTCCCCATATCTCATAAGGCTCAGAGCGGGACGCGAAAGCAAATACGATATATAACGATAGGTTATGTAGATAACCTAGTTATATTAGTATTGGCTGAGCGTCCCGCTCTGCGCGGCCCTGAGTTCCCTCTTGAGGGATCTTTTCCTGGGACGGGATTTGGCGAGGAAGGGTGTTTTGGTGACCAGAGTCACGGTTATATGGGCGGTGCCACCATGGGGGCGGGGCCCCATACAGGTGGGGTGCATGTAGTTGTTTCGTGGGAGATACAGTAGGTATCATAGGAGATAAGGGGTATCTCATAAGGCTCAGAGCGGGACGCTCAGCCAATACTAATATAACTATTATCGTTAATCTTAACACAATGGGGACGAACAACGTATATATCCGTGTTTCGATTCCACCCGTTGTGGACAGAAGCATGGATAAATCTGTGGCAAGTTGTTATTGCTTTTATTCCATATTAATAACCTATTCAAGGTCGCCGAGCGGCACTGCAGATTTACCCTACTCTATGAATTCGAGAAGGTGCAATACCGGCCAGATCCTCTTAGGGGCGCTATCGCGATAATGCAGTTTGCCCTGTGGCTGAACGGATCAATCTTTTTTTTTTACTTTCAATGGAGATTTCAGTTAGCAGGATTCTAGATGTGCAGCATGTAGCTTGGATTACGTTTTGCATCGCAGATTTCACCATGCAATAAGGGGATTTATCATCAGCCAATGGACATATCGATCTACCAGATGACGATCGATAACGGGGAAATGCTCGGGGGGATCCCACTGGAACACGGTAAGATCTTTTTCACGTAAAGTACATCCCGATCGGGCCTTGTTTTGATAGCCATCCAGGCGTTCGGCCTATGAGGCTAATGAGGCTAACGCGGTTATTGGTAATCGATAATCAGAAACGATGTGTCCCCCCCCCCCTTTCATGCATACATGCGTGAGGATCGTGCCGGTCATATGCAGTTTGAGTTTTAACTGGAGCGTATCTATAACCGAAATGCCATTGGATTTAACGTTATTAGCTATTAGCCCATTATCTCGGCTTCCAGGAAATATACTAGACCAAATCCAGTATAATGCTTATATTCACGGCGCTATAAAATGAGAACGTATTGATGAAAAAAATATTTCTTTAAGCCATTTTGAAGGGACGGTTTATGGTCTCAATTCACAATGAGAATGGACAGATAGCAATACTATAACGTATAGATTTAGCTCTACAAACAGCCCCACGTCTGTTTACATTTCACGGTCCTCTTGAGATTAATTAGACTCATCCCAGTGGCCGCGAAAGTGTTAATAAGACAATAGTTCTTTAATGTTGGTTACCATTATGTAAACAGGCCGTGTTTCTTCAGACACCCAGTAAGGAATTGTTTACTCAGAATGTTCTGAATGTCATTCTATACAAGAAGATTAGAGGCTTGGGGTGGAGTTTAAGAATGTTGTACACTGGTCTCTAGGGGCTCATTAGCTGTCAAAATATCATCTTCATTAGCCTTGATTCAAACGTTGCTAATGAGATCAAGTATGCACTGCGAGCTCTGAACATCATTTGCCATGGGTTATTTAAACATACAGTATAGGAGATACATCGACGGTAGCTGTAGGATGTGGAGACACTAATGTACAGGGCATGACATCTCTCAAACTGGTCACAGATGCTAAGGGATTATAATTTAGCTGCCAAAGCAGGTTTTAGAATAGAAAAGAAAATAACACAGGTTGGCCACCTGCTAAAGTGGATTTTAGAATTAAAGGAACACGCCAACATTTTGGGAAATTAGCTTACCGTCTTCTCCAGAGAGAGACAAGAAAATAGATGAATGAATGAAAACTTTATTTAACAGATTGCAGAATGGGTACAATACAGTACGGCTCAATACACACAATTGTTAACTCAATCAGCGCTAGAGGGTGCTGTGTACTGTGTTGGTTAAAAGGCCGACGCTTTACAAAATAGGGATACGTGGCTGTGTTTCCATAGGCATTGTCCAACTAACACCTCTCCCGAAGGCTAACTGGTCATGTCCGCTTCCATTCATTGTGCTAAGCTAGGCTAACATGCAGCCAGATAGCTTTCTACTGAACATACAGAGAGGAAACAGGTATCAATCTTCTTGTCTCTCTATGCTAATTTCCCAAAATATTGGCATGTTCTTTTAAGCCAAATAGAAATATCTGTATCAGCCATATTAAACAAATGGTTGGCCCCACCACCAGAAAATATTATATAGCCATGCAGACATTTTCTGTTCTCTCTTTGATTGACTGAGCTCTTGATAGGCCTACACCAGACAACGGGTAAATGTGAGTTTTTAAGTTTGTTTACATTCAAAATAACACCGGAGTAAAATTAATCTCTATTATATGACTTTTGGATTTGATTATTGCCATTTACAATTAAGAACATTCCAAATGTCTATCAATCTACAGATCAAACTCTTCAATAATATACCCCCACATTGAAATGTTTTTAAAACCTCTGGGTTTTAACCAGCTATTGGCTAGTGGCTGGTGTTGTTGATATGAAACCCTTGATATTGTGAGAGACAGTGTTAGTAACACAGAGATGATTAATCTTCACATGATTGCCTTGAGCTCATAATGGGTGAATAGCAGTTTATGTCAAAACACCAATCAGACTGTGCATTGATGACCCTGTCTGGAACAACAACTTATTAAATATACATCAACACAACATTAGCTACTGCTATTAGAGCTGCCGCGGTATTGATATTTTCCTTACCGCACGAATTTGCGAAATATTTCCTACCGCCGCGGTTATTACCGCAGTGCGCACAAAAAAAAAAAAATTTGAATGCATTTTTTATTTTTTTAGTAGTCTACTCTTATAGCCTGCCTCTAGTCTAATGGCGCTTTTCCACTGCATAGTACCTACTCGACTCGACCCGCTTTAGGCACCTGGTACTTCGTTCCTTTTCCACTGCAGCCAGGTACTACTCCGTTTGTCTCCGACGTGGGGATGCAGGCGGGGCCGCTCGCTTGTGTACACTGAAAGCTCCGTGGGCATAGATGTCCGAGGGCTTGCAGCAAGCCAGAGTTTAACACAGTTTCAATCAATCAATCAATCAATCAATCAATAACAACATTAACCAGACTCTCGTTGCGTCTATTCTGCCAAAGCTAACTTTACCTCTCATTGTGTATTCTACCAAGCAAACCCGGGTTTAACGTTACCTCTCGTGTATATCGGCTGACGGTAGTATTAGGCTAATAATAACAACAACAAACTTAACACATCAGCGATCTTGTTGTGACACTAAACTCTCCGCTCGGTGGTAAATTGGGTTGATGTCGGTTTTGTTTCATCAATAAATAAGGCAGAATACACAGTGAATCCATTCTTTTTTGTTTATTGCTTGGTTCTGTCGCAAACAAATCCTGAATGAAATGCATCCTTAGCGAGGCAGTAAAGATGGCGGCGTTCTGTTTTCGTTCAGAGGCTACAAAGTGTGACGCGTCTCTCTTCTGACCAGTCAGTGGTCTGCAATGTTTCACATGTCTTTTCTGGTACCACTTCTACCCAATAGGGTCGCTTGGAACCGAGTAGGGTATATCTGCAGAGCCGCAGGCCGCAAGCCAACTTTATTATTATGATAAAAAAAACAGCGGTGACGCGGTATTCAGCCTAACTCTGCGGTGAGCGTGATGCAACAGCGATACCGCGGTAATGCGGTTATCGCGGCAGCTCTAACTGCTATAGTCGCAGATATTTATGATATGTGAAGCGTGCATGTGTATTGGCCTAGGGGTGTATTGTATACTAAGGGTGCTCCTGGCAAGGATGTGGTCACACTATTCCCTTCCTGATAATATGTCTGTCTGTCTCTCTGTCTTTATATCTGTCTGTTTGCCAAATGTCTGTCTGTTTGTCACCTCTACACCACAATAGCTTCCACATTGGTAGTCATTAAAGGGAACACATTTGAGTCCTTTTCAACAAGATGATATACTGTAGGTCTTTGAAGTCCCCTAAACATTTTGCTTAAAGAAAACCACTCAGATTATGCATTCTAGCAGCTTCTATACCCCTCTGTTTCAGTCCTGTTCTCAATGGGCTGGTTCTGTGCCTGTAATGAGTGATCTGCTTTTATTGTACGAATACAATAATTATTGTACATCTAGCAGTGGTGCGTGAGCTTGTACCGTTGAACGAAATTCAGATCCAACTTTCAGACTAGACGTTGCAGGTAAAATTCAGCAATAGCATAAGCAATCTTGTCATTTAAATGTTGTCAGAAACATAATTTAGGTTCAACGTTAGGCAGAAATATGTGATAAGATATATGTGCAAGCTGCTATCTTGTTCACACACATTGTATCAAGATATCTTCACACGCACCTTATTAGCTATGGTGATTGTGGCTGCAATTCTGGGTAACACTTTATAATAACACTCAGTTATAAGACCTTTATTATTATTTTTTTTTTTTTTTGTCTTTTTCCCCCTCCATTTTCCTCCGATTTTCTCCCATCCCAATGTTAGTCGTATGCCAATTCCCAGTCCCTTCCTGGTCGCTGCGCACTTACCCCCCACAGTCAGATCATCTGGGAGAGTGGAGGCTACCACGTGCTTCCTCCGACACACGTCCAGCCAATCACCGCTTCTTTTTCACCTGGCAGCGCGGATTCTCATCGAGAGGGCGTAGCGTGTGGGAGGACCACACTATCCCCCTCGAGTCCTATCCGCGCTTAGCAGGCGCCCCGACCGAACTGTAGGAGTCGCTGTTTACAACGACCCGGACCCACCCCGCCAGCTTCTCCCACCCTCTAATACAGCCAATTGTATTAGTGCAGACGGCCAGCCAAGCTGGTGACAACCCCGGAGCTGTGAGCTGGATTCGAACAGGCGAATCCAGCTCACAGCTCCGGGGCTGGTGACGAACGCAATCTCCGCTCGGCCACCTAACCGCAGTTATAAGACCTTTATAAGGTATTTGTAGATAATGAACTAATCATGAACAAATACATTTGTAAATTATTATTAAATAATTTATAACTATATTTGTATAACATTTACAAATTAGTTCTACATCATTTATAACTCATTATCAACATTGTTTGTACTTGATTTGTTCATCATTAAATAATGTTGTTACCCAATTCTGAATGGCTCATTTCAAGAGGGAGGATTCTTGTCACGAATAAAACTGCAGAAAAGGCCCTGCACATACAGGGGTTACAACAAGTTAAATGTAAGACTTTTCAAGCCCTTTTTAATAGCAAAAATGTTATACTGATTTCACAACCATACTACCAAAAAATAACACATAGCGACACATGCACACACTCCTGGGAATAAAATTAAGTAAAAGTGTTAGGCTGGTGTGTGTGTGTGTGTGTGTGTGTGTATGTGTGTGTGTGTGTGTGTGTGTGTGTGTGTGTGTGTGTGTGTGTGTGTGTGTGTGGGAGAGAGAGAGAGAGAGAGCAGCTACATCCTTCTCAACTCTGCTCTGTGTGCAATATGATATCTAATGAGTTGCCAATGTTGTGTTACTGCTTGCCATTAGTTACCTAATCATGAAATCAATCCTATGAATCAAATACTCAATGTGATGTCACTGTCAAATAGTCCAACACAATATGTTAGATTATAGATATACAAGGCCATCCGGGTACTTGATATAAGCATTATTTGTAATATTAGTTATATTTATATTAATAATAATAATAATAATAATAATAATAATAATAATAATAATAATAATAATAATAATAATAATAATAATAATAATAATAATATATATATATGCATTTTTTATTATTATGTATGTATTATAAACAAATTTTACAACCTCTGACTTTTAACTGTCGCTATACTTGTGGTCTATTAAATATTTGTCTGTCATCGCAATCAACCAATTGCATTATACAACACATGTGCCCAGAAAAGCAGATTTCTTTTTTACTTGAACTTGAGGACTGCATACTCTTTTTGCAAAGCATATCTTTATACTTTATACTTATGAAAGATAACATGCTGACGTGTCTTAAACAATAAAGAAGAATCACTTTTAGTGCTAATGAAATAGAGTAACATAGGGCTGAACTTGAGTTGTACTTTTTTCTGTAGTAGTTGCAATATCCAAAAAAAGTATATACAGGTCCATAGCCGGATGTCTTATGTAGTACAGGTCCAAATTTAATAAAGATCCGTTCAGAAATGGGTGATTAAGAGTGATTTTTGTAAACTATTTCCTCATTGACGGCAATGCATTCTGTGTTTTTCACTTCCTGTTTTTGCTAGTAAATTCTCACCTAGATCCCTGATTCGCACAACCCCATGTGGGGTATCATTGGAAAGCTACACTCATTGGCTACAACCCTGTCCAATAATCTAGACGCTCACAAAGTGCCGTGTCGCGCCGGTGGGCACATCGTCCGAAAGAGGGCCTAGATACGGCCGTTGCATGTTGTTAACTGATTAACAATCACAAATGTTGACAACATGTAACATTAACGTTAAGTTAACGTTAGCTAGAATTCCATCTCTCGCCCAGGTATCTCTGACGGTTGACTCAATCGGTTGACTGAATCTGGGAACATGAAACGAAAGCACCTGCACACCCCACAAAAAGCAACGACTTGAATACAAAAACTATATTTTTAATCACCCTCCAAAAAGTGTAATACCTGTGCAAATTAAATGGCCAACTTTTTAATACCTTTTAAGGCCTTAAATTGAGAATTATCTACTTAATACTTTTTAAGACTCTTTAAGACCCTGCAGATACCCTGACATACAGTATTTAACATTTTCTCAATGTTGGAACAACCCCCATTCTCTAAGAACAAGGCAACACACAGGAAACGGCCACAGGAACACCATGGGAACCTATACTTTGAATTGAAAACCTTTATTTATCCCAGAGGGGAGATTAAGATGTCCTTTACAGCATAAGCAGCGTAACAGCAAATTAAAAACAGAGATTCAAAAACAGTTTATACATAAGATACATGTGTTGAAAACAAGTACACAGGGATACAAATGGCTAAAATAGGACTAAAGAGCTAAAAAAGTGGTGAAAAAGAAACAAGTCCAATCATGAATGTGTTGTTAAATAATTAAATTATTTTGTTACAGTCCACAACCCAGCTCCTCCAGTTCACAGCAGTTGGCCCGTCCAGGCCCTGCTTGGTTGTGGAGCCTGATTGCCACCGGCACAAAGGACTGCCCAAAACGCTTTGTGGTATGTCGGGGGGGGGGGGGGGGGGGGTGAGTCTGTGGCTAAACGTGGACCGCATTGCGGTCAGCTCATCATAGAGGGGGTGGCAGGGTTCTCAAGGATAGCATGCAGCTTCCTCCTTGTCCTCCCCTCTGCCACCACCTCCAGACTGTCCAGGTCCGCTCCCACCACAGAGCTTGCTTTTTTTACCAGTTTGTTTATTTTGTCTGTGTTGGTGTTGCCCCCCCCAGCATACCACAGCGAAAAAGAGGGCACCCGCCACCGACTGGTAGAACATTTGCTGCAGACATTAAAATACCTGAGCCCTCTCAGGAAGAACAGTCTGCTCTGTCCCTTCCTGTAGAGGGCCTCTGTGTTGTCCGTCCAGTCCAGTTTGTTGTTCATGAGAACACCCAGGAATTTGTAATTCTCCACCCTTTCCACCTCCACCCCCTGGATGATGATGGGAGTTGGGGGCTTCCTCTTGCTCCGCCGATGGTCCACCACCATCTCCTTCGTCTTGCTGATGTTGAGCTGTAGATGGTTTTCCTTGCTCCACTCTGTGAAGCTCTCCACCACAGCTCTGTACTCCTCCTACATTCTTGAACTTACTGATGTGTGTGCCCAATTTACCCTGACGTGTCATGCTATGTATTTGACTGCATCTGCAGAACACACTTAGCTTATAGTATATAGCTTCAGGACCTCACTGTAGTGACAAAAGTCAGATTTTTACCTCCCAATCAGATACATTATTACCCATGCAGTGAGACAGAGCTGAGTTATTATTATTATGTATGAGTCATGCTGATACCCCGCACAGTCGAAATCTCAAGGTTAGCATTTATCAACCTTTGTAAATCTGCTACACCCGCTCCTGGCATCATAAGTCAATGGGAGTTGATTAAGAAAACGATCACACATGCAACTGTAGCAATCTACAATACGGCCCTCGACTGGAAGCCGGAGAGCTCCGTAACGTCATTGAAAGATAACATTCTGACGTGTCTTAAACAATAAAGAAGAATCACTTTTAGTGCTAATGAAATAGAGTAACATAGGGCTGAACTTGAGTTGTACTTTTTTCTGTAGTAGTTGCAATATGCAAAAAAAATATATACGGGTCCATAGCCGGATGTCTTATGTAGTACAGGTAAAAAAAAAACTAAAAAAAAAAACGTCATTGTAAGACGTGAAAACGGTGTTCGGCCTCGCCTCGGGCACAGCGGAAATCCTAGCAAAATCAAAGCCTCCAGTCCCCAGAGTGAATAAGAAAAAGGGGCCCGCGGCTCGAGCATGCGGTGTGCTTGGCATGAGGCCTATGGCGCGTGCAGGCGCGTTATTACACAGTGGTGGCTGACTGCCAAAGACATCTGAGTAGCAGGTGTCACATGGAGGCCCGAACCAATATATCTCTTTCGGCCTCATACCAGGTCCAATCATGTCTGAGGGAAGAAGGGCCAATGACATCTGATTGGAAGAATATGATGGCTGTAGTGTGTCAGATGCTGCACCAGCTGTGAGATGCTGCACAAGCTGTGAGATGCTGAACCAGCTGTGAGATGCTGCACCAGCTGTGAGATGCTGCACAAGCTGTGAGATGCTGAACCAGCTGTGAGATGCTGCACCAGCTGTGAGGTGCTGAACCAGCTGTGAGATGCTGCACCAGCTGTGAGATGCTGAACCAGCTGTGAGATGCTGCACCAGCTGTGAGGTGCTGAACCAGCTGTGAGATGCTGCACCAGCTGTGAGGTGCTGAACCAGCTGTGAGGTGCTGCACCAGCTGTGAGGTGCTGAACCAGCTGTGAGATGCTGCACCAGCTGTGAGATGCTGAACCAGCTGTGAGGTGCTGCACCAGCTGTGAGATGCTGAACCAGCTGTGAGGTGCTGCACCAGCTGTGAGATGCTGAACCAGCTGTGAGGTGCTGCCAGCCTCTGGTTGTAGCAGACAGGTCTCTTAAAGGGGAACTCCAACATTTTGGGAAATTAGCTTATTTAACATCTTCCCTGGAGTTAGACAAGAAGATACATACCTTTTTTGTCTCTGTGCGTGCATTTAGCTTTGGGAATAGACGCTCCGTTAGCATAGCTTAGCTTCATCACTGGAAGTGAGGCAGATCCGGAGCCTTACAGTGCCTTACAGTGTATAGTTTGATTGATTGATTGAAAAGTTTATTAACAGATTGCAGAATACACTGCAAATACAACTCCAAAACGTTCATGTAAACATGTTGTGACCTGTGTATTCACCACGTGGAGAAATAAAAAATTATTGAATTAGACAATTACGTTTTATAAGCAAATATACTCGGAACAATTTTTTTGACCAACCACTACTCTATGAGCGCAGCCAGTGATTTCAACGTGACGCCGTGTGTGTTTACATTCTCATTCATTCAAAAGATCCAAACCGATTGAAGTTTATGGATACCATGACTTGAAATCCTCTTACCTTGACGATTAAAAGCCTCCCCAATTTAGAAAACAGTAATCCAATGGCTGGTATTGTTATATACCGGACGCTCTGAGCTAACCGGAGCTAACACAGACCAGGATCGCAAAGCATAAATAATGACTTCCTTTCTGGGGTTGTCAAAATAAAAGTGCGACGTTTATAGCAGCGGAAAACGTTTATTTTGTACATTATCTAACGTTAACACAAACCTAAACTAACTTTAGGTTAGTTGTAACGTTAGTTTAGGTTCGTGTTAACGTTAGATAATGTACAAAATAAACGTTTTCCGCTGATATAAACGTCACACTTTTATTTTGACAACCCCAGAAAGGAAGTCATTATTTATGCTTTGCGATCCTGGTCTGTGTTAGCTCCGGTTAGCTCAGAGCGTCCGGTATATAACAATACCAGCCATTGGATTACTGTTTTCTAAATTGGGGAGGCTTTTAATCGTCAAGGTAAGAGGATTTCAAGTCATGGTATCCATAAACTTCAATCGGTTTGGATCTTTTGAATTAATGAGAATGTAAACACACACAGCGTCACGTTGAAATCACTGGCTGCGCTCATAGAGTAGTGGTTGGTCAAAAAAATAGTTCAGAGTATATTTGCTTATAAAACGTAATTGTCTAATTCAATTATCTTTTATTTCTCCACGTGGTGAATACACAGGTCACAACATGTTTACATGAACGTTTTGGAGTTGTATTTGCAGTGTATTCTGCAATCTGTTAATAAACTTTTCAATCAATCAATCAAACTATACACTGTAAGGCACTGTAAGGCTCCGGATCTGCCTCACTTCCAGTGATGAAGCTAAGCTATGCTAACGGAGCGTCTATTCCCAAAGCTAAATGCACGCACAGAGACAAAAATGGTATGTATCTTCTTGTCTAACTCCAGGGAAGATGTTAAATAAGCTAATTTCCCAAAATGTTGGAGTTCCCCTTTAAGGCAGGACAGGTGTGGAAAGGAACGTGTTCTCATGAGGAATTTGTAGCATATGCAACGAAAAGTTGTACAGCAAATGTTGTAGCATTTCCTACAAACTGCGAAGAGAAAATCTTTTCATGGTGATCCTCCTGCCACTGCTCTGTGGCTTTTGCGGTTAAATTAACATTGTGGTTAACACATTGTCTGCCATGCCTTGTACCCATCCTTGGGCCCAGTGTGCCAGTGCTGTAACCCTATGGAGATGTTTACCTTCTTTGCAGGGCTATAACTTTTTAAATATTATAGCTATATCGACATTACTATGGCCCATTCAACATCGGGTATCTATCGTTCCGGATGTGGGAACCTTATATTTTTTCATTCATACATTGTTGTGTTAATACCGTCGTGAATATATATAGAGTTATAGGCCCTGACGCATATGATAGATTATCGATTGCCGTTTATTTCCTATACACGCTATATTAAAAAATTCAAATGTATATGATCGGTATACATTATGCTTCATCATGCGTGAAGGAAAGGGGGGGGGGGTCGTTTATAATTCCTTGATCGTCAGTAGCGTCTTTTTTTACTATGGGTTGATACGTTGATCAGATGGATTGCCGTGAAATGAATAAACAATCGGGCTGAAAATAACGTTAGTTTCCTCTTACCGTTCGCCGATGAGACTGGAGGAAAAATATTCCAATTATTTGACATCGATCTGCTAGATCCATTTCCCGGTTGTATGACGCAATAAACGGCAAAATCATATTGATTATTGCATTTGGAAAGCGATCCCAATGAACTCGAGTGTGTATCTAGATCCACGCTACAAGATATTACTGCCGGAGGAATTGCCTCGATGCACCGAGCGCCACTTCCGGTTTGGCTTGGAGTGTAACTCGCCCGACATCCACCCGGCGGCGGTATTGAGGCGTTGCAATATCAGACAGGGTCCAGCTGCAGTCCCGGAGGGAGGCTGGATGAATTATGAATGCCATGGCGAAAAAATTTAATATTGATCCCAAAAACGAGTTAACTTGTTTCTGGCACACAACGCGTGGCGGCGTGGCTCAGGGGTAGAGCGGGTCGTCCAATGATCGAAGGGTTGGTGGTTTGAATCCCGCTCAAGCCCATGTCCATCCCACTGCCGTTGTGTCCTTGGGCAAGACACTTAACCTACTTGCCTCGTATGAATGTGTATGCATGTGAATGAATGTTGGTGGTGGTCGGAGGGGCCGTAGGCGATGATTATTCGCCACGCTTCCGTGAGTCTGCCTCAGGGCATCTCTGGCTGCAATTGTAGCTTACCATCACCGGTATGACTGTGTATGAACGACTAATGGACTCTGTAAGCGCTCTGGGGTCACTGGGGTGTCATGAAGAGCGCTATTATAAATCCAATCCATTATTATTATTATTATGGCGGGCAATAACGAGTATACTCGTTTTTGGCATCCAATGTGTTAAGGTTTGGGTTGTGTTATGGTTAGGGTTAGGTTATGGTTAGGGGACTGGTTAAGATTAGGGTTATGGTTAGCGCTGGGAACAGGCCCATTTGTAGGAAATGCTACTAAAAGTAGGTACTCATGAGAGTAGCCTAAGAGAGCAGGTGTGAGATGGCAAGGTGTGGCATGAGAGGGAGATAGAAGAGAGAGAGTGCAAGAGAGAGGGAGGGAAAGCTATTTCTGGAATACAAAAAGAGAAAGAGTGAGGAAAAGATAGAGAAAAGGGGTGTGAATGAGAATCAGAAAAAAAGAGACATGGCCAATGAGTGAGAGCGAGTACAAAGCAAGAACAAGAGAGAGACATCAGGAAGCATATAGGGAGAATGAGAGATAGGCAAAGTAAAAGTAATTACACAGAGCGACAGATGGAGAAGGAGAGAAAGCGGAGTGAACTTTGGGTAGGTGTGAAGTACGGGACAGCGTACCTCAGTTTTGCTGTTCTCCCGCAATTAATCTGGCTGAGCCAGGCCTCCACCTCAGGCAGCAGATTATCCTGTTCCTGTACGCTCCGTTCTTTGCCCCGCGGCAAGCGTTGTCTCCTGCGCCCTCTCTTTCCTCTTCCTCTCCTCTCCTCTTTTCCTTCCTTTCTTCCCTCCTCTCTTCTTTTCCCTTCTTTCTTCCCTCCTCCTCTCCTCTCTTCTTTGCATTTCCTTTCTTTCCATCTCCTGCTCTCTCCTCTCTGCCACCACCCCTCCTCTCTCCCGGTATTGTCTGCACTCTCACTAATTCAATGTTTTTTTTTTTTTTTTTTTTTTTAAATATTCATTGCAAAATAAAGCATAACGCCTCATAGTAAAGTATAGAATGGGCCAAATAGAATGTTACGTATGTGGTCTATTGAAAGCCAGAGTCAGTAGAGACCTGCCACACTCTGAATGTAAGGTTGCATGGCTGCATAAACAGTTGGGTGATATTAAAGGGCACCTCTAGTTTTAATTTGAATATTAAGCCTAATATAGAGCACTTTCTGCCCTAAATGCACATTTTACATGGAAATTAGGGATGCTCGATATTGGCTTTTTTACCGATACCAATATACCGATATTGTCCAACTCTTAATTTCCGATACCGATATCAACCGATATCAACCGATACCGATATATGCAGGGCCCCCCCCCCCCCCCCCCCCCCCCCAAAAACGGAATAATTTCAGGTAATTAACACTTTAATCGCCGGAGACGCCGAAACTCGTCTTTCCCCGCCATGCTCATTCTGCCGAAGACGCCGTAACACGTCTTTGATATCAATATTTCAAAAATCTGTGATCGAAATCATATTTCTCCCCCGGGGACCTGAGATATACTGCTGAGCTCCACTCAACTCTCTAACGGTTCAAGAGCGCCATCTGGTGGCCGATCGGGGGATCGCCCAGGGGAGAAACAGGATGTAGAAGCTGGTGCTCATTTCAATTCGGTCCGATCACTCGCTATAGGTCCCGGGACTCGAGCTCGACACAATACATAGCGATCCGTTGCCAATAACTCGATAAACAACATGATTTGGACGTATATACTATTATACAACCTGGAAATGGATCGGGTATTTCTCCATCCCATAATAGAAAAAATTCTGTTCCACGCTCATCTGCCAACGGCGCGAGGAAGCTACGGTGAGTTTCAGCGTTATTTTCTAATGTCCTCTATAGTCTATACTAACTGCTCTAATGATCATATCACCCACACTAGATGAATGATATAACGTTGCCCACGGAATTATAAATGACCCCCCGCCCATCCGGTCAACATCAGATCATAAGTAGTAACTTCTAGAACTGTGCAGTTGAAATTTGAAATTTTTTATCTGGCACCGATCGCTATCAAACTGTATTTGATCATCAATATAATGCATTTAGGGCTATAAATCAAGTTCTGGAGAAAGCTGCAGAAAACGATAAAAACATACTTATACTTTAGACCGTATTTTAGTATGAATATGTGAATGAAAAAGTATAACGTTGCTACACCCTGAACAATAGATATAGGACATTGAATGGGCCATAATAATGTCAATTTAGCAATACAATTTAAAAAGTTATAGCCCTGCAAAGAAGGGGAACTTCTCCATAGACAAATAGAGCTGGCTAGGGATGGTAAATTATGAATTTAACCATGGCGATCAAAGTGTTAACATTACATATATCTTGTTGTGGAATTAACACAACATTATGCATACTTTTGACAATAAATAAAATCAGAATTTGTTCTTAATTGCTTGTCTGGGTAAATAAAGGTTATAGAAATGTAAAAGAAAATTAAAAAAAAAATTGAAAACCGATACCGATATTTTCCGATATCACATTTTAATGCCGATATCTGCCGATAATATCGGTAGGCCGATAATATCTGTGTTATGTACCATGAGCTTGATCACTCCTGTGTCACTGGGCATGCAGGTGAGGGCTGCTAATTAGCTAATTGCTGCTGATTGGTTACCTGCTGGCAGGTTAAAACCAGTCCCTGAGACACACATGCACTCTGTCTGTGGCTAGAGGAGTGTTTGGAAACAGCGAGTTGTCACGTTCTCCCATTCGTTGTTCTTTAGTTTGTATCAGTATTTCATTGTTAGAGTAGTCTTTTGGGTTAAACACAGGTTTTGGTGTCTGTTTGCACATAGGTTGCGTCCCTTTGAGCCAGGGTCGTAACAATCGGACATCCCTAATGGAAATGTAGGATATTTCCACCCTGGGCTACAACTGGCAAATTGTGGTAGATCATGGATGTTTTGTTAGTGCACATGCACAGGTCATATGTGCTTCAAGTGATGGCGACAAGGTACTTGTGAGAAATAGTTGAAAAACTGCATCAAAGTGACCTCTTGGGTGGCGACAATGAGAGGACATGCCTTATTGGCTGCCCTTCACATAAGAAAACATAGCATAGAACATGCTAGAAACATAGAAAGGTCTTAATGAGTGCTCTGTTAGTGGATCAAATATGATGCAGTGCCCTATTGGTGCCCTTCCAATGGTCTAAACTTGACATTCCCTATGGGTGCCCTTCCAAAGGTAAACGGTGCCGTGATAAAGTGCCCTCTATGCTGCCACTACATGACAGTTTCCCAAAGGCTGCCCTTTCCAGTAGAGAAAATGGGATGCAGTGCTATAAAGGGTATCCGTACATGTGTGAGAATGTTGGAAGGTTTCCTAATGGATGCCCCTCCAGTGGAGAAAATGTGATGTGATGCCATACAGTAGGTTCCATTACAATGAGGTTCCCTACAGGTGCCTTTCTGATGAAAATTCATGAAGTACCTCTTACAGTAGCTGTCCTTCCAAGTGAGAGGCGGAAATAATGGGGTTAAGAAGTGTTGAGTGCCCTCTGTGCCCCTTCATCCGTAAATACCACCTCAACTTCCACTGCTACGCTGACGACACCCAAATCTACATCAGTACACAATCCCCCCACAGCCCACCCCTCAGTCACATCGAATCCTGCATCACCGAACTCCAAACTTGGATGACTCACAACTTCCTCAAACTGAACAGTGACAAGACTGAACTTCTCATCATTGGCACCAAAACCACCCTCACCAGATCCGGACCCATCACACTCACCATCAACGACTCCACCATCACCCCCTCCCCCCTAGTCCGAAACCTTGGTGTCCTCCTTGACCCCACCCTCTCATTTGACCCCCACGTCCGCTCCATCGTAAAAATATCCTACTTTCACCTCCGCAACATTGCAAAAATCCGTCACTGCCTCTCCCCCCCTGCTGCTGAATCCCTCATTCACGCCTTCGTCTCCTCCCGCCTGGACTACTGCAACTCCCTCCTCACTGGTATCACCTCCCGCTCCCTCCATAAACTGCAAATTGTCCAAAATTCAGCCGCCCGCCTCCTCACTAACACCCGGTCCCGCGAACACATCACTCCTGTCCTCCACTCCCTCCACTGGCTCCCGATCAAACACAGCATAAACTTTAAAACACTACTCCTCACCTTCAAAGCCCTCCACAGCCTGGCCCCCCCTACCTGACTGATCTCCTTCTTCCCTACCGCCCCACCCGTTCCCTCCGGTCCTCCTCCACTGCCTCCCTCACTGTCCCGACATCCAAGCTTAAAAACGTTGGAGATCGGGCCTTCTCTCGTACTGCACCCCGACTCTGGAACTCCCTCCCTCAGTCCATCAGAGACTCCCCTACACTCTCCACCTTCAAAGCTCGCCTCAAAACCCACCTGTTCTCCCTTGCCTTCAACCCCTCCCACCCATAACCCCCCCCCCTCCAACCTGATTGATGTCTGTCTCCAGTCTTTTTTGTGCTATCATGCTGTCTTCCCTGTTCCCCCCATGGTCTCATGTTCCTTTTGTTTTGTTTCTTTGTTGTTTCTTTGTTTTTGTTTCTTTGCTTTTGTTTCTTTGTTTGTACTCTTGCTCCCGACTATTGTCAGCGACTTCGGGTTATTGAGAAGCGCTATATAAATTAAATGAATTATTATTATTATTATTATTATTCATGCAATACATTATGACGATGTGCCCTCTAGATCAAGAAAATGATCTTAGTCTTAATGAATGCTCTTCTAGTGGAGGAAACGTGATGCAGGCAGCGCCCTATAAAGTGCCTTTACAATGGTCTAAACTTGATTTCCAACCGAGACAACACTATGAAGTGCCCTTGCGATGAGGAGAAAAATAATCCAGTGAAGAAAATGAGGGGCAGTGTCGACAGTCTTTCTCCAAACTTTGAGCAGGCTTTCCTAAAGTGGGTGTCATGATGACAGTCTAAGGGTGCTGTCAAATAGTCAAACCATACATTCAAAACACATTGTATGGCCATTAGCAAATATTTTCTGTTTGCACTGTCCCTGTCCCCTTTGTAGAGTAAGCTAGGTTAACTGTATTTAAAAGTTAAATACAAAATAAATTGCTGCCAACAATGAATCGATAACATTTAAAATACTCATTCCCATTGTAAGAAATACATTTAATAAAACTATTCCATCCATTTAAGGTTTCAGTTTTAGACACACCCCCTCTCAAATGTTCAGATGTCAGAGGGGGTTTATTGCCGTTTGAGCTATAATCATTGAGTTTTACCAATTAGATTAGATTAGATTCAAATATATTTTCATTATACTGCACAAGTACAGTACAACAAAAAGATTAAGCTGGGTAGCCTATAAGGTATATAAATTAGTACTACTGAGTAATAGAGGGGGATAGTGGCTTGGGAGATAGAGCAGTCGCCTGGTCATCAGTGGTGATTGAGAGCAGCTGAGTTGAGTGTGTGCAGTGAGAGAGAAGCAGTGTTTTTGAGAGTGGAGAGTTACACAGAAATTAAGTATCTAGTTATCCATGGTAAGTGAATTTATTGTTTTTTTCTACTTTGTTAATTGTGTTCGTTTCCCCCCGGCAGCTTTGTGCTGTTTGGGGGAAATTAAATTGTTTGTGTGCCGAGAGGCTTTCTTTCGGTAAGTCAATTGTAAACGGACAGATATAATGGATGTTGACAGACTGAATGGCGGACGGCTTCCCAGGCAAACAGACACAAGAACGGAATTGATATATGAGAAAAAACTCACTGTGGAGATAGATATAGAGGGTGATGAACGGGTAACAATGATGGAGATGTTGAGGGCGATAAGAGCACAGTGTGGGGTGGTGATGGGCTGCAGGTATAAGACGCCAAAGAAGTATGAGATCACGTTAAAGAGTCTGGAAATAAAGACAAAAGTCATGGATGGAATAAAAGTCAAAAACAACCGTTTAATGGCGCGTGAGATAGTAGATGATGAGATGATAGTGTCTTTTCTGTCACTACCAGTTTATATTACCGATGCTGAAATCATGGACAAATTGGTTCAGTGGGGAGTAAGGGCAATTTCGCCGATAAAAAGAAAAATGTGGCAAGGGACAGATGTGGTGGATGGAACGAGATACATGAAGGTGAAGTTTACAGACACTGTGAAATCATTGCCGTACTCAGTGAAGTTCGAGACGCTGCAGGGCACGGATCACTTCCGAGTAATACACGATAAGCAGCTGCGCGTGTGTCGGTTGTGTGTTCGGCCAGGTCATGTGCTACGGGACTGTCCGGACTTTAGATGCTATAAATGCAAAAAGCAGGGTCATTATGCACGCGAATGTAAGGAAAGGGAGAAATGTCGCGTGTGTCCAGAGGATGGAGAATGCAGGTGCGGCTTCGCGAAAGGTGGCTGGGCGAGACGTGGAGAGGACACTGAGACTGGTGGGACAGATGGAGCCACGGAGACGGAGAGAGGAGGGGCGGAGGACGAGAATGGAGAGAAGGAGAACGGAGAGAAGGAGAACGGAAAGAAGGAGAACGGAGAAAAGGAGGACAGCGATGCGGAGGAGCCAATGCAGACCACTGAGGGAGGTCGAGAGGAGGAGGGTGAGACGGAGTCGTTGGACGGGACGGGGGACAGTCGGGAGCTGACGGCGAAGCAGAGGGAGAGGGAGAGTGGAGAGGAGACCGCGTTCAACGTCTTCGATATCCTGGAGAGAGCGATCGCTGAGATCTCCACCCCGACAACAACTGGGCAGGGTGAGAGCGATGAGGAGGTGCCGGGAGGTGTGGAGAGGAGAGAAAGCGGCGTGGTGGTGGCAGACGGAGCGAGAGACGCGGCAGCAGCTGACGGGGCAGCAGAGCCGAGAGGAAGCGGCGTGGTGGTGGCAGACGGTGCGGGTGCGGCGGAGCAGAAGAAGAGCGGTGCGGCGGAGGCGGCGTGGAGAGGCATCGACGCAGAGCTGGCAGGGCTGGAGGAGAGACAGCAGAGGGGTGACGGCGAGCAGCGGGCAGAATGGCGGAGTGACGAGGGGAATTCAGACGGGAGTGGAGGAACAGCAGAATGGCAGACTGTTTTACCGGCGGGGCAGAAGAGAAGTGGGAGAGGTGGACGGGCGGCGGAGATGCGCGGAAGGAGCGTCGGCTGCGAGATCAATGACAGCCTTGATGGCTATGTATCGGGGGGGCAGAAGGGCACGGAGGGGAAACCTGGTTCGGGAGTGGCTCAGGGACTCGAGGGAAAAGAAAAAAGAAAAAAAGGGCTGAGCCACGGGCGAACCAGGGGAATACCTCTGATGCACCTGGGGGCAGTGAAGAGAAGAGACCTACAGAGTTGGAGATTGAAGGAGAGAAACAGGTGATGGAGCTGGCGGCATCATCTGAAATCCCAGAAACAGATGGTTCACTGTCGGGTGAGTCAAGCTGTGAAATGGATATAAGTAGGGAGGCAATAAACCTTTTGAAAAGAAAAACAAAAGAAGCACCTAAAGGGGGGAAAAAAGGGGGGAAAAAAGGGAGGAAAGGGAGAAAAAGATGATAATGGTGTATATAATAAACCTCATCACATTTGCTGTCATGTGTTCTACAATTACAGTTACTTCTATTAATATAAATGGGTTAAGAAATGCAAAGAAAATAGAGTTTTTTTTCAAACATACAATACAGATATTGGATTTGAGTGTGTCAAATATAAACAGGCTAAAGAGAGCTCATCCGAGGACATGGGGTGGGCGCGGGCAAGAAAAGACGAGAAAAGGACGAAATAAATGAATGTGATCATTCTTATTACATTTTCTGTCATGTGTGCTACACTAAATATTGTTTCACTAAATGCAAATGGTTTGAGAAGAGTAGGGAAAATGGAGGAACTTTTTATGACCTATAAAGCAGAAATAATAGTTTTACAAGAAACATGGTGGACAGAAAATGTAATGAATGAAGTAAAAAAGAAATGGAATGATGAAATATATGTGAGTAATGGAGCAGAGAGATCGTGTGGGGTAGCTATATTATTGAAAAAAGGTGTTGTTAATAATGTAAGGAAAATACATGAAGATACTGAGGGGAGAGTGTTGATAATTGATTTTGTGTTTAATGATATTACGTATAAATTATGTAGTATTTATGCTCCAAATACGGAAAAGGAGAGGAAAGTGTTTTTTGAGGGTTTGAGGGTGCACATGAGTGATAATGGCAGAAACTGATATGGTGGATGTTTGGAGAGAAGAGAATGCAGGTAAAATTGGATACACTAGAAAGCAATTGGTGATGGGTGTACTGAGGCAGAGTAGAATAGACTTATGCCTTGCAAAAAGAAGTGTACAGAAGTACATTTTAAATATAGAGCACAAATTTAATTATTTAAGTGACCATGCAGCTATATGCTTGGAGTTGGGGTATGAAGTGCAGATGAGAGGAGGGGGGGTGTGGTGCTTGAATATAGTGGTGCTAAAAGAGGAAGAGTATCAGAGAAAGATAAAGAAATATATATGTGCAGAGAAGGAAAACCAAATATATAAAGATAATGTGGGTGTGTGGTGGGGTAATGTGAAAGCTAATATAAAGAAAATAAGTATAAGATATACTAAAGCGCGGAATTATAAAAAGAAAAAAGAGGAATGGAAATTAAGAGAAATGTTGACAAGAGAGGAGGAGAAGATTAAAAATTAATCCAGATCACAATATAGAGAAGTACCTTGAGCTTGAGGCTAGGTGGGAATCAAGTGAGAGGAAAAAATGTATGGGAGCAATTATAAGGAGCAAAGCTAAATATGCTTTTGAGGGAGAGAGGTGTACCTCTTTCTTTTTAAGGTTGGAAAAAAATAAGCAAAGGAAAACATATATAAGAGAAATTGAAAATGAAGAAGGTGAAAAAATGAATGATCTTGTTGGTGTTTTGGATACTGTAGAGTCTTTTTATAGGAAACTATACAAGAGTGAAGGGGTTGATAATGAGTGTGTAAATATTGTGTTAAATACCATGAAAATGAGGCTGGAGGAAAGTGATAAGAATATGTGTGATGGAGAAATAACTGAGAAGGAGGTGAGAGAGGCAATTCATGGCCTGCAGATCAAAAAAAGTCCGGGGCTAGATGGATTGTCTGGAGAGTTTTATAAAACTTTTGTTGATCTGCTGGCACCAATATTATTGAATGTATATAAAGAAATGGAAAGAAACAGTGTGTGTGCGGAAGGAATGACTACTGGAGTTTTGACTTTGTTATTTAAAAACAAAGGCAGCAAAACTAGGTTAGAGAATTTCAGGCCAATAAGTTTGTTGAACGGAGATTATAAGGTGTTGACAAAGATCTTGGCTAATAGAATAAAAAGGGTGATTGGGAGCATAATAGCACCGACGCAAGCCTACAGTATACCTGGAAGAGACATATCTGAAACTATCAGAACGATAAAAGATGTGATAAAATATGTAACAGGTAGGGATGAAGAATGTGCTTTGTTAAGTGTAGACCTAAACAAAGCTTTTGATCGTGTGGAACATGAGTTCTTATTGAAAACAATGAATACTTTTGGTTTTGGTGAAAGAATTATAAAATGGGTAAAACTTTTGTATACTGATGCAAAGAGTTGTGTAAAGTGCAATGGGTGTATCACAGATGTCTTTACTTTAGAACGGTCTGTGAGGCAGGGGTGTCCACTTTCAGCTTTGCTGTACACAATTTCTGCAGAGCCACTTGCAACATATGTTAAAAGTATAAAGGAAATTGTAGGAATTAAAATACCAAATGGGGGGGTGAGTCTGGTGCACCAGTATGCGGATGATACTACCTTCACAGTAAGGAATATTGACAGTGTAAATAGAATAATGGAGTGTCTGAGGGTGTATGGTAGAGCATCAGGGGCTAAGATAAATGTGGATAAGTCGGAATTATTATGTATAGGTAATTTGAATATAGATAAATGTGTTTTCCCTTTTAAAATGGCGGAGGAGCACATCAAAATTTTGGGGATATGGATAGGGGTGAATGATAGTAGAGAGAGGGATTTAACGTGGACAGGTATAGTAAATAAAATAAGACAGATGCTTCAGTATTGGAAACAGAGGTGTTTGAAGCTAAAAGGCAAGTTAATTATAGTAAATAGCTTATTAATGTCAGAATTAATGTATGCTTTAAGTGTGTTGGACATGCCAGAGACAGTAGAAAATGCTGTGAATGGAGTAGTAAAAGATTTCCTGTGGGAAGGGAAGATGGCTAAAATAGCGCACAAGACTCTGATAGGTAAGTGCAGTGAAGGTGGTTTAAATTTGTTTGATTTTAAGGTAAGAAGAAAAACTGTAAGGATAAAGTGTGTACAGAAGTACTTGTGTGATAGTACAGAGTATGGCTGGAAGTTTTTTTTCAGAGAGTGTGTAGAGAAGATAGGCAAGTGTGGGGACAATGGTCTGTTCATGGGGTTTAAACTGCCCATGACAGAGGGGATACCTGGTTTGTATAGGGAGGTACTGCAGGCGTGGGCCGAGTTCTTGCCCAATGTAGAATACTTATGTACAGAGTTAGAAATGGTTTTTAACCAACCTGTATTTCTAAACCCTAAAGTAAGTATTAATGAGAGTGTTTTGTATAATAAAGTTTTTTGGAGAGCAGGAATAAGACAAGTGAAGGATTGTGTGTATGAGTTTGTTCCGGGCTTCCTCCCGGTACGGGCTTTATATGACACAGTGATAGAATTGGAGGAGGAATACAGCTATGCATCAGTTTCTTCTGGTTTTGAAAAAATTAAAAGTGCGTTGCCAAGAGAGTGGAGAGAGAGAATAGATAATGAGTGTGGGACAAATAAAAGATGTGGACTGCCAGAGTTGAAGGTAGGGAGGGGAGAGAAGCAGAAAGATATAGGTAGTGTAAAAAGTAAAGAAATATATAGATTTTTTGTCTTGAAGGAAAAGAAGATACCAGCGTCAGAGCAGGTTTGGGAGAGGGTCTTTCCGGGGCTGGTGGGAGGGACTATTTGGGGCAATGTAGATATAAAGTTTAATAGTATAGAGTGTGAACATAATGATTTTATGTTGAAACACAATAGGATGTACACAAAAACGGTGTTAAGTCATATTGATAATAGTATAAGTAGGGTATGTGATGTGTGCAACGACAAAGATGAATCTTTTATGCATATGTTTATGGAATGCGATGGTCTGCAGGTGTTTCATACAAGGCTGAAAGAGGGCCTGGGGGTGAACTGGGGAGAGGGGAGGGAGAATGGGCTGGATTGGAAAAAGAGGTTTTTGTTTGGTTTTTTTGATGGGAAAAAGGAGGAGAAAAACTTGATGAATTATGTATTGAGCCATGCTAGATATGCTATTGTGTACAGAAGAAGGATAGCTTTTTTTGATCAAAAGAAGGTGGAGGTGTGGCCTTTGTTTAAAAGCATGATGAAAAAAGATCTAAAACTGTCTGGAAAATCACCAGCTTGGCTGGCCGTCTGCACTGGGGGGTGGGTCCGGGTCGTTGTAAACAGCGACTCCTACAGTTCGGTCGGGGCGCCTGCTAAGCGCGGATTGGACGTGAGGGGGATAGTGTGGTCCTCCCACACGCTACGCCCTCTCAATGAGAATCCGCGCTGCCAGGTGAAAAGAAGCGGTGATTGGCTGGACGTGTGTCGGAGGAAGCACGTGGTAGCCTCCACTCTCCCAAATGATCTGACTGTGGGGGGTAAAGCGCAGCAACCAGGAAGGGACTGGGAATTGGCATACGACTAACATTGGGATGGGAGAAAATCGGAGGAAAATGGAGGGGGAAAAAGACCAATATATAAAAAAAAAAAAAAAAAACTGTCTGGAAAATATATGAGTAAAGAAATGTTTGAGAAATGGTTTATTGACAGCGGGAAATGTATAAGGATGGAGAGAGGTCAAGTAGAGTTTTGTTTTGGATAGTGGTTTTCTTGTTTTGTATGGGGAAGGGAAGGATCTGGTTCTAATGTCAAGTTAGACCGCGCTCTCAAGATACGACACTGGGTGCTGAAGTCCCATTAAGTATTATATAAAAGAAGCAGTGAAGCCAGACCAGCACTCTCAGGTTAAAAATTTAATGGCAGCCTGAAACATGTTTTGGAATTACATATTCCTTCGTCAGTGTTATATATCTGGTTCTGAAATAATATTGTATGTATATAATTGAAATGTATAACATGTAAAATATGACTATTTTTGATAATAAAAAGTAAAAAAAAAAAAAAAAAAAAAAAAAGGAGAAGTCGTCTGGCAATCCGAAGGTTCCCAGTTCAATTCCCGCTCCTCCCGGGCAGTGTGTCGATGTGTCCTTGAGCAAGACACTTAACCCCTAATTGCTCCCGATGAGCAGGTTGGCACCTTGCATGGTTGCCTCTGCCGTCGGTGTGTGAGTGAATGTGTGAGTGAATGGATAAAATGTGAGTAACAAATTGTAAAGCGCTTTGGATAAAAGTGCTATATATAGTTAAGGGATATGTACAGCTATAGATATAGTACAGACAGATGGATATATATATATACGGTAAGAATAAATATATGTATATTATATATACAGCATGATGCATTACTAAATACTAATGTATGTACACTGAAAGTGCTTTTATTGATATCAGTATCACATGTTTTAGCCAAGGCTACTGTAGATACCTAGCTAAAGAGCTAACTAACCAGGTACCTTGCTTAGCTGATTCTATGCTAACCTGTGTTCTCAATTTGGAAATAAAGCAGAATTATTTTTAGGATCATTTGCAGAAAATATACCCTTAGGACTTTAAAGTTCAGTGTGAATTGCTTTTTAAAACACTGCAGCATGACTTTCATCTGAAAGAAGCTTTCTTTTGTTTGATCAACTTTTTTTCTCCCATCCCAATTTCATATTATCCCATCCTACCCTCCCCTGTCTCGAACGTTGTTAGACCATGCCTCCCACTGGTCGGCTGCAATGTGGACCAAGCCTTGCATCACGTGTCCCCTCTGCGTGTATATTTTCCCTAACGGAGTTGCACTTCCGCGTTCGGTTTGCGCGATCTGATTGGCCACTGACGTTTTTCTCAGCACCAATAGCGTTACTCCTAACAAACTGGTTAAGCTTTCTTTCTTTCTCTTTCGAAGTTGGTTAAGGTTAGGGTTAAGGTTAGGGTTAGTTGGTTAAGGTTATGGTTAAGGTTAGGGTTAGGGTTGGTTAAGGTTAGGGTTAAGGTTAGGGTTAGGGTTAGTTGGTTAAGGTTAGGGTTAAGGTTAGGGTTAGGGTTAGGGTTAGTTGGTTAAGGTTAGGGTAACAGCCTGCTGGCGCAATTGTTAGGAGTAACGCGATTGGCGCTGAGAAAAACGTCAGTGGCCAATCAGATTGCGCAAAACCGAACGCAGAAGTGCAACTCCGTTAGGGAAAATATACACGCGTCCCCTCCAGTACACGAGGAGGCAGCTGTCGCATCTTTTCACCTGTACAGCGCGATCTCTCAGCGGCGAGGAGTAACGCGTGGGAGGCTCACGCTGCCCCCGTTGCTTCCTGATTCTGCTGTACAGGCGCACCAACCGACCTGTAGGAGTTGAAAGAAGCTTTCTTACCTAAACATTACTCAAGTAAGGACCTAGCTTATTAGCTACCAACTCGACAAGGACTAACAACTCAACGGTAGCACCCAGTGATGTACCTGAACGCGTTCAATGAACGATCGTTCATGAACGCATTCGTATTTTGGGCGAACGTGAACTGAACGTACTGATTATCCGCTAAATGAACGTAATTGAGAACGCGTTCATTCTCAGCGGTGTGTAACGGAGTTCAAAAGTGCGTTCATTCTCAGCACTCTGTTATAACGGCGTTCAAAGATGTGCCAGATTTCATATGTATTTCAGCCGAAACCCCTGTTAAAACACACCGTAAACAGGCTTTAAAATTATGTGGAAAACCAACCGATCTGGCAACGCGCCTGTACACCCCCTGCTACGTCATCAGACTCATCACAAGTTCAACAACAGCGGAATCTGCGCGCAGAAGCCCAGAGCTGCGCAGCAGCAGGTCGAGAGCAGCACTCGCTCAGAGAACTCTACCTCTAGATGTCGGCGCTTGGGGATTTAAAATAGTTTAACGTTAAAGTCAGTACTGACTCAGACGGAAACAATCTAACGTTTGTCTGTAAACTTTGTCCACCCGGTTTGAAGAAGCAAGTCCCCACATCGACGCGACGACGTCGACAGCAACATTGAGAATATGCAAACGTCCTGTTTTAGTTTTCATAATAAAGACAATTCAAGCAAAGTTGTTCCTCATGTTTTTGAAAATATACTGTAGAGATGAAAGCTGCAGTGTGGACTGAATGCGCGGTGCAAAGCGTTATGGAAATGCCAGTATTCTGATTGCTGTCTGTGTGGTTCAATATTTTTTACAAATAATAGTTTGCAGCAACGTATTGAAAAAAGAACTAACAAAATGGGCCGTTCAATATCTCCTTTATGTTCGAAATGTCAAACAGACCTGGGTACCTACAGGCTACAGTCTATCACTACTTTTGGGAATCTAAGTGTTTATCCAGGTTCTGGGGCCAAGTGATTGATTGAACACTTTATTAACATATTGCAGAATGGGTACAGTATACAGCTCAGTCATGAATTGAAAATGGGGGACGAAAGTCTTTCTCTGGTCTGCATCCCCTTAACAATTGTATGTATTGAGCTGTACTGTATCAGGGTCCCCCATTTTCAATTAATCAGGACATACATGACATACAGATAGACAGTACTGCTACATCTATACATTTATGACATACCAGATTTGCAAATACAGTACTGTTTGTGATACAAAAAGAGTCCAGAAAAGAGAGTAGGCCTATATACATTTGACATAGAAACTGTACATTGGAGGTGGTTCGGGGGGGTGGGGGGTTGGGTAGGAGGGGTGACACCCTTTATAATTCAAACTATTTCAGCCCGGAAATGCATTCTGATAAACTGGATTAAGGATAAGCCTCCATTTTTACAAATGTGGTATAGAGATGGTTTGCTTTTCCTTTTTGCTTGCTTCTTTTTGTTTTGTTTTTGCTTGCTTATGGTGTGGATGATGGCATAGAGATGAACTGGAGGACCCCCCCCTCCATTGTCCCAATGTGTGTTTTTGTAATGTAAGTAACTGTACGTGAAAAATCTATATAAAAAAAATATATATATCTAAAAAGAACTAAATTAGTTCATTTTTGAAACCATGAACTTTAGTTCAAAATTTTGAATTATGAACTATGAACTGAACTAGTTCATTTTAAAAATTGTGAACTGTGAACTGAACTAGTTCATGTAGAAAGTGAACTTTCCCAACACTGGTAGCACCTCATAATAAATTGATAGGATGAAACCAACTATTGACACCACACAGCAGACAGCAGCTTAATCTGCATCATGGACAGACCATTTTACCTTGCAAGGCAGCTGAATTCACGAGATCACGTGAGAATCCATCTTGTCAGGCTTCGTTGATCTGATTAGTTAAAGTTAGGTTATGATAGACAGATTCCTGCCAAGTATCTTTTTGAAAGTGCCTGCCTTTTCCAAGGACAACTCCTCAGATGGTTCTGTGTAACAAACCGTCTGATGCATCAGGTTATAGAACACCATCTGACTGAAAAGTCCATCTGTCCACTTCTCGAATCACAGAGAATGTTCATAACCCACATTATACAGACACACGCAGACACACTACATGCCTGCTGGGAGTGTTAAACAGCAAATCAGGTTTAGTACTCTAACAGTAGCATAGCCATCCATTTGTGTGGGTGGGGGGATTGAGAATTGAGTGGAATCGTGACCTTAAAGCAGAAAGTCCAATCAAATTGTTATACCTCGACTCCTCTTCCATCATCTCCTCTCCAACCTCCTCTCATCTCTTCTACTCTCCTCTCCCATCACTATTTTGTAAATTAGCAGTAATATACCTACTTGTTTTAAGCCTGCTTGCCTTGCTTTCTTATCATACACCCAACAATATCTTTTGGACGTTATTTCCAATCTTCAGCTCCCCAATGAGATCGCTCGGACACTGGGGAATACCAACCCAGCACGGCCGGCTGGTCGAACTCACCCCCGCTGTGAGCGTAAACGGAACAGAGGTACTCATGGAGGACTGCAGGCTAAGCTAAAGCTAACCCCTCACCGCCTATCGCTGCCCAGCATCTCCCTCGTCAATGTCCGGTCTCTGGTGAACAAAATGGATGAATTGCAGCTTTGGATTATGGACTGCAATGTCACGATTTTGACCGAATCCTGGCTTAATAGCTGGATTCACGACAGTGTTATTGAGCTACCAGGCCGTACTCTCTACACAGAAAAACCAGAGGTGGGGGTTTGTGCATTTATGTAAACACAACTTGGTGCACAAACAATACCACCAATGTGAGTCACTGCTCTGCTTACGTTGAATATATCATGATTAAGTGCAGACCTTGCAACCAGCCCAGGAATGTACAGCTACTGTACCATTGTGAATGCAGCCTATAATATACATCCTGATGCTAATGCCAAGCTAGCAATAAAGGTACTACATGGGGCCATTAGCAAACAACAGAACTCACACCCAGAGGCAGCCTTTATTTCAGGATATTTCAATCACTCCAACCTAAAGACTGTACTCCCCAAATTCTCCCGACATGTCTCTTGCCCTACAAGAGGAGACAAAACACTAGACCATGTTTACTCCAACATAACAGACGCATACCAACCCATTCCCTTCCCTCATCTGGGACAATCGGACTACCTTTCTTTGTTCCTTCTACCCGGGAGGAGCGGGAATCGAACCGGGAACCTCTGGATTACCAGACGACTGCTCTACCTCCCGAGCCACTGTCACCCCCAGTACTGTATAATACTGTATAATGATAATACATTTGAATCGAATCTCCTCTCCTTATCTCCTCCTATCATCTCCTCTAACCTCCTCACCCATCATCTCCTCTGCTACTCTCCTCCTCTACTCTACTCTCATTTCCTATCATCTGCTCTCCTATCACTTCCTCCTCTACTCTCATCTCCTCTCCTCTTGCATGTGTGTATGAATGTGAGCTACTCTGCTTAAGTGTGTTTTTTTGTTTGTTTGTGCATCTGTGTGTGTGCTATTATGTGTGCGTTTGAAAAGTGTTGCCATGTCATTTGTTAAATGGATTGTTGTTATAGCAATCAATAGAATGCAAGGTGTCATCCTAGTGAGAAAAGACACAGCTCAGCTGTCACAGCAGCCCACAACAAATGACTCAGTGCACCTTTGGGGAGCTGTGTGTGTGTGTGTGTCCTTGCGTGTAGGTTTTTGCACCATAAGCACATCTGCCTCTTCCACACCCAATCAGTCAGCCAGCCACTTGGTCAAGAGTGCCTAACCCATCCATAAAAATCTCTCTCTCTCTCTCTCTCTCTCTCTCTCTCTCTCTCTCTCTCTCTCTCTCGCTCTCTCTCTCTCTCTCTCTCTCTCTCTCTCTCTCTCTCTCTCTCTCTCTCTCTCTCTCTCTCTCTCTCTCTCTCTCTATACTATACACACACACACACACACACACATTATGCACAACAAGCACACAGCCACTCCCTTGTGCCCCTCAAGTGTGAGTTCTAGTCTCACCTTCACACAGAGCCTGTTGTCAATAAGTCACGCGATGCGTGTCCCCTCAGATCAGATCAGTGATGACCAGTCAGGCGTTCCATCTGCCCACAGATACCATACTAACCATAGACAAGATGCATTCCTCCAATCGTATGTTTAAAGTAGCCGCAACAGCGTCCCAGCCCTTACTAAAAAAAGTATCATGACATTTAAAAAAAACTTTTTGTCACTACGATGATGGTAATCAGCAGAAATGGAAATACCATATTACCATCAGTGTCATGGTTTAAATTGGATTATACCATGGTATTATTTAAGTACAAATGTGGTGCCATGCATGGCTTTTACAATTATTACAATGACCAGTACCATGGTAAAACTGAAATTACCATCATACTACCCTGACATTTTCCCTACAGTATGTTTGCTCATATTTGCTCAAACTCACAATATGCCTTCACACACCAAGCATAGCTACTTCATTGTTGTAGTATATAGTCTGGTAAAAAATACAGACAAAGAAAACTTACCTCAACTTTGTAAAAACACACTTTTTTTTGCTCCATCTGTAATTATAATGTTGACATGGAAATGGCCATCTAATTCTCCACAGCAGCTTTATCAAACAAAAGTACAACACGAGAAGAAGAACACGGAAATAAGATGGAGGCAACCATACTGGAAGAAGGAGAACAACACAAACATTCTGTGCAAGGCCTCTATTACATTGGAATAAGGACATAATTCAGTTGAGTCTACACAGTCCTCAATCGACATGATCAGGCAATGAAGACATTAAATTACATTAAATCGGACACAATTGCACATTGTTCAGTCAACACGGTAGGCTACTCAAAAACATTGTATACAACATACAGCATATAGGGGAGAACGGGGGACGTTGTCACCAGTGATGCCAGTATCTAGTTACTAAGTAACTAGTTACTGTAATCTGATTACTTTTTTCAGTAAATAGTTATCTAACTTGTTACTTTTTACAAGCCAGTAATCTGATTACAGTTACTTTTCCAAGTGGCTGTGCGTTACTATTTAGTTACTATCTCATAATGCTGATGATAAGAGAGCCAAGGGTACAGTCAGCTAGATTGGAGATGGGACGTGCGCTCGCACACACATGCACACAGCCGCACACACATGAGAGTAACAAACTATAATACCATGTTTTATATTACAATTGAATTTTTATCATTGTTGTCATCTTATGTTGTGGCAGCAGCAGGGGGGACGGCGACGACTTCGTAACCTAGTTACTTACTGATCAAGTAATCAGTAAAGTAACTAGATTACTTTTTAAAGGAGTAATCAGTAATCAGATTATTTTTTACAAGTAATCTGTGGCATCACTGGTTGTCACACAGGTAGGTTGTCACATTCATTATATTTCACCACCAGAGGGTCTCCCATACTTTGGTATTTAAATGTCCAGAATTGGGGTCAGAGTTCACCTACATTGTCATCTTTGGCGTGAAACAGCTGAATTTGAGGTGAGAGGACTTTTTGTGTTTTTCATGTCCATTTGTAAATATTCCGCTCCTCAGTATTTTTCTTCTAGGGTTTTACACAATTGGTTTATAATGAAACAATTATTACCCTTAAAAAGTGTTAAGGGATAGCTATAGTTTAGATTGTTGTTAGCTAGCTAACTAGTTGTTAGATGGCTGTTAGCCTTGATGCTATCAAGACATTCCAGTTGGGGTTGGTCGTCACATTTTATTTGGGGTTGGTTGATTATTGTTAGGCCGATTTATTGTGTTCTTATTTTTTTTATATAGGATGGCCTAAAGATGTATTTCCTGTTTATGTTCATGTTAAGATGCATTAAGTTATGTATTTGTCAACTTGTCAATGCAATTAAACTTTCAAATTTGTCTTCTTTTTAAGATTATTCCCATTAAAACACATGGTGACAACCAACCCCATAGTGTGTGACAACCATCCCCATGATGGGGTTGGTTGTCACAATGTGTCAGAGTGTATTTGATAGGTGATTAACTCTTTGTTACAATACGTTGGAAAATGAGAGGGATACCAGGGGCGTATTTGGCACGGGGGACGTGGCAATGGGTCCCCCCCATTTTTTCAGAATGCAGTTAATGTCCCCCCCCCCGTCTGACTACCTGTATGCAAAGAGTAGTAGATGGCCCAGTAGAGCTGAGTCTGACTACCTGTTCTATTATTATGCAAAGAGCAGTAGATGGGGGTCGCATTCTTGCCCTGCAAGGGCCAAGTACCCACTCGCTAAAGTACTTGTCTTTGCATAATAATAGCTCGGGTCGTCAGCCTAGGTGTGTGTTAAAATACGTCAAACATATTGTTTACACTGTCTTTCTTCTATTATAACCCTCCCAAATCATATTCAGAAAGTATCACAGAGACTTCTATTGACCAAGGAATTAGTTATTATTTCGCGGTTTATTCACATAACGTTATATTGTTTACACTGTCTTTCTTCTATTATAACCCTCCCAAATCATATTCAGAAAGTATCACAGAGACTTCTATTGACCAAGGAATTAGTTATTATTTCGCGGTTTATTCACATAACGTTATATTGTTTACACTGTCTTTCTTCTATTATAACCCTCCCAAATCATATTCAGAAAGTATCACAGAGACTTCTATTGACCAAGGAATTAGTTATTATTTCGCGGTTTATTCACATAACGTTATATTGTTTACACTGTCTTTCTTCTATTATAACCCTCCCAAATCATATTCAGAAAGGCACACACAACATATTCCAGTTAACGGTATATTTTTTTAATGATTCGTTATGGCGTAATCAATACTTCCATGCGTATAAATTGCGTTCGCGACCTCCGTGTTTTGGGGGTAGTCATCAGAAACCTCGGATCCGGGATTCGCTCCCATCCGTCGGGCAAGAACTGTGGGTTTTCAGCCTCTCTCTCTGGAGCTTAACGGAGTTTCTGGAGGAGTTTCTGGAGGAGCTTGTCGCGGCTCATGCGCATGCGCACGCTCAACCAATCAGAGAGGGGCTTCGCTCAACCAATCAGAGAGGGGTCTGCAGAAATAGAGTTCAACCAATCAGAGAGGGGTCTGCAGAAATGCGGCTACGGGCCCTAACCCCCTAACCTACGGGAGACTGCAATTCAACACTGGCCCCTGTAAATATCCTAACCCAACCCCCTCCAATGTACAGTAATTTACCTAGTATGGTTTTGTCAATAGTTCAATGTACAATTGTGTTTGTTTGTACAGTGTCTCCTCCCCCCCCCTCAATGTACAGTGTTACTTGTTTATACAGTGTGCCCCCCGCCCCCCCCCCCCCCCCCAACCACCTCCAATGTAAATGACCCAGTATGGTTGTCAATATCCCAATGTACCCAACCCCCCCCACCCAACCTCCTCCAATGTACAGTTTCTACGTCAAATGTATATACTCCCTTTTCTTGACTCCTTCTGTATCACAAAAAGTACTGTATTTGCAAATCTGGTATGTCATAAATGTATAGATGTAGCAGTACTGACTATCTGTATGTCATGTATGTCATATATGTCTATATGAATTGAAAATGGGGGACCCTGATGGAAACAAGACAAACGTCTTTCTCAGGTCTGCATCCCCTTAACAATTGTATGTATTGAGCCGTACTGTATTGTACCCATTCTGCAATCTGTTAAATAAAGTTTTCATTCATTCATTCATTCATTCATTCATTCATCCCCCCATCGACGTCACTCGCCACGCCCCCAAATCTGTCCCCGGCACACATTGAGAGAGAGTTACGCCAGTGAGGGATACACATTTCAAGCCAACATCTTAAGCTTCAATTTAATGTTGGAATGACTATTGAAAGATGTTTTGATGATGAGCAATTCACACTAGAGTAAAAAGTGTGACAACTATCCCCGTTCTCCCCTACCTCCACATTCTCTTTCAGCAAGATGAAGTGTGGATTTGCGTTGACATATAAGAATCGGTGGGTCATATATTCTGCATTTTGACTCCAAATCACCAGCCATAATAATAATACATCGGATTTATATAGCGCTTTTCCAAATGCTCAAAGACGCTAAGCCATGATCACCAGCCATGAGCCAGACTCCTACAGTAACTCCAAATCACCAGCCATGAGCCAGACTCCTAAGTCCAAATCACTGGCCATGAGCAGACTCCTAACTCCCAATCAAACCACAATCCACAAGCCAAACTCCTAAGCACGTCGTCAAGCATTTTCTTTGTAGTACTACTATTAGCAAAGAGACTGGAATGACGTCATTCACATCATTAGCAAAACTGACTTAGTGCAATAGCAATTAGCTACTTAAATATCCGGAATGTCAATTAGCCTAGCTCTCATTTGTAAATCATCAAAAAAGGTGAAATAAACATCAGTATGCACCCAACATATAACAAAAATCCCCCCAAAAAAAATAAAAAATGCCAAGTTTAAAATGGCAAATCTGTTGCTCAATCAAATAGTCCAAGGTCTGCTTATTTTCCCAGAGCTGGTGAAGCAAGTAGCTAGGGAGTTTCACATCTTGGTTCCTCATCGTCTCTGCTACTACAGTAGCAGCCGGCTAGATAATGCCTCAGGCCATGTCTACAGTGCATTATACAGTATACTGTAGATGCAGGGTCAGACCAGTGAGTTTTGATGCTGGGTCACACTTCACCATAACAATTAAATCCCACAGTTCACAGAATAGAATGCTTGAAAATGTCACACAAACCCTTGCAGAGGCCTAGCACACAATGTTTGTGTAGTTCTCTCTCTTCTAACATGGCTGCCTGCAATAATTTTTAACCACTTTCTTAAGTTAAGAAAATGCAGAATTTCTGTGCACTGTGGTAGACAGTAGAGTTGGAAAGATAGTGGAAAGACATGATGTTACTGTTCCACTCTGATTTATAATCCAGTAATAAACACATAGCAACCATTTCTTTGGTATTTATTTTGCATAGCAACTATCGTATCTTCTAACATAAAGGGGAAAATTTGGCATTCCAATCATTCAGTCCAATAATATACCAGACATAATTATACTATACTGCACCAGACATTAGGCTTTTAGGCCACCATATTGTCCTCTTAGTGCAGACTGACTAAGCTGTGTTTAAAACATTCCACTCTTATGTTATATTATAAAAGAGGGCCAGAAAACAGCATGCCCCACTGGACTCTGCCCAAATTTGATTAACTTGGGATGTACAACTTTAATTAGAAGCTCATTACATTGTATTTTAATTAAGTGAATGTAGTAATTTTTCTTTACTTTGAGCTAAATCTCTGGAGCTAGTTCACTCCACTGCACACCAAGTGGGCCTCACTGAACCAGTCGAGAAGCACTCGTCCAGGCCGAGGCGTATTGACCTTTTCATACTTGACAACACAAACATTCTAAGCGGGCCCACGTTTATTATGCTATTGTTATGTCGTGTTTTGCTAATTTCAATAGCTGACTCGAAATCATTTTGGGCCCAAGCTGTTCCCTACTCTAGCAGTGCAGACAAGGAGAGATCTAAATGTAGAATATTTTATTCATGTTAGTCATACACAACCATCTGTAGCCTATAGCTGTGGGTAGTCTCTTTTACAATCCCACCAATGTCAAGTAGTACATGTTGTGTGCTAGTGTGCCGGCGCGACCAAAGAGACTTCAGCGTGGCACTGAGAGGAGTTCAATAGCATTAATATTGGAAAGTGGAGAATATTTCCCCTGTGATTTCACTGCAACACTGGTAACTGGTTCACTGTACAGTATGGTGTTCTATTTGTTTTTACTTATTGATAAAGTAGCTTCACAGTGTCTCTGTGAAGAAGAAGAGAAAAACAAACAAAAAAACATGAGTGCTGAGGGAGAAATGAAAGTGTTTCTCCTACACAAGTGGTTTTCAAACAATGGGTCATGACCCACACCTGGGTCCCCAGCATTAAGCCAGGTGGGTCACGGGATGAAAAGAGAACACGGAAAACAACTACTGAGTGTTGAATGGCGTCAAAGTCGCATGCTCTGTGAAAACAGATCTCACCTTTCAGACCAAAGTGAGCGACGTGAAGCACCACTTACAAGCTAAAAGCCCTCAAGTGATGATGGTGGTCACAGGGGAATATATGCGTCTTTCTATCCATCCATCCATCCTCGATATTAATTCAAGCTGTAGTTAAACTTCAAATTTGACTCAAAGCAGATGTTTAGACGGTGGTGTAGTGGTTAACACTGTCGCCTCACAGCTAGAAGGTTGTGGGTTCGATTCCCGCTTTGGGACCAGGTTGCCGTGTTGCCAGTTACCCAGTTGGGGTATCTCCCAGGCCTTTCTATGTGGAGTTTGCATGTTCTCCCCGTGCTCGCAAGAGTTTCCCTCCCGATAAGATAAACCCAATGGAAAAACATGCACAACAGATTGCTAATGCTGTCGCGTCCCTGACGAAGACGGACAGGAGCACTTGGATTGGTCCCCGGGCGCGGCGCTTGCTGCAGCCCTCGTCTGCTCCCGGCTGCCCTTAGGGGGAAGGACGACGGGTTGGGAAGTGCAGAGAACATTTCGTCAGCGACTGTGTGTGTGTGTGTGTGTGTGTGTGTGTGTGTGTGTGTGTGTGTGTGTGTGTGTGTGTGTGTGTGTGTGTGTGTGTTCCTGTGGGTCGCCCATCGCATGTGTGTGTGTGTGTGTCTGTTAATCTGATGATAAATAATGACTTATACTTATTTCTTTGGTTTTGTTTGTTCCATTTTGTCTGAAGAATCACACTTGACACATTTCTGATTGCTTTCGGAACATGCTCGTCAACCCACTGCACAGAATTCAAGGTCTACAGAACACATGCAGATCGATGCTGAATTGCTCTCTATAGAAACATTACAGCAAGCAAAGCACTACTTCAACTGAATGTACTGTATTCATTTTGAGATAAGGGTGTGCGTGTGTGTGTGTGTGTGCATGCTTGTGTGTGTATTGTGTGTGTGTGTGTGTGTGTGTGTGTGTGTGTGTGTGTGTGTGTGTGTGTGTTCACAGCTGAATGTCTTAAAATATCCCCTGCAAATCGACTTGGGAGCATTGCAAGGTAGCTGCTGCACGACTTCGATACACACTCTTAGATGAATTCAGTTGGTTCCTTCTCACTTGATTTGAATCATACAGTACACCCGGGGTATATCTTTCTGTGCTTGCATCATACAGGGCCAAGGTCTGATGGCTTGTATAAACCTCTCTATCCAACCAACACACAAACAAGCTTCAAGGTTTTCCCCCCACAGCACAGAGAACGGCTCTGAAGGCCTCCCTCAGATCCACACACACACACATTCCTCCAAACAGGTTGTAGTGGATAATAAGCTTATGCATATTTCCTCCTTGATTGTTCCTCTGAACGAGCTCCACAAATGGCTCCCTCCTGCAGAGAAATTGCCATAAACCTCCATTTCAAAGAAGCCATTTGCAGGAGGCGAACCAAATCTGTGTATTTCTTTTTTCTTTTTCAGTTCACAGAAAAAGATATCTGGTCCTGTATATAAACCGGGTATGAAATTGCTCTGCGAGTTTGGTGGCAGCGGTGCGCTGTGGGGATCTAATGCCAATTGTGGAATGAGTGTTGGAACCCCAACAGTGTACTGTTTCAGGCACGGCATGGGGGAAAACCCTGCTCGTTACGGTAGACAAATAAACAGCATCTCAAATAAGGCTCAGTAGGGATAGGGAATAGTGTTTGGTCGTTAGAGGCTGTATCAGGATATTTTACGGGCAGACCGTGACCATCCATTTTACCTCCAAAATACACACACTTGTTTTATTATGCTTGTGAGGACATTGTATACCCTAACCCCGAAACCTAGCCTTAACCCGATAATCTAGTCCTCACAACCTAAAATGTGATCACATTAACCAAGTTGTACTCACAAGTATAAACAAGCACCTGAATGAATCTGCAAGGGTCTGCTGCCGTACAGTGAGTAAATCAGGCAGAATCACGTGGAATAAAAACAACAAACAAACAACAAATCAGAACAACACATGCATCATTTCATTTTCATTGTGTCGAACACCACAATACCAAAACACAGAATTAATATGGCCAACCAACATACCCACAATCCTGTGTCCTTAAAGAGGCAGCATAGCTGCCTACACCTAGTGAATTCTGTCCAGTCCTCACTGCCCATGTAAGTGTCCACTACATGTTGATGTTTTCACTTGAATCATCATACGACCCTAAATTAATAATTTCATACGACCCTATAATGTAGCAATGTATTTAGTTGAGTTGAGGGCAGTTATAAATGGACTGGATTTGTATAGTGCTTTTATCCAAAGCGCTTTACAACTTATGCCTCACATTCACCCATTCACTCACACATTCACATACTGACAGTGGAGGCAACCATGCAAGGTGCCAACCTGTTCATGGTTAAATGTCTTGCTCAAGAACACTTCAACACCCTGCCTGGGAGGAGCCGGAATCAAACCGGAAACCTTCCGATTACCAGACGACCACTCTAACTCCTGTGTGTGATATATGTTTCATGATACCCATGAAACCCATGCTAAACACACTGTAGACTTAAAAAAAATGCTTGGCTTTCAATAGGAAAAACTGCCATCAGTCAATTATTATGTATATAGCACCTTAATTACAGCCATGTAATGCACAAAGAAACAAGACGAAACTGAGAATGGAGATAGAAAATGAAATGACTAGGCTATATATAATCATAGAGACGGGAGAGTTTAAAAGAAACTATCAAAGGCAAGAAAGGCCAAGTCAAAGAAATACGTTTTTTTAAATGTGTTTTAAGAGTGCCGGTGGAATCTGCAGACCTAATGTGCTCTCTGGCCATTTGCTCCACAAAGATGGGGCACTCACAGCAAATTCACAATCACCCTCATGACACCAATCTCGACCTAGGGATAGACAAAAGGCCATTATATGAGATCTAAGGGACCTGGAGGGGATGAGCAGGGCTCAGTACCATGCACAGCTTTGAAAACAAACAGTAAGGTTTGAAGATACAGGTTTTACAGGTTTATCAGACACTGTATAATTACTGTAATCAATCTACTGTATATAAAAATGAAGTTGCCATTACAATGTATAGAGGTGAAATAACATAAGCTAAGCATTCAACCTTGAATTCTTTCTCAGAATTATATCTTAGAATTCTACCTGCAAGGGGCTTTGCAGTAAAAGTTATATTTCTTCCAACATGGCTGCCTGTAACCATTTTTGAAAGAAAATGCCTAACTTCTGTGCAGTGGTGGAGTAGGTACAACGTTGGAAAAGCATAGTATTACTGTTCCACTGTGACAATATCCAGTAATAAAACTCTAATTTATTAGATTTGTGTCTATACATTTCTCATATATCAACATATAGCAACCATTGAATAATGGGCATTCCAATTTCCATTCCTTTTTGTGCAAAACCACTATAGATTTGAATGGCCAGTATTATAATCTCAAATGTGAGATTGTAGGGGCTTACAAGACAATGTGTAATATGTATCACTTTTAAAATTAATGAGCTGGCAAAACATGTTGGAAATAAAAATAGTAATACAGTGTTATTGTATCTATCTCACATGCTGGAATGAAATACCAAGAAAGGAGCAAGCCCACGCATATTAAATTCAATTAGATTAAAATGTATTGTCATTATACTGCCCAATGTATTCACTAATGAGGGTGGATTCATCATTCACGAATGAGTGGGTTGGGAAATGATCATTCCAACAAGTGAACATTGAATATAGTTATGGAAACTTATATACACATTACTGTACTGTTTTTATGAGCAAACAATTTTTAATGATAATACTCTATTTTAGGTGGCACAAATAATGATTAAGTACCTACTAGAGGAACGAATGAGCAACTTATGTTAAGAAAAGGATAATGAACAGCGTACGGTACATGACTGCAAAATAAACCCAGGCAGAACTGCAACCGTTGCTGTAGCAACATACATTTAAAGAAAAGCCCATTGATGTCCACAGCGGTCATTATTCATAAATAACTAATAAATAAATAATGTTAATTATGTATTCAATGAAGCTGTGTAATAACAAAGCATAGGGACCTATATTATTTAACTGATGGTTCACTTTTAGAATTCAAGATAAGCAGGTCGAAAACGGGGATTTGAGAGTCAGATGGATTGTGCTTTATTGAATGTGTCATTGGTGTCAAGTGAAGTAGAAGCCATTATCTGGAAATATTTCCCTGCCTGCACTGAGACAACTGACAAAGAAGTTCTGCCTGAGTACTTACTCATTATTACTGTGCCTGTGAGGCAAAGACCAGCACCATGTGACCACGTATGTTAAATACCACAGTCTTATCCATTCCGCCACCTACAATGGATCCAATTCAGGTGGTGAAGTGGGGGGTATTTAATTTAGGAGTGAGCACAGAGTGGGCTACCATCGCAAGGTTTCAACCTTGTTACACTCGCCCCTCTAAACTCACTCCACTTCACAGCGACCCCAGCTGGAGAGCTGGGCTCAACCATATAATCAGAGTCAACAAATTACGTACACGTATGTGTACCGTGGTCTTATCCATTGCACAATCTGAAAAGGATCCAGTTCAGGTAGTGAAGTGGGGGTATTTAACTTAGGAGTGAGTTTACACCAAGATGCTACCACTGCAAGGTTTCAACCTCATTACACTTGCACTGCTGCTTGTACTTTGAACTTGTTGTATACTGTCTACTCAGAAGCACCCTGCACTTATGCTCATACCATCTATGCCCTTGTTAATCTACTGCAGAATGTACGAATTGTATGTAGAATATGTATTTAAGATAGTGTGATATGTACAGTATGTAATGTATATGTTTGATGACAGTGTGGTGGTGGTATGTAATGTATATTTGTAATGTACATTGTACATAACCTATTTTCTTGTTATTGTCAACATAGTCTACGTAAAGACCAACCATGTGTTTCTTCTACTTACAAGTCCAGCCAACACCAGATTATAGCTTGTATCCAGAAGTCATAGAATTGCATTGTTGACTTGTTTTAACCATTTTTTAACTAATGGAGTTCTGGATATGAGCTACAATTTGGTGTTGGCTGGATGGACCATACTTGTAAGTAGCATTGTTGGTTTTGGTCTTTCCGTAGGCTATGTTCACAGTCCTTTGTCATTTAATCTTAGACATATTCATATTCATGTTCATATTCATGTATAGCATACTCAGCCCATAGAGTCTGGTTCTGATTTAGAAGGAGTGGCAGTTGACACGTTTTGTTGCAAAAGTAAATATCTCACAGTTGAAAAAATTAGACCTCCTCTAAGAGTTATAAGCAATCTCATAGACAGACTCATTCACCCACACAGTCAGTCAGGCCGACACTCACTCACGCACTCACTCACTCAATAATAATAATAATAATAATAATAATAATAATTAATTTTATTTATATAGTGCTTCTCAATGACCCGAAGTCGCTGAACTCACTCACTCACTCACTCACTCACTCACTCACTCACTCACTCACTCACTCACTCACTCACTCACTCACTCACTCACAGTAAGCCACTCTGCCCCTCGTGGCAGCTCATAGGAATGACACTTTGCAAGCTATGCAAGAATGCTTAGTATCTATGATACTATAATGGAGAAATACAGTCATTCAGTTGAAATACAGTAATGTTAAGTTACTGTACCTTGCCGACGTACTGGGTCTCTGGTCCAATGTGTTCCTCCAAGACAAAGAACTGGTTCCAGATCCATCCCCTCTTGGGCCGGTGGTGGGAATCTCTATCCATGTCCAGCCCTTTGGTCCCATTTCTCTGGACCCGGACAGAGGTCCTAGAGTTTGGACCGGAGAGCTTGGGGTTCAGATTAGAGCTTGGCTTACTGGACTGCGAGGTCGGTCTGAATTTGGAATTGGATTTAGGGTTAGGGTTGGATTGTGGCAAGGATCTGCCATTGGGGCTGGAGTCAGGGTTTGGGCTGGATAATGCACTGGGCTTGAGGTTGGAAAGTGATGGAAATTTAGGGTTTGGATTTGGGTTGGATGAGGAAGATATCTCAAAATTGGCTACTACCTTGGAGCTGGACAGTGAGGAAGGCCAGGGCTGAGACAGTGATGCAAGCCTTGGTTTAGAATTGGGTTTTGGGTTGGATAATAGAGAGGGGTTGGAGTTAGATAATGAGGATGGCATAGGGTTATTGGGGCTGTTTCCAGATAGCTGTTTAGGGCTCGACTTAGACATTGACCCAGGCCTAGAATTAAGATCGAATTTGGGTAGAGATTGCAGCCTGGGCCTGGGGGTGGGGTTAGGGACGGGCCGGGAGAGAGATGAGAGCTTGGGGCTTGTATTGGGGTTGACCCCAAGCTTGGAAGCTGCAGAGGAGCTTGTGTTGGGGCTAGGCTGCAGCTGAGGCTTACGCCTGAGGCCGGGGTTGGAGCTTCGGAGGGTGTCGGGGCTGGGTCTAGGCAAGGAATCGTGCCTTGGGTTAGGGTTGAGGCTGGGGTCAGGGTTGGGGCTGGGGTCAGGCTGGGCGAGGGACCCATGGCTGCTCTGGACGATGACACACAAGCTGACGACCAGAGGATAAAGACAGGAAACTACAGCCGCACCGGCCGGAACTCTCATTGTAGAGAAAATATCTGGAAATAGCTTTTCTCTCTCTCCTCCGCTGTGCTGTATTTGTGTGGGTGTGCACCCACTAACACACACGCATACATACAGACAGACAGAGACACACTTGTGCTGTTACACCCCTCTGACAATGCAGGGTAGGACCGAACCCTCACAGAGCGTGGCCCAATGTAATCCCTTTGTGTGGCTTTCCTCTTGAAATAATGGAAATCTCCATGTCACACTTCTTGTTGTCTTTTTTGTTGTTGTTGGACGTTTCCGCGCTGGATGCTCCTTAGAAAATGACTGTTTTTCTCCTCAATGAAAGTATCCATGTCACACTGCTTGTTGCAAGAGCATCACGAGTCGTGTTAATGTTCCCTCATCGGACACTCCTAGGAAAATTACAGTTTTCCTCTTTCTCCCAACATCATTCCAACATCCATTACTAAGTCTGTTCAGTTTTTTTTTCTGCTCAGAATGTAAGAATCTTCAGGTTATCTCACAATTGCCAGTCCAAATTAGGCCAGGTCGTAGTATATCATCCTATGGTCCATGGTTTAGAGTTGTATCATATATCCACATGTACTGTATATACATCCACTATTGAGTACAGATGAAACCCTTCGTTTCCACGTTGGCAAGACTCACAGGGTCCAGGGGTCTCTTAAAAACATGACATCAAATGTGTGTATTTCCTGGAACAGAGGGAAAAAGAAGATAGTTTAGAGCCACAAGCCAGAGTAAGCAGAGAAAATAATCTTCCAATGGGAATAATAAATGTCAGTATTTTCCTCTAAAATTACAGGCACAGTACATTTCGTTTACTTCTTGCAATCGCTTGGAAGAATAATTGCTTGTGGCATTTCATGGCTTGTGATTTAGAATTATCTATAGACAGATAATGTTCCTTACTAATGGCATTTAAAGGGGAACTATCTTATAAATGGTCTTTTTCAGCATTTAGCATTGTTTCCTGGCTATGTGGACTTATATTAATAGGATCTATGTCTCTAATTCTCATATTGGCGCATTCTTCCAATTCTCCTCTCACAATATTCACCCTCACTGAACTGAGTCATCTGAAAATGTGCATATCTGTGATGTCAGAGATTTCTCAGCTGCATAATAATGTGGCAGTTGGTGTGGCAGTTGGCACCAGGCCACACAGTGGTTGGAGCCCAGCCTCAAAACGGCTTAAGGGGAGACACTGCAGGTGAATAGGGTAAACAAATTAACTAATAGATATCACAATGAAACTTCCCCAGTTGATTACTTATATTACGACAAGACTTTTTTGTATTACAAGTTTTCTGAAATTGTATGTTTAAATATGCAAATGAGGCATGATCTACTTAAATATGCACACATTTGCATATAATTCCAGGACAGAAATCTGAACATTGGATAAAGCCATTTTCAAAATTATAGTTTCATTTTGTTGACATATTAGAGCCAAAGGTTATTACAGAGGGGATTTTGGATATCTCTTTTTATCACTCCATAAATCAGAAAATACTCCATTCAGTCCATTTTTATGGTAAAATTCCATATTTCGCCATGTTTTTAGGAATAAAATGTGATATAAATCAGGGTATGAATGCGATATCAACAAACCCTTCTGTAAATACCTTCAGAACATAGATATGAATAGAACTGGAAGGTTTGGTGTATGTGCGTGCTACTGAAGTGGAGATTTCTGGCTCAGAGTATGAGGAAAAACTCTTAAAACTCATTTTTGGGAAAACGCCTTCAAAGTTCTGTATTGTAAAATGACATACTTTTTTTTTTAAACAGATATTTACAAACACAATACCTAATCAAACCATTAGTAATAGACAACCTAAACACATGCCTGATAACTGAATAATAATAATAATGATGTTATTGAACTGAACAGAACTACACACAGGCTACAAACAGTGTAGTACAGTGTAGTACCCCCTAATAGGCAAAAAATATTTGAATAGATATCACTATGAAACTTTCCCAATTTGTTATGTACATATAAACTAAGAAAAAATACATTGCAAGTTTTCTGAAATGTATGTTTATATATGCAAATGAGGCACTTCCCCATTAAATATGTGCACATTTATGGATGCAATAAGGCAAAATGATGTAAAATAAACAACTAAATGTGTGTTATTGACGTTTTATTGTCACTAGTTTCATAGAAGACATGTTTAGGAAGCAAAATATAACAAAATCTCAAAATCAACAAAAAAAGTATATTTGACTATTCACCTGCAGTGTCTCGCCTTAAGATCTTGAGGTAGAAAAATGCTGTTTTTGAGTACTTGATTAGAAATACAAAACAATGAATAAAAAAAAAACTTACAGAGGTGTTCCATAAACTCACAGGAATTGTGTAAAAGTGCCCAAATAGTGAAAGAAATAGTAAAATAGTTCCCCTTTAAGGACAATGATTACCAAGTAATAATCTTTGCTGTTTCTGAGTCGTCAGTGTTCAAGGGGAGTTTTTATTCTGCTTTCTTGACTTATCTGGAAGAGCTCAGAAATGTCAAACCTTCAAATAATGGTGAGGGAGGATGTTAATGCATTTCAGTCAGTTACTGTAGTTGTCACTCGCTCAGTCAGTCAGTCAGTCAGTCAGTCAGTCAGTCAGATAGTCACTCACTCACTCACTCACTCACTCACTCACTCACTCACTCACTCACTCACTCACTCACTCACTCACTCACTCACTCACTCACTCACTCAATGAAGACACTTCTGGTGAAACTACACTTACTAAGAATGATTATATAATGTTTTCATAGTTTTTTAAAAGGGCACATAATCTCATACACATCCAAATAACTCTGAACTGTTATTGAGACTACATTTGAATAATAGCCACCAGTGATGTCATCTGGGACATTGAATAATTGTGCTGTGTTAATTATGGTGCAATTAAATGATAAAGTAGCAGTCCCTATACAACAAGGCATTGTTATTTCTTCATCTACATCATTTCATGGTGCTGTAATTAACACAAGGATTCAATGTACCCAATGAGTGTGAGAATACAGTATGTGCAAAATAATTCTGCATTGTTTTTTGGTGCATTCTTAAAGTGTCCCTTTAACAATAACAATTCAACATAATTTGTGTGGGTATAAAGACAACACAGAAACGACCAAAGGCAACCAAACAGAATCATTAGGCTATGTATCTTGCTGGCAAATGAAGGGATGAGTTGTTTTGATGATTGAAAACCATCGCTATCTTTCTCTATGTTGTGCCTGGTTCCACAATGCTGGTGTTTTCTGAAGCCTGCGTTACATTTTTCTGAGATCCTTCAAACTAAATCACTCCACCTGTCAGGTGGTGGCGCCTCGTCGAGAAGCAGCCAAACAATTTGCAAGTGATACATCTTTGATGTGAAACACTGCTGCTGCTGAAGCTTGTCTGAGGAAGCCATTGTTGATGTCTTTCTTTCTCTTAGTTATTTCCTCTCTTTCTCTCTCTCTCTCTCTCTCTCTCTCTCTCTCTCGCTCTCTCTCTCTCTCTCTCTCTCAATCTCTCTCTCTCTCTCTCTCTCTCTGTGTCTCTCTCTCACAAACACTCTATCCCTCTCTGTCTTTCTCCCTCTATCATTCTCTTTGTTGTCTATACGTGTTTGAGTTAATGGATTGCATTTAACATTGAATGGTCATAGCACAGAGATAGTTAAAGATTCAGTACAATGAACATTTTGTTTTTCAACATAAGGTACAGTTGATGTACAATTACCAAAAATGTTTGAACTGTTGTGAAAATGATGACTATAAAGCACTTTGATCACTATCCCCCTGGATAGCAACAGAATCAAACCACTTCAGATATCCAATCTGCTTCCTTGAATAAATTGCATAATCTACTTGGGTTACCCTGATCCCTGAGTATGACTAATAATCAAGATTTAAGCGTGTCTATAGTTCTATGTCTTCTGCATAGTGAGGTTAGTTTGATTCCTGTTTGGGAAGAGATATTTGACAGTGGAACGCCGTCCAACTCTCTGCGTAATAGTGTGTTCCTTTGAATGAACAGAGGGCCACGCCCCTTCAACAGAGGGTGCACTAAAACCTTTAATAACAAATCAAATGATACATCTGAAGCTGAAAAGATACTCATTAATATTAACATTCCACAGTAAGATTTTTCTGATTTAATTAACATTGTATTTGGTCCTATTTTTTGGCCAAACATATTTCCGTTGAACTGTACGTGTGCTGTATAATGACAATACATTTGAATCTAATCTAATCTTAACACTTTGAGCGCCACGCCGTGTTTCCCTTTTTACCCCCTTGAATGCCACGCTCCACTCCCAATGTTAACGTTAATATCGCCTAATCTATGTTTTAAATTATGTGTCTAATCTGCCCGTCGCTTATCAAATAATCATTTTCCAGTCAGTGTTGTCAAGGCAGATTGGTTTTTTATCGCTTCATTTCCGTTTGAGAGCATTTTGAAAAGCACCCGTTTCAGGTGAAAAACAACCTATTCTATGATAATCGCCTTTTACTGGAATATTCCAGAACGTTGATATTTGTCGGCCTATTTATGAATCGTTTTCAAATAAACGCTACATGATCAATAGTATACGTGCACGCACGTTCGAGCCGTGCGCTGATAATAGCTGCTTTCATTTCCTCATGGATTTTACAGTGAAACAGCTAGAGCACATATCACAAAAAAGCTTATATCTCCTCGAAAACGAGTCTGATTATCCTAACACTGATAACACGTTGGATAATAATATTCCAATTCCTGATCACCATTAGAAAAAATCGATAAGTATATTGATCCAACGTGTGTACAGTATAACCCATGCTCGCCGCGGCTCAGAGGATCCAGAATGAACTCTGGTAACTCCGGAAAATGTGGACTGGAATATTTTTTTTCCCCCATCCATTTTTCATTGAGTCCATTCCAAAAGGCTGATTTACCATCTGGGAGACGATAGGGGGCGCTTTTTTCACATCTGATCGCCGGCGGCCCCTGGATTTCCAACGGTAGGCTCGGGTGATGCAATATGATTTCAGATCGCTAAAAAAAATTACGAGAAAAGCCGTGATGTGGCTTTCAACGTCACTATCGTAAACCCGAGATTAGCCGTGAGTGGCGCTCAAAGTGTTAATGAAAAGTGAAGATGTGAGATGGTAAAATATTGAATATAATGGTTTGCATATATCTCAGTGAGTCATCCACTGAGAAAGTCTAAATATCTTGGCATCTAGCTCGATGAGAAATTTACATTTAAATACCTTATAGGCAACCTTGCCAGCAAGCTGCGGCAGAAAATGTTAGTTATATACTCGTACTGGCCAATCGCGTCTCGCTCTTCGCCATTGAGATATACCTCATCTCCAGTACCTACTGTACTTCATTAACGAAACAAAGCACCCATGCATTTGACCAGGCCCCGCCCCAGCGTACCCCTATAAGGCACCAGGCATGGTCACACTCGCCCTTCCACTTTTTTCGTTTTCCATCATGGACGTGCAGAGCATCCCATGTAACTAGTGTTATGAAATGCAGAGAGAAATTGAACAATGTTGGGTTTTCGCTGGAGATTTGCCAGCCCCTGGAATCTTCTCGGCACGATCCAACGGCACGTCGGGTCTGTCTTGGGGTTTCCTCGTCTTTTGACAGCAGATCGAGGGACGTTGCGCGATGTTTAGCTATCGGGCTAACTCGCGCTCAGGTAGGCTTTGTGCCATCAGGCATTAATGCTGGTGTTAGTAATACTGCTTGTTGTCCTGTGAGACAACCGAGTTGTGTATTGGCGCAAGGGGCAGGATATCTGGGTAAACGTGACTCTGAGTTGGACGTTTTCCCGGCTATCCTGGAGCGCGCTGCTAATGCTAATGCTGTAATGCTGGGTCACTGTTCTACTGTTCCCCGCTGTGGGATGTCACCGCTTTTCCCTCCTCTTAACCGGTTCATTGATGAAGGTCAGTCGGTAGCTAATGTGGGGGGTTTTGCTGAGACTTATTTACCCTTTTTATGGGTAAATGGGCTGACAACAGGGCGATGCTGCCTTGGCTTGAGAGCCAGGTAGCATCGATCCTTTGCCCTGGCGGGGTTGAACGGTGTCCCACCCGGAAGCCGACGCTTGAGAGCAAGTCGGCCCGGCAGGTGGCAGTATGGACTGATGATGTTTATACTGCCATAGGATGGAATTTAGCTGCGGCCAGTGTTGTGGCTCAGCTGATTGTTTTTCTGTCCACATTGACGTCGGGTAGTGGGGCTGCAGGGCCAGCCGACGCTGAAAACATTGTGCGTGTTTTTGGGGTTATAGAAATCTTGAATCAGTCGCAAGCTATAACCGCAGGGAGGATCAGGATGCTATCAACACTTATTAATAGGCATCTCTGGTTGGAGCAGTCTTCCCTTGGGGAGGAGGAAAGGTTTCTTCTCCTTAAGGCTCCTCTTTCCGCGGAAGGACTTTTTTGTCGTTCTGCGGAAACGCGGGCGGTATTTGACCTGGGCCCCACACCGCCTCACGCCATGCAGCCAGAGGTGAGAGCACGGCCTCGTCAGCGACTATGGCGAGGCCCTCGACCAGCGGCCATGTTTCCCCCGCCTGAGGTACCCTGGGCTCTACGTCAACAGGTGTCCACAAGGCCAACAGCCTTGGCGGCCGAGGGATCGGCTACATTGGATGAGCACGGCCTGAGAAACCGTCGCCGTCCTGCTGTGTGCAGCCCGCTCTCCGATCACTCCCTCCCCCAACACCAGCGGAAAAGGGGCTCTGATTTGTTTTTCGTCTTGTTTTTCGTCTTTCGTCTTGTTTCCATCAGGGTCCCCCATTTTCAATTCATCATATGACACACACGACATACAGATAGACAGTACTGCTACATCTATACATTTATGACATACCAGATTTTCAAATACAGTACTGTTTGTGATACTAAAAAAATCCAGAAAAAGAGTGTATATACATTTGACATAGAAACTGTGCATTGGGGGAGGTTGGGTAGGTGGGGTGGGGCTGTACATTGGAGGTGGGGGGGGGGGGGGGGGGGGTTGGGTAGGGGGGGGGGACACTGTACATTGGAATAGTGACATACATTTGACATAGAAACTGTACATTGGAGGAGGTTGGGTAGGTGGGGTGGGGTTGGGTGGGGCTGTACATTGGAATACTGACAAAGCCATGCTTGGTCTTTATTGTACAACTGGGTTAGGACATTTGTAGGGGCCAGTTTTGAATTGCAGTCTACCGTAGGTGTTCTTTGAGAGTGTTTTTGAAGGTGGGTAGTGACCCTGTTGTCAGGGTCGGCAGCAGTGACAGCTCTGGCCGACGAGATCCAATCTCTGTTGGCGAAGCAAGCCGTAGTCGTGGTCCCATGGGAGGACGCGATGTCGGGCGTCTACTCCCGGTATTTTCTGGTGCCCAAAAAAACGGGAGGTGTCAGACCTATACTGGATCTGTCCGCGTTCAATCGTCTGATTGTGGCGAGACGGTTCAGAATGTTGACCGTCAAACACCTGTTAAATGCTGTCAGGGTGGGGGACTGGTTCACCTCCATAGACCTGAAGGATGCGTATTTTCACATCCCGATTTTCCCTCCTCACAGGAAGTTCCTAAGGTTCCTTTTTCAGGGTGTGGCGTACGAATACCAGAGGTTACTGTTCAGCTACTCTCTGGCCCCCCGCACATTCACCAAATGCGTAGAGGCCGCGCTGGAGCCTATACGTCGTCAGGGGATACAAATTATTTTCTATCTCGAGGACAGCCGGGAGGAGGAAGTCGCCAGGTCTCATACCAGGCTGGTGGTGGAATTCCTCACCAAGCTGGGTTTTGCTGTGAACTGGAAGAAGAGTACGCCTCTTCCCAGTCAACAGATGGAGTACTTGGGCTTGGTTCTAAGCTCAAGGTCCATGAGGGCAACCCTCTCGGAGCAGCGGCGAGTGTCTATCCTCAGCGCGCTCAGGGGTCTCCGTCCTGGCGGGACGGTTACGGCGCTGTATGTGATGCGCCTGCTCGGTATGATGGCATCTGCTCACTCTGTGGTCCCTCTTGGCCTCCTCTTCATGAGGAGGATACAGAGGTGGTTTTCCAGTATGAAAATAGACCTGGTGAGAGACAAGTGGAAATGGTTGAAGGTTCCCTTGTCGATACGGGGGGATCTCGCCGACTGGAGGAGGCCTGGTACCCTCACCAGCGGGGTCCCCATGGGCAGCAGGCGGTCACACGTCACAGTCTTCACCGACGCCTCCCTCACGGGATGGGGGGGGACGTGTCGGACCGACGCAGTGGGGGGCAGCTGGACGGTCCATGCTGCCCGGTCTGCTATGCACATCAATCTGTTGGAATTGAAGGCGGTCCTCCGGGTCCTCAAACGGCTCGGCCCCTTGGTGAGGGGCGAGCATGTGATGGTCAGGATGGACAGCACGACGGCAGCGGCGTATATCAACAGACAGGGTGAAGTACGCTCCATCCGTCTGCACCGGGCGGCGTTCGAGCTTTGGCTATGGGCGTCTCACAATCTGCGCAGCCTGACGGCTCTCCACATCCCTGGCAGGGAGAATGTGGGCGCAGATGTGATGTTGCGGGCGGTCTTCGTCACGACGAGTGGGGTCTATGTCCAGACATAGTCAGACAGGTCTGGGACCGCTTCGGGGAAGCTTCGGTGGATCTGTTTGCGAGCAGACAGTCTCACCTGTGCCCCTTGTGGTTCTCGATCAGACGGGAGGACAATCCTCCCTTGGGGGTGGGTGCCTTCTCGATGTATCCATGGCCGCCCGGGATTCTGTACGCTTTTCCCCCCATACATCTGATAAGTCAGTTGTTGGAGCGGGTACGTCGGGAGCACAGGACCTTGATCCTGGTCGCGCGGGACCGGGGCATGGCTGTGTGGTTCCCGGTCCTGATCCAGCTCTTGGTAGCCCCGCCGTGGCCTGTTTCTTGGTCATCACGGGCCCTCTCTCAGGTGCACGGTCTCTGTGTCAGTTCCCTGTGCTGGGCTAGCCTCTGATGGTTTGGCTGGTGAGAGGGTGAGTCTGGAGAGGATGGACCCTTCTGTGGTCGACACCATCCGGAACGCGCATGCTCCCTCCACTAACGCGGTTTACGCGGGTAGGTGGCGTATTTTCCAAGAGTGGTGTAAGGTGGGGGGCTGGGATCCGGTGTCCTGCCCCCTGGACGCTGTCCTTTCCTTCCTTCAGTCTATTTTGGATAGACTGTCGGCTTCGACGGTGAGGGTATATGCCGCGGCTATATCCTCTTGTCATGTGGGGTTTGAGGGCGTTACGTTGTTCAGCCACCCTCTTGTGAAGCGTTTCCTGCTTGGCGCTCGGCGCCTTAAGCCGGTGGAACGTTCTCTATCTCCGAGTTGGGACCTCCAACTGGTCCTCGGCCGGTTGTTTTGTCTATTCGTGTCAATAGCGGTGCGACTCTGAGGCCTAATCCAGTCTTTGTGCCAAAAAATATCCGGAGTTATTTTCGCTCCAGGGATATTGTGGTTCAGGCGTTTCATCCGCCTCCTCACGCTGGTGAGTTAGAGGCGCGCCTTCACCTGTCGTGTCCAGTCCGGGCTTTGGGGGTTTACCTCAGCCGGACTCAGGACCTCAGGGCTACCGATCAGCTCTTTGTTTGTTACGGTGGCTCTCGCGCTGGTAAGGCACCTGTCACATTGGTTGTGCGAGGGCATTGCCCTTTGCTACACGTTGGCTGGGCTGGCCCCCCCTGGGGGTGTCAGGGCACACTACACTCGTGGGGGGGCCTCGGTGCAGGACATCTGTGCTGCGGCCTCCTGGTCCTCCCCGGGTCCCTTCGTTAGGTTTTACCTCATGGACATGACTGGGGGTTCTGTTTCCCAGACGGTTCTGAGGTCTGGGACCTCCCCTGCGTCCTGCCCTTCGGTGGGTTAGCAGGGGTGTGTGGGTGTATGCCACGAGGTGCTGTGTCACATGTGGTCCCGCCTGTGCTGTGCGTTTTTAGGGGTCTCTAGTTCCCTTTTTTTCGCACTTGGGTGGAGTTGACTGCCGCCCCCTCTTCACTAGGAAGGGGGGGTGACGGGACTCCCCTCCCCCCTGGTGGTAGGGCTTGCGGGTCCTCAGGGGGTACATTTGTCGGGCCACGCGTCTGCTCTGCCCCATATCTCAATGGCGAAGAGCGAGACGCGATTGGCCAGTACGAGTATATAACAATAGGTTATGTATATAACCTAGTTATATGAGTACTGGCTGAGCGTCTCGCTCTTAGCGCGCCCTGAGGTCCCTTGGTTTTTTTTTTCTTGATGGAAAACCTTTCCTGAGGAAGGGCAAGTGTGACCATGCCTGGTGCCTTATAGGGGTACGCTGGGGCGGGGCCTGGTCAAATGCATGGGTGCTTTGTTTCGTTAATGAAGTACAGTAGGTACTGGAGATGAGGTATATCTCAAAGGCGAAGAGCGAGACGCTCAGCCAGTACTCATATAACTGGGTTATATACATAACCTATCGTTTTGGACTATGGTGATGTAATGTATAGACATGGTGCTCCTTCCACTGTAAAACCACTTGATTCTTGATCAATCTCCCCTCAGATTTATTACTGGTGAAGTGTTGCAAATGTTATAATTGTATGGTTTATTGTCTCTTTCTATGTTATAGTGTGTTTAAACACAGTTACAGTTATTTTTGTGTTTTAACCATGATTGTGAGTATTATTTGAAATAACCACCTCAGCCTTGATTTTCAATGTAAAAAGAGTAAAGAGTAGGCTATCAGTTTGGAACACTTCCAGTTTGAAAATTCACTAATTTCTCAGCAACTGAGCAATTGAGCAGTAAACATAATTATTTCACCATAGACGTCTGCACTAATTGTACATGTTTCAGTCACTAAGTTGCATTTTGAGAAATCATAACATGATGTTGTAGATGCGCTTGAGACTTTGTTTTTAACCTTTAGCCTATACTCTTAACAATCCTGCAGATTTTGCATAAAACGCCTATCGATTGCATACTAAATTGGACACTATCTGGGACCATTTATAGCAGATGCCCAAGTCTGGCCTCTTTTGAAAGGAAACACTCAGAATCTTTTTCCACAGCAGGTGAGTGCTATTGTTTTAGAGTTACAGATGTTTGAACTGAAATACAAGTTTTTAGAATTTTCGTCTGAATTATTTTGCAAACAGATGCCTGCAGATCTATCTACTATTTAGTTATTAGCTGAAAACACTTCTGGGGCCATAGCCTGAAGTCGTACATAGATGAGTGGTCAGTGGAAAGTTGTCTAGTCGAAACCGGAGGTGGTAATTTTTTTCGAAACTGACAATTGGCTGTTTGGTCTTATAACCCGAGATTGGAAGCACGTAATAGGACAAGCGTTGTGTCAATCAAACAGCGGCCATTTTAGCTTTCAACCGATATTTTGGATGAGAGACAATAACACAGCGTGACGCCGACAGGCGGCTGTAAAATGTGTTGCGACGTGCAAGGGTGGGCTGTCGGAATGTTAAGTGGTTATTTAACCAGGGTAATCACATTGATTCTCAGCAACATTTAACAGCAATGTCTTTTACCATGCTTTTTGTAAACTTTATTTACATTATACCTGTTATGTCTTATTCTTATTACTTGTATTATTGCACAAATGTCTTATTCTTATTACTTGTATTATTGCACAATCGCTGCGGGCATGACCTCCCGCATTTCACGGTATGCTTGTATGCCGTGACAAATAAAACTCTTGACTTGACTTGATTTCCTTCTCTTTTTCAAGTGGGCCCTGGCCAAGAAGGAAAGGAAACATAAAGAAAATGTTCACATATAGGACAACATTAAAACAAAATGAATAAAAACAAGATAGTGAAAGCACACAAATACAAAGAAATAGAATAAACATCTTCACATTTCTACAGTATTGAAAACACTCCATGTCAAGAAGGTGTCCAATTTCTTCTTTAAAATGATCAATTCCAATGATGGACTCGAACTTCAAATCAAAAGGCCACAATAGACGACATAAAATGTATGTGTACATGCCATTTGTCCTTCATTCATTGGCGGGAACTAACCCACTATAGCATGAGGACATAATGTGCTCCAATTCTAGACCACCCATTCTAGTTTAATTTCTATTTAGTTTTTTAGGCGAGTTCCCCTGTTTTTATACTACTGTACTTTTGTCTCATTGATTTTAACTGTTTACTCAATATAATTGTAAATGAGGGTAACTTCAATGGTCTTTGAGTTTTTAAATAAAGGTTTGATGATGATGATGAAATGAGGCTGAGGCTGTCTCTGATCTTTAGCTGAAACGATTAAGCACACCTCAGGGCGGCTGGCTTGCTGATCTTTGAATAGTGTAAACAAGGCGGACTCGTACAGTGAATAAATTGATTTGATTGAATTTATTTATTTATTCATTTTATTTAACCTTTATTTAACCAGGAAGTCCCTTGAGATAAAAACAAAATTTTCGAGGGAGACATGGCCAAGATAGCACACCATTGCAAAGTTACAAAATGATCAAATAGAGGGGCGGCTGGGTGGCGCAGCGGACATTGCGCTTGTCACCAACGCAAGAGACACCGGGTTCGAATCCGGCTGTCGGCGTTGCCTCCGGCTTGGGCCGGCCGTCATACTAACTCAATTGGCAGAGTTAAGGGGTGGAAGTCGATGGGTGGTAATCTGGATGTTGTGGACAGCGACTCCTACAGGTCGGTTGGGGGACGCCTGCACAGCAGAGACAGGAAATGGCGGGGGTAGTGTGAGCCTCCCACACATTACACCTCGCCAATGAGAGTCCGCGCTGGCAGGTGAAAAGATGTGACAGGCTGCCTCCTTGTGTATCGGAGGGGACACGTGGCTTCTATCCTCCCTACAACCGACCAGTGGGGGGAATATGCGAGCAACGTTCAAGACAGGGGAGGGGAGAATTGGCACAGCGAAAAATCGGGATGGGAGAAAAATTGAAAAAAGAGGAGAAAAAAAGTGGATAAAAAAATTATCAAATAGAGCAAAAAAAACAGAAAAGAGACAATATAAAAAAAACACAAAAATAGGTAGACAAATACTCCTGCTCAGGGGTATAGAAGGGGTATAGTCAATGCTCACTGTCTCCACTATATCACAGTCAGACAGCATTACATGTATGAGCTATGCAGTGATAAAGTTATCAGAAAAGTAAACCTTATACAATACTTTTATGGCTGCGTTCATGACTAAACATGGCCACACAGATGCTGTGAAGTGAAATATTTTAGGTTGTTCAACTCATTTTAGGTTTGTATTTCTAAAACTGACTCAAAGGCTTTTCTGGGTAGTGTAGATGTCTAAGCACTCGCCTACCACCACAGAGACCCAGGTTAAATTCCCGGCGGTGGTACCTCCAGCTTAGTCAGACATCCCTACGAACACAATTGGCAGTGTTTGCGGGTTGGAAACTGGTGGGGTATGAGTCCTGGTCATTGCAATAGCGACTCCTACTGGTCGGTCTGTTCAGCGGGGAGGGGATCTAGGGGCGATAGCATGCACCTCCTCGCACATTACACTTTCCCAGTGAAACTCCTCGCTGTCAGGTAAAAATAGAAGGGCCTGGCGCCTGTAAGTATCGGAGGAGGCATGTGGTAGTCTACACCCTCCCCTGCCTGATAGAAGGGTAGCACAACAACCAGGGAGGAATTGGCATAATGACTAAATTATTAATATATTATATTAAAATATTAATAAATAAATGAAATTAAGTTGTGCCAATTTGTTTAGAATTTGTCTGCTTAGGGCAGATATGTTGGACAGTGAAACGCTGTCCAACTCTTTGCGTAGGCGTGCGGCTGCTTTCCCATATGCTCTGCTGGTAGTTTAAATGTGCAGACATCTGTGATTTACACAGAAGAGCATTTCCATTTATGTCACACCTCCAGTAATGCAAGATCATGGTGAATTCCTTGGAGAATTATGATTTGCCTTTTGGCGGTTGGATTGTAGTGTTTTGTAATATGAGCACATACTGTACGTGATTCATGCAGTATGTTTTGTTGTGGTCAGTTATTTCAATGTATTTCAGACATCTTCCAATGTCACAAGGTTTCATCACAGGGAAATTCAGATTATTTAGTCATAATGACACATTCCTGCTTTCATGAATTGACTCTGGATCTAGAAAAGCAATATATGAATTGAATGTATTATTATTTAGTCATAATGTAGTTACATTATATAAATACTTTGAATTCACTATTTAAATGGCTGCAACTTGAGAAGAATTGCTTTCCAAACTACAACCCCCCTCCCCCCATCACAGCTCTCATTATGTCGATAATGAGGAGGTTGATTTCCCTGATGGGAGCAGTGTGTTGTGTTTGTAGACAGGATTTGGCTGTCACTCCACTGATGAGTACATTGGTCACCACAGGCTCCTGGTATCCACTCACATTATTTACCAACCAATTAGGCATGCGGCTTAAGCTTGGAGCAGGGTGTAAAATGATGGATGAAATTCCTCCGTAGGCTTTTCCTGCGGAACAGGTCTAATTCGCCACAAACTCCTGTGTCCCCTTCATTTTAAACACACAAAAACACATGTGTTGACACCACACTGTACCAATTATCCTATTTCACTATGATGTTACTAGCTTAGTGGTGCCCCTTATCGGGTGATCATCATCCTTTTAGGAAACAGGTGTGATATTTCAAATGAGAGACATTGTTACAAAGGGTCAGATTAAACCGAATATATATATTTATTACTTGAGATATATTGTATAATATTTGTATATCGTCTGATATCCCTTGTATATTCTTTGTATATATATACACGGAATATCCCTTTACCTAGGTACAGGCCAGACCATAATATTCGTTCTCCTATTGGACAGCGACCCCTAGGCGCCAACGGCCATACCCCCAATGGCAGGTTTAAAGCTACCGCTAAGACATGTCTCAACATGTCCAGGTTTGCGCAGTAATACGAGACAGAACTGAGGTTGGCACTAGATTATTCACCTTACGTATAAATACGTCGCAGGTGGATACAGAAGCACTTAGACCAAAACGTTGAAGCCTTCACCACGATACAACGTGCCATGAAGTGGGCCCCTTTTGCCCCTAAATAGAGCCTTGAGAACCGCGTGCGAATAGATAGCTAAAGTGTCAGAGTTTAACGCTGTATCGTCGAGTTCGACTTATTCTATTGTAAAGTAATAGTCTATTATTTATAGTGTATCGTGCGGCTACCGTTCTACAGTGACCAGCATTACCACCGGTTCGTCGTACTCTAGCTAGTGCACTTATCCAGGCTGGGCGGCCTAAACTCGTGCCGCCATCCGAGGAGTCCTAGACGAGAACCGTTGGATATGTACACCGGAGAACCTACACCGGCGACTGCAGAGCCTTTTCCGGCTGGATTATATTGCTTTGGTACTGTGGCTGCTGGAGCAGAGAACCGTCTACCCCACTGCTATGTGGGATCTACCCTGTGAGGAGCACCATCGAGCCCGCCTCTAGGACCACAGAGGCTGGCTAGCTTTCATCCATGCTGTCTTGCATACTGGAGTATAGCTGTTGCTTTGTCTACGGACCAAGGGATTATTGCACTGGCTCCTGTATCTGGAGTCTCTTTATTCCTCGTTGATCCAGACTTTTGCTCCCGAACATTCCTCTCCCCTGCTGGCTTACAACCGGAGGGAACCCCTTAGTATCTCCAGCTGACTACGAGTGTGCCTTATGTAATTCTTATGCTACAGGTGGCGTCAGTTATACCCATCTTATTATGCTCATGGACTTGCTCTTGACCTACTTAAGTGTTCTTCGCCATATAAGCGCAATTCATAATTCTCAATTTGTAACCTATTGTTGCTGCTCTAATAATAAATACCTCTAAATAGAACTTTCTTTGTCAAGCCGTATTCTTGTGTGGGTGTTCACCAGATATACCGTGTACTGTATGGCCAGTAATTAAAGTACATAACTAAGTAGTGGTTTAATGATACCATACTCTCAATACAGTCAGGGAATTGTACCCCTCAGTTACAGACATGGTACAACAATTTATATATGTTAGGTTCAGAAAATGCTTAGCTACATTAACTCTTATCAGACAAGTGTAATAAACATTTCATATCTGGTATAATCGCTATCAGCGATACTCTTAACACTTTAAACGCCAAATGGATGAAAATGGAACAGTTCCCATCCCCTAAGTGGAAGGGACTTTTACACAGGGGCTATTACCACTGAAAAAGCTGGACATGTCTCAAACAAGCTTGTTTTGCGCTGGATCTACAGGTCAGAAAAACATCAACTTAACACTTTAATCGCCATGGGTTAAATTCATAATTTACCATCCCTCGCCAGCTCTATTTGTCTATGGAGAAGTTCCCCTTCTTTGCAGGGCTATAACTTTTTAAATTCTATTGCTAAATTGCCATTATTATGGCCCATTCAATGTCCTATATGTATTGTTCAGGGTGTAGCAACGTTAAACTTTTTCATTCACATATTCATACTAAAATATGGTCTAAAGTATAAGTATGTTTTTATCGTTTTCTGCAGCTTTCTTCAGAACATGATTTATAGCCCTAAATGCATTATATTGATGATCAAATACAGTTTGGTAGGAATCTGTGCGAGATAAAAAGTTTCAACTGGACGTACTTCTAGAAGTTTCTACGCATCATCTGATGTTGACCGGATGGGTGGGGGATCGTTTATAATTCCGTGGGCAGCGTTAGATGATTCATCCAGAGTGGGTCATATGTTCATCAGATCAGTTAGTATAGAATACGTTAGAAAATAACGCTGAATCTTACTGTGGCTTCTTCGCGCCGCTGGCAGATGAGCGTGGAACAGATTTTTTTCTATTATGGGATGTAGAAATGCCAGATCCATTTCCAGGTTGTATAATAGTATATACGTCCAAATAACGTTGTTTATTGAGTTAGGGCGAGCGATCTATTATCCAGTGTTTCAAGATGGAGTCGCGGGAGCTATAGCGAGTGGCCGGACCACATATGGATGAGTACTACCGGTTCAAAGGTTAATATCCGGTTGGCGATCTGCCGATCGGCCACCAGATGGCACTCTTGAACCGCTAGAGAGTTGAGAGGAGATCAGCAGTGTGTCTCAGGGCTCTGGAAAGGAAATATGATTTCGATGACAGATTTTTGAAATATTGACATCAAAGACGAGTTACGGCGTCTTCGGCAGAATGAGCATGGCTCGGAATGACGTGAAAACTCGTCCGCGGCGATCATAGTGTTAATGGCAAAAATGTTCACAACACCTTTAACTTGTAAGATTTGGTCCAATATGTATCTAGATTTATATGGTAAAGAAAACGTTTTCACATTTGACCAAAACCTCTACATTTCCCATTTGGGTGAATGGAGCCTGTGCCCTGCTCTAGTCTCCTAAATTATTCTGTAGAATGTCTGCAGAGTTACAAAATCCAAAGTCCACTCCAAAGGGAGTTATTCTCTCCAACAGAAAATTAAACCTCTAGAATGCCTTGTTTTTTGTCCATTCTTCTGTCAAATCTGCAATGCCTAGTTTTACAGTTTGATCTGAATGTTGTGAACCAGGACAGCACATGGGAACAGCAGCTAATTTTCATTTAAAGAGACAGGAGCCAAAACTGCCAGTTTCAGGCTGACTGAGTCTGACTGCTGAATGACTAGGTGCTTTTTGACCATAAAAACATGCACATGTTTGCAAATAGACCAAAAATATCAATATGAAAATATTAACTCAGCTACACAGGCTAACTTACTCATAAAATATTCCCTGACTTATTATTTAAACAAGTGAATTCAATGTACTCTGTGGCCTGCCTGTTATTACTGGCATTACTCCTGACTGGGTCGTGTAATTGAAGCCTACAATATACAGCTAATAATAACAACAACCTACAGTATCTATGCTGTTCTGCCAGGAGATTGATGTTCAAATATCTTCTCTTTTTACAAAGGAACCAATCTGACATGGCAAATGACCAAAACAATATACCTGATTATTTTTGAAACATGCGATTTTAATTAGGGATGCACGATATTGATTTTTTGACACCGATATCGATAACTTTATGCTCCTCAAGCCGATAACCGATACCGATAACCGATATTTATTGTATTATTAAAAAAATATTTTGATCAAATATTTTTATTTTATTTTCAACATGAAACAAAACATATCACAATACAATAATAATACGTCAAATGTATATACTCTCTTTTCTGGACTCTTTTCGTATCACAAACAGTACTGTATTTGCAAATCTGGTATGTCATGTATAGATGTAGGCAGTACTGTCTATCTGTATGTCATGCATGTCATTATGTTATGATGAATTGTAAATCGGGGACCCTGATGTAAACAAGACGAAAGTCTTTCTCTGGTCTGCATCCCCTTAACAATTGTATGTATTGAGCTGTACTGTATTGTACCCATTCTGCAATCGGTTAATACACTTTTAACCAGACAACAGAAACAAAAGCCAAGACAACAGTTTTGACTGATAAAGTGACCATATTTATTTTTCCAAATGAAAATTCACAATCCGTCAACAACTTATAGTACATCCAACCTAAGACGCTCAAAGCTTTTTTTTCTTCTTTTTTCAAAGCTGTCCGCCTTGAAAGAAAGGCTTTGAGTGGACACATAGCCTAGCAGGTCGCCTGCGGCATCACCACCGCTGGTGTACGATGGCGCGAGCACGCTTGTACCTATTGACGAGTCGTTTGCTAAATTAAATAAGTTTGACAGAAATGACCCAAGGGCTCAAGCCGCTAGCTTTTAAGCAGTCCTTGGTGGTGCAAATTAACCTGGCTACTACGGAGCAATAAGTGACTGCGTATTCAACCAAAGGTTGCATCACAGCCATGAAAGGGGCTAGCTTTGCTTAGCTCCCCGCGTCGTCGCAGGCTTTTAAGTTAACACAACACACCATCGCAGCGGTGGTGATGCCGCAGGTGACCTGCTAGGTTGGATGTATCACAAGCCGCTGCACTTTTCCCTCCTCGTGGAACTTCTCCATTGCATTTATTACAAATAGCAAGCAAACTTTTCCCCTCTGAAACAATCCCCACTAGCGTCGCCATCTTTGTTTACAACGCGCTGCTTTCAAGAAACGTACTACGTGGCTACATCACAGCTATGAAAGGGAGCGCTGGATTTGTGTAAAACGCCCTGTTCCTAAACCACACACTATCAGTGGTACCACAGAACTGGCAAAACGGGAGGAGCGGACAGTCAAAACAAACGCACTTCATCCAAATTCACCCACACCGCATTTTTTTTACCAAAAAATATATTATATTATCGGAGCTATTAATAACGTTATCGAGTTTATCAGGATGACGTCATAATTGCTGATATCGGCCCGATAATTATCGGCCCGATAATTATCGTGCATCCCTAATTTTAATGTACCCTCAAATGAGCACAGTGCTGCCCTCATTATCCCCACGCTTCATGTAATTGAATAGAGCTGCAGTGTTAGTGCAATTACACTAATATAATTTGACAGTTGGGGCCCCTTGTGTCTTATCTGTGTATTAGGCTCAATTTGAAGCTTAAAACAGCCAGTGAGCTGCAATAAGAGAATATACTACGTATACCCCAGCATTCACAGAGCATTACTGGTAATATATAATTCATATGTTATTATATAATAATATACAGGGAAGTGTTGGCTAATTAGTTGAATGCGCAGAAGATGAATGTTCCTCTTTAGCAGGTATACAGGGGCATCTGCGTTTTCTACAGCACATAAATAGAGCTTTATTTATAAATAATGGAGGAGAGGATTCCCCTGACTTCTCACATTTCCACATGTAAATGTGTTTGTGTGCACACTATGTTGTGCAAACGTATGCATGTGTGTGAGTGGGTGTGTGTGTGTGTGTATCAGTGGAGGTTATTGCATGACAACTAGTGAGGCAGTACTTCATATACAGGACCGCCTGGGAGAAATGCGAGGCCCTGTGCGAGATTTAAATGATTTTTTTTTTTCATACAGTCAACATATTCTTAAATAATAGCGCTGCCCGAGGCTGGGCATGATACAGTCAACATATAGCAAGAGAGAGAGCGAGAGAGAGAGCTCCCGTTCTACAGTCAATATACAGTGTACAGAGAGAGAGAGAGAGAGAGAGAGAGAGAGAGAGAGATAGAGAGAGAGAGAGAGAGAGAGACATTGGAAAGAAATTGAAATGCTATTTGGCCCTAAACAGAGAGTACACAGTGGCAGAATACCTGAGCACTGTGACTGAAGATCCTTGACTAGGTACAGACTCAGCGAGCACAGCCTAGCCATCGAGAAAGGCCGCCATAGGCAGACTGTGTGTGTTAGAAAGAGAGAGAGAGAGAGAGAGCATGTGTGTTTGTGTGTTAGAGAGAGAGAGCATGTCTGTGTGTCGTGTGTGTGTGTGTTAGAGAGAGAGCATGTATGAGAGAGAGATAAGCAAAGATGAGCCCCTAAAGGATATTCAACTTTTAATGGAAGAACAAAACAGAAGGAAAAGATAACTTCACAAAGGCAACATGAATATACATAGATCCAAAAGGACAAAGATCAACACTTAAATCCAAAGAGAAGAGGGTCTATACCAGAGAAAACAAAGTAGCAAGGAGCCAAGGGCCGACATCAGCTAAATAGGCTAACTGCAAATAGAGTAGCCAGGTACTGACACCAGGCCACACACAGCTTTGGCCAACGCTACCCAAGCTACACAAACGACCAAGACAATTCACACACAGCACATGTCGTATCTCCAAATGTTGTGAAGTAACATATGTTTTGCCTGGAAAAAAACATCGTTATTAACAAAACATTCGGGAGGGGAAGGAAGGAAGAGTGGGGTAATGTCCAATGGACATCTTACCTGCACCAAGGAACGCAGGGCGAAAGGCCGCAACACAGGTCTCCACGTTGACGAAAGGCCTCTCGCTGGCGGGACAAAAAGAAGCTATGGCCGGCGCCTTGTCATGGTGCAGGCCCGACTACATCTTCTGTCAAAGATGATGTCGTAGTCAGAGTGCCAGGGCCCCCTGCTATTCTCACGACTAATGTCAATGGTCGTAGCACAAGCTAACAGCTAACTCTAGGCTAACTGATAGCATCAAACTAACGTTCCCAGCCGAGCGCAGCCGGCAGCTAACGTCGTAGCTAAACAGCTAACTGGCTAACAGTTAGCTCAACCCGGCTATCGCTAACCATTAGCTAACGCAGAAGCAAGCTATGCGGCTACCACTGAAAAACTGTACAACGTGAGAAAAGCAATACAGGCCAACACTTCAGACAGCCGCTGTGTTTTCCTCTTCTCATACGAAGAGAGAAGGGAAAAAGAAGGCAATACACGTCCCACTACAGAGTGGTGTTTACCATAGCGGTGCCGGCAACAAGTCCAGGCCACACACCGTTAGCTACTAGTACTACAACAGCTAGTCGGCCCGTTTGGCTTCCGAGAGAGAGAGAGAGAGAGAGAGAGAGAGAGAGAGAGAGAGAGAGAGAGAGATATCCACAGCGGGAATAGAATAGAGTGCATTAAAAACTCACCAAACGTCCAAGAGGATGGAGACAACCGCGTGGAGTTGACGAAGTTCATCTGCCGAACGACCATCCTCTTCATCTTGGCATAACAATGCTGCACGCGCTGTCTCTAGGTTAGCTAACGCTAGTTAGCCTTTAGCTAAGCTAGCTACTAGCCGACATCATCATGGCTATATCCCGACTGAACCACACGTTAGCACTCAATATTATAATGTAGCTAAAGCTAACTAGCTGTCCCTGTCTTTAGCCGGGATGGCTAGCCTGACTGAACTGTCTAACATGCAACAACTTTCATCTTCAGTCCATCTGCCGAACGATGTCCTCTTCATCTTGGCTGGCATAACCTCCAATGCTGCACGCGTGAAATAGTGAGACGCTAGTGATGGGCAGTGTTGGGACTAACGCGTTACAAAGTAACGCGTTACAGTAACGAAGTTACTTTTTGCCGTAAATAGTACTCTAACGCATTACTTTTTAAATTCAGTAACGCTACTTACGTTACTGAATGGTTTGTTAGTTCGTTACTGCGTTCTTTGTATGTAGATTCATAGCGAGCGTTCTTATTTCGCCTGCGTTTGTTTCGGTTACTGTAGAGAGCGTCTATTTCTTTCCGTAGCCTCATTTCTGGTTTGCGCATTTCTGATTGGCCACTGACTGACGTTCTCTGACGTTCTCTGATCAGACAGCGTCAGTCAGTGGCCACTGGCCAATCAGAAATTCGCAAACCAGAAATGAGGCTACGGAAAGAAATAGACGCTCTAGTAAACAACAAGAGGACGCTCGCTATGAATCTACATAATAAGAACGCAGTAATAACGAACTAACAAACCATTTAGCAACTACTTGGAGAGATAATTAATATACAACATGGAAACGAGATAAAGAACATGTTTGAAGGGCTGCTGGAGTCAACTGGACTAACGTTACATCTCGACCACCACAGACTGGTGAGTGCAATGTGTTCACTGAAACTCAAGATCAACGGATTTTGACTGTACGAAATCTGCCAGGGAGTCATAATACTAATCAAATAATATAAATATAGTCCTTTCATGCACAATTGATATCCTAACTATTCTAATGTTGCAATGCTTTGATTGATATCTTAAACAACGTTGCAAGATGGTTATGAATGAATGAATGAATGAATGAATGAATGAATGAATGAATGAATGAATGAATGAATGAATGAATGAATGAATGAATGAATGAATGAATGAAAGAAAACTTTATTTAACAGATTGCAGAATGGGTACAATACAGTACGGCTCAATACATACAATTGTTAAGGGGATGCAGACCTGAGAAAGACGTTTGTCTTGTTTCCATCAGGGTCCCCCATTTTCAATTCATATAGACATTTATGACATACACAACATACATGACATTTATGGCATAGGGACATATAGGTATTTAGTACTGATATATTTGTGACATAAGCGGTATTCAAATATACAGTACTGTTACCCCTAGATCCTGACAGAGTATATACATATGATGGGGAGGGGACTGTACATTAGGAGGGGGTGGGTGGGTGGCAGAGAAATATACATACGGCGGGGAGGGAATATATAATGAAACGCTCTAGACCACATTGCTTAGCAGAGTTCGGTGATGTGAATGGAAACTGTCAAGTTGATCAACCGATTTTGAGTATATGGGGCATGGGACTTGAGCAATTTTTTTTTTATTTTTTTTTTAAATAACTAAATAGTTACTTTTCACAGTAACTCATTACTTTTGGGTGTAAGTAACTAGTACAGTAACGAAGTTACTTTGAAATGAAGTAACTAGTAAAGTAACTGAGTTACTATTTTTCAGTAACTAGCACAACACTGGTGATGGGTCGGGCATGAGCGACTCGTTCATAAGAGCCGATTCATTGCCGTGAGCGTGAGTCGAATCGCTCACGTCTGGCAATGAGTCGGTTCACGCCCTTCCCCCCCCCCCCCCCCCCAGCACGCACACAGACACACACAATGAACTCAACAGACGCTACCTTACCTGTAACCCCTCCCCTCATTGAAACCAATTCTGCTGCCTGCAGAGCCTCAGAGCTGCCTGCAGAGCCTCAGAGCCAGGAACAAGTCAGACACATTCTACAAACGTGTCTAATGTGAAATATATAAGCATATAAGCAAAACTAGATTTTAGGTCTGTGATGAAAAAGGGCCTCGCGGGAAGGGGGGCCTCGCAAAAAAAAAAAAAAAAAAGAATAATAATAATAAAAAAAAAAAAAAAAAAAAAAATATAATTGTGCGAGGCCCCCCTTCCCGCGAGGCCCTGTGCGACCGCACTGCTCGCACACCCCCTGAGGCGGCCCTGTTCATATATACATATATATATATATATATATATATATATATATATATATATATATTTTTTTTTCTATTATTATTATTATTTTATTTTTTTATTATTATAATTTTTTTTATTAGAAATGTTTTCCTCGGGAGCTCCAGTAGCTCACCGCGTACCTCGAGTGCTATTTCGGCGCCAGGGACAACCGTGCTCGTCACGGATCTGGGGTTTAGCGAGTTCGATTCCCGGACTGCAGCCGTGCCTTTCTCAGAGTGTCTTCCCCCCCATCTGTACCCCCATTCAACCTGTTTCTGTCTGTCGGTCATTCTTGACCAAAGAAAAATGCGATAAACGCAAAAAAGAGCCGGCGGGATGGCCAAAGTTTAAAAAAAATAAAATGTTTTCCTCTGTGAACAATGCCAGTGAATTTGAACAAAAACAATGCCAGTGAATAATTTTTTCCTTCAAAAATGTCCAAGTAACAGCTCTGAGCTCTCTGACCTGACTGCAGTAATGGCCAGCTGTCAATCACTTACTGCAAAAAAAGTTGCACAGGTTGGGCTTAAGAATATAATTATCCAATTAAAATAGGCTATTTGAGTTTTAAAAAGCCGGGTAGTGAGATGGAGCGCACTTGATTGATTGGCGTTCCACATTGTCTGTCAACCCTTGGAATCCAATCAGAGATTGGCCCCAGCTAAACCTACGGACCTGCAGCTAGACCCTATTGACTGTGGCGTCCAATAGCCATCTAATGTTCTAGATTTTTCTGTCATCATCTCACCACTGAGACTGACTGTGTGCAATTTGCCTTGAAAGAGACTGACATCGAGAATAAGATCTATATTCAATTGTTCATGAACTTATTGTGCATCGTTTGATGATATATATATTTTTTTTATCTCAGTTGAAGTAGTGTAATTAACGTGAACGTGCCGTCTTGGACTCTGTAAGCTAACTTGTTGTGCTAACGTGAGCTAATAGCTAAGTCATCTAAACGTTCACCCAGAGGAAGAAGAGGAAGATGGGATAGGTGCCCACAGCTTTGATGAGTGCACTGCTTTGGCAATCGCTTGGGTGACTGTCTGAGTGACCACCTGTCGGAGTCGGACAGTCCCGAAAATGGAACGTGTGTCCCGCATCAACAGAACAATGTACTGGGTACTGGACTTTCTGAGTGAAAGACCCCAGGCGGTCAGGGTGGGGGGTCAGACCTCCAACACCATCACCCTGAGCATCGGGTCCCCCCAGGGCTGTGTTCTGAGCCCCCTGCTGTACTCACTCTACACACACGATTGTGTGGCCAAGTTCAGCTCCAACTCCATAGTGAAGTTCGCAGACGACACGTGGTGGTGGGGCTGATCTCGGACAACGACGAGAAGGCCTACCGGGAGGAGGTTGAGGTACTGGAACGCTGGTGCCAGGACAACAGCCTGCTCCTGAACATTGGTAAAACCAAGGAGCTGATCGTGGATTATAGGAGAGGACAGCAGGAGACACACACACCACTGATAATTAACGGGGCTACCGTGGACAGGGTGAGCAGCTTTAAGTACCTGGGGGTCCACATCTCAGAGGATCTGACATGGTCAACACACATAGACACAGTAGTAAAGAAGGCGAAACAGCGCCTCTACCACCTGAGACAGTTAAGGAAGTTCAGAGTATCGGGGAAGATACTCCAGTCCTTCTACTCAGGAGCTGTAGAGAGCATCTTGACCGGAAACATCACTGCCTGGTATGGAAACAGCACGGCACAGGACAAGAAGGCCCTACAGAGAGTGGTGCGCTCAGCCGAGCATACCACGGGTATTGCACTACCTCCCCTGCAGGTTCTATACAACAAGAGGTGCAAATCCAGAGCCTGCAGAATAATGAAAGACCCCCACCACCCCAATAACAGCCTGTTTCAGCTGCTGAGGTCAGGCAGACGCCTGCGAACCCCAGCTACTAGGACAGAGAGGCTTAGGCTCAGCTTCTTCCCCCAGGCCATCAGAGTCTTGAACAATGAACATTGAGTACCACAGAACACTGAACTATCCACACATAAGCACACATGAGCACACACACGACACGCACGATGTGCACGCTCACACACTAGCAGCCACTTTGACACTTATTGCCAAAAGGAAAGGCCACTTTAACAGTAACAGTGTATTGCACTACCAAAGCTACCTAGCATGTCCTATATACTCTGTAAATAACTATGTACAAATGCCGAGATGTCACACCATGTTGCCTGTTACCTGTTATTGCACAATGTTTTTTGTATTGGATTCTATTATATGTTGTACCACTGTATTGCACATCGTTGCAGGCAAGACCACCCGCATTTCATTGTATACTCGTATGCCGTGACAAATAAAACTCTTGACTTGAATGTTTAGTGGATTTCGACAGCAACCTCACGCAAATGAAGGATTCAAAAGCCCCTGGCTTGCACATCGCAGTCACGGAAGGGGCTACCTGATTTGCAACTGTTTGCAAGCAGACGAGGTCATTGAACGTTTCATCAGAAAATATCGAAGGATGGATTTAATTTACAAGTGATCAGATGGGAGGGACACTATTTCCTCGAAAGAAGTACATCAAATGGTGAGTGGATTTAAAATATATATATATATATATATATATTGGGCCGCTTGTACAGTTGTACAAATGTACCATTGACTCAGAATGGTCTGTTTTATTGAAATCGTCACAGCAGTATAGTTTGTTTATACTTAAACATGGTCCCCAAAATGAATGGAAGCGAATGAGTTTGATTGATTGATTTATTGATTGATTGATTGATTGAAAACTTTATTAACAGATTGCAGAATGGGTACAATACAGTACAGCTCAATACACACAATTGTTAAGGGGATGCAGACCAGAGAAAGACTTTCGTCTTGTTTACATCAGGGTCCCCCATTTTCAATTCATCAGGACATACTTGACTTACAGATAGACAGTACTGCTACATCTATACATTTATGACATACCAGATTTGCAAATACAGTAGTTTGTGATAGGGCTGGGCGATATGGAAAAAAATCATATCGCGATAACGATATGATAATGTTATCATATTTTTCAATATCGATAATTATCGAATTGTTATAAGTATTAAAAAAAAATAAAAAATTTAACAACATAACATGTATGTTTATTTTGCAGCAATTCTTTGTCATTGCCGCCATCTTTAGTGTTACATCCCCTCACACTCCAGTTCTCAGGCTGCAGCTGGTTTAAAAGCGAAAGTAAACCGGCTTCTCTGCTGGCTGTGGCTCCAGGGGAGTTGAACAGTTCTGGCTCTGCTAGTTTATTTTCGATCTTTTGGCGCTTTTTTGGTGGACAAACCACCGCACATGTGCACCGTGACTCGTGACTGGAGTCTAGTTCTGCTAGCACACATAGCCTACTGTGTACAGACAGTTTCAAACTGTATTTTAAATTAGAAAGCAAACAAAATAAATGGACAAGAGAAAAATAAATCTCAATTTGGTCAGTATTGTCATTTGGACAAGCAAAGCCATTACTTTAAGTTGCAGGCAAGAAAGGGCGGCTAGGTGGTGTAGTGGTCAAAGGCACTCGCCACCAGTGTGGAGACGCTAGGATTCGCGTGTTCGAATCCAGCTCTCCACATTGTTTTTCAGTTTGGCTGGTCGTCCGCAGTAATACACATTGGCCGTATTACGGGGAGGGAAAACTGAAGGGTGGGGATCGAACGTTGTGAACAAGCGACTCCTACAAGTCGGTTGGTGCGCCTGCGCAGTAGAATCAGGAAGTGTCGGGGGCAGCGTGAGCCTCCCACGCGTTACTCCTCGATACTGAGAGATCGAGCTGCGCAGGTGAAAAGATGCGACTGCTGTTACCTCAAGTACCGGAGGGGACTTGTGCTATGTATGACTTAGTCCACATTGCAGCCGGCTTGTGGGAGGCAAGAAACAGCGTTCGTGACAGGGGAGGGTTGAATTGGATGATACGAAATTGGGATGGGAGAAAAAATATAGAAAAAATGGGAGAAAAAGTGGATCAAAAAAAAAAAGTTGCAGGCAAGAAAGACAAGTCTGTCCACTGTCTCTGGTTTTAAAACTGCCATGTTGCAGGTGACAAAAAAAAATCGGTATTCGATATCGATTATTAAAATATATCGCGATATTTATCGTTATCGTTATATCGCCCAGCCCTAGTTTGTGATACAAAAAGAGTCCAGAAAAGAGAGTATATACATTTGACGTAAAAACTGTACATTGGAGGAAGTTGGGTGGGGATGGGTGGGGGGGGGGGGCACTGTACAACTGTACAAGCAAAAATGTACATTGGAATATTGACAAAACCATACTAGGTAATTTACTGTACATTGGAGGGGGTTGGGTTAGGACATTTACAGGGGCCAGTTTCGAATTGCAGTCTCCCGTAGGTGTTCTTTGAGAGTGGTTTTGAAAGTGGGTAGTGATTCACATTCCTTTACAGCTTTGGGTAGGGCGTTCCACATTGATGTGGCATAATTGCAAAACGTGTTTAGTCCCTTGTTTGAGCCAAATCTGGGTTTAACATGATTTGTGGAGCTCCCTCTGGTGTTGTGATCGTGGTATTCACTGACCTTTGGGAAGTATTTTGACATGTACATGGGTACCTTGGTCGTGTAGTGTATCTTGTAGACGAGGCCCATTGCAAGTTGCTGTACTCTGTTGTCTACTCTAAGCCATCCTAGGTTGTCAAAGTGGGCAGGGGTGAGGTGGGTTCTAGGAGTAAGGTCAAGCAGTAGTCTGACCAGTTTGTTTTGAGATGTTTGTAATTTTGTTTTTAGCGCCTTTGAGGTGCTTTGGTACCATGAGGTGCAAGCATAGCCGTAGTACCCTTGAATGAGTGCTCCTGCCAGAGTCTTCAGGGTATTCTTGTTTACCAGAGAGGAGATCCGGTACAAGAATCGAGTTCGTTGGTTGACTTTTTTTTATTACATTGGATGCCATTTTGTCACAGGAAAGATTAGCCTCTAGGATAGAACCCAGGTAGGTAATTTCATCTTTCCTTGTGACAATATTGTCACCCACTGTAACTGAGAAGCCGTCGGTCTTGCTGAGTTTGTTATTTGAACCGAAGAGAATGGACTCTGTTTTGCCCATGTGTAATGATAGTTTGTTATCAGCAAGCCATATGCAGATTTTGCCTAGTTCCGAGCTTAGGGTTTTTTCAACCTGTAACTTGTTCTTGTCAGAGACCAGCAGGGCTGAGTCGTCCGCAAACAGGAACAAGTTGCAGTCACAAGCTGACGACATGTCATTTGCATAAATTAGGAACAGTAGCGGTCCTAGTATGCTTCCTTGTGGAACACCACAGCTCACTGGGAGGGGGGGGATAGGGTACCGTTTACCTCCACCATCTGTTCCCTCCCCTCAAGGTAGGATTGCATCCAGCTCACTGATAGACTATCAAAACCAATTGCTTTTAGCTTGTCAATCAGAATGGAGTGATTGGCAGTGTCGAAGGCCTTTTGTAGGTCCAGCATGACCATGCCGCAGTATTTGCCCGCGTCCACCTCTTGTTTGATGTGGTCGTTCAAATAGAGAAGGCATGTGTCAGTGGAGTGGGATGTTCTGAAGCCAGATTGGATTCGTAGATTAGATTTTTTTCCGCTAGGTACTTTTCGACCTGTTCGTAGACAGTTTTTTCCATGACTTTCGAGATGGAGAATAGAAACAGGGCGGTAGTTGCCTGGGTCTAATTGGCTGCCCTTTTTGTGCAGAGGGGTCACCCTCGCAATTTTGAAGTCCTTGGGGACGTGTCCCTGTTTTATGGAGAGGTTTATTATGTGTGTGATGACTGGGGTGATGGCGGCTGCTGAGTCTCTGAGGAATTTGGAGGGGATGTTGTCATGGCCAGTGGCCTTGTTAGGTTGGAGGGCGCTCAGTTTTTTGAGTACCTCATCTGTTGTTACCATTTCCAGCTTGAAGTCGTCCTTGCGGACCCCTAGGTTTTTGTAGTAAGCTACTATGTGTTCTACCCCATAATGCCCTGAGTAGGAGGGTAGTTTGTTTACCAGTGTTGTGGCTATGTTTGTGAAGAAAATGTTTAAGTAATTGGCTACATCCAGCTTGTCTGTGATGAGCGTGTTGTCCGTCTTTATGTTTATGTTTGAGAATCTGGTTTTAAGTTTTTTTTACTGCAGCCTAGTTGATTATTGAGTAATTTCCAAAGTTCACATGGTTTGTTTTTGTTTTCCTCAGTTTTGTCATTGAGGAAATTCTTTTTTTCAGTTTTGATCATGGAGTTTACGTCGTTTCTTAGTCTGTTTCTTTCCAGTTTGAGTTCAGTCACGTGGGCTTGGAGTTCACTGCTCGTGCTTTTGGTAAGCTTTGACTGACTTTTACGAAACTCAGAGCATTTTTTGTCTCTGGTTTTCATAGCGGCCAGTATTTCGGAGTGCATCCACGGCTCAGCGCGATTTTTTACCCTGGTGGTTCTTAGGGGGGCCATGTCGTTTAGTATTGTTGAAAATTTGGTTTTGAAACCAAGCCATGTTTCCTCAACCAGTGTACCATTGAGGTCATCTGACCAGTCCAGACTTTCCAGTTCAAGGGTAAAGGCCTCGCTAGAGTAGAGCCTGACACCTGGGAGGAATGGGGGTGTTGCAGCCTTGGGGATGTTTTAAAAATATAATTTAATATATAATATAATAATTTGTGCTTCACCAAGAAATTTGGTCAGCAGCCGCCACTGGTGTGTATTTATATTTTTATATTTTACTGTGTATTTTATGTGTGCTTTCATGTTTCGTGTAAATATATTACTTGTGTGTGTATAATGTGGAGTATGTGTGTGTGGTTGTGGTGGTGGTAATGTGTGTGGAATATAGGTGTAGGTGCATTATGCTTATGAGCGCATGCCAGGAGCCTTTAATTAGATATATTGGAACATGTCAGGTACATGTCATAACACATACTATATTATCACCGTATAGTTGCAGTGGTGTAGGAGTGTGTGTGAAGTAAGGGTGCACTCTCAGAATGGTGACCTATGCTATAATAGGACTTTTCAATTGAAAGTAATTGCTGTGCTCGTATAGCACTGGTGGAATAGCACTGTATCTAATACATAAGTATTTTCTGTGGATGGGTGGATGGAGGGTTAAATGAAAAAAGACTAACATACTAGCCAACAACACTAACCATAGACCTCTCATGTGTTGTCATCATTTTGATATTTAATTAGATTCAATTCATAACTCATGCTCTTTTTCTTTCACCTAATGCAAACATGTACAGTGTTTTCCTTTCTGGTTTATCAGTACTTGTGTCGAGTTTTACAGTGCATTTGGGATGATAAGTAAATGTATGTTTTACAGTGCATTTGGGATGATAAGTAAATGTATGATTTACAGTGCATTTGGGATGAGAGGTAAATGTATGTTTTACAGTGCATTTGGGATGAGAGGTAAATGTATGTTTTACAGTGCATTTGGGATGAGATGTAAATGTATGTTTTACAGTGCATTTGGGATAAATGTATGTTTTACAGTGCATTTGGGGTGAGAGGTAAATGTATGTTTTACAGTGCATTTGGGATGAGAAGTAAATTTATGTTTTACAGTGCATTTGGGATGAGAGATAAATGTATGTTTTACAGTGCATTTGGGATGAGAGGTAATGTTTTACAGTGCATTTGGGATGAGAAGTAAATGTATGTTTTACAGTGCATTTGGGATGAGAGGTAATGTTTTACAGTGCATTTGGGATGAGAAGTAAATGTATGTTTTACAGTGCATTTGGGGTGAGAGGTAAATGTATGTTTTACAGTGCATTTGGGGTGAGAGGTAAATGTATGTTTTACAGTGCATTTGGGATGATAAGTAATGTATGTTTTACAGTGCATTTGGGGTGAGAGGTAAATGTATGTTTTACAGTGCATTTATATTGAAATTCTTTATTTGGAATAACCCCTTGAGATGTAGCATCTCGTTTTCGAGGGGCTCCTAACACAATACAATGAATTTAAATGTTCAGAAAAAAAACACAAAAAACATTGGACATCGAAACAGAGTCTACAACAACAAAATCAACTAAGCATTTGGGGTGAGAGGTAAAAGAGTATGCCGCTAGGGGACCCCTGGGCAAGTAAGTGCTACCCCCCCCCCCCCCCCCCCCCATGGGAAGACAATTTAAAAAAAATCTGCTAATACTCATTTCTAGAGACACAATTGGGGCCCTTGTACTATTATGCTGAGCCCCTTCAATTAAAATCATGCTTGCATGGGCACATATTCCAATTGACATTAGTGAAATGAGGCAATGTTGTGTTCAATAGAAGCTTTCCTGACCTTGGATGGTATCGAATTCGTCCATGCCGTGCCATATAGAAGGCTATTGAGATTACATTTTAATCTTGTATTTTCTTGTATTTATTGTTATTCTGGCCTGTGTCTTTTACCTTTGCTGCAATCTAATTGCCCAATATGGGATGAATAAAGTTGATCCTTGAACACAGACAGGAGAAGAAATACATGAATACCGGTAGACATATTGTAAGAGCTATCAGAGAGGCAGAGTAGCTACAGAGGCAGGGATTCAATTGACCTTTCAACCTTTTCCACCATCAGTACCTGCACCAATTACTCTGATCCTGTATATATTTAAAAAATGTATGACAAAAATACCAGATACAGCATGTACCCTCACATGCGCTCGTGCTTCTCAACATGTGGTCCAGGGACCCATAGGCGTCCATTTCACTATTTCATTCACTAGAAGCCCAGTGAGAGAATATGTGGTAAGAGAGACTATTCTGATCATACGTTTAGCTTTATCTCCTCAAATACAGCTATGGAAATTCACTACATAATGATATCCAACAACAAATATCTTCTCAGATGATCCCTGAGACAAACACTGAGAACCATTCCTCTCTATATAACGCACAGCGTTTCTTAATCTAAGGTCCAGCAACTGAGCACTTTGTTGGTAGAGTAAATGGTACATTTCTAGTGTCACTTTTGATGTAACTCACTATTAGTCAGTGGTCAATGGAGGCTGTCATTGCTTTCCAGACCCTGAACCAGAGCTGAGGAGTTTGACGAAAGGTTGTCCTCGCTGCTAGGACACCCAGTCTCAGGCAATACAGTACATAATATCCTCCCTCACGGCCTTGTCTCTGTACTCCGTCTTCCCAACTCCAACCATCTCAGTGCGGTCAAAAAACAACAGACCTTCAAGAAAGAATGAACCGCCCCATTATTCCACCTTGTGCCCTGAAGACATCATAGCATGTCTATCACCACGCAGGATTTCCATGTCATCATCGTGCTTTCTAGGATCTTTGATTGAATACAAGGTACCATGCCTGTGAGCCGTCATGCAGTGACTGGAGTGGCTGAAGTGAATACATTACTGAACTAATTAATTACCTAATGGATGGATGAATTAATTAATTTTACATGAGCCTTGTAACATACAGTAAGGAACATTATATACACTAGTTACAGTAGGAGATGGACACAATGGCAACCGGTGTTCAACTCTCCCTTCCATCTCTCTCTCTCTCTCTCTCTCTCTCTCTCTCTCTCTCTCTCTCCACTCTCTGAGACCCCTCAACCCTCCCTCCTCAATGCCAACAAAAGAGGTCTGGGAAATGGAACGCATCATACAGACGTACCCGTCACTGACCTCTGGTCCGATCTCCCCCCAACCCATCCCACCATCTTACCACAGGCTAAAGTAGAATAGGCTGGACAGCCTCATTCCACCCCAAAAGACCAAATACGCTATCAGCCCTTGGTTCACAGGTTATTACTCTTGGCCAGATGTGTTAGATACGGTCACAATGGCGGTTCAATTCTCCCCTTTCTGACACCACGGAATTACCTCCAGATCACCCCCCTAAAGCTCCCCCAGCCTCTCCGCTTGGGAAATAATCATCATAGTAGCAGTGGTTGCACGACCCTGATAATACCATGGTCACCACTACAGCCTGGGGAAATGGAGAAAGGAGAGTAAGGGGGCTCTGTGTGTGTGTGTGGTTTGTGTTTTTGTGTGTTCATGCATGTTTGTGTGTGTGTGGTCTTGTTTTTCTACTGTCGTGGGGATGTGTCGCCACAAGTGATGAGGTAAAGGAGCTATTTGGGGGTTAGGTTAACGTTAGAGTTAGGCATGTAGTCAAGTTTCAAGTTTCAAGTTTCTTTAATAGTTGTCATACAGAAGTACAGAATACTTTTGTACAAAATGCTTCTTACTGTTGCGCTCCAGAGACTGTGCATGACAAGATAAGTATGAAATAAAAACATAGTAAAAATTAGAAGAAAAAAAAGAGGTCACAGTGTTCAGTTTAGACATATGTACAATGTTCGTAGACGTAGTTACCATACAATATACAATACTGTGCAGTGTACTAATATACAATACTATATAGTGCAAGGCATAAATGGACGAGGTGCAGTTTAGGTACAATTCACAGTAGGTGTACGAGTTGTAGTGCAAATCCTTTATCAATAAATATAAAGTGTAAGTGTGTTTGTGTGATCTAAGTGTGGAGAGTGGGTGCTGCAGTGTGTTGTTTGTTTGAGTGAGTGTGTGTGTGCGTGTGGGTGTGTGTGCTGTGTGCATTTGATGGTTGTTGCATAGTGATTATTGTTCGTTTAGCGATTATTGTTCGTTTAGCAGCCTGATGGCCTGGGGATAGAAGCTCCTTCTGAGTCTTTCTGTGCTCGCCATAAGACTCCGGTATCGCTTGCCTGACGGCAGCAGTTCAAAGAGGCAGTTGTTCGGGTGGCTCGAGTCCTTAATAATTCTCTTAGCCTTCCCCTTGCACCGCTTGTTGTAAATGTTCTGGAGGGTGGGAAGCCCCCCTCTAATTGTGCGTTCGGCTGAACGTGTCACTCTTTGTAGTCTGCTACGGTCTTGTGCAGTGCTATTCCCAAACCAGGAGGTGATGTTGCCGGTCAGGATGCTCTCTATTGTACATGAGTAGAAGTTCCTAAGGATCTTCTGGCTGACTTGGAACTTCCTTAGGCGCCTGAGGAAGTAGAGGCGTTGTCGTGCCTTCTTCACAACACTGTCAATGTGTGTGGTCCATGACAAGTCCTCGGATATGTGGGCTCCGAGGTACTTGAAACTGTTCACTCTCTCAACTGGTGCCCCGTCGATGCTGAGGGGGCTGTAGTCCTTGACCCCCGACCTCCTGAAGTCCACAATCATCTCTTTTGTTTTGCTGACGTTCAGGGAGAGGCAGTTCTCCTGACACCACTGTGACAGGTTCTCTACCTCTTCCAGGTAGGCCCTTTCGTCGTTGGCAGAGATCAGGCCCACCACTACTGTGTCATCAGCAAATTTGATGATGGTGTTGTTGTTCCGCTGTGCTACGCAGTCATGTGTGTACAGGGAGTAGAGGAGGGGGCTCAGAACACAGCCCTGGGGGGCCCCTATGTTGAGCGTGATGGATGAGGAGGTGCAGTTGCCGGCTCTTACCACCTGGGGTCTGCCCGTCAGGAAGTCCAGGACCCACTGGCACAGGTCATAGTTCAAGCCCAGGTCCCTGAGCTTGGCTATGAGTTTGGAGGGGACTATGGTATTGAATGCTGAGCTGTAGTCGATGAACAGCATTCTCACATAGTTCCCCTTCCTCTTGTCCAGATGTGATGCTGCTGTGTGCAGCACATGGGCTATGGCGTCCTCCGTGGACCTGTTGGGGCGATATGCAAATTGCAGAGGGTCCAGGTTGATGGGGAGGGAGGAACAGATGTAGCCCTTCACTAGCTTCTCAAAGCACTTCATGGCTATGGAGGTGAGGGCTACAGGGCGGTAGTCGTTGAGGCAAGCGGGCGTAGATTTTTTGGGTACAGGGATGATGGTGGACTTCTTCAGACAGGTGGGGATGACGGCCTGTTCCAAGGACAGGTTGAAGATGTCAGTGAAAACCGGGGCCAGTTGGTCGGCACAGACTTTTAGGACGCGGCCGGGGATGCCGTCCGGTCCTGCTGCCTTCCTGATATCCACTTTATAGTCATTATGGTTAAGGTTAGAGTTAGGCATGTAGTCATTATGGTTAAGGTTAGGTTAACACATTGGCGGCCACTGGGATGAGTCTAATTAATCTCAAGAGGACCGGGAAATGTAAACAGACGTGGGGCTGTTTGTAGAGCTAAATCTATACTTTATAGTATTGCTATCTGTCCATTCTCATTGTCAATTGAGTCCATAAACCGTCCCTTCAAAATGGCTTAGAAAAAAATAATTCATCAATACGTTCTCATTTTATAGCGCCGTGAATATAAGCGTTATATGGGATTTGGTCTAGTATATTTTCTGGAAGGCTAGATATAGGGCTAATAGCTGCTAACGTTATATCCAATGACATTTCCGTTTTACAGATGCTACAGTTAAAACTCAAACTGCATATGATCGGCACGATCCTCAAGCATGTATGCCTGAAAGGGGGGGGGGGGGGGCGGAGGACGTCGTTTCTTATTATTGATTACCAATAACCGTGTTCGTCTAACTAGCCTATCAAACTGGCTATCAAAACAAGGCCCGATCGGGATGTACTTTACGTGAAAAAGATCTTACCGTGGGCCGGTGGGACCCCCCCGAGCATTTCCCCGTTATCGATCATCATCTGGTAGATCGATATGTCCATTGCCTGATGATAAATCCCCTTATTGCATAGTGAAATCTGCTATGCAAAACGTAATCCAAGCTACAGGCTGCAGATCCAGAATCGAGCTAACATAAAACTCCATTGAAAGTAAAAAAAAAATAGTCCACCGTTCAGCCACAGGGCACACTGCATTATCGCGATAGCGCCCCTAAGAGGATCTGGCCGGTATTGCACCTTCTCGAATTCAAAGAGTAGGGTAAATCTGCAGTGCCGCTCGGCGACCTTGAATAGGTTATTAAAATGGAATAAAAGCAATAACAACTTGCCACGGATATATCCGTGCTTCCGTGCTTCTGTCCACAACGGGTGGAATCGAAACACGGAGATCTCCGTTGTTCGTCCCCATTGTGTTAACACATAAGTATTTTTTTTTTCTTTCAATGGAGATTTCAGTTAGCAGGATTCTAGATGTGCAGCATGTAGCTTGGATTACGTTTTGCATCGCAGATTTCACCATGCAATAATCATCAGCCAATGGACATATCGATCTACCAGATGGCGATCGATAACGGGGAAATGCTCAGGGGGATCCCACCGGACCATGGTAAGATCTTTTTCACGTAAAGTACATACCGATCGGGCCTTGTTTTGATAGCCATCCAGGCGTTCGGCCTATGAGGCTAATGAGGCTAACGCGGTTATTGGTAATCAATCATCAAACAACGTCCCCCGCCCCCCCTTTCATGCATCCATGCGTGAGGATCGTGCCGATCATATGCAGTTTGAGTTTTAACTGGAGTGTATCTATAACCGAAATGCCATTGGCTTTAACGTTATTAGCTATTAGCCCATTATCTCGGCTTCTAGGAAATATACTAGACCGTCTGAGTCCCCGACTGTAGTGCAGGAGTATTAGAGTGGAGCTTTAGCAGAGGGAGTGGATGGGGCCTAGGATTTACTAACCTAGGGGTGGTGCGCTGGTCCTTCTTGCGCTCCAGGGCTACTCGCAGTAATTCCCCACACACCCACACTTCTCCTAATACTTCCCGCACCCTCCCACACTTGGTGGCAGTAGTGATAGATGATATACTTTATCCCCAAAGCAGTACCTTTCCTTGCTGATGAGCAGAGACCTGTCCCAATGATGTATAGGCCGTGGGTAAGAAGGGGTTAAACAACAATATACCTTACCCGAAAAGAAGGGGTTAAACAAGACAACACATTAACAGACACACACACAGTGATCCCATTTAGTTCTCTTTACTGAAGCTACTATCCTCTTGTCAACACAAGGCACAATGACTAAAGCTCTTCCCGCTTACACAACACAATGATTAAAGCTCTTCCCACTTACACGAGGCACAATGACTAAAGTTCTTCCCGCTTACACAACACAATGATTAAAGCTCTTCCCACTTACACGAGGCACAATGAATAACGCTCTTCCCGCTTACGCAACACAAAGAATAAAGCGATTCCCCCTTACACAACACATTTAACCATAAAATACAGTGGGCCCACAGTTGAAACAAAAAAACCTGTCTAAACCGGCAGTCCCCAAAATAACAAACGTCGGGGCGTCCCTAAGCAATGGTACACGGGCCAGTTCAAAGTACTGATTCTCTTCACCTCTGAAAGGGCACGCGCCGCACGAAGAGAATGTTTACCCCAGGCTCCAGCACTCTGAGTGCTCACTGTAACTGGCTCGTGTGTACTTAACCAAGGGCGGGCCTGCTCCCGCAACGAACGTCCGTGTTGCGAGATGGCCGTCGAACGGTCCCGTGCTTGTCACCTGTGACAGGCAGGGGCGGGCTGGGTTGACGTTAGGCAGGTGACGGCTGGAGGTGGGTGTAGTCCGGCGACGTCCGTTTGGCGAGTCCGCTGCTGCGACACGCGGGCTAAACTGTGGTGCTAGGCCTAACTGAAGCTAAACTGTGGATCGGGACGATCCCCTGTCCTGTCGCCTATACTTTAACTAAAACGCAACGTGTGCAATATCTACCACGCTCTTCGGCAGTAACACGTCTGCTTCTTTGTTCACAATGTCTATTTAGCATACGACATTACTAACCCGCCCCGTGACAGGGGTCATATCTCGCGTGTCCTTAGTGTCTAGAGCTCCGGCTATACGCGTCCGCTTGCTTCTGTGTAGAAACGATGAAGAGGCTGTTCCGCTGTCTGAGTTCTGCCTTCAGCCCTCTCTTCTTCTTCTGCTGTCTCTCCTGCCCAACATCACACCAGCTCCCCCTTGCGGCAGTCCAGTGCATGCTCCACTATTAAATGTCAATGTTAGATAGGGGAGTTTACACAACGTTATCCTGAACACAGTAGGGTACAAGGAATTAGGTTAGACACATTGAATTATTGTTAGACATATTCAGGTGTCTACACATGTATGTGTGTGTGTATGTATGTGTGTGTGTGTCTGTGATATTGCTCCATCCTTCATGCTGGGTGTAAGTGTAGCCGGTCTCGTATTGCCATCTCTGCGTTGTGTTACAGTTCGACCCCTGTTAAGGGATTGCCCCGAGTGAGTCTCGAACCCCGGTCTCCCGCGCCGCAGGCGACATCGCAGACCACTATACCAAGAGGTGAATTCAATAGGAATGAGTTTAACTTGTAGTACCGCTACGTGTCACAGTCACTTCACAACACATGAAGTCCATCGTGACTGTGGATATACTCGCGGTACCTCCGTTACATAAGAAAGACTGCAGGTGTATAAACCCATCCACCACCGCAAGGGCTGTGGTGATATTTGGCACAAAGAGACTGTACAGTAAATGTAAAACAGAAATACTGTACAGTAAATGTAAAACAGAGACTGTACAGTAAATATAAAACAGAAATACTGTACAGTAAATGTAAAACAGAGAGACTGTACAGTAAATGTAAAACAGAGAGACTGTACAGTACATGTAAAACAGAGAGACTGTACAGTACATGTAAAACACAGATACTGTACTGTATGCAAATGGAGTGTCAAGGGTTGAGGGAGATGACTTTCAGAATAGAACACATTACTATTCTATAAATAAAACTGCAATCAGTAACTAGAGCTGAACGTTTTCGAAAATCTATCTAATTATCAAATATTTTGACAATATTTCAATTGTGATATGATAATGATTGAGTCATAGTTTGAGTCATTATTCAAATTTTCAGCAAAAAAAACATATTGGAATGACCATGGTGTGATTTTCTTAGGGATCTGTACCAAAATGTTTTCCAAGTCTGTAGGATACTGACTTTTATTGTATCTCTGCCATACCACAATACTTAATTTAGAACAGTATTTTGACAAGACCTTTGAACCAGCAATTTGGAAAATGTCAAAGTTTCATATAAAACAACATAGTATATACTCCTGAGTCCTGCCATTGCCCAAGGTACTGGCATTACAACTGGATAGCATAGTCTCTCTCTCTCTCTCTCTCTCTCTCTCTCTCTCTCTCTCTCTCTCTCTCTCTCTCTCTCTCTCTTCACTCCTCTCATTCACTCTGAATAAATGAATTTGCTCTGATCAATCAGAAGAGATGAATAATGGGGGATAGGAGCAGACCAGCTTTTAATTAGTAGCACATGCATAAGGGGATGTCGTAACAGGTTGGAGAAGGACAAGCTCTTTGTACCGCAACATTCTTGGATGCACAATGTTTCAAGAAACTCAGACTCCCCCTGGATTGACTGAACTGAAAGTGAACAGACTATAACCCCACTATACAATGTACTGTATGCGCTATAGTCCTCAGCCTCTGATGAACACGAGAGAATACATTGCACAGATCAAGAAGTGCACAAACACAACAGCTGAAACGGCTACATAGAAACCCAGGGTAATTGGCTGCCTGTTTTCTGCCCATCCAAGGGCAGAGGCTGCGTTACAATTTATTTTGCTTTCTGGAGATCTATCAAACCCAATTAGGCATGGGTTATAGCATCTAATGTGGCTAATTATGATGCTAATTGGAGAGGAATCCACCGTGGACCTCAGGATGAGGGCCGAGGGCGTGACTTGCATGTCGAAGATGCATATCTCCCTTCTATTTCTCTCTTTTCCCCTCTTTTTTCTCAATCTCTCTGCCTACTCCTCTCACCTTTTGTTCCTCTGTCCTTCAGGTTCACACACACACACACACACACTCTCTCTCTCTCTCTCTCTCTCTCTCTCTCTTTCTCTCTCTTTCTCTCTCTCTCTCTCTTAGCGCTTAGAATGAAGAGCGTTGAGGATGATTTGAGGTTAAAAGCCATGCAGCACGAGCCCCTTTTCGCTCGAGTCAAACACTTCTTTGTGACTTGCAAAAATATCAGCTATAGGTGTCTGACTGGAGCACAGACAACACCTAGGTGCTGATATTGAACCACAGTGACTGGAGCACAGACAACACCTAGGTGCTGATACTGAACCACAGTGACTAGAGCACAGACAACACCTAGCTGCTACTGAACCACAGTGACTAGAGCACAGACAACACCTAGCTGCTACTGAACCACAGTGTCTGGAGCACAGACAACACCTAGCTGCTACTGAACCACAGTGTCTGGAGCACAGACAACACCTAGCTGCTACTGAACCACAGTGTCTGGAGCACAGACAACACCTAGCTGCTACTGAACCACAGTGTCTGGAGCACAGACAACACCTAGCTGATACTGAACCACAGTGACTAGAGCACAGACAACACCTAGCTGATACTGAACCACAGTGTCTGGAGCACAGACAACACCTAGCTGATACTGAACCACAGTGACTGGAGCACAGACAACATAGCTGCTACTGAACCACAGTGTCTGGAGCACAGACAACACCTAGCTGCTACTGAACCACAGTGTCTGGAGCACAGACAACATAGCTGCTACTGAACCACAGTGTCTGGAGCACAGACAACACCTCCAGTCACTGTGGTTCAGTAGCAGCAGCTAGGTGTTGTCTGTATTCTTGCTGTGGTTTTGATTCAGATTCAGATTCAGATTACTTTATTCACCATATTGTACAGGTACAAATGGAACGTGATTCGACATTACAGTGCATGATTTTTTTCACATAAGAATAAACATAATAATAAATAAGTGCAAAACAGGACAGAACAGTGAGACAACAATAAGACAGTAAAGTGCAGTGGTTGGGGACATGGATACAGTGCAGCACAGTTCAAGTCCAGAGGTCCAGCCCTAGCAGCTCGCCATAGAGGGGGGGAGGGGGGGGAGCAGGGGGACACCTGACTCATTTACCAGGCGAGCTGCTGAGGGGAAGAAGCTGAGTCTATGGCAGGATTTTAATGTCTTGGGCAGCCGTAGCCGCCTGTCGTTGGGGAGCATGATGAAGAGGCCGTGACCCGGGTGGGCGGGGTCAGCCATGATCTTCCTTGCCCTCCTCAAGGCCCTGGTGGAATGTAGGGACTCGAGGGAGGGAAGGGGGCAGCCGATCACCCTCTCCGCTGATCGTATCACCCGCTGCAGCTTGGCCTTGTCCCTGACCGTGGCTGCAGGGAACCAGGTGATGATGGAGAGGGTGAGGATGAACTGGATGATGACGGTGTAAAACTGGACCATCATAGTCCTCGGCAGCCTGAACTTCCTCAGCTGACGTAGGAAGAACATCCTCTTCCGGGCCTTTTTGTTGAGAGCGATGGTGTTCAGCTCCCATTTCAGGTCCCGGGAGAGTGTCATGCCGAGGAAGCGGCAGGACTCCACAGAGGCCACCGGGGTGCCTCCCAGAATGATCGGGGTGGGGGAGGGCTGCCTTCCGCCTGAAGTCCACTACCATCTCCACTGTTTTCTGGGCATTGAGGTCCAGGTTGTTGCAACCGCACCAGCTCTGCAGCCTCTCAATCTACCTCCTGTAGGCAGACTCGTCCCCCCTGGATATGAGACCCACCAGGGTGGTGTCGTCCGCAAACTTCAGGAGTTTGACAGAGGGGTGCAGAGAGACGCAGCTGTTGGTGTACAGGGAGAATAGCAGTGGGGACAAAACGCAGCCCTGTGGGGAGCCAGTACTGATGGACTTGGGATAGTTTTTTTTTAATTATTATTTATTATATTTTTCCCCCTCCTTTTTCCGATTTTTCTCCCATCCCACCGTTAGTCGTTATGCCAATTCCCAACCCCCTTCCTGGTTGTTGCGCACCCCCCCCCTACTGTTGGTCCGGGAGGCCGGAGACTGTCACATGCTTTCCTCATGTGCAGCCAGCCGGCAGCCAGCCTGGCAGCGCAGATTCTCACCGGGAGAGTGTAACGTGTGGAAGGTCACACTACCTTTTTCCAGATCCTACCCTCGCTGTGCAGGCGCCCCGACCGAACTGTAGGGGTCGCTGTCCACAATGCCCAGGACCCACCCATGGCTTCCCTCCCCCTAACTCAGCCAAACGAGTTAGTATAATAATATAATTTAGGACCTGCTCAGAGGTCATCAATCGGCACACATGCGATGCATGCATGCAATTCGTATCTGCGATTAACCCATCCCGTCGTCCTTCCCCCCCAAGGGCAGCCGGGAGCAGACAGGCGTCAACGTGAGCCGCGCCAGGGGACCAATCCAAGTGCTCCTGTCCGTCTTCGTCAAGGACGCCACAGCGTTAGCGATCTATTGTTGTGCATGTTTTTCCATTGGGTTTATCTTATCGGGGGGGAAACCCTTGCGAGCACGGGGAGAACATGCAAACTCCACACAGAAAGGCCTGGGAGATACCCCACCTGGGTAACTGGCATCATGGAAACCTGGTCCCCAAGCGGGAATCGAACCCTGGACCTTCTTGCTGTGAGGTGACAGTGTTAACCACTACACCACCGCGCCGCATAGTATAGCGATCAGCCCAAGCCAAAGCAATGCTGACACTCCGGGAGTCGAGACCGCAGCCTCTTGCATTGGTGACGAGCACAATCTCCGCTACGCCACCTGACCGCCCGGGATCGGAGATGTTAATTCGCAACTTCACCCGCTGTGACCTGTTAGTCAGGAAGTCCGTGATCCACCTGCAGGTAGAGTCTGTGACTTTATTTTTCTCCCCCCGACCCGCCGGATCAGCTGACCCTCTCTGTGTTCTGGCACATCCTGATTTACAAATTAAGCACAGTTGATACATTTTCTCTATGTGGCCAAAGTGATCTCGGCTCAGAACCATCGCACGTGGAAGGTGCTAATTCAGTAGAGCAATACTTCATAATGACGCTTAGCTCTACCCTCACTCACTTTCAAATAACTACAATGGGTAACTAAATTTCCTGATACTGTGGCGATAAGAAAATAGCGAGCCAGAGATGTAGTTCGAGTCGAGGTATTTTACTTATCTCTACACATAGCATTTACAATAACAACAAACCCTCAACCCGGAACCGGAAGTGGTATTTACCCTTTCCCCTAAACAGTAAACCCCCGCTCTTAAAGGCACAAGCCGACCTTAGATAATGTCTCTTACATATGGGTCACCACCAGTGTTGGGACTAACGCGTTACAAAGTAACGTGTTACAGTAACGAAGTAACTTTTTGCCGTAAATAGTACTCTAACGCATTACTTTTTAAATTCAGTAACGCTACTTACGTTACTGAATGGTTTGTTAGTTCGTTACTGCGTTCTTTGTATGTAGATTCATAGCGAGCGTCCTTATTTCGCCTGCGTTTGTTTCGGTTACTGTAGAGAGCGTCTATTTCTTTCCGTAGCCTCATTTCTGGTTTGCGCATTTCTGATTGGCCACTGACTGACGTTCTCTGACGTTCTCTGACCAGACAGCGTCAGTCAGTGGCCACTGGCCAATCAGAAATTCGCAAACCAGAAATGAGGCTACGGAAAGAAATAGACGCTCTAGTAAACAACAAGAGGATGCTCGCTATGAATCTACATAATAAGAACGCAGTAATAACGAACTAACAAACCATTTAGCAACTACTTGGAGAGATAATTAATATACAACATGGAAACGAGATAAAGAACATGTTTGAAGGGCTGCTGGAGTCAACTGGACTAACGTTACATCTCGACCACCGCAGACTGGTGAGTGCAATGTGTTCACTGAAACTCAAGATCAACGGATTTTGACTGTACGAAATCTGCCAGGGAGTCATAATACTAATCAAATAATATAAATATAGTCCTTTCATGCACAATTGATATCCTAACTATTCTAACGTTGCAATGCTTTGATTGATATCTTAAACAACGTTGCAAGATGGTTATGAATGAATGAATGAATGAATGAATGAATGAATGAATGAATGAATGAATGAATGAATGAATGAATGAATGAAAACTTTATTTAACAGATTGCAGAATGGGTACAATACAGTACGGCTCAATACATACAATTGTTAAGGGGATGCAGACCTGAGAAAGACGTTTGTCTTGTTTCCATCAGGGTCCCCCATTTTCAATTCATATAGACATTTATGACATACACAACATACATGACATTTATGGCATAGGGACATATAGGTATTTAGTACTGATACATTTGTGACATAAGCGGTATTCAAATATACAGTACTGTTACCCCTAAATCCTGACAGAGTATATACATATGATGGGGAGGGGACTGTACATTAGGAGGGGGTGGGTGGGTGGGAGAGAAATATACATACGGCGGGGAGGGAATATATAATGAAACGCTCTAGACCACATTGCTTAGCAGAGTTCGGTGATGTGAATGGAAACTGTCAAGTTGATCAACCGATTTTGAGTATATGGGGCATGGGACTTGAGCAATTTTTTTTTTTATTTTTTAAATAACTAAATAGTTACTTTTCACAGTAACTCATTACTTTTGGGTGTAAGTAACTAGTACAGTAACGAAGTTACTTTGAAATGAAGTAACTAGTAAAGTAACTGAGTTACTATTTTTCAGTAACTACTGTAGCACAACACTGGTCACCACACAGGCCCCCCCAGAATTCACCAAAACAAAAACTGCAACTAATTAATAGCAAGTGAACAGTCCATCAGTGAACAGACTACAGCATGAAATTGTCAACGTGGTGGGGGACGGATCAAGCAGCAGAAACGACTGCGCTTAACAAGAGGGGGATTAAGGGAGAGAAGTGGGACCAGCGGCCGGGCCACGGAAGGGGCCAAGGCCGGAACAGAGGATGGGGCAGGGGTTTGGGCCGAAACCGGGGGGCCCCCCCGCCGCAGGGGTAGGGCCAACTGAACTGGTTCGTCCTTGTCCAAGTTAGCAGGCTTAAGACGGTCTATTGTAACCCGCTCTGGCCTGCAACAAATTTTTTAGCGCCTGCCTCCAGGACACGGAAAGGCCCATCATAAGGGGGCTGCAGCGGGATCTGATGGCTGTCGTGCCGGATGAAAACATATTTGGCCAATGGCAGGTCCCTGGGGACGTAGGACTGGGGAAGGCAGTGGCGGGATGTTGGAATGGGAATAAGGGCATCGGCAACACCCCGGGACACCGTTCGATGCGAGGCGACAGACCAGGAAGCTGTGGCCTCCGGAAGAAACTCCCCAGGGACCCGCAGCGGCTGGCCGTACACCAGCTTGGCGGACGAGGCCTGGAGGTCCTCTTTGGGGGCAGAACGAAGACCAAGCAAGACCCATGGGAGGCAGTCAACCCAGTCGCCATCTGTAAGGGCAGCCCGAAGAGCGGCCTTCATGTCCCTATGGAACCGCTCGCAAAGTCTGTTGCCCTGCGGGTTGTACACCGTAGTGTGGTGGATCTTCACCCCCAGGTGCTCCGCAACCACAGTCCAGAGCTGCGAAATGAACTGGGGGCCCCTATCGTTCGTGATGTCCCCTGGTGTGCCAAAATGGGCCATCCAGCACCCGATGAATGCTCGGGCCACCTCCACTGCCGTAGTGGAGGACAGTGGAACAGCCTCCGGCCACCTGGTGGTCCTGTCCACCATGGTGAGGAGGTGAGTATATCCATGGGAGGGGGGCAGGGGCCCACTAGGTCCACATTCACGTGGTCGAACCGCCTCTGGCACTATAAACTGTGCCAAAGGGGCTTTGGTATGGTGGTGCACCTTGGCACGCTGGCACGCCACACATGAGCCAGCCCAGGTCCTAACATCCTTCCGGAGGCCAGGCCACGCAAACTTGACCCCCACCAGCTTAGTCGAGGCCTTCACACCCGGGTGGGAAAGGCTGTGGATCATGTTAAAAACCTGGTGCCGCCAGGCCGCAGGCACCATAAGGTGTGGTTGGCCGGTGGAGATGTTGCAGAGGAGAGTGGCGTGTCGAATACCACATAGTCCAGCTGCAGTGCAGTAGGGCCCGTCTCTGCAGTACGCCTGAATGTCTGAGTCCGTGGCTTGGTCTGCTCCCAAGTGGACGGGCCCGACGACCGCCGGAGAGAGGCAGTCGGCGACAAAGTTGTCCTTGCCCGCCACGTGCTGAATGTCCGTGGTGAACTCGGAGATCGCAGAGAGCTGACGCTGCTGACGCCCCGACCACCGCTCCGAGGTCTTGGCCATGGAGAACATTACCGGCTTGTGGTCCACAAAGGCAGTGAACTGGCGGCCCTCCAACAGGAATCTAAAGTGCCTAGTGGCGAGGACCAGACCCAGCAGTTCCCGGCAAAAGTACTGTATTTACGCTAGTTGTCGGAGAGCTGTTTGCTAAAAAAGGCCAGTGGCTGCCAGGCACCGCCCACCCGCTGCTTGCACACCGCCCCCATGGCATAGTCAGAGGCGTCTGTCATGAGGGCGACCGGGTGCGCCAGCAGAGCAGCGTTGGCTAGCGCAGTTTTGGCAGCCCCAAAGGCGCTGTCCATCCCTGAGGACCAGTCTAACTCATCCTTGGGCACTTTGCCTCGCAGGGCCTCGTACAAGGGCCGCATGAGGTGGGCAGCATGGAGAAGGAACCGGTTATAAAAGTTCACCATGCCCAGGAACTCCTGTAGACCGTACGGTGCGGGGACGAGGAAAACTGGCGACGGCCTCCACCCTGGCGGGGAGTGGGGCGGCTCCCTGTGGAGCGATGTGGTGTCCGAGGAAGGTGATGGAGGACTGCCCGAACTGGCACTTGGCCGGGTTGACGATGAGGCCGTGTTTACTGAGCCGCTCAAACAGCTGCTGGAGGTGTGTCATGTGCTCCTCTATGGACTGTCATCTAAGTACACAAACAAAAACGGCATGTCTTGGAGCACAGAGTCCATCAGGCGCTGAAACATCTGCGCCGCCCCCATGAGCCCAAAATGCATTCTTAGGAACTCAAAAAGTCCAAAGGGTGTAATGACAGCTGTTTTTGGCACATCTCGTGGATAGACCGGCACCTGGTGGTACCCGCGCACCAGGTCCACCTTGGAGAAGATGATAGCCCCCGCCAGGTGGGTAGAGAAGTCCTGTATGTGCGGGACAGGGTACCGGTCGTTGTGGAGTTATTAACACTTTGAGCGCCACGCCGGGTTTTCCTTTTTACCCGCTGAATGCCACCATCGGCGCCAATGTTAACGTTAATATCGCCTAATCTATGTTTTAAATTATGGCTATGTGTCTAATCTGCCCATCGCATTATCAAAGACTATTTTCCAGTCAGTGCTGTCAAGGCAGATTGTTTTTTTATCGTGTCATTTCCGTTTCAGAGCATTTAGAAAAGCACCCGTTTTCAGATAAAAACAGCCCATTCTGGAGCATTCTATGAAAATCGTCTTTTACTGGAATATTCCACAACGTTGATATTCGTCTGCCTTTTTATGAATCGTTTTCAAATAAACGCTAGATGATCAATATTATACGTGCACGCAAGCACATTCGAGCCGCGCACGGATAATCGCCCCGTTGATTTCCTCTCGGACTTTTACAGTGAAACCGAAAGAGGACATTTCACAAAACAGCTTATAACTTCATCAAACTTACTCTGATTATCCTAACACTGATAACATAGAGTCCTTACCTGACATCAGATGGTATCCAACTGGTATATTCCAATTCCTGATCACCATTCGGAAAAATCGATAAGTGTATGGATCCAACGCGATACAGTAGAACTCCATGATCAGCGGGGCTCTGAGGTTCCAGAATGAACTGTGGTAACCCCGGCTGGATCAGTGGACTGGAAAATGTGGAGTACCGGATTTTTTTCCCCATTAATTTTCATTGAGTCCATTCCAAAATCCCTTATGTCATCTGGGAGACGACAGGGGGCGCTTTTTTCCACAATGATCGCCGGCGCCGCTCGGCTATACTCGGGTAGGCTCGGGTGATGCAATAGATCGCTAAAAAATAAATAAAAAATCCGAGAAATCTCGTGAGTGGCTTTCAACCACCTATAAATAAACCTGAGTATTCTCGTGTGTGGCACTGAAAGTGTTAAGGCGACGGAAATCCAACCCCCCGCCAGCCTTTGTAACCATGTGTAATGGATTACAAAGGCGGTCACTCCATGGTGGAAAACTCCCCCCTGGCTATTGCCAGCTTGGCTGAGTTGAGGCACCGGGCCCGGGCATAGACTGGAGGGCCCTCGTTGGTAATATGGTGTTCCACACTGTGTTTGGCCCCTGCAGATGAGAACGTGGGTATGGTGAGGTCAGGGAACCCGGCGAGCAGGCGTTGATATGGGCCCCCGGTGGCAAGCGTGTTCAACAGGCAGAGAGCTCCAACCCCCCCAACTGCCCCAGGTGTGCAGGGGTATGAGGAAAAAGAGAGGGCATCGATCAAGCAACAGTTCTTAACATCTACCAGCAGGCTGAAGGCACAGAGGAAGTCTGCGCCCAGGAGCGGCGTGGACACCGCAGCCATAACAAAATCCCAGCCGAAACGGCGCCCCCCAAAACACACCTCCACATACCTGGTGCCGTAAATACGTATGGGCGTACCGTTCGCTCCGTCCATCTGGGGCCCGTGTCTGCCGTCCATGGTGTCCATGCCCTGTGCTGGCAGGATGCTGCGTTGCACGCCCGAGTCCATCAGCAGCCGGCGGCCAGACAAGGAGTTTGTGATGAACAACAGCTTGCAGTCATGGCCGGCACCCACAGCCACTAATGAGCGCATGCCCTGGCGTTTCCCTGCCCCCTGAAACTGCATGGCTTGCGACACTGCTTGGCCCTGTCCCCAAACCTGGCATGGTAATAGCAGAGCCCGTCATCGGGTTGGCGTCGGGCTCTCACCGCAGCCGCGGTGTCTGTATAGGCCTCCAGTGGTGGGGCTGAGGTGCCCTGGTGGGGCAGCAGCGGATGGACAAACTGCTGCCTGTGGCCAGGAAAACTCTGTCCGCTTATGCAGCCGGGCCGCAATAGTCCTTGGTGGAGGAGAGGAGGGAACTGGCCAGTGCTGTCTGCACAGGCACTGGAAGCTGTTGCAGGAAAATGTGAGTGAATAGAAAGGAGGGATCAGCTGATCCCAGCACAGCCAGCATCTTTTCCATCAACTCCGACAGTTTGCAGTCGCAGAGGCCATTGAGGGACAGCAGGCGGTCCGCTTTCTCCAGCTTCGACAGCTCATACAGCTTTAGCAGGAATGCTTTTACAGCATCATTGCGCGTGCCCTCGTTGAAGTGGCCAACGCCGCCACCACATGAAAGTACTTCGTAATGTCCTGTGTTATTCCCCGTAGCTGGAACTGGGCTTCAATATGTTGAAACCATGGCCGGGGATTATGCTGCCAAAAGTCGGGCAACTTGGCGGTTGCAGCGTAAATGTTCGCTTGTAGCATGTTAGCGTCGTTAGCATTCGGTGCGGGTGCTTGGGGTTCCGCAACACCGTTGCCTTGAGACATAATGTTCTTCTCAGGGTCACCAATGTGGCGATAAGAAAATAGCGAGCCAGAGACGTAGTTCGAGTCGAGGTATTTTACTTATCTCTACACATAGCATTTACAATAACAACAAACCCTCAACCCGGAACCGGAAGTGGTATTTCCCCTTTCCCCTAAACAGTAAACCCCGCTCTTAACACTTTCAGCGCCAGAGGTCGCTGAGTACCATGTGGTAAGAAGGCCACTGCTTTAAATAATAGGGATACATGGCAGTGTTTGCAGAGCTAAAACTATATTAAAGGGGACATGCATTATAAATGGCTTTTTCCAGTCTTTAGCATTGATTTATAGCAATAGGGGTTAGTATCAATGGGTCTGTGTCTCTAATTACCATATTGACTCATCAGTCTAGTCTCGAGTTCACGAGATCTTCCCTCACTCAACTAAGCCGTTCTGATTTGACGGTATTCCTGACGTGAATAGGGTACTGATCTGCAGTAACGCCCCCTCTATGGTTGTAGTGCATAGTGTAACCCGACACTTCCTCAAACAGGTTTTGACAGGCAGAGAACGAGAGAGAACGAGAGAGAGATAGAGAGGGATAGAGTTAGAAGGACCGGCGGGAGTCACGGGACCGTGCAGAAGTGTGTGTAAATGTGTGTGCGCCATCTCTCTCCCTCGTCGGGGACACACACACACAAACTTGACTGCGTGTGTGTCGGGGACATAGGCATAGTGTAACCCAACACTTCCTCAAACGGGTTTTGACAGGCAGAGAACGAGCGAGGAGAGAGAGGGAGAGAGAGAGATAGAGAGAGAGAGAGAGAGAGGGACGGCGGGAGGGACTGTGCAGAAGTGTGTGTAAATGTGTGTGTGCGCCATCTCTCTCCCTCGTCGGGGACACACACACACACAAACTTGACTGCGTGTGTGTCGGGGACGCATCTCTCCTCTCTCTCTATCCCTCGTCGGAGCATTACACACAAACTTGACTGCGTGTTTGTTGAGACGCATCTCTCCTCTCTCTCTCTCTCTCTCTCCCTCTCTCTCTCTCTCTTGCTCGTTCTCTCTCTCACTCTCTCATATGTATCACGCTGTGTGGGTGACTGTCACTGAAAGTGCTTATGGGCGGAGCCCATCCAATAACAGCCTGAAATCCTGAGGCTGGAAAATGATGCTTTTGAGTACTCCATTAGAAATATAAAACAATGATTTTTTTTCAGATGTGTTCAATAGACTCACAGGAATTGTGTAAAGTTGCCCAAATAGTGCAAGGAATAGCAATGCATGTCCCCTTTAAATATCATAGCTATGGATATAATACTATTGCCCATTTGACATTGAGTATCTATCGTTCAATTTGTGAAAAAGAAATAATTTTTTCATCCATATGTAGCACCCTGAAAATATGGCTATTATTCAGAAGTGCTGACTTGCCTTTTTATCTCCCCTGGTGCACCAAGACATACTAATTAGTTTCCATTAATATTCCCTCGAACAATGACGCAGGCTCCTCCTTGTTCTATCCGCTGGAATATGGATTATGAACAGTATCACTGGACCATATTCACTCATCCAGGTTCCCTGTGTGGCTAGTTGGCGTCCAGCAGGGGGCGGTGGCAGGCAGAGAGCGTACGAGGGAGCCGGGGAAGCAAGTGAATGGAGGCGGAAGAGGAAAGACGAGCCTCTTCGAGTTGGGACTTTGTCGTGAACAGACGTGTCTCGGAGAGCACCGTTGTGAAGCACACGGGCGGACGAACTGAACTTGAGTATGTGACGGGTTATCCTATAAAAGTAATCGTAGTGGAACATTGCATGTTTTCCCCACTGAATAACCCTAGTGATATACAACGAGTTATCCTAGAAGAAAGGCGGTATAGTCAAGTGTGGCTTAAGTTAAAGATATTCCCTCTAGTGAAGTGCCCCGCCAGCGTGGCGTGAAGAGGACCGGTGTTTAGAGACACCCTGCGTTATTATATAGCACGGCTAGCAGGAGGGCTGTTTGGGACCCAGAGTGTAGCTGCAGTGTCAGTGAGGGCAAGGTATGGATGCGCGTCGACTTCGCACCGGCTGTCTACAACCAGTCTTCACCGGCGTCAACGTCGGCTCTGCACCGGCTGTCTTCAACAGAGGTCGCCATCACCCAGCACACGCTCTCAGCCAGCTTCTGCCCCTCTGCTCCAGCCCCGCTTGCTAGCGCCCGCGACGAGAGCGTTCGACGCCATCTTGCTACCTGGACGGTGGTGGCACGGTGAGGCCGCCATTTTGGTTGAGTACAATCGAGCATCAATGCTCCGGATCTATTACACAGTACACAGTGTGGTGGAGCCTGCAGGCGAAGCTAACGTTGCTAACTACAGTTCACAGGGGTACCCCATAAACGATACATGCCGGCATTAGTTTAGGACTTCTGTTAGGTACTGTGGGCCCACATTTTTCATTTCTTTTCAGCGTAATAACGTGTATGGCCATGCCTCTTAATTGCCCGTCTCGTTCAAACTGTTTCTTCTTGGGGTCGAAGGTATTATTGTATAAGTGCTATATATGTTATTACTCTAATTATTAGTAATTAGGAGTAATGATAGTGTATGCCATTTGACTCATTGCCAGTAGTACTTGTCACTGCCCTGTATAAGTAATACTAAACGAACTAAGACGGGAATTGTTGTGTGTGCGTGTCCGTTATTGAGTCTAACCCTAACCCTTTGGATGCGGGTGATATTATTATTATTATTTGACCCTTTCTCCTCCCAGTCATTAAGGTCTCTAGTGGTCGTCGAGGGAGGGTACTGCTTGCGGGGGGAGCGAATCTATTTATGCATATTAGTCACTAGGTGTGGGAGGGTCCACGGAAGTAAACAGGGAAGTGAGAGCGAGTTGGGGAGTACTGCTGACCGCCCCGGAGAGGCGAGGAAGACCAGAGTACCAAACCAGGTTGGTAAACCCCGGGCCCCATTCACTCCCACTACCGGGTCCCAGTTTGACGCTCCAGGCCCAAAGACGAGGGTGCACTCAGACGGAGCTCTACTGTGTCCAGCTACCTTGTGACTGCCAGCAACCGTTCCCACTAAGCAGGGATAATCCACCCTGCTACACATACATTCCCGTTTTATACTGTGGTGAATATGAGTATAGTTTTAGAGTAATCCTGTCTAATCCCAGAAAACGCTGCTATGTAGCGTTTAGTGCATTTCACAAAAAACCATGCTGTTTCTCGCCTGTATCAACAATCAATCTGAAATCAACGCTATATTATCGGTATTATGTTTCATCATGAATGCATGAAAGGGTGTGGGGGGGGTCGTTTTTCTATGCTTCGATCGCCACCAACGGAATTCATTACACACACACATTACACACATACGTTCGGATCGCAGGGAAGGGATTCTTAGATCAACGCAAGATTGATACCATATAGCCCTTACCTTGACTAGGATGTACGAAAAGAATATTCCAATTATCTGATCGCCATTCCAAGTATTGATGTCGATCGTGTTGCCAACATAATCCACCAAAGAACATGAACCGGGAGTGCTTGATTCTCCTCAATCCATGTGTTATAAACGCTTGTCCTGCCCGACAAGGAAAACCCGGACCGGACTTTTTAGATCGACGCACAGACCAAGCCAGAGCGTTTCAAAGGATGTGCAATACCGGCCGCAAGGCGGCAGGCAGCGGTATTGGACGTTTGCGATCTCAGACTCATTCCAAACGATGTCCCACCACCAAGAATAATAGCATTGGTGACATGTTATTCTCTAGTTGATTGACTGAGCTCTTGATACAAAGACAAACTAGACAACAGATACCGTTGTTTTTAATTGTATTTGCTGTATTTTGTGGCTGTAAAATGTTTGTTCACATTAGTAATGTAAAGTAAAACAGATCCAATGTACACTGGAATATGAGCTCCAAAAAGGGTATTTCCCATCTATAAACCGTAATCCACAATAATGCATGTGAATGTACACCACACATTCCCAAATCGGGGCTACGATAACGACGATGGGTCATTTTCTTCCTCCTGCCTCTGCATCATCTAGAGGCAAGTCTGCATTACACCTTGCTGTGCTTTGATGAAAATATTGTATATTTAATGAATATTTTTGTATCTCATATGGAAAATAGTATACACATGTAAGTGGGCAAACAAATCTTTTTTTTTTATTGAATTAGAATGTTGAATTAGAAAGTGTTACATCAAATAAATTGGTAAAGCGAAGAAAACCCTTCGTGTATTTGAAGCTTTATGTATTTATTATTTATATAAATACACCTACAATGTGTGTTTATATTTTTGTTATTATTTCTTTTTTCAACACTATCTTTGTTGTGACAATAATGGGTATAGGCTCCCAGGTGGCTCAGATAGCAGATATGCTAACACCAACCATATGGGGCTTGTCTGTGAGGATTAAAAGACTGCGGCTATACATTTCAACATCTATTACATTGTTCCTGCTGTGCACATTATGTGATCAAAATAATACATATCCGGAAATTCCTGCCATTTATCAAAGTTATTAGCTGAAAAAGGAAGACAGTTATGGCCTCATATTGACAATTATGTATGTCTCTGTGATATTTGATTAATTATTAAACCGAAAGGGATCCGACAGGAGGAGGGGGATTGTTCAATGTTGAATTATATATCTTCACAACGCATGCGTAGAATGGCCTAAGTGGTTCTGAAGCAATGTGGGATATGATTAATGTTTGAAGTAAAACAGAATCTCATTGAAATAATCGTTTGGTTTCCTTAGCATCACATTACGGCATAAAGCTTAAAGGAAAACTCCAACATTTTGGGAAATTTGCTTATTTAACATCTTCCCTGGAGTTAGACAAGAAGATACATACCTTTTTTGTCTCTGTGCATGCATTAGGCTTAGGGAACAGTCGCTCCGTAAGCGTAGCTTAGCTTCATCACTGGAAGTGGGGCAGAGTTAGAGCCTGACGTTCCCTACAGTCACGAAATACACACCAAATACAACTCCAAAACGTTCCTGTAAACATGTTGTGACCTGTGTATTTACCACGTGGAGAAATAAAAACGAATTGAATTCGACAATTACGTTTTCTAAGCAAATATACTCTGAATTTTTTTTTGCCTAACTACTCCTCTCTGAGCGCAGTCAGTGATTTCAACGTGTCGCCGTGCTTGTTGACATTCTCATTCATTCAAAGGATCCGAACTGATTTGAAGTTTATGGATACCATGACTTAAAATCCTCTTACCTTGACGATTAAAAGCCTCCCCAATTTAGAAAACAGTATTCCAATGGCTGGTCTTGATATACTGCACCCTAATGGAGCTAACCGGACACTAAAGCTAACCGGACACTAAAGCAAATATAATGACTTCCTTTCTGGGGGGTTTCAAAATAAAAGAGCGACGTCTATAGCAGCAGAATACGTTTATTTTGTACATTATCTAACGTTAACACGAACCTAAATTAACGTTACAACTAACCTAAAGTTCTGTATCATTAGGGGCTCTGCTTGGCATCACTCTGCACTCTCTCGCGTACGTGCACGCGCACTGAATAAATTCCACAAATGTACCTTTAATACCAGTATTAGTCTGACCACACCCCTCATCAGCTTACCTTCATAAGCAGGTGTGTGGTCACCTGCTCTCCTCCTTCTCGCTTTCACCACAAGGAAGTGCCTGGTAGTACCCCACTTGACGTGTTGTTAGTTGAAAAGAGTTGTGACGAGTTTACATTGTGCTTAATTTTTTCTTCTCTCACATCTGTTGTAAAGAAAACATTTGGGTCATAATGTATTCCGCGGAGAGTAGACCCGCTAGACCTACTCTTCACCAGCGGTTCTCCATTCCCGCCTCCGTCGTGCGTCTTGGTGCTGGGCTGTTGCCACTTTCGTGGTTGCCGACCCAGCCCAGGAGACAGCCGATGGATAGTTTGCCTCTCCGAAGAGCCGAGGAGTCGGTGCCGTCGCTCCGGCGATGGCCTGATCTCGACTCTGGTTCTTCTGGTTCCGGGGAATCGTCCGTTGGTGAACGGGGGGTTGTCTTGGAGCCAGAGGATTTGCGACGCAGACTTTTCGCGTCTGCCCGTTCACGTCGCAAGATGGTAGCGTGCAGACGCGAACGGCCTGGGTTTGGGGAACTGCTGGAGACCAGCGAGGATGCGTCCGGCTCTGGATTTCCGATGGAAACTGAGGACTTCATGGAAGAGGCGGACGGATTCTTGTATGATGGTCCCGTGGAGGAGAGTATCCCTCCTCAGGAGACCCCGGAGGGGGGAGAAATGGCTCCATGGGGCTCCCTGTTCGAGGATGTCGAGGAACCACCTTGGCCTCATCAACAGGATGCCCTACTGTCGGCCACATCAGACTGTGGCTCCTTAACCAGTCGCAGCCTGCTGCATGTGAGGGTTGCGGGGTCGGTGGAGGAAAGTCCGCAGGGGGAACTGCGGGCTTTGTTTCCCGAACTCATGGCGGTAGCCGCCGCCGCAAATGGCGTGCCGCTGCCGCTGCCATTGCCTGCACCTGTCCCTGATGATCTCATAGGTCATCCCTGGCAGCGTCGCCCAGTGAGAGGGGTGGACGTTGTCTACCCATTTTTCCCCTCGATGGGGGCCTATGTTCGTCGGGGTCAGGCGGTGTCCAACATCATGGGACTAACTCCCACCTACGTACCAGTTACGCAGGTGTCGGGGTTAGTCAAAGGTATGGGGGAGGGCGTGCCTCGGCTTGACAGTCCGATGGCCGCTCTCCTCTGTCCGGATATGGTGTGGGAACCCCTATGCAAGCCGGTCCTCCAGGGGAAATCGGCTAGGCGATTGGCTTATTGGGGTGACCAGTCATTCATCGCTGGTACACAATCGCTGGCTGCGGCGTCTAACATCGCCCACCTGGCTAGATTTGTATCGGGGATCATGACGGGCGGCACGGATCTGAACGAGGTAAAATGAGATCAGATCACCCAGGCTGCAGGAGCTGTCCTGCACCTTTCCCAGGTGCTGGCCATAGCCATGGGGAAAGTGCGCGCCCTGGCCACCCTGGGCCAGCGTCATCTTTGGCTGGAGCAGGCCCGTGTGCCAGAGAAGAAGAGAGCTCCTCTTCTGACGGCCGCCCTCTCCGACGCTGGTCTGTTCGGGAAGGCCCTGCGGTTGATGACCTCGACATGCAGAGAGATGGCAGAGGAGAGATCCATCCTCCAACCCCATTTTCCGCCTCCCGTCTTTGCCGGTGGAGTCAGAAGGCTTCCGCGACGTCGAGCTGTCTCCGTCGCCGCTACCACTGCCTCCGCCGCCGCTGCTGGCCCTTCCAAGAGGGCCAGGAGAAGAGACGGCGCTTCTGCCACCGCCGGCCCATCCACGACCGGAGAAGACGGTAGGGAACGTCGTGTCCAGCAGACAGTAACCTACCGTCCCTCCGGGGCTCCTCGGGGTGGCAAGACTCGAGCAGCGCGAGGTGGCAGACGCCGCTGAGTGACTTTTCCCCTCTGTATCCCCTCTCTTTTACACCCTCCCCGGCCCCTCTATGTTTTTGTGCCTTAGAAAACATTATAAATAAAAAAGTTCCCCGATATAAGGGGGACTGTGTTTTGGCCGAACAAACTGTGTGTTTCTTCAACAATTCATATGGTGGGGTTGTGTATATATGAATCTGCACTTTTACGTTGTGAGATGAGTCGTGTTGTGTTACGAGGTTAAGCAAGGTCTGCAACATACACTCAGTAATAGGTTCTATTAGCTTGATGCTCCACATGCAGGTAGAAACTGGTGTTATTCCATTGCTTGAACTAAGTATATGTGTCTCACAATGCTGTGTTGTTTAGTTGCAGTAATACTCGTACACGCACATTCCACGGCCTAGCCGTTACTCTCGGTCAGCGTTTTTTGCTATGTACGACATAGTCAACGGGTGTAGGATTCACACACATGCGACTTGTGTTTTGTTGTAAATCCTGTTCACATTTTGTGGGTAGCGGGCATTGTATTAGCTTATACAAGCTAAAACCGGAGGTTTTCAAAATGGCTACGGTTGTTTTTCTGTGTGTAGGGAACGAAGTGTGTTTTCGTGAGGGGGTGTCGAATAAACCCCTCCTTTCCCACTTGATTGGTTTAGGGGATTTTATTTTATTTTTTTATCTTTCTTCCCCTCCTTTTTCCTGATTTTCTCTCCCCATCCCACCCTTCCTGGTTGTTGCGTACTTTCCCCTACTGTTGGTCCGGGAGACCGGAGACTGTCACATGCTTTCCTCCGACGCATGTGCAGCCTGGGGCAGGCCGCGCAGGCTCTCACCGGGGAGAGTGTAGCGTGTGGGAGGCCACACTATCTCTCCTCAGTTCCAACCCTCGCTGAGCAGGCGCCCCGACCGAACTGTAGGGGTCGCTGTCCACAACGCCCAGGACCCACCCTTCAGCTTTCCCACCCTCTGATACGGCCAATTGTATCAGTGTGAGGGGCCAGCCAAGCTGATAGCAACGCCGGGAGCTGGATTCGAACAGGCGAATCCTAGTGTCTCCCGGTGTTGGTGACGGACGTAATCTCCATGCGCCACATGCCCCCCCCCCCCCCCGGTTTAGGGGATTTTTGATCTCTTCTGCTGAGCCAGTCAGGGCCGAGCCGGTGGGACGTCTTGGCGGGGGGGGGGGGGGGGGGGGGGGGGGAGGGTTATTCTGCTATTACAAGACAGGAGCCGGCAGGATTCCCCGCCCGTTGTAGCGGTGTTGCTATGGCGACGCCTTCCATGAGTTACGGTGTCTTAAAGGTGTCGAGTTAGGGCGTAGGGCTCACAGTTCTGCTGCGCCCGATTTATGTGTAAACTTGAGTCAGTTGGTCACGTGACTCACAGTTGGCATATCTTTTTCATGACTATAAACTCATGTGGGAAGGTGTTTCTGGGAGGGTCTGGTCTTACACTCTGATTAAAAAGAGTGACTGGATTAAAATCATGTGAAAACGGGTTTTTTACACCCATACGGGTGATGCTTTTTCTTTATTATTATAAAGAGTTGGATGTGTCTATATGGATTGGAAATGAGGGTCCCTGATGGAAACAAGACTAACGTCTTTCTCAGGTCTGCCTCCCCTTAACCAATTGTGTGTATTGCGCCGTACTGGGTTGTACCCTTTCTGCAATCTGTTGGGTAAAGTTTTCATTCATTCATTCATGGAGTTGATTGCATCTCGCCCCTCTTGTCGTTCCCCTGGGCGTCTTGGGGATTCAATAAGATGGTCTAAATAGCCTATTGTTGATGTGGGTATGTCAAAACGCACACATAGTGCTAGCTCAGGATGTTCTGTTGGACATTGGCTGACTGGCGCGCCTTGATTGCTTGGGGTTAAAACAGCGTTTTTATGAAGCAATTAGGATGGGGGTTTTTTCCTCTTCCGACACCCTGTGTGGTTGTCGATGGGTTCCCGTTCATATCAGGGGATGATAACGGAATGGATCTGAACATATGGGGAAGGGTCTCACGCCCTGGGGGTGGGCCGCCGGGCGCGGTTTGTACCGAAACGTCTGGGTGGCGCCTTCTTTTTATGTTTTAGGATCAACACGCATATCTGCCCCTTCTCCTGGGGTTGGCATGTCGGCGTGGTTAGGGCACGGGACTGGTTCTGGTCGCGCTGGTCCAGATCAGTTACACCCGTTGTCCGCCGGGGATGCAGATCTGCTGTTCTGGTACCCTGAGGGACTTGGGCTTTTTTCAGGGGGAAAAAATGCTAGGTCGGTCCGGGTGTCACAGGGTTGAGCGTTATGGAACCCTTGTTGGGTACATTGTATTCTACACTGTCGTAATGGCTTACGGCCGTGCCAACCTGTACGCGCCCGATCTCGTCGGATCTCGGCCGCCATGCAGGTTGGTCTTGGTTGGTACTTGGTTGGGTGACCTCCTGGGAATACCGAGTGCGGGGTGCTGGGGCTGGTTTTCCATTTTTTACGCTCTTCTCTTACGCATGGCGAAGAGGGGCCTGTTGGGGTGGTTTTGGCCTCCTCGGGGGACCCTGTGCTCCCCGTATCACCGGGCACGGTCCGGGGTAATGTTTCGTTGACCCGTAGGCCCGGGATAACCCTGTTGGAAACTGGAACACGGGCTGCGGCAGTGCCGCAGGTGTGTTTTGGGTTTTTTTTCCTGAGGGGTTATGGGACCAACCATTGCATAGGGTAACACCTGGGTGGTTGGTTCTCTGGTGTGTTGCTGCAGTGTCAACTCCCGGGTTCACCGGTTGAGGGTGCCCCTGCACGTTCATGACGTCTGCCAATCGTGTCAGCCTTCTCTGTGGAGGCTTGGTTATGCGACAACGCCAGCATACGCCCCTTCCGCCGGTGCGGCTGTGTTCAGCTGTCCTTTCTGGCGCCTGTCTCGTCCGCAGTCTCCAGGCTAGGGTTAACAGCCTGTTGCCTGGTCTTTTTCCCCGGTGCACTGCCTGCTTCCGTTGGTTAACTCTTGTGTGTTTACAGCCATGCTGTCTGCCTGTTGCAGGGCCAGTGTGCCAGACGGTGTACTGTTGGGGAGGACAGGGCCCGCTCGGCTGAGGGGCCTTTGTCCGAATACGCTGGCGATGTGGGGGGCGGGGTCACTAAGTGCCCACCTGGTGGGGTCTTGATGCTGGCATCATGGACTTCTCCGGGCCCCCATTCCAGGGAGTCCAGTCCTTTTGGTGGGTCTGGGTCTTCCTTCGCGCTCCGCTGCTACGGCCTTGCCACGGGGTTGGGTTTGCCTTTGATCCCGTGATTCTGGGGGCAGTAACGAGGTTGTTTCCCTCCGTTCGTTCCCGGGTGGCATGCGGGTTGTGCGTGTGTGTAGTCGTGGGGTCAAGCCACGGTCTGCTCACCCTGTGCGTTGAGTTGCTTGAGTGCCTCTTCGCACGGTCGGGTCCGTCGCCCTCCCGGTAAACCTCTAATAGGGGGGGTGCCCTCCATTAGGGGGGGTCGGGGGGGCTGGGCCCTCCCTGTTCTGTTGGTTGTGCCAAGCGTCACCCCTAATTAACAGAACTTGGTTATAGTCATAACCTAACGTTAGTTTAGGTTCGTGTTAACGTTAGATAATGTACAAAATAAACGTATTCCGCTGCTATAGACGTTGCTCTTTTATTCTGAAACCCCCCAGAAAGGAAGTCATTGCTCTCGTTATCTGCTTGAGTGTCCGGTTGCTGGTTAGCTCCGTTAGCGTGCAGTATATCAAGACCAGCCATTGGAATACTGTTTTCTAAATTGGGGAGGCTTTTAATCGTCAAGGTAAGAGGATTTTAAGTCATGGTATCCATAAACTTCAATCGGTTCGGATCCTTTGAATGAATGAGAATGTCAACAAACACAGCGACACGTTGAAATCACTGACTGCGCTCAGAGAGGAGTGGTTAGGCAAAAAAAATTTCAGAGTATATTTGCTTAGAAAACGTAATTGTCTAATTCAATTTTTTTTATTATTTCTCCACATGGTAAATACACAGGTCACAACATGTTTACAGGAACGTTTTGGAGTTGTATTTGGAGTGTATTTCGTGACTGTAGGGCACTGTAGGGAACGTCAGGCTCTAACTCTGCCCCACTTCCAGTGATGAAGCTAAGCTATGCTAACGGAGCGACTGTTGCCTACGCCTAATGCATGCACAGAGACAAAAAAGGTATGTATCTTCTTGTCTAACTCCAGGGAAGATGTTAAATAAGCTAATTTCCCAACGATTTCAAGCAACCTTTCTCTTTGCAATTTTTTGTTTGTTATAAACCCTGAGGTAGAAATTCATTCACAACTCTAGGTGTTAAGGGGCATGAAAGGGGCACTTAGGAAGCAGATATGAAATCATCTTGCTTGTCTCTGAACTTTTAATGGCCATGAAAACAGCAGGAACTCCCAGCATTTCTATATTAGTACTAAAACACAGCAGGCAACGCTGACAGGCTACGTTGATGTACAGTTGGGGGAAGCAATCTACACTGGACTGAGTTACACTTTGGGGAATTTCCTCTTAGAATGTTGTAATAATTTAATTCTTCCACTGAAAGATTATAATGATGGTGGTGGTAGTTTTAATGACGATTGTGAGGGTGATGATGATAACGAGGAAGAGGATCTTAAGGGAATAAGGATGAAGATGGAGGAGGAGGAGATGGAGCAGTTGGAGGAGGAAGAGGAGGTGGGGAATAATGGAAGAATAGCAGTGATGATGATGATGATGATGATGATGATGATGATCATAAACATCCCAATCCTCCCAATCACCACCGTAACAGCACTCCAATCATCATTCACACACACACACACACACACACACACACACACACACACACACACACACACACACACACACACAATCAGCATCATCAGTATTCAATGTCTGCCTTGAAGTGTCTGATTGCAAGACTGATTGATGGCTAGATTGAAAGAAGGATGGGTTGGTGGATGGACAGAGACTGATTAATGGAGAAATGGAAGGCGGAGTAGTAGGAAGTGAGCAACTGATGGATGAGTGGCTGTGTGACAGACTGACAAACCTCTCAGTGTGAGAATATCCCTGAGGAGAAATCTCAGAGGAGGCACTACTCTAATAGAGTATTAAACAAACGCACGCACACACACACACACACACACACACACACACACACACACACACACACACACACACACACACACACACACACACACACACACACACACACACACACACACACACAGTATTATGTATTAAGATAAACACACACACATGCACAAATTTGACACATATCTCTTACACATTGACATTCACTTGCATACACACAAGCTTGCAAGTATAACACGGACACACAAGCCTAATAATGCATGTGTGTCAGGTTGTCTTCTGAACTAGCTCTGGGCTGCCAATCATAAAGCAATCAGTGGCAGTAATTCTTCATGCACATCAATGCTTCCCCATAGAAAACACAAATAATGTCCTGCCTATTATAGCCATCATCATACAGTACGCTTTCTTTATATTATAATACAATAAGCCATAACCACGAGGAATCACCACTGTTTACAGCAACCTTCATCAGTGACTATAACTTTCATCAGTAACAGTTACTGATAGCAAACTATGATACCACATCCATGAAAAATCTGAGGCCAGAAGCTCCTAGTTGTGAAATCGGAATTACAACCTCAGTGCATTCCGTTGTCCAGCTCGGACATGCAGAGGGAGAAACCATAGATGTGTCAAATATCTAGTTTATCTAAGCGAGAAGCACGTGACCCAGCAATAAGCTGGTGTTGATGCATGCACAACTGCACTGAATTAACACTTTGATCGCCATGGTTAAATTCATAATTTACCATCCCTAGCCAGCTCTATTTGTCTATGGAGAAGTTCCCCTTCTTTGCAGGGCTATAACTTTTTTAATTCTATTGCTAAATTGACATTATTATGGCCCATTCAATGTCCTATATCCATTGTTCAGGGTGTAGCAACGTTATACTTTTTCATTCACATATTCATACTAAAATATGGTCTAAAGTATAAGTATGTTTTTATCGTTTTCTGCAGCTTTCTCCAGAACTTGATTTATAGCCCCAAATGCATTATATTGATGATCAAATACAGTTTGGTGGCGATCGGTGCCAGACAAAAAATTTCAACTGGAGGTACTTCTAGAAGTTACTACGTATCAGCTGATGATGACCGGATGGGCGGGGGGGTCGTTTATAATTCCGTGGGCAACGTTATATCATTCACCTAGTGTGGGTCATATGATCATCAGAGCAGTTTATATGGAACACGTTAGAAAATAACGCTGGATCTTACCGTATCTTCCTCGCGCCGTTGGACGATCAGCTTGGAGTAGACAGTTTTCGATTATGGGATGTTGATTTAGATTAACCATTTCCAGGTTGTATAATACTATATACGTCCAAATAACGTTGTTTATTGAGTTAGGGCGAGCGATTGATTATCCTGTGTGTCGAGACGGAGTCCGGCTAACGATCGCGAGTGCCCGGACGAAATATGGATCAGCACTTCCTGTTTGGCGCGTCACTTCCTGTTGGCCGATCTGGAGATCGGCCACCAGATGGCGCTCTTGAACCGTTAGAGAGTTGAGTGGAGATCAGCAGTATATCTCAGGACCCCGGAGGAGAAATATGATTTCGATCACAGATTTTTGAAATATTGATATCAAAGACGAGTTACGGCGTCTTCGGCAGAATGAGCATGGCGAGCAAAGACGAGTTACGGCGTTCCCGGCGATTAAAGAGTAAAACCACCTCACTAGTAATGATGAGATTCTAGTGTCAACTGTCTTCAAAATGTTAAAAAGAAAATGTTGTTTACAGTTCAAAGTGTCTGGCCGCCATTTTGACATGACAAAAGTCGGCATTGAGAGATCGTTCCCGAGCTTCCTCCTTGGAATTCCGACTTCGAGGGATGTTCTATAGCATTTTAGTAGGACATCAGATTGTTCCTAGTTCCCACTCCAATGGAATGCACCATAAGCACATTATGGATACTTTTGCCAACAAAAAAGAAGAAAAAGGAACAAGCATGAAACCATCCATACCCACAGCTTATAGGCACAGCCAGTCACCTACATACTGTATAGGCACAGCCAGTCACCTACTGTATGTATAGGCACAACCAGTCACCTACATACAATATAGGCACAGCCACTCACCTACGTATAGTGACCGATCGTATGTTACTCCTTCTGCGTTGTGTTAAATGTCAATGCCCCGAGGGAGTTTCGAACCCGGGTCGGCCGCACCGCTATACCAAGAGGTGAATTCACTGCTTGGTAACGTGTCTATGTGTCTTTTTTTTTTTAAGGGGAAGTGAGTTTAACTCGCAGTACCGCTTACTGCCACAGTCACTTCACAATCCACTGACTGTGGATATATATTACTCACGGACCTCCATTACATATAGGTACAGCCAGTCACCTACAGTACATATATAGGTACAGCCAGTCACCTACGTATAGGTACAGCCAGTCACCTACGAATGTAGTAGGTGGGTAGGAGACTAGGAGGGGAAATGAGCTCCCCTGTCTCCCTCCTGTACCAATAATCCTGGAACAGCAGCACCACAAACATAATAATATCCAGTCTTAATTACTCTCCTGGGGTTTTCCTTTACAGTTCCAGTCAGCATTACTATGCCCACGGTATAAAACTACTAAATGAACAGCCATTTCTACCACTATCACTGCAACTACAATATACCGTTCTACAGCCAATGAACGCCCACACACCCGTCCGTCCATATTGTGTAATATCCATAATATCCTCTTAGTTTAACCTGTCAAGTTTAACCTGTCGACAGTACTACTAAAAACCACTAATGCAAAACCTTCTTTCTTGAAAAATATCACATATCACACAGTCAATGATCATCCACCCATCCATCCACAACGGTATGTATTGTAATGTCCACTGTTGGTTATTCTACTGGGGACCCTTAAATACCCATCCATCCATCCATATTACATATTTCTACCTATTATATAATAATTAGTAGTCTTGATAATTATATTGGGACCTTAATCACATCTGCCAACTTAAGCATGGCTGTACACCACTAATGCGACACCTTTCTACTGACTGAACCATTCAAATGATTAATTTTTGGGTTATTATGGTGCTCCCCTGCTGGCCGGAGCCTGTTTCATTTAGGAACTGTGAGGAACTCCCGTCTCACACCAGCGCTTACATTACACGGCGAGCAGTGGGGATCTCGTACCCACACACCACACCACCCCATCCAATTATATTTATTTTCTAACACAGTATATCCAGGGATTCAAGATTACACTGTAAAAATATGTATTTATATTCAAATTCAAGTAACCTGTTTGAATTGCCTCTTAGTATTGGAATCAACTAAATAGGAGAGTGAATTTGAGTTCCAAGTTTACGTCACTCCTATTTAGTTGATTCAACTAAAGAAACCAAATGCTAAATTAAAATGTAATCCGGGACACACTTTTTTAGAAATATATTTTTTGAAGATCAAATCTTTATATTTGTTATTATATCTGACCAATAACACTAACACATTGACATAAAGTACAAGGTAAGCTGATATTTTAAATCATATTTTAATATATTTAATATCTTTTAAATAAGATAGGCCTAAAAGATATTTAAATAAAATGTAATTAAACCGTAGCTTGCGTTAAGACCTATTTATTTTTCAACAGCGTTTATATACGTTATTGGGCGCCATCCTTTGAACGCCAACCACGTATATACATATACGTTATTTGATTGTTTTTCCTTTTTTTCGATATTTTTATTCATTATTCATCCGGGGACCTCGGTGTTACCATAGGGAATGAGTCTGAGATCACCAAAGTGCAATACCGGCCGCATCCAACTAGACGGCCGTATCGAGCACCCTTTGAAACCTTGTATCTTGGCCTGTGCAATGGCCAAATATCTCCGGGGGCACTTGTTTGTCGGGCGAATGGAGCAGTTATAACAATCGGATTGAGAAGCGTCAAATGCTCCCGATGCATGATGTGTGGTGGATTATGTTGGCGACACGATCGACACCAATACTGGGACTCGCGATCAGATAATTGGAATATTCTTTTTGGGGTACATCCTAGTGAAGGTAAGGGCTATATGATATCAATCCTGAGTTGATCCAACCATGTCTTCACTTCGATCGCAACATGTGTGTGTAACGTTACTCCAGAACATATGCCGTTGGTGACGATCAAAGCATCAAAAAACGACCCCCCCCCCACCCTTTCATGCATTCATGATGAAACATAATACCTATGATATAGATTTGATCTGGGAATAGTAGTGTGTACAGGCAAGAAACGGCAACGTTTATAGGAGAATTGACGTATAAGGCTATTACTCAGCCTTTCGGGAATTACCCCAGACCACGCTATAACTATACTTATATTTACCACGGTCTAACACGGGAACGTATTTTTCACATATTGAACGATAGATAGGTGATGTCAAATGGGCCATAGTATTGTATCCATAGCTATAATATAGAACATAGTTATAGCTCTACAAACAAGGTGATGCACTCCTATCTTTTAAAGCGTGGCAGTGCTAGAACGGGACCCGTCTAATCCCTGGCGGTCAATGAGTTTACCATCCTACATCATTTAACCATCTCAAAGTGAAAAATAGAACCGTAGGTTATTTAGACTCTGCCTCATTAATCAGCATGGTCTTCAAATCTGAATTATTCTCCTTCTCAGTCCTTGGTTAACTTGGCCTACTTTTTAACCCTCTGAAATTGATGGTGGACCATCTGTCATTAACACATTCACCGCCAATCACGTTGTACGACGGGTTTCAAGGTCATGCGAATTCCGCCAATCCACGGTGTACGACGTTATTGAGATCATATTTCATTTTTTCGCCATGGTATTCATAATTCCCTCACACAGCCTCGGCTGAGACAGTGGGACTCGGCACAACCGTGCAACGCTTCAATACCGTCAATACCCTGAAGACTCTGGCAGGAGCACTCATTCAGGGGTACTACGACTATGCTTGCACCTCATGGTACCAAAGCACCTCAAAGGCGCTAAAAACAAAATTACAAACATCTCAAAACAAACTGGTCAGACTACTGCTTGACCTTACTCCTAGAACCCACCTCACCCCTGCCCACTTTGACAACCTAGGATGGCTTAGAGTAGACGACAGAGTACAGCAACTTGCAATGGGCCTGGTCTACAAGATACACTACACGACCAAGGTACCCATGTACATGTCAAAATACTTCCCAAAGGTCAGTGAATACCACGATCACAACACCAGAGGGAGCTCCACAAATCATGTTAAACCCAGATTCGACTCAAATAAGGGACTAAACACGTTTCGCAATTATGCCACATCAATGTGGAACGCCCTACCCAAAGCTGTAAAGGAATGTGGATCACTACCCACTTTCAAAACCTCTCTCAAGGGACACCTACGGGAGACTGCAATTCAACACTGGCCCCTGTAAATATCCTAACCCAACCCCCTCCAATGTACAGTCATTTACCTAGTATGGTTTTGTCAATAGTCCAATGTACAATTTTGTTTGTTTGTACAGTGTCTCCTCCCCCCCCCCCCTCAATGTACAGTTTTACTTGTTTATACAGTGTGCCCCCCCCCCCCCCAACCACCTCCAATGTAAATTACCCAGTATGGTTGTCAATATCCCAATGTACCCAACCCCCCGGGCCCCCACCCAACCTCCTCCAATGTACAGTTTCTACGTCAAATGTATATACTCCCTTTTCTTGACTCCTTCTGTATCACAAACAGTACTGTATTTGCAAATCTGGTATGTCATAAATGTATAGATGTAGCAGTACTGACTATCTGTATGTCATGTATGTCATATATGTCCTGATGAATTGAAAATGGGGGACCCTGATGTAAACAAGACGAAAGTCTTTCTCTGGTCTGCATCCCCTTAACAATTGTGTGTATTGAGCTGTACTGTATTGTACCCATTCTGCAATCTGTTAATAAAGTTTTTCAATCAATCAATCAATGGTGGATGATCGGGCGAGTTACTACCGGAAATGGATCTCTGGTGATCTCGGTGCATCTGGGAATTCCGTCCGGCAGTCACATATTGTTGCGGGACTCTAGACACACATCCGTGTATATGGATCGCTGCTAGGGATGCTCGATATTGGCTTTTTTACCGATACAGATATTCCGATATTGTCCAACTCTTAATTTCCGATACCGATATCAACCGATATAAACCGATACCGATATATGCAGGGTTTCCCACCCCAAAAAACGGAATAATTTCAGGTAACTAATAATTTCACTGGATATATATATAACAAATATTGTTATTGTTTTTTGTTTTTTTTAAACCGATACCGATATTTTCCGATATCACATTTTACTGCCGATATCGGCCGATAATATCGGTCGGCCGATAATATCGGACATCCCTAATCGCTGCCATAACTCAATAATCGATATGATTTGGGCGTTTATTGCGCCATACAAACCGGAAATGGATCTAGTCGATCGACGTCAAATAAGTGGGATATTTTTCCTCCAGTCTCATCGGCGAACGGTAAAAGGACAGTAACATTACTTTCAGCTTGATGGTTTATTCTTTTCAATGCAAACCGCTCTGATCAATATATCACCCATACTACATAAAGAGAGAGAGAGAGAGAAGAACACCAGAGAGAGAGAGAGATATATGGAGGGATGCTCTCCTCAGGTACATTCATCCCTGGTTCTTTTTATTCTGCAACAGCCTAATGGCCAAGTATATCTAGACCTTGATGGAGAGAGAGAGAGAGAGAGAGAGAGAGAGAGAGAGAGAGAGAGAGAGAGAGAGAGAGAGAGAGAGAGAGAGAGAGAGAGAGAGAGAGAGATATGAAAAGCAATAGCAGACTGGCCATCAGGAGTACCGGGAGAAATCCCGGTGGGCTGGTCGTTCTGTGGGCCGGTTGAGCAGCCTGTGACACAAAAACAAGATCGAGAGCGATGGCGTCGTCGGCCCAGTTTGATTCTTCACCAGCCCACATCCTCCTGACTATGACTGTGTTGTGGCTCTAAATGTCACATTTAGAATTTCCATAACTGTTTTTAAACAGGTATTTCAAAAGATTTTCCAGTATTTATAATCCATTAAAACATAATTTCCAATTAGTAACTTTATACAACCACTGACCTATGAAAATCTGACACCCTCTCCCCTCTGAATTAACTATCAATTGATCTCAGGCCACACATTCTGCACCTGTGTGCACACATCATGTCAGAGGAAAGCTCATGTGAACCTAAAATGGCAAATACACATATAAAAGGCAAGTATGAAGAAGAGTAGGCTACAGGACATGCAAAGAAGCATTGCATTTATCTGCTTTGTGAAAACAACCAACGTCCAGTAACCGACATTCCTTAAGCAGGCGAAATAACTTAAAAAAGTCAGAACAACAGAACTGAACTTCCCCTTCGAATCGCCATTTCCAGGTAGAGTGTGATTACAAAATCATTGTGTTGCAGGAGTGTCACAGATCCCACTGAATGGGGTGAGTCCATGTGTTTATCTCCTGCTAACCGTTTACCGATTTTGTCTGTTCTCTTTCTCTTTCTCTCTCTGTCTCCCTCCACCTCCCCTCTGTATGTGTCTCTCTGTCTCTCACACCCCTCCACCTCCCTCTGTATGTGTTTCTCTGTCTCTCACACCCCTCCACCTCCCTTTGTATGTGTCTCTGTCTCTCACACCCCTCCACCTCCCTCTGTATGTGCCTCTCTGTCTCTCACACCCCCCGACCTCCCTCTACAGTATATGTGTCTCTCTGTCTCTCACACCCCTTCTCTCCCTCTGTGTGTCTCTCTCTGTCTCTCACACCCCTTCTCTCCCTCTGTGTGTGTCTCTCTCTGTCTCTCACACCCCTTATCTCCCTCTGTGTGTGTGTCTCTCTCTGTCTCTCACACCCCTTCTCTCCCTCTGTGTGTGTCTCTCTCTGTCTCTCACACCCCTTATCTCCCTCTGTGTGTGTCTCTCTCTGTCTCTCACACCACTTCTCTCCCTCTGTGTGTCTATCTCTGTCTCTCACACCCCTTCTCTCCCTCTGTGTGTGGTATGTGTCTCCTCTCTCTCTCTCTATCTCTCTCTCTCTCTCTCTCTCTCTCGCTCTCTCTCTCTCTCTCTCTCTCTCTCTCTCTCTCTCTCTCTCTCTCTCTCTCTCTCTCTATATATATATATATATCTCTGACTCCCTCCACCTCCCTCTGTGTGTGTCTCTCACACCCCTCCTCTCCCTCTGTGTGTGTGTGTTCTGTGCCTCATCTCTCTCTGTCTCTCACTCCTATTCTCCCACCTGATCTAAATCTAAAGCTGCAGTTATGGACTTTGTGGTGATCAGGCTATTGTGCATGTACACTATTCTATTTCTATAGTTATGGACTTTACTACAGTTATTTTTTGTTTACTTTACTACATACATGGGCTTTGTACTGAGGGTCTGCCTGTAGCCTAGGGGACTGGGACTCTTGAGGCATCTTAATGATCATCATTAATGACAATAATTATACACTGCTTATGTTTCAGTAGCCTACTGGTACAGCACACAGTACATGACCATGCTTTTTCATAACTTGTAAATCATCTATTAGTAGCCTGATGTTGGTTTGGTTGAGGAACGGCATGTTTTTGTAATATGACTCTCTCAACAAATATTCTTTGTCAATGTTGGCCAAGTCTGAGTACCACTGGCCTTGAGTAACCATCCATTATGCGTACAGTATACATGGTGGTATTAACACATTCGGGGCCATTGGGATGCGTCTAATAAATCTCTAGAGGACCGGCAAATGTAAACAGACGTGGGGCTGTTTGTACAGCTAAATCTATACGTTATAGTATTGCTATCTGTCCATTCTCATTGTCAATCGAGACCATAAACCGTCCCTTCAAAATGGCTTAAAGAAAAAGAAATCATCAATACGTTCTCATTTTATAGCGCCGTGAATATAAGCGTTATACGGGATTTCGGCTAGGATATTTCCTGGAAGGCAAGATACAGGGCTAATAGCTACTAACGTTATATCCAATGGCATTTCCGTTATACATAGCTACAGAAATAACTCAAACTGCATATGATCGGCACGATCCTCAAGCATGTATGCATGAAAGGGGGGGGGGGGGCGGGGGACGTCGTTTCTGATTATTGATTACCAAAGCAGAGGACACAGCCATGGATTAATGATGACATTTTAAAAGCCATTAAAATAAGGAACAATCTTTTTTTTTCTTTTTTTTTTGGATCTTTTTCCCCCTCCTTTTTCCTCCAATTTTCTCCCATCCCAATGTTAGTCGTTATGCCAATTCCCAATCCCCTTCATGGTCGCTGCACACTTACCCCCCACAGTCGGTCTGGGAGAGTGGAGGCTATCACTATCACATGCTTCCTCCGACACACGTCTAGCCAATCAACCGCTTCTTTTCACCTGGCAGCGCGGACTCTCACTGAGAGCGTATAACGTGTGGAAGGATCACACTATCGCCCTTAGATCCTATCCGCGCTTAGCAGGCGCCCCGACCGAACTGTAGGAGTCGCTGTTTACAACGACCCGGACCCACCCCGCCAGCTTCTCCCACCCTCTAATACTGCCAATTGTATTAGTGTGAACGGCCAGCCAAGCTGGTGACAACCCCGGAGCTGTGAGCTGGATTAGGAACAATCTTTTTAAACAATTTAAGAAGTCCAGGACAGAACAGGCTTTCCTAGATTTAAAGAAACACAAAAATGTAAATAGTTTGATTAAAGGGGCAAAGAAGGGTTTTTTCAATGAAAGAATAACAGAGTATAGGAACAACTCAAGGAAACTCTGGAGGACACTTAAAGAGGTAGGATACAGTAAGAAATTAAAGACTAAATCGGGCAATATCAGTTTAGAAATTGGAGAAAAAATGTCAGCAGACAAATCAGAGGTGGCAGACTGTCTGAATAGCTATTTTACATCCATTGCAAAAACTATATCTGAAAAGATACCAGCTAAACCCGGCAACAACATAGAGAGTGAAGTCCAAAAATTCTACCTAGATCAGGGGGTTAAAGCAAATGCTTTTTCCTTTAGGAAAGTGACTGAGATGGAGGTCCAGGAAAAGCTTAAAAAACTTGACACCTCAAGGGCTACTGGATTAGACAACATCCCTGGTAAATTTTTGCAGGATGCTGCAGAAATCATTGCCCCATATGTAGCTCACATTACCAACCTAGCCATTGACACAGGAACATTTCCAAGCGAAATGAAATCGGCAAGAGTTATTCCCCTCCACAAAAAGGGAAACAAATTGGAACCGGGTAACTACAGACCCATTTCCATCCTGGGCGTTCTATCAAAAACCATTGAGAGGCTTGTTTATGAGCAAATAGACAGTTATTTCTCCACTAACAACATCATGTACAAATACCAATCTGGTTTCAGAAGGTCCCACTCCACAGACACCTGCCTGCTGTTCCTCACAGATTACATCCGGAAAGAGGTAGACGAGGGAAAGTTCTGTGGAATGGTAATGTTAGACCTCCAGAAGGCATTTGATTCAGTGGATCACAACATCCTGTTAATGAAGCTTAGGGCCCTAGGCTTTAATGAGGCAGCTCAGAAATTGATCGGTTCCTACATAACAGGGAGACAACAGGTGGTAGATATAAACGGAGTACTCTCCAGTCCTCGGACAGTAGAGTGCGGGGTCCCGCAAGGGAGTGTTTTGGGTCCGCTCCTCTTTTTCCTGTATATTAATGACCTGAAAGCAGCTTGCTCATGTGACCTTTTTTTATACGCGGATGACTCCGCCTTACTAGTGTCTCACAAAGACAAACAAGTGGTTGAGCAGTCATTGAGTGCAGAACTAGAGAAGGTTAGCGACTGACTAGGCTACAACAAGCTGTCCCTCCACGTGGGGAAGACTGAGTCCATTCTATTCGGGTCAAAGGTCAGGCTCAGAAAATCGCCAGGTTTTAACATTAGAATAGGAGATACTGTTCTCACAGACAAAACATCTGTGAAATATCTTGGTTGCGTCCTGGAAAACAGCTTATCAGGGGAAGGCATGGCTCACCAAGCACTTGCAAAGATCAATAACAGGACTAGATACCTAGCCAGAATCTCACATTTTTTAGATCAGTCAGCGATGAAGATTCTTGCTGGAGCACTCATACAGTGTCACTAGGACTATGCGTGTGGCTCCTGGTACAACAGTGCCCCCAAAAGTCAGAAAATAAAACTACAGACATCACAAAACAAGCTAATCAGGGTAATACTAAGGCTACCTGCCCGAACCCACCTTGACCCAGCTCACTTTGAGATCATGAGATGGCTTAAGGTGGAAGACAGAGTAAACCAGATAGGGATGTGCCTAGTTCACAGAATAGTGCACAGGGTAGTGCCAGTGTACTTTAACAACTACTTCAACCGAATCAGAGACACCCATGCATACCAAACTAGGCGCAGCTCAACTGACTTTGTGCCAGTCAGATTCAGGAGCTGTATGGGGAAGGAGTCCTTTCTGTATTCAGCAGCTATCTATTGGAACAGTCTGCCCAGTGACCTGAAAATCGTAGACAATGCTGTTAGATTCAAGTCCAGCCTGAAGACATGGCTCAAAAGGGACTATACTTGACCTAGACACTTAGCTTAAGGCACCCTTGCATGTTGTATGAGTCTGTTATGTATATAAAATGTTAAATGGTATATGTGATGTGTTGTGATGTCACGTTTTGTATGATGCATGTATTAAGCATCACACTCCCCCACCCCCCTACAAGGACCACAATGGAAATAAGCTCTGAGCTTTTTTGTGTTTCATCCTTGGCAGTATATCCTGACTGTGCTCTTCTGTCACATGTTTATTTTTTATATTGTCAAATAAAGTCATTCATTCATCATTCATTCAATAACCGCGTTAGCCTCATTAGCCTCATTCATTGATAGGATGGATGGCTATCAAAACAAGGCCCGATCGGGATGTACTTTACGAGCATTTCCCCGTTATCGATCGCCATCTGGTAGATCGATATGTCCATTGGCTGATGATAAATCCCCTTATTGCATAGTGAAATCCGCAATCCAAAACGTAATCCAAGCTACATGCTGCACATCCAGAACCCAGCTAACTGAAAACTCCATCGAAAGTCAAAAAAAATAATGCTCCGTTCAGCCACAGGGCACACTGCATTATCGCAATAGCTTCCCTAAGAGGATCTGGCCGGTATTGCACTTTCTCGAATTCAAAGAGTAGGGTACATCTGCAGTGCCGCTTGGCGACCTTGAATAGGTTATTAAAATGGAATAAAAGCAATAACAACTTGCCACGGATATATCCGTGCTTCTGTCCACAACGGGTTGAATCGAAACACGGAGATCTCCGTGGTCGGGCGCCATTGTGTTAAGGGAAGGTGTGTTTGTATGTTTGTATGCATTGGGTGGTGGAGTATATGTGGGCTATGGCTGCTTGGTTATTCGATTTTATCGATTTTGGTTTTGATTCTGCTTATCGAATCTGGTTCTTATCGAATCTCTGTAGTGGGATAGAAAATTGTATATCAACAACCAGAACTATTCTACCTTTCACTTTTGGTAGATTTAAGCTATAAGCAGTCAAATGTGAACCATGAAGGTATCTGTTTCTCTTATCCTGCTGTAACCTAGTTTTTGCCATCCATTGCTAATGCATTATGACAGGAATATATAAAAGGAGGCTTATTAAATTGATTCATATTGCTGTGGAGGATAATGCATTTTTTGCTTACCGAAGGAGACAACTGTTACCAAGGAATGTAAGCCGTTCACCTTAAATCACTGCTCACTGCTCAGTGACATTCATCCACTCTTTCTGTGCTCACCTTCCCCTTTATAGCTAAAGTGAAAGTAATAGGGGGTGTCTGGGGATGAACTGGAGGTGGTAGGGTGCTCTGTAAATCTAGGATTATCCTTAATTTTGGTACCCCTAATATAATAGACGAATGTCAGTATTGTTACACTCGAGTGTCCCACATAGCCAGACCTCTTTCCATGTCCGTGCTAGTTAGTGCTTGTGCAGCACAGGAGATATTAGGACCAGAGTGTAACGTTAACGTTGTTGTAACATTAGGCGGCACGGTGGTGTAGTGGTTAACACTGTCGCCTCACAGCAAGAAGGTCCAGGGTTCGATTCCCGCTTGGGGACCATGTTTCCGCGTTTCCAGGTACCCAGGTGGGGTATCTCCCAAGCCTTTCTGTGTGGAGTTTGCATGTTCTCCCCGTGCTCGCAAGGGTTCCCCCCCCCCCGATAAGAGAAACCCAATGAAAAAACATGCACAACAGATCGCTGACGCTGTCGCGTCCCTGACGAAGACGTGCATGAGCACTTGGATTGGTCCCTGGGCGTGGTACCTCGCCAACGCCCTGTCTGCTCCCGGCTGCCCTTGGGGGGAAGGACGACGGGATGGGTCAAGCGCAGAGCTCAATCGCATTGGCGACCCTAAAGAAACAGTGCATGTGTGTGTGTTCTTGTGTGTGTGTGCCGCCCATCACTGCATGTCGTTGCATGCCGAATAAAGACTTCTGAGTTAAGTCCTGCATTATACATTAACGCATGTTAACCGTTGAAACACATTGAAGCGCAGAGGGTTGAAACAAATGCTTTGTCATATTGGAGGAGCTTCCTTACTTGCACAAAATAGTCTTGCTACATGTATTACGTTTTGCAGTATTCCCTCTTTTTGTTAGCCACTGAAAGTAAACAAGAGTCTCTTCTCAGCTGATGCAACCATGTTTTAGTCGCAAATGTGAGTGAAACGCTTGCACTGTCGAGCCCTGCATCATACGACGACGACTGAATTCGTTTTACCTTTGGCCGCCTTTGGGTCATATTCTACAAGTTACCAAGGACGTTTCAAAATAACAGGAGAGAGGTGCCATGGCTCCCTCCTCCCTCTCAACACAAGCTGAATCTACTGTTTGGGCTTGAGGGGAGGAGCGGAGCCAGGGTTTCCGTTAGAAAAAATTGTTGCCGGTCTCAGGGTCCGTCAAATGAGAGAAATTCCGGTCAGAGTTTATTGAGCTTAAAAACAACAGGCTATATAAAGAATGACATCCTCAAGGCATGTAGATTTATAATATTTTAACTTAAAGCTAGGCTACTTTTGCGTATACAGTCATTATATTCCAAATAAAATAAGTCCAGAGACTCCGTGCTGCTGCCGACTTTAAATCAAATAGACCTGTGTCTGTGGGCAGTCGGCCCGACATTAATAAACAGCAGTCTGTTATAATCACATTTATGAGCTAACGAATTCCGTTATATTGGACATTTGTATTAATTATATCAAGCGAAGAACTGAGAAATTTGGCAGAGAGACGGCAACATTATCGTGGGTTTGCGTGATGTATATCTCCACCTAGTCCCAACGACTTGGTGCTGGTCATAATGTCCGGTGAAAACAACTCCCTCCAAGCACAACTTGACCACCCGAACCGTACCAAAACAGGCCAAAATTAAATAGCCCATGCGACGAACGATTCATTACATTCGTTTCATCGTTGCTCCACCAAGCAGCCGGTCCAACAATATCAGCGCGAGCGCCGCAGTTAGTTTGCAAGAAGCATCCAGCTGCAGACCCGCAGAGCAGCTTTCCAGGTCTGGGGACCGCACTGTGCCAGCAAAGCTGGTGGGTTCTGTGGGTCTGCAGCTGCATGCCTTCCGCAAATCCAGCAGCAAGCTCTCGCTGAGCGAAGCAACGACAACAAACGCAATGATTGTTTCGTTCATCGCATAGGCCACCCAACTCCAGCCCATCCAAATACAATTCAAATAATCAAACTGTGCCCAGAGGGAACTATTTTCACCGGACACTATGACCGGAGAGATTAAATTTGTCGGACTTCAACAGATTTTGCCAGTCAAATACCGGTAATTACCGGCTAACGGAAACGCTGAGCGGAGCACATCACTGTAAACGAAGGGTGCGCTGCATTTACAACACAAGACAGAAAGAGAGCAACACGACATGCAGCACAATTGTCTTAATTTAAATTGAAACTTGATTAATTGCCCAGCTCTACCGTGGGCTGGTTGTGGTGGACCAGTATGGGTCAAAAAGTCCCTGATGAAAAAAGTACAATAAGAGGATGTGGACATATATTTCATAATTAATTATATGCCAATATGAAATCAATGTGATGCTTTGAAGGTTCGGTTAGGAACATTTGCCCGATTGAAGGTGACTTTTCTTTTTGATTGAAGGTGACTTTTTTCTTATCAACCTGCCTGTGAAGCACTTTGGTGCCAGCTGCCGCTGCCTGGAAATGTGCTATACAAATAAAATGTACTTGACTTGACTTGACTTCCAGTATAAACCATGCCTACATCTGGTCTTCTATCCGAATACAGATACAGAGACAGACAATTGTGTTGGTTGAAAAGATACAGATAATGATGTCTCTGCACAACCCCTTAAACAGATAATTACCAGGATTGCTTTGTTCTTAGCACAATAATGTTTCATGCATCCATCCCCCTCAGCTAACTTCACCATGACAACATGTGTAGAAACATCAGTTAACCTGCTAACCATCCATGTTACTCAACACGCCAAACTTGACCAAAACGCCCACAGCTAACCAGGAGCATCCACATCACCTTCGCAGAGTCAGCCAAGCACTCAGCTGAGTCGGCGGTTAGTGAGTCAGAAAGTCAGCCAACCAGTCAGCCAGTCAGTCAGTCAGCCAGTAAGCGAGTCAGGCGATGACTGCATGGTAGACCGCAGCCAATTGATCACAGACCACCAGTCAAATAATCCCTGTTCAGCCCCTCCTGCCTCGATTCTTGAGTACCACTGCCAGGGGAGAGGGGGGAGACAGTGTATGTGAGTGTGAGTGTGTGTGTGTGGGGGGGGGGGGGGGGGTGCGGTGTATGTGAGTGTGTGGGGGGACGGGGACGGTGTATGTGAGTGTGTGGGGGGGGAGACGGTGTATGTGAGTGTGGGTGGGGGGCGGTGTATGTGAGTGGGTGTGTGGGGGGGAGACGGTGTATGTGAGTGTGTGGGGGGGGGGAGACAGTGTATGTGAGTGTGTGTGTGTTTGGGGGGGGGGGGGTGGGGCGGTGCATGTGAGTGTGTGGGGGGACGGGGACGGTGTATGTGAGTGTGTGTGGGGGGGGGGGACGGTGTATGTGAGTGTGTGGGTGGGTGGTGGTGGTGGTGGGGGGGGGGGGGTGGCGGCTCTACTACATGCCAATTTAACAGCAACCATATTGTATGGTCGTAAAGGACACCAATAACCATTATGGAAAAAACAATAAAAAATAATAAAAAAGGCATATGGAAAAGACATTATGGAACAACATGCAGCTGCTGTCGGGGAACTTCATTGGTATTCTACCTATCTGTCTTTCTATCCCATGTACACACATTCACACACTGCAGTCACACACATGCAGGAATGTAGGAGGACACACACACACACACACACAAACAAACACACACACACAAACACACATACACTTACACAATAATTGTACACACGACAAATTTATTTATACCAAATACACGTAGGAGCACACACACACACACACAGACATACACACTCCTTACTGCTCTCGGTTTCTCCGACAGCGTGCAATAATATTAATACTTACATAAATTATCCCTCAGTGAACCTGCGGGGGGGGGGGGGGGGGGCATTGGTGTTCCGGCCCACAATACAGTCTTACAGAGGCTCTTAGCAGAGGCTCAGTTCTAAAGTCTTACAGAGGCTCTTAGCAGAGGCTGAGTCCTAAAGTCTTACAGAGGCTCTTAGCAGAGGCTCAGTTCTAAAGTCTTACAGAGGCTCTTAGCAGAGGCTCAGTCCTAAAGTCTTACAGAGGCTCTTAGCAGAGGCTCAGTCCTAAAGTCTTACAGAGGCTCTTAGCAGAGGCTCAGTCCTAAAGTCTTACAGAGGCTCTTAGCAGAGGCTCAGTCCTAAAGTCTTACAGAGGCTCTTAGCAGAGGCTCAGTCCTAAAGTCTTACAGAGGCTCTTAGCAGAGGCTCAGTTCTAAAGTCTTACAGAGGCTCTTAGCAGAGGCTCAGTTCTAAAGTCTTACAGAGGCTCTTAGCAGAGGCTCAGTCCTAAAGTCTTACAGAGGCTCTTAGCAGAGGCTCAGTTCTAAAGTCTTACAGAGGCTCTTAGCAGAGGCTCAGTCCTAAAGTCTTGCAGATGCTCAGTTCTAAAGTCTTACAGAGGCTCTTAGCAGAGGCTGAGTCCTAAAGTCTTACAGAGGCTCTTAGCAGAGGCTCAGTTCTAAAGTCTTACAGAGGCTCTTAGCAGAGGCTCAGTCCTAAAGTCTTACAGAGTCTCAGTTCTAAAGTCTTACAGAGGCTCTTAGCAGAGGCTCAGTTCTAAAGTCTTACAGAGGCTCTTAGCAGAGGCTCAGTCCTAAAGTCTTGCAGATGCTCAGTTCTAAAGTCTTACAGAGGCTCTTAGCAGAGGCTCAGTCCTAAAGTCTTACAGAGGCTCTTAGCAGAGGCTCAGTTCTAAAGTCTTACAGAGGCTCTTAGCAGAGGCTCAGTCCTAAAGTCTTGCAGATGCTCAGTTCTAAAGTCTTACAGAGGCTCTTAGCAGAGGCTCAGTTCTAAAGTCTTACAGAGGCTCTTAGCAGAGGCTCAGTCCTAAAGTCTTACAGAGGCTCAGTTCTAAAGTCTTACAGAGGCTCTTAGCAGAGGCTCAGTTCTAAAGTCTTACAGAGGCTCTTAGCAGAGGCTCAGTCCTAAAGTCTTACAGAGGCTCTTAGCAGAGGCTCAGTTCTAAAGTCTTACAGAACCTCTTAGCAGAGGCTCAGTCCTAAAGTCTTACAGAACCTCTTAGCAGAGGCTCAGTTCTAAAGCCAGAGTGAACACACACCGCCGTCACACCGGTACCACATGGAGGTGGAGGAACTCAGGAATCAAGTGGTACAACCCATGTCATTCTAACTCGTAGAGAGTAAATAATGCTCCAAAGTGACACTCAATTCTGGTGAGGGAAAAACTGGCACGGCCATTTTCATTCTCACCTCAAAATCTGAATGAATGGCTTTCTATTAGGGATGTTGGCTTTTTTACCGATATCCGATATACCGATCATGTCCAACTCTTAATTTCCGATACCGATATCAACCGATACCGATATATGCAGGGTTTCCCCGCCCAAAAAACGGAATAATTTCAGGTAATTAACATTACATATCTCTTGTCGTAGAATTAACACAACATTATGCATACTTTTGACAATAAATAAAGTAAGGATTTGTTCTTACTTGCTTGTCTGGGTAAATAAAGGTTAAATCTTTTATTTCTTTTTAAATAATAATTTAAATACAAGAAAATGTATTAAAACCGATACCGATCATTTCCGATATTACATTTGAATGCCAATATCGGCCGATAATATCGGACATCTCTAGTTTCTATGGGTACCCACAAGTTTCCCCTTTATAGACATGCCCACGTTATGCTAATCCCTTTATGAGGTAAGGAAAATGAAGACTTGTGGATCCAATGAGCCCACTTGTATTCATGTCAAGTGTGTCAGACAATTTATTTTAAACTCGACCTCATTGTATAAAATGACCTATTGTGACCACTAGGATAATCACAGCCTCATCAAATGTCACAACCAAATGCTAGAGACTCAGAGTGCGTTCAGAGGATGTATGGTCTTCTTAGATATTATTTACAATAAGGGAGAACAGAACAGAAGTGCTCGCCATCCAATCGCCGGAAATTCTTGTAGAAATTGAAATGTCCAAAGTGTTTGATACCAAACAGCATGAACGTGGTTATCAATTCCTGACATTTTGCACAAAATTTGTGTAACAAATGGTATCAACGCAAAAAGTGCTGAAACAGCTTATTAGACATAATGAGTATGCGAATGGCCATCATACACGTCCATCATACTGTAGTGTTCTATGCCCTTATACACTAACATTTCAACATTTTAATAGGCGCCTAACCGAGTCACAATGTTTATTACAAATGTATGATGAGAAAAACTTGGCACACCAGTGCTGGGCTGCATCTGAAAGATTCCCACTTCTATGTGGCATCAACTGGTGACCTGCTATCTCCCCCTAAAGATCCCCTTCCCCCCCTAAAAGAAAAAGACAAACATTTATCTATGGTGGGTTATCTGGCTATTAGGTCCAGTGGCACAGCGGTGTGTCTGTAGCGGAGGGATGCTGAAGCGGCGCAACAACAGCGGCTAGAAATCATTTTCTCGGCAGGGAAGCAATAGTGGCGATAGTGAGAGCAAGAGAGAGAGAGGAGGAGGATGGATGGTTTGGCTGTAGAGAGAGGATGAGAGAGGGAGAGAGAGGTGGATGAATTGGTGTGTGAGAGAGTAAGAGAGAGACAGAGAGAGAGAAAGAGAGAGAAAGAGAGAGGTGGATGAATTGGTGTGTGAGAGAGTAAGAGAGAGAGAGAGAGAGAGAGTGAGAAAGAGAGAGAGATAGAGAGAGAGAGAGAGAGAGAGATGATAAGTGAGGGAGAGGGGTGGATGAATTGATGGGGAAAGTGAGATAGAGGATGAGAGAGGGAGATAGAGGATGAGAGAGAGAGATAGAGAGAGAGAGAGAGAGAGAGAGAGAGAGAGAGAGAGAGAGGGGTGTATGGGTTGGCGAGAGATTGCGAAAGAAATAGAGACAGAAAGACAAACAGAACAGAGAAAGAGAAACCGGGGAAAATAGAGAGGGGTGGACTGAAGGACCAACTGAGAGACATTGATAGAGAACAAGACTGATGGACAGAACAGAGAAGGAGAGAGAGAGAGACCTGGATGGATAGAGAGAGAGAGAGAGAGAGAGAGAGAGAGAGAGAGAGAGAGAGAGGAGTGGTAGAGCCCTTACCTTGCCTTGCCTGTGAAAACAGATGAGAAGGTATAATGTGTTCTCATTGAGCTGTGGTCCGACTCGCTCCCCTCATCTCTCTCTCTCTCTGCCTTTCCTATCCTCTCCGTCTGTTTCTCTCCCTTTTCTCCCTATCTCTCTCTCTCACATGCTGTACACTGTGTGGACGTGCGAGTGAGTGAGCGAGTGTGTGTGTGTGTTTGCATCTATGAGAAAGAGCCTCTTGCTCTGAAAGCCGTGCTCGCTCTACATCTGCCTCCCTGTGGATGTGATTGTGTCTTTCTCTCGCTCTCTCTCTCTCACTCTCTCTCTCTCTCTCTCTCTCTCTCTCTCTCTCTCTCTCTCTCTGAGCTTCTGTGTGGGTAACCCTCTCAATCTAGCTTTCTCTCCTGTGTGTGCTGTTATTCTTTTCTCAACATTTTCTCACAGTCTCGCTCCCATCCTCTCTCTCTCTCTTTCTCTCTTTATCTCTCTCTAGCTGTGTGGTGTGCATCTCTATCTCTCTCTCTCTCTCTCTCTCTCTCTCTCTCTCTCTCTGTCTGTCTGGTGTGAATATCTCTCTCTCTGCTTTTCCATGTGTTGTGAGTAGCCTATCTACTTTCTCTCTCTGTTCTCACATACTCGCTCTATCTCTCTCTCTCTCTCTCTCTCTCTCCCTCTCTCTCTCTCTCTCTCTCTCTCTCTCTGTCTGTCTGGTGTGAATCTCTCTCACTGATTTTCCATGTGTTGCCTATCTACTTTATCTCTGTTCTCACATACTCTCTCTCTCTCTCTCTCTCTCTCTCTCTCTCTCTCTCTCTCTCTCTCTGGTGTGAATCTCTCTCTCTCTCTCTCTGTATGCTGTGTATAAAGTACAGCAACCCTTTCTCCTATGTTTTTCTAAACATCACCCTTTATTTCATTCCATTTGTGTAGAGTATCCTAGTTTTGTCCCCTCTCTCTCCCTCCCTCTATCTCTATCTGTTTTGTGTATAGTGTGAGTATGTGTGTGTGTTTGTGCTTGTGTGTAGAATAAGTACTGTATCGCTCTCGCTCTAGCACTCTCTCTCTTTATCTCCCCCTCTCTCGCCATTTGTGCTGGTGTGAGCATTTTTTGTATTATTGCTCACTCACTATCTCTGTCTCTCTCTCTCTCCTTGTGTATCTCTCTCATTGTGTCTCTCTTTCTCCTTGTGCAATTTACAACACATGGTTGTAAATATGGTTTCTAAATAGTGTATTTGAAGGTGCTAGCTACTGTATATACATTAGAACATACAGTACCATCACAGAGCCAAAATGTGCTTTAATCCCAATCTATAATATCTGTCTCTCTCTTTCTGTCTCTCTCTCTCCCACTCTGCCAGGTAGCTGCCGTCCTCACTTATCACTGCATCTGAACTAAGTATCTGATTGTCTGGCAAACACACACACACACACACACACATACACACACACACACACACACACACACACTCTCACACACACACACTCACGCACACATTCACACGCACACACACACACACACTCACATGCACACATACACACGCACACACACGCACACACACACACACACACACACACACACACATTTTGTACAAAAGTATTCTGTACTTCTGTATGACAACTATTAAAGAAACTTGAACTTGAAACTTGAAACAGGCAGGCAGACTGGCACAGAGGCATGCTTGCACATACAGGGATAGGGTAGAAAAAATACACATACAAACACACGTCTATATTTTTTTCATACCCTCCTCTCTCTCTGTCTCGATCTATCTCTCACTACCTCTCTATCTATCACTCTCCATTGTACCTATCTGTATCTCTCTCTCTCCATCTCTGTCTGTCTTTCACTATTTTCATTACCTTCAGTCTCTCTCTCCTTCTCAGTGTCTGCCTCCTCTCTTTACCTATCTACCTGTCTCTCCATCTCTCACTGTGTTGTCCTCCTTTCGCTCTCTCCTTCTGTCTCACCAGCCCTCTCTCTATATCTCCACCTCTCTACCAGTCTCTATCTCTCCACCTCTCTACCTGTCTCTCTATCTCTCCACATGTCTCTCTATCTCTCCACCTCTCTACCAGTCTCTATCTCTCCACCTCTATACCGGTCTGTCTATCTATACACCTCTCTACCTCTCTCTCTAGCTCTCCACATCTCTATCCATCTATCTATCTCTCCACCTCTCTACATGTCTCTCTATCTCTCCACCTCTCTACCTGTCTCTCAATCTCTCCACCTCTCTACCTGTCTCTCCACATCTCTACCTGTCTATCTATCTCTCCACATCTTTACCTGTCTCTCTACCTCTCTATCTATCTCTCCACATCTATATCTATCTCTCCACCTCTCGACCTCTCTGTCTATCTCTCCAAACATCTACCTGTTTGTTTATCTCTCACTGTTTCTTCTTCCTATCCATATTTTTTCCTTCTTTCTTAGCTTCTCTTTCCCTCTTTCTTCTTTTCCCCCCATTTCCATATCTACTTCCCCCTCTCTCTCTTCCTCCCTCCCTCCATCTCTCTCCCTCTCACCCCTCTCTCTCTCTCTTTCACCACCCCCTCTCTCAGCTTCAGTATGATGTCTGGTTGGTAGATGTCTGGTTGGTATATATCTCTCCCCCCTCTCTCTATCTAATCAAATCAAATGTATTTGTAAGGCCCGACAACACACGTTAATGTCCCCATGGGCCGGACACGTCTTTAAACAAGTCAAGAAGAAACATCACAATAAATCAAGAACAAAACAAAAACACCATGAATTCCAAAAGATTGAAAATAAATCAAATAAATTAATGCAACACTCCAAGACATACCCCACATGAAGCTAAGGAAAAACTCACTAAAACCTAGCAACCCTCCCCATCTCCCTCTCTGATCCAGTATGATGGCTGGTTGGTAGAAGGCTGGTTGGTCTCTCTCTCTCTCTCTCTCTCTCTCTCTCTCTCTCTCTCTCTCTCTCTCTCTCTCTCTCTCTCTCTCCCCTCTCTCTCTCCCCCTCTCTCTATCTCTCTCTCTCTATCCCCCTCTCTATCTCTCTCAGCTCCAGTATGATGGCTGGTTGGTAGAAGGCTGAAGTGTCCACATCTCAAAGCAGAGAGTCATGTACTTCAGGGCAGAGTGTCAGGCCTGGAAACCTGATTAATAATATAACTGAGGGTCCAGCAGCAGCCTGGGGTGGAAAACACAGGGAGGGAGAGAGAGAGAGAGAGAGAGAGAGAGAGAGAGAGAGAGAGAGAGAGAGAGAGAGAGAGAGAGAGAGAGAGAGAGAGATAGATAGATAGATAGATAGATAGATAGATAGATAGATAGATAGATAGATAGATAGATAGAGGGGATAAGTGAGGGAGAGGGGATACGTGAGGGAGAGGGGTGGATGCATTGATAGGGAAAGTGAGATAGAGGATGAGAGAGATAGAGAGAGAGAGAGAGAGAGAGAGAGAGAGAGAGAGAGAGAGAGAGAGAGAGAGAGAGAGATGTATGGGGTTGGCGAGAGAATGCGAAAGAAATAGAGACAGAAAGACAAACAGAACAGAGAAAGAGAAACCGGGAAAAAGAGAGATAAAGAGAGAGGGAGGGAGAGAGGGAGATAAATAAAGAGAGAGAGGGAGATAAATAAAGAGAGATAGAAAGAAAGGGAGAGAGAGAGTGATATAGGATTAAAAGTAGGAAGAGTGATAGAGCACAGCATTCAAAGAGAGAGATTGAACCTCCACCTTGCCTTAATAATCTCCCCCACTGTGCTGTTACTTTCCCCTTCACACATTTTACTGGGTGAACACTATTATGATTGGATTGTGGGAGTCATACGGTTTGGCTTATCAAAATAATCAAAATAATACAGTACATATTATACTGGTAATAGGCCTGGGCGATATCGATATGATGATATTATGGTGCACGTATATTCAATTATGCAACGCCTGTTACGTCTCTCTCTCTTTCCCTTTCTCTCTTGCTTCCTCTATGCTTCACCGCATTGTTTTTTTGTATTTTTTTTGTATCTCTCTTTCTCCGATTTTTTCTCTGTTTTCTCCCCGTCCCAATTTAGTCGTTGCGCCAATTCCCCCCCATCCCCTACCTGGTTGTTGTGCGCATGTTCTCCTACGTGTTCCTCCGACACGTGCAGCGACAGCCAGTGGCTCTCTTCTCACCTGGCAGCGAGGGCTCTCATTGGTGAATTGTAACGCGTGGGAGGTCACGCTGCCTTCCTCAAGTCCTGCCTCCGCTGAGCAAGCGCCCAGACCTGACCTGTAGGCGTTGCTGTCCACAACGCCAGTTTCCCACCCACGGCTTCCCACCCACGGCTTCCCTCCCCCTAACCCAGCCAAACAAGTTAGTATAGCCAAGGCAATGCTGACTCCGGGAGTTGAGACCGCAGCCTCTTGCATTGGTGACAATCTCCGCTACGCCACCTGACCGCCTCTTTCACCGCATTGTTGTAGCCAATCAAAAAAAGTTACATTTTGTGAGCTTACGTTCTGACCCTGTATATGACATTACCCCCTGTAGCCTAAGTTAGTGCAGACAACTTTGGAAAGATGTCAGCTCTCACTAACAACAGGGGTGGTGAGACTGTATGAGGGCAGTTACTAGGTACATTGGGAAAGAAATGGTTTATATCCGTACAGTGGAAAAAAGACAGTTTCAAGGAAATGGTAAATGCATTGGATTTGCAACATGACTTACGAAGCCGCAGATAAGTCCTTTCAGATGTAAAAAAGGTAGTCAGACTTGTGACCATCTATGATCATGTACAGACACCTGCATGAACACACACACACACACACACACACACACACACACACACACACACACACACACACACACTAGGCCTGTCCCCGACTAAGGATTTGTATAGTCGACTTTGATTGGCCAAAATGTGCACATAGTCGACTGGTATATATATAATAAAAAAACGTATCATTCCATTTGGGCTGTGGGGGGTGCTTAATGTCTGAAGGAGTCGACTGAAGGCTTCTTGTCCTCTGCGAAAGATGGATCCATCTTGATATTTGTCTAATGTGTGAAATCCTCTTTCAGTGCCTCTGTGCCCGTTTTCTTAGGCAGTTAGCCTCGCTGGTTTATGTTTTTGTTGTTTATTTTGTCCAGCATGTGGTATTTGTACTGCATGATTTGTACATTGTTTATTGTCTTTATAGTTCATTGTCTTTGTATTGCATGTTCTTTGCATGTTTTGTCTTCACATCAACCTGCAAAGGGATTACAGGTGGAAATTAGCTTATAGCTACAATATGGCATGTTTACATATAAATGTTCATTAACACATTCGGGGCCAACCACGTATATATACGTGTGTAGGATCCAACGCTTGACGGCTAACCACGTTGGTAAGGTTGTTTTGGCTTTTATTCCATTGTAATATCCTACTCAATGTCACCGAGCGGCACTGCAGATTTATCCTACTCTTGGAATTCGGAAAAGTGCATTACCGGCCAGATCCTCGTAGGGGCGCTGTCTCAATAATGCAGTGTTCCCTGTTACAGACCGGTGTTTTATTTTTTTTAAGTATGAATGGGCTTTTCTGTTAGCCTAAAGCTATGCGTGTAGCCGATGGCCTGGAATAGTTTTTGGGACGCTGAATTCAGTATGCAGTAAAGGAATATATCATCAGCCAATGGACATATGGATCTACCAGATGGCAATTGATAACTGGGAAATCCTTTTTGCAGTCCAACCGGCCACAGGTAAGAGCTTTTTCACGTAAATTACATGCTGATCAGGCCTTTTTATCATACCCAACCAGCCGATCAGCGAATAAGGCTACTGAGGCTAATGCCGTTATTGGTAATCAATAATCAGAAACGACGTCCCCTGCCCCCCCCCTTTCATGCATTCATGGTGGACCATGATACAGACAATATGCATTTTGAGTTTTAGCTATAGCTTGTCTATAGCCGAAACGCCATTCGATTTAACGTTATTAGCTTATCGCCTTGTAACTCGCGTTCCAGGAAATACCCCAGAACATTCTGCTATAACGTTCATATTCACAACGCTATAAAATGGGAACGTATTGATTAAAAAATTATTTATTTAAGGCATATTGAAGGCACGGTTTATAGTGTCAATTGACAATGAGAATGGACAGATAGCAATAATATAAAGTATAGATTTAGCTCTACAAACAGCTTCACGCACAATTAAAGTTTGTTTTAATATGCTGGCCGTATAGAGTGGGATTAAACGGATCCCAATGGCCCCGAATGTGTTAATGTGCATTGTCCCTATTTTTTTATAAATATATTGAAATTGAAGTAGTCAGGGATAGGTCTATGCACTGTCCACATATATGGTAGCCATGGGATCCAGTTGGGCTAGCAGGCAGGTGCCAAATGTGGAACTCAATATTCTCCGCAAATGTGTCGTTTTGTTCCAACGAACCTGCCGGAGTTCGTTTGTGCAACAAGTATTTTCATCGTCTCTAGATCCTCAGATTCTCCGCCATTTCAACCTGGACTTCCACTGCTACTGTATAATGATGACTCTCAGATAATACCCCAGCACTAAATCTGTCCACAACTCACCGCTCTCTCACATCGTCTGTGCATGTCTGCGCTAAAAGCCTGGACGCAACAACATTTCACAGTGACAAAACTGAACTCCTTCTCATCAGCTCCAAGTCCACCCTCAGCAGAGGCAACAGCCCCACACTTACCACTGATGATCACCGTCTCTCCCTCCACCCGGGCATTAGCATGATCTTTTATCCCTCTCACCCTCTCCCTCGAATCAAATTGTCAAAACCTATTTCTACCACCGTCACGATATTGCAAAGATCAGGCCCTCTCTCCGATGCCCCGCTGCTGAAACACCAGGCTCTCATTATACATCAGAGACTGAGACTCCCTTGCAGGTTTCCAATGCTGCCTCTTCTCCATTGCTTTATCTTCCCCCATGCATCCCTGTGTGTCTGTGTTGTTTGTCTGTTGTTTGTCTCACTATCGCCACCCCTTAGCGCAAGACAGAGTCCTAGAAAAGCGCTATATAAATCACCTTTATTAGTGTGGGTGACCTGGCGAAGCCAGGTTGCCACCCACACTGTTGTTCTTGTTACTCTTTTTATTCTTTCTTTCTTTATTCCACCGATTTTGCAAACACCGCTCGTGCCAGAGCGTTCGCGCCCCATACACGTGAAAGGTATCAAAACGAGCGGCTTGCCTATGGCAACAGCGGTCTCCGAACTCGTAAAGTTTCACCGCACCGTCTGGCTACGAATCGACTTTAAACGGTAACATTTCGGAAATGCATTGCAATTTAGAATGCGAGATCCACAGAATTTTTCAAACACCGCTCGTGCCAGAGCGTTTGCGCACCATACACGTGAAAGGTATCAAAACGAGCGGCTTGCCTATGGCAACAGCGGTCTTCGAACTCGTAAAAGTTTCACTGCACCGTCTGGCTACGAATCGACTTTAAACAGTAAAATTTCGGTCCCATTGGAAATGCATTGCAATTTAGAGTGTAGCAGCTGAAATAATCTTTTTTCCCCTACCTTGGGTGAATTGCGAGTGTGATCTCAATTTTGGACGTAGAAATAAAACAAACACATCAAAACGATGACACGGCTGTCAGTCCGCTCACAAAAGAAAAATAAATGGAATTGGACATTTCTATCTCAACTGACGACCATTTGTTTGAAGGTTCTCCTCTCCATTGACCGCCATGCAATCGCACTCTAGAAATCACTTTTTTCACACTATTTTTTAGCCTTCTGTTCCGATGGCCGAAGGAGTGCCACAATATCGCACGAATGCCACAATATCGCACACAACCCTTCGCCTACTCATTGTAGTGCTTCTGTGCGCGTCACAACGCTTCATCTCTTATAGTTTTCTTTTAATCAACGTGACAATGCAGTCATGCATCTGCCTCCATAGAAATGCATTGGATAGAAAAATACAAGTCATAGTGATCACCTGTGTGGCTCGTGGCTCACTCATGATTGGTAACAGCTGTGTGGCTCGTGGCTGAGCTGCCAATGACCTCATCCACTTAACCCATCATTGCCCATTACTGTGTTGCAGTACTGAATTGCTGGACAGCGCCATCTGTCTTGCGGGTTGTGTCATTGTACTCAGTAGGGATATCCTCTTTCATTTTTCATTGGTCGATGTTGACCACCTTTCATTGGTCGATGTTGACCACTCCCCCGATCCTTAGACCACGCCCCCTTAGGCCACACCCCCTCAGTGTATCTCTTGAACCGTTTGTCGTAGAGACTTGCGGATTGTGCCATTGGTCGATGTTGACCACCTTTCATTGGTCGATGTTGACCACTCCCCCGATCCTTAGACCACGCCCCCTTAGGCCACACCCCCTCAGTGTATCTCTTGAACCGTTTGTCGTAGAGACTTGCGGATTGTGCCATTGTACTCAGTAGGGATATCCTCTTTCATTTTTCATTGGTCCATGTTGACCACCTTTCATTGGTCGATGTTGACCACTCCCCCGATCCTTAGACCACGCCCCCTTAGGCCACACCCCCTCAGTGTATCTCTTGAACCGTTTGTCGTAGAGACTTGCGGATTGTGCCATTGGTCGATGTTGACCACCTTTCATTGGTCGATGTTGACCACTCCCCCGATCCTTAGACCACGCCCCCTTAGGCCACACCCCCTTTCAAAAACTCGGAAAAATCCGAAAACTCGGAAAAATCCGAAAGCTCGGAAAAATCCGAAAGCTCGGAAAAATCTAAAATCAGAAAAAGTTCAAAAACACGGAAAAATCCCAAAACTCGGAAAAATACGAAAACTCGGAAACATCAAAAATCCGAAAAAGTTCAAAAACTCGGAAAAGTCCAAAAACCCGAAAACTCGGAAAAATCCAAAAACTCGGAAAATTCCGAAAACTCGGAAACATCAAAAATCCGAAAAAGTTCAAAAACTCAGAAAAGTCAGAAAACCCGGAAAATTCCGAAAACTCTGAAAATTCCGAAAACTCAAAAAAATCCAAAAAAAAATTTAAATTCGGAAAAGTCCGATCTTCAAATGGTCTATGTTGACCACTCCCCCGTAATAGTGTAATAGTGTGTAATAGTGTAATAGTGTAATAGAGTGTAATAGTGTAATAGTGTGCTATGCGACTTGCGGGTTGTGTCATTGCACTCAGTAGGGATATCCTCTTTCATTGGTCTATGTTGACCACTCCCCCGATCCTTAGGCCGCGCCCCCTTTTTGTATCCTTTGAACCGTTTGTCATAGAGACTCGCGAGAGACCCTCTCCCCCGTTGGCCGGCGGTGCACAGGCATCACCCACACTTTCACAATTTCCCCCGCGCGGAATTGTCTAGTTATTATTATTATACTATCAACTTTAGAGAGGGAGGAAGAGAGGGTAGGAGGTTCAGGCAGAGACAGGAAATAGAAAGAGAGCAAGAGAGAGAGAGAGAGAGAGAGAGAGAGAGAGGGATAAATGAGTGCAGGCACGGTGGGCGATTTAAGACAGGCGACCGACTTTTTTAGCGAGCCGACCGACAGAGTTGTATCGCCTCCATTGTTATGAATGAGAGAACCCACACGGCAGGAGATTTTGAAGTGACGGTCGCGCAGCTATTTCTGTTGCCTGGCTAAATATCGCCTCAATCCTATTTTTTGAGGCGACGGCAGGCAGGACAATAACATGACTTCTACAGTAGAAATAGTACAGAAGTTCTACTGGTGTATCATTTGTACACCATTAATGTATCAATACATTCATTGATCAATAACCTATGTATTATTACCATGTTACTTATGTTCATTATTATTAACAGGAACAATTTAAATAAATAACGTTAGTTTGAGAAGCTATAGTGGCCGCTTGTCATTAACTAATAAATGAACAATGCGCCACGATGCACCTACTAGATGTTTTTATACTCTGGTAACAAAATAAGTTGTGGGTGTTGACAGAGTTTAATGTCCAGGCTGCAGCTCATGTAGTTTGTAAGGTTTATTGTCCAAAGAAAATTATGGTTGAGAACAAAACAGTTTGCGTCTTCCGTGAAAAAACATTCTCTTTCAGCAGGTGCATAATACTTGTCCAATCGGTGGTAGTGAACGTATCGTAGCGATCAGGCATGCAGTAAAGTCAGGAAGAATGAGGAGAGGTTGTATTCGTATGGTGGTTTAATTCCAGCTCAATATGGGTTTTACAGGTTAATACTCCCTCGTAAGCACAACAGAGCTACCTGCTAATATATATATACGCTCGCTTCACGACAAACTAACGTCCGGTCCCGGCAGTCCGTCCTCCTATATCTCCCGGGGGGAAACACCCCCCAGCTAAACAGAGCGACACATAGCTTATTATACCTGAACGGTCGCCTCTGGTGTGCGGGGCCAAGCGATTGTCGTTGAGCAACAGGCGATCGCATCGCCAGGCGACACCGGTCGCCCGCCGTGTGCAGACCACTTAAGAGTCACAACTTCAGTCAGTTTTTAACATGTTCTTTGTTTGCTGATATTAACTCTCCTGTCATTTCAGACCTGGACACTCTCTCCTGCATCACCTGCTGATCACATACACCTGGCCTGCTCCACTCACACACACACACACACACACACACACACACACACACACACACACACACACACACACACACACACACCGGACCCTCATTAGCTAATCAGCCCTTCAGTATTTAGACCTGTTCATTTCCCTTGCTTCCTGTGAGATTGTTTAATTAAGTGTCTTACCTAGCTATCCAGCGTTTTGCTATCTTGATTAATCCTGCCTGTTTCTGCTATTGACCCTCCTGGTTGGATTTTGTATTTCGGACTTCTCCTCCTGCCTGCCCTCTTATTGGATTTGTTTGCCACAAGGACTGATATTCTGGTATTGACCCCTGCTTACTCTTTACACTGTTCCTGCCTGCTCCCTTATTGGATTTGTTTGCCACATGGACTGATATACTGGTATTGACCCCTGTTTCTGCCTGCCACATCTGAACTGTCAGCGTGTCGTTGCTGTTGGGTTATTGTCTGCCATACTGTGGGCTGTTACAATCTGTGACTTGTGATTTGCGCGATTCGACCGACATGTGATCATGAGCGTTGGTCGCGGTCACATATGTCACCACTGATACCCATGGCTGAACTTCTCTTTATCTTGCTCCTCACGGTGTCTTTTTGTGACTAAATTAATCAGACTGCTTTGTTTTGCCATAATTGAACCTCAACCTACATTAAAAGCAGCTCGCTAGTAGGACGTAGGGTTCTGTGCAATAAATGTGTGGGCTGTAACGTTAGGGTAAATGAAAGAGGAGGGGCTGCTCCATGTGCACGGCAGCTCAAAAAACAGACCTATCATCATCATATGGTAAACAAAAAGCAACTTAATTAATTCTTACTGGTCACATAGTCGAATATGTTTAATTGAAGCAGTATTCACTGACTGCTATTCATTGGATGATCCAGCTTTGACTCCACATATTATTAAAAAGGAAGCCTTCTGATCTCTTTGCCACTGGTGCAGGCAGAGAGAAAGATGGAGGTGAGGGTGGAAAAGAAAGGGCGGGGTTGGAGAGGGTGTAGATGCGTAATTTTTTTTCGTAGCCGCATTTCTGGCAGACACTCTCTGATTGGCCACTGACTGACGCTCTCTGATTGGCCACTGACGCGTTTGCCCAATCGCGTGACGAGCTGTGTCTTTGCCCATTTCCGTGTCAAACAGCCTGCAAACTACCTGGCGTTCTATCGCCATGCTCTAAGACAAACTCTAACCTTAACCAACTTCGAAAGAGTGCCTAAGCTTAACCGTCGAAAGAACTTGCCATCACACTCTAAGACAAACTCTAACCTTAACCAACTTCGAAAGAGTGCCTAAGCTTAACCAGTGTAGAAACAGGCATTGGCCAATCAGAGAGCGTCTTGCCAGCTAAGAAAAAAAATAACGCGGTGTACTGTAGATGAGGACAGTTTGAGGCAAAGGGAGAGAGGGAGAGAAAGGAAGAGGTACAGGCAATAAAACGCAAAAAAAGATTCATACTAGGGCTGTGCAAAGACGTCATTATCTGTATCTGTTCAACCAACCAAATTATCTGTATCTATATTCGGATAGAAGACTGGAAGTAGGCCTTTTTTTTTTTTTTTTTTTATACTTACTTTTCTTTTTGCAACAGATATTGTACTATACAAGATGGGAACAGTAATCAAATTAACATTAAGGAACATAAGGAAATCAAGTTAAGTCTAGCAAATGTATTTTCTAACCTAATAATCATTGGTAATGCAATTGTTGTGCCTTCAAAGCATTCAATTGATTTAATATTGGCATATAATTAATTATGAATATATATTTCTACCTCACCATACTGTACAATCTCAGGGCTTCCCTCTCCCTGGCCGAGGAGATTCGTTCTCTGGCGACGAAGCAGGCCGTCGTTGTGGTCCCATGGGACGCGATGAGCGGCGTTTCCTCCCGATATTCTCTGGTGCCCGAGAAATCGGGGGGGGGGGGGGGGTGGGGTCAGACCCATACTGGACCTGTCCCATGGAAGGTTCAGAATGTTGACCGTCACCCACCTGTTAAGCGCTGTCAGGTGGGGGACTGGTTCACCTCCATAGACCTGTAGGATGCATATTCGCATCCCGATCTTCCCTCCTAGGACATACCTACACTTCCTTTTCCAAGGCTTAGCGTACGAGTACCAGAGGCTGCCGTTCGGCTACTCTCTGGCTCCTCACATCTTCACCAAGTGCGTGGAGACCGCGCTGGGGCCTCTGCGTCGTCAGGGGATACGAATTTTATTCTACCCTGGACGACCTTCTGGTCCTCGGCCGGTCAGAGAAGATCGCCAGGTCTCATACCAGGCAGGTGGTGGAATTCCTCACCAGCCTGGGTTTTGCTGTAGACTGGAAGTAGAGTACTCCTCTTCCCAGTCAACGGGTGGAGTACTTGGGCTTATTTCTAAGCTCAAGGTCTATATGGGCATCCCTCTCAGAGCGGCTCTCGGCGCACTCGGGAGGTTCCGTCCTAGGACGGTTACGCCGCTGTCCATGATGCGCCTACTCGGCGCATCACTCTGTGGTCCCTCTTGGCCTCCTCTTCATGAGGAGGATACAGATGTGGTTTTCCAGTATGGAAATAGACCCGGTGAGAGACAAGTGGAAGCGGCTAAAGGTTCCCATGTCAGTACTGGGGGACCTCGCCCTCTGGGGTCCCCATGGGCAGCAGGCTGTCACACGTCTCAGTCTTCACCGATGCCTCCCTCACGGGATGGGGGGGGACGTGTCGGGCCAACACAGTAGGGGGCAGCTGGCAGGACCATGCTGCCCGGTCTGCACTACATTTCAATGTGTTGGAATTGAAGGCAGTCTTTCTGGTCCTCAAACGGCTCGGCCACCTTGTGGTGGGCAAGCATGTTTTGATCAAGACGGACAACACGACGTCAGTGTCGTATATCGACAGACAGGGAGGAGTACACTCCCCCCGTCTGCACCGGGCGGCGGTCAAGCTCTGGCTATGGGCGTCTCTCAATCTGCGCAGCCTGAGGGCTCTCCACATCCCCGGCAGGGTGAGTGTGGGTGCAGATGTGATGTCGCAGGGCGGTCCTCACCCCGACGAGTGGGGACTACGTCCAGACATAGTCAGACAGGTCTGGGACCGATTCGGGGAGGCCATGGTGGACCTGTTTGCGAGCAGACATTCCCACCAGTGCCCCTTGTGGTTCTCGGTCAGTCGGAAGGACAACCCCTCTCTGGGGGTGGATGCCTTCTCGATGTATCCGTGGCCGCCCGGGATTCTGTACGCGTTCCCCCCCATATACCTGATAGCTCAGCTGTTGGGGCGGTTACGTCAGGAGCGCGGGACTTTGATCCTGGTCGCGCCGGGTCGGGGCTCGGCTGTGTGGTTCCCGGCCCTGATTCAGCTCTTGGTGGCCCCGCCGTGGCCTGTTCCGTGGTCACCGCGGGCCCTCTCTCAGGTGCGCGGAACTCTGTTCTGCCTCCTGTTCTGGGGCAGCCTCTAGGCTTGGCTGCTGAAAGGCCTGTGGAACGTTCTCTGTCTCCGAGTCGGGACCTCCAACTGTTCTGGAAAGGCTGTTGGGGGCCCCATTTGAGCCTCTTGAGCAGGCGCCATTGGATCGTCTGTCTTATGACCGCGTTCCTTTTTTGGGCTATCACCTCCGCTAAATGCGTGGGTGAGCCATGTGCTCTCTCGGTGCGGTCGGAGTACCTGTCTATTCGGGCCGATAGCAGGCTCTTGTCGCTCCTGGGATATGGTGCTTCAGGCGTTTTGCCCTCCTCCTCACACTAGTGGGTTGGAGGTGAGCCTTCCCCTGTCGTGTCCTGTCCGTGCACTGAAGGTTTACAGGGTCTCATGGCTTCCGTTCAACTGTTTGTTTGTTATGGTGGCCCTCACGCGGGTGAGGCGCTGTCCAGGCAGCGCCTGTCACATTGGTTGTGCGAGGGCATTGCCATTTGCTACACGTTGGCTGGACAGGTTCCCCCCGGGGACGTGAGGGCGCATCTACTCGTGGTGTGGCGGCCTCTGCTGCCCTGTTAGGGGGGGCCTCGGTGGAGGACATTTGTGCTGCGGCCTCCTGGTCCTCCCTGAGTCCTTTCGTTAGGTTTTACCTCGTGGACATGACTGGGGGTTCTGTCTCCCAGGCAATCCTAAGGTCTGGGACCTCTCCTGCATCCCGCCTTCAGGTGGGCTAGCAGGGGTGTGTGGGTGTGGACCGTGGGGTGCTGTGTCACACGTGGTCCCGCTTGCGCTGTGTGTTCGGGGGTCCCTGGTTCCCCTTGTTTCGCACTTTGGTGGAGTTGACTGCCTCCCCCCCTTCGTTAGGACGGGCGGGTGGACGGGACTCCCCTCCTCCCTGGCTGGGGATTACGGGCCCTCAGGGGGTGCATTTGTCGGGGCCACGCGTCCGTTCTGCCCTTTATCTCAGTAGGCAGTGCGAGACGCGATAGCCAGTTGATATATAACGCAAGGTTATCCTATAACCCTAGTTATATGATACTGGCTGAGCGTCTCGCTCTTTAGCGCCGTGAGGTCCCTTGGATGTTTTCCGCTTATGGAAATCGAACTGGGAAGGGTGAGGCGTGACCACTTCCGGCGTAATATAGGGGATGCATGGGAGTGGCGTGGTCACGTGCAAGTGGGTGCATTTGTTTTGTTCCCCGGAGCACACTAGGTGCTGGAGATAATGGGTTATCTCAGTAGGCAGAACGAGACGCTCAGCCAGTATCATATAACTAGTGTTATAGGATAACCTTACGTTTCTAATTGCAGCCTCTTTGAGAGTGGTTTTGAAGGAGGGTAGGGATTCACATTATTTTACGGTTGTGGGTAGGGTGTTCCACATTATTGTGGCATAATTGCAAAACGTGTTTAGTCCCTTGTTTGAGCCAAATCTGGGTTGAACATGATTTGTGGAACTCCCTCTGGTGTTGTGCTCGTGGAATTCACTGACATTTGGGATATCTTAGTGGTGTAGTGTATCTTGTAGACCAGGCCCATTGCAAGTTGCTGTAATCTAAGCCATCCTAGGTTGTCAAAATGGGTAGGGGTAAGGTGGGTTTTAGGAGTAAGGTCAAGCAATAGTCTGACCTGTTTTTTTTGTGATGTTTGTAGCCTTTTTTTTAGGGCCTTTGAGGTGCTTTGGTACCATGAGGTGCAAGCATAGTCGTAGTACCCTTGAATGAGTGCTCCTGTTAGAGTCCTCAAGGTATTCTTGTTTACCAGAGAGGAGATCCGGTACAATAATTTGTTGGTTGACTTTTTTTATTACATTTGAAAGATTACAGTGTTTTCAGCCTTTAATCACCTGGTCACATGCTGCTCCGTGATTTCCCATTTGCGTTGTGTTTGTGTCATCCGTACTTGGTTATCGCACTGGCTGTCACACACTGTATCAAACCCCGTTGGTACATCCTTAATCAGAAGAAAATGACACTGGCAATGTGGTCTCTTTCCTTAGATTATGATGTATATTTTCATAAACATACTCTGCACAAGATAGAAACACAGTTCTGAAAGGTCCTTGAAGAATATATCCAATTAATTATCTCTACCGTCTCTTCTGCTATTAGTCCAATGGTTTTGAGGCCTCATCGTTAGCCAAAACCTTCCCTGTTAGCCGAAGCTAGCGATGACGTGGCATTCCCTTCCTCCCCGCGAGGAAAGTTTCAAAGTATCTGATCAACGCGTCTGCTCGCCTCCGCGTCGTGTCTTAATCTAACTTACCCTGGAAGGAACTCGCATCTTGTTTTTTCCCTAGCAACGGGGCCCGCCCCCTTTTCTCGTTACTAAGTGACACAATATCATGGCAACAGCAGTCTGGTCTTTGACACCCTAAACGTCTCTTTTCTCCCCATAGCCCTCTGACCAAACCTCCCCCCACCAGTGCATATCAGTTGTTGATATTACCAACTTGCCGACGACCTTGGAGCCCAGTCCATGGCTCTATTATCCTGTGGCTTCCCAGTCTAGCTTGAAAGCACAGACCACTAATAATGTCCTCCTCATCTGAGATCTAAAAGCAGATGCTGTCATCCACCGATATTTACATTATATACACATTGAAAAACAAGGCTACTTCCTTCACATTGGTTGCCATTTTGTCACAGGAAAAAAGGTGCCTCTAGGATGGTAGGTAATTTCATCTTTCCTTGTGACAATATTGTCACCCACTGTAACAGAGAAGCCAACTTGCTCTAGGCAAGTTGAAAATGTTTCAACTTGAGTAAGAAATTCATCAAGCGTGATGGAGAAAATGTAAGTATATCTTAACAGTGAATATGAAATAAACTACTATAAATGCTCTGTAGCCTATAGATATTAGGTTACATTACAAATGGTTGATAGAGTATACTAGTATAATAGCATAGGGGTCAGCAACCTTTTTAATATGAAGTGCTATTTAAAAAATGTCTCGTTAATCAGTGTGCCATATCAACATTAAGGTTGACATTAAGTTCAATTATGACACCACATCAAAATGTAAATCTCCAACAGATCTGTAATTCTATTCCATCCATACAGTATAAGCAACGTGCATAGGAATAGTTTTAATAACAATTTTCCTCATTATATAAGAATGCTATACAAGAATGCTGCCATCTTTATGAGATGCTTGCTTGCTGTACCTGGACACATTCAGCCTTGTCTGCATCATCTTTTAAAGTTTTCTCATGTTTGGTGTCAAAATGGCGTTTAACACTCAATGTTCGGCAAACAACAGACTGACCCTTCTGATTGGCTTTAACCCTGAAATATCCCTGATGTCGGTCAACCTACCATAAATAACAGACTGTGCAACTGCCAGTGGAAGGATGAGAGGACACTTCAACATTTCCATAAAGGTTCCTCTCTTACACACTTGCTAGTGTGCCATTGGTTTAGATACCACGTGCCAATGGTGACACTCGTGCCTGAGGTTGCTGACCACTGGCATATACTGTACCATGTACAGCATAGGTGTCAAACTCATGGCCCGCGGGCCAAATGCGGCCCGCCCCCCAAGAGCTCTAGTTAAAAAAAAAAAAAAAATGTTTACATTAATCTTGGGTTAAAAAATAGCGGTGTTAAAATAATTGTGGGTTAATGCGTTAATAAAACTTTGACAGCCTTAGTTATTACACATTCTTACACATACATGTGTGTTGAACATCTGAGGTATTGATGAAGTAACAAAGGAAAAAAGCCAAAAGCACTTTGTAACTGAGGGGTACAATTCCCTGACTGTATTGAGAGTATGGTATTATTAAACCACTACTTAGTTATGTACTTTAATTACTGGCCATACAGTACACGGTATATATGGTGAACACCCACACAAGAATACAGCTTAACAAAGAAAGTCATATTTAGAAGTATTTATTATTAAAGCAGCAATAGTAGGTTACAATATTGAGAATTATGAGTTGCGCTTATATGGCGAAGAACACTTAAGTAGGTCAAGAGCGTAAGTCCATGAGCATATTACGATGGGTATAATTGAATACCACCTGTAGCATAAGAATTATATAAGGTACACTCGTAGTCAGCTGGAGATACTAAGGGGTTCCCTCCGGTTGTAAGCCAGCAGGGGAGAGGAATGTTCGGGAGCAAAAGTCTGGATCAACGGGGAATCAATGAGCTCCAGCTACGGGAGGCGGTACATATACTCCCCTCGATCGGCAGACAAAAGCAGCAGCTATAATCCAAGTATGCGCGACAGCATGGATGAAAGCCAGCCAGCCTCTTCCTAGAGACGGGCTCGAGTGATGCTCCTCACGGGTAGATCCCACACAGCAGTGGGGTAGACGGTTCTCTGCTCCAGCAGCCACGGTACCAAAGGCAATATAATCCAGCCGGAAAAGGCTCTGCATTCGCCGGTGTAGATTCTCCTGTGCACTATACTTCACATTTAACTAGGTCGAACTTGACGTTATTTCACTAAGCTCGGACACTTTTACTATCCTATTCGCACGCGGTTCTAAGTGCTCTATTTAGACGCAAGGTTGCTCACTTCACTTGGTCGTTGACTCGTGATGAAGGCTTTAACGTTAAGACGATACGTTACTTTGAACGAATGATGAACTGAATGAACTGAACTTTGAACGAACTAAGACTAACTGCTGTATCCACCTGCGCCGTATTTATACGTAAGGTGAATAATCTAGTTCCAACCTCAGTTCTGTCTCGTATTACTGCGCAAACCTGGACATGTTGAGACAAGCCTTGGCGGTGGCTTTGAACTCGTAGTTGGGGGTATGGTCGCTGGCGCCTAGGGGTCGCTGTCCAATAGGAGAACGAATATTATGGTCTGGTTTGTACATAGGTAAAGGGATATTCCATGTATATATACAAAGAATATACAAGGGATATCAAACGATATACAAATATTATACAAGGTATCTCAAGTAATAGATATATATATTCGGTTTAATCTGACCCTTTGTAACAGCCGCCTCCTAATTAGTCCGCACCTAATTAGATAAGCAGAGACAGATTAACCGTCTTGTCAACTACTCAATGTCCGTTGTGGGGAGTAGGGCAATTCACAAAGTCAGTGGGTCATGGTCGTCAGCAAGGGAGTCAGGGAGCCTTGGCAACTCTATCAGCCTCGCCACGGGTCGGGTGTATGTCCGTCCCTGGACGAGAACTTCTGCCGCTCTGACCTTTCCGTCGGCACCGGTGATCACTTTGCTTACGCGGCCGGCCGGCCACATAGCTCGGGGTAGTGACTGGTCTATGATCATGACGATTGTGTCCACTTTTAAGTTGTCCCTGTCCTTGACCCGCTTCTGACGGGCTGGACGAGATGGAGGGGGGCTTAGGAGGAAGCGGGCCTGAGACTGGTTGATCTGTGCTTGGCTGTGCCTCCACATCCTCCGTCTGTTCCTCTTGTTTGGTCTGTACCCCGTCTGAGGAGGGGCCGGTTCCGGCCGCCCCATCAAGGAGTCGCTTGGGGTGCTGGGTTCGAGGTCAGCTACGTCTGGAGCGCAGCTGAGGGGGGTGGAGTTCGGAACTCCCTCTTGTGCCCACGGTTCTCTCACAGGCCTCTCGCCTAATGTCAATAGCCTCTCAACGGGCTGTACAAGAGAGTGGCCGGTGTCGCTCACCTTTGTGTGCAGGCAGCGTGTAGACGTGGGTTTACTGTCAAGTCCGTAGAGGGGGCCCTGGAGCGTCCACACCAGTCGGGTCTGAACCGCGACTGGGCATCCTTTGGGTCCGATGTGGGCCGCCTCAATAGGGAGAATGAGGTCCGCGTGATCGGAGCCTATGAGCAGGGTCGGTGTGGCGCCGTCGATGAGCGGTATAGGTAGTCTGCGTAGGTGCTCGTACTTCGCCATCAGCTGTGGGATGGGGTAGGTGTACTGTGACAGGCCTATGTCGTGGCTGGTGAAGACGTTGGTAATACTATACTGCTTCTCGGGCTGGTCCACCGCTGCTATCTTGAAGGAGACATTTTCACCCTTTATGGTCTTCTGGTCTCTTCTGATGGTACGTATTGTCATTGTTCCTTTGGCACCCCGCAGACCCAGCTGGGCTGCGGCGGAAGCGAGGAGGAGAGTCTTTTCAGACCCATCGTCTAGGACGGCGTAAGTGTCCAGGACCTTGTCCTCGTAGCTCAGGAGCACTCTGACCACTTTGATGAGCACTCGGGGGGTCCCGCTATGCTGGTCTATATGGAGCACTCCTGTTGGTCGGTTGCCTTGGATCTTCTGGAGTGGTGCCGACTCGCGGTCGTCCGAGTAGCACCGTGACTCCCAGTGTCTGCTGTAGCAGTCGGTACACCAGGGGGCGGTCTGGTGGATCTTCGGTACTGGTGCCACCGCCTCGGCCTGGTACATTACCGTGACGGGCCCACTTTGTTGTCCTGGCGGACGCCTGTTGATGTCATGCAGGACCTCCAAGTGGGCGCCGCCGCACCTGCTGCACTTCTTCTTCAAACGGCACTCAGCTGCCATATGGCTGCGCGCGCAGCGGAAGCAGCGGCGGTGGTCTTTGATCCACTGACTCACCTCGTCCGTGGTCAGCTTCTTGAAAGTGTCACATTGATACAGCCGATGTTCCCCTTCACAGTAGTGGCATTCAATCTTTCACTCCTCTTTCGTCGAGGGGGTGTTGTGGTTCTTGTGCTGCGGTACTGATTCGGCTTGGTGCATAACGGTCACCGACCAGCGGTTATCATTAGATCCCCGAGGTCCATCTCTTGGGCTTGGTCCACTCCACACGAACGTGTCCAGTCGTAGGCTGCTGACCTCCCTGGCGAGGAAATCAGATAAGTCTAGGAGGGATGCCTCTGGGCCGTTGGGGTCGCGGTGGTCTCTCTGCCGCCGAAAGCGCTCTTGGCGGGCTGGAGGGAGCTTCTCTAATATCCGTTCTACATTAGAGTTAGCATACAGTTCATATATCCCTTTCTCCTTTTGGGACCCCAGCATCCCTACCAGGGATTGTACCTTGATAGAGAGGTCATCCAATGCTCTATTGTCTCTGGCTGGGGGGAGGCGGTCGATATCTCTTATTTCCTGTACCACGTAGTCCCATATGCGTCCATAGCGCTGGTCGAGGGCCACTAGAGCCGCGGAGTATGGGGTGCTTGAGTTGGAATATGCCAGCGCTATATTATGCGCTCTGGGCACCTTGAGATGCTTGAGGAGGATGGCATATTTGTACGACTCATCGGGGACGTCGGACATCATAGTCTCCAAGCACATCCGTAATTCCGTGTACTGTGCTCTGTCCTCGCACGTAAAGTCTGGGAACGTCGGTGTGCCAAGGTACGATGCCATGGATGGCTGGCACATCGGTGAGCGTTGGGGAAGAGGCCTCCTGGGCGAGTCTCCCCGTACGTGTTGTCGTGGGTTGGTACTTGGTGGGTACCAGGGGCCGGGTACCCAGGTGCTGTTCCTCGGTGCTGACTGTACGTCAAACTCACCCGTGAGTTGAGTCAGGGGTTTGTAGTGCAGTGGCTCGGGGCTGACGTCGGGGCTGTACTGGGCCTCCTGGTCCAGAGTACGTTGCTGCTGGTCGGGGCTGTACTGGGCCTCCTCTTCCTCTTCCTCTGCTAGTTCCTGGAGTCTTCTAGTCAGTCTCTCGGCGACGTAGGCCGGTTCTTCCCGGTTGCTGGGTCTCGTATGGACCGGCCGGGGGGGGGGTTCGGAGACGTGGACAGGATCCTCCTGTTGGCGGGGTCCCGGGTCGCTTGGTCGGGTAGGGGAATGTGTCCTAGACCCTTGTCGTGATGATCTCCGGGAGCTCCGTGCGGAGAGAGGGGGTGTCGCCATGGCAATCAATTGTTCCATCATCTGCGCCTGCAGCCGGTCGCGCTCTGCCTCGCGCTGGGCATGGGCGGCGTCGCACACTGCTTCGCGCTGGGCATTGGCGGCGTTGCGCTGTGCATTGGCGCTGGCATGGGCGGCGTCGCGCTGTGCATTGGCGCTGGCATAGGCGGCGTCGCGCTGTGCATTGGCGGCGGCGCGCTGTGCATCGGCGCGGCCTCTTTCAATGTTCTCTTCCGTCTGAAGGCGTCTGGTCTCCAGTCTTATGCGGTCGTCTTCACTCCTTTGTTGCGCCTGGAAGCGCTCTCGCTCGATTGCAGCGTGTTCGCGCTCGCTCGTCTGTTGAGCCTGGAGGCGTTCTCTTTCCATGGTAGAATGTTCGCGCTCACTTAGTTGTTGCGCTTGAAGTCGATCGCGTTCGGTGGAGGCTGCCAGGGTGGCGATGAATGCCTGCGCCAGCATCTTGTCCGCTTCGCTGGGGGAAGACGCTGACGGAGGTGATCGGCTTCTGGCAGTGCTCGTTGGAGATTTGTTCTCTGGCCGCGCCTCGAGGTCCGTCTCCTGGGCGCGCTTCTCTTCTGGCAGTGGGTCGGGTTCTGTCCCTGGAGCGCTTTCTTTATCCTGGAGCTCTCCGGGGACCGTCCCGTTGACGTTGTCTGGGGGTATAGTCATGTCATGTCCCCCCTGGTCCCCCCCGTGGGCTTGGTCAGTTACGTTAGAACCCACTGGGTTCTCTACTGGCAGGGTCGCCTGGTCGGTAGGTTTTGACATGCTTTGACTATCCGCTTTATTTATTTTATCCGCATTTAACGTCTTTATAAAGCTAGGTATTAGACTGACAGCGTATGCCTCTAGATAGGGAGGTGGCTGACGTCTGCGCTGCGGGCGTTCTAGCTCGGGAGAGCTGCTTGGGGAGTGTTCACCGCTGGCCATGGTTAATATCAATATTATATTAGATATTACACTGATACTCTCCGGCTCGAAGGACCAATTGTAACTGAGGGGTACAATTCCCTGACTGTATTGAGAGTATGGTATTATTAAACCACTACTTAGTTATGTACTTTAATTACTGGCCATACAGTACACGGTATATATGGTGAACACCCACACAAGAATACAGCTTAACAAAGAAAGTCATATTTAGAAGTATTTATTATTAAAGGTTACAATATTGAGAATTATGAGTTGCGCTTACAGTATATGGCGAAGAACACTTAAGTAGGTCAAGAGCGTAAGTCCATGAGCATATTACGATGGGTATAATTGAATACCACCTGTAGCATAAGAATTATATAAGGTACACTCGTAGTCAGCTGGAGATACTAAGGGGTTCCCTCCGGTTGTAAGCCAGCAGGGGAGAGGAATGTTCGGGAGCAAAAGTCTGGATCAACGGGGAATCAATAAGCTCCAGCTACGGGAGGCGGTACATATACTCCCCTCGATCGGCAGACAAAAGCAGCAGCTATAATCCAAGTATGCGCGACAGCATGGATGAAAGCCAGCCAGCCTCTTCCTAGAGACGGGCTTGAGTGATGCTCCTCACGGGTAGATCCCACACAGCAGTGGGGTAGACGGTTCTCTGCTCCAGCAGCCACGGTACCAAAGGCAATATAATCCAGCCGGAAAAGGCTCTGCATTCGCCGGTGTAGATTCTCCTGTGCACTATACTTCACATTTAACTAGGTCGAACTTGACGTTATTTCACTAAGCTCTGACACTTTTACTATCCTATTCGCACGCGGTTCTAAGTGCTCTATTTAGACGCAAGGTTGCTCACTTCACTTGGTCGTTGACTCGTGATGAAGGCTTTAACGTTAAGACGATACGTTACTTTGAACGAATGATGAACTGAATGAACTGAACTTTGAACGAACTAAGACTAACTGCTGTATCCACCTGCGCCGTATTTATACGTAAGGTGAATAATCTAGTGCCAACCTCAGTTCTGTCTCGTATTACTGCGCAAACCTGGACATGTTGAGACAAGCCTTGGCGGTGGCTTTGAACTTGTCGTTGGGGGTATGGTCGCTGGCGCCTAGGGGTCGCTGTCCAATAGGAGAACGAATATTATGGTCTGGCTTGTACATAGGTAAAAGGATATTCCGTGTATATATACAAAGAATATACAAGGGATATCAAACGATATACAAATATTATACAAGGTATCTCAAGTAATAGATATATATATTCGGTTTAATCTGACCCTTTGTAACACACTTACTCCTCAGACATTCTTTGACAATTTTACAGCCCAAAATACAAAAAAGATCCAGGCGGAATAGGTAACAAAGGGTTGAAGAAATATTGTCTGAACTGTCAGATGCAAGCTGGCTGTGTGACATAACCGAGCATCTCGCTCAATTGAATAAGAAGCTGTAGGGACGCAAACAAGTCCCACCCAAAACTTGACCAATATAGTTGTGAACTGAGACAACCCTTATTTTGTTATTTTTGAGTACAGTTACAGTTGTGTGTTCATGCAGACACATAATAGCAATTTCATTACGAATTGAAAATGGGGGACCCTGATGTAAACAAGTCGAAAGTCTTTCTCTGGTCTGCATCCCCTTAACAATTGTGTGTATTGAGCTGTACTGTACCCATTCTGCAATCTGTTAATTAAAGTTAATTAAACTATCTTCCATTAGTTGGATGTATGGCCTCTGCAAGGTTGTGTGCAGCCATTTGTTTTTGTAACATCTGCTACATCTGTCCCACGTGTTCTTTGCAGCTCACATGTGTTAGTTCTGCCCCTCTTGACTGTGACAAAAAGGTTTTGAACAAACTTAATGTCATAGCTTGTATTTGATGATATTCTTCTTTGTTATTTACTTGAATGGTTTGATCATTGATTGATGGAGTAATATGGGGTTCTGATAAACTAAAATTATTTGTTAAAATAACATAAGCTAACATATATTTTTACATCTATGCAAATGCATATGCAATATGTATAACTTGAATAAGTAATAAATACAGAAACAACATGTTTAACAATATGTAAATGAGTTACTGTCCCACACAGGGGATTGATGGTAGTGTTATAGCGCCATCTGGGTTTCACCTGCAGTTAATGCAGTCGGTGAAGATGCTCACTGATTGCATTAGAAATATACTATTACAATTAGGTTATTTATTACAAGTGTTATCTGTTTAGGTTGTTCTTTGTGTTTGGTATTCTTCTCCTGTGTGTTGTATTAGTTCAGTCCTTGTTCCGGTGTTGTTGATTATTGTATTCGTTTTAGTGCCCTCTTCCCCCAGGTGTTTTCCATTGTAATCAGTGTTAATTAGTGTCTGTATTGCTGTATTTGTTGGGATCTTTGTGGCGTCATTGTCTCCTCGTTTTCCCCGTGTCGTGCCTGCCTTCCCTGTTGATGTCTAGTGAGTTCATGCCTGTCTACCCCTGTCGTTTTCTTGTTTTCCTTCGTTGTTTAGTAGTACTAGTTCCTTTCGTTTGTTTTGTATTTTGATTGAGTCAGTAAACATCCCTTCTTAACCTGTTCCACACGATGTGAAAATCCGCGTAAAATATATACCTAGGTAAATGGAATATTGCTCCACTTCTACAAGGGCTATTTGCATATTCTTGGTATCTAGGTACATCTATGGACCTCAGGGAATGTATTCACAGTGTCAGAAATATTGTGTCTATTACTAGGCTTGCTTAAATTGTGATGAAACAAAGGAGAATATGAATTATGATTTTTCTTTGCATCTTTGACAGTGAATAACACCATGATAATAATGACCAAACTTAAAAAACTGCCACTGATCTCGTTCATTATCTTCTTGAAATCATGTGTACAAAGAATCTAAGGAAATTAATAAAGGGAAGATGATAAAACCGAAGGTTCTGTAGATACAGTACTGAATTCTCCCATCCGGACCAATGCAATTTGAAATACATTACATACATTACCTTATTATAGCCAATTTGCACATTTATATATATATATATATATATGTAGTGGCTACTGGGACATAATTCACAGCATTCTAGCCTATTGTGGTGTTTACTACATCTCCCGTGACCCTTAGCGGGGGATGACGTAGTTAAAGAGAGACGAGTGAGAGATGAATGGAAGTGTTGTTTGTGCGACTGTAGAGTGCGTAATAAAATAGTATTTTTGCATCGGAACACGGCTCCGTTTTCACTATCATTACCGCATTCCTACATTGGTGACCCTGATTTTCTCTTGGACGTATTTCGGAGATTACATCGAACATGTCAACTGAACAACAGAACGCAGATCGCAGATCTTTGAACGCCGTTTCACTCAAGCTGCCGGAGTTTTGGGAGCAGAGTGCCAACGCTTGGTTTGCGCAAGCTGAAGCCCAATTTGCTCTCAGGGACATTACCGCGGACGCCACCAAGTACTACTATGTGGTAGCAGCCCTTACGAACTCAACTGCGGCGAGAGTGGTGAGTTTGCTGGAAAACCCACCTACACATGACATATATGTTACTATAAAAACACACCTTAAAGAGGCTTTCGGTCTGTCTGAATCTGACCGTGCTTGCCAGCTTATCTCTCTACGTGGACTGGGTGACTCAAAACCCTCTGAACTGATGGACCACATGTTAGCTCTGCTGGGTGACCATGGGCCATGTTTTCTATTTAAAGAACTTTTCCTGCAACAGCTGCCAGACTATGTTCGTTTACCTATGGCTAATTCCATCAAAACTGACTTTCGTCAGCTAGCTAGAGAAGCGGATGTATTTTTCTCAGCTGGGAAGAGGTGTTTGGCAGCATCGGCCTACACCGGGTGAGGCCGTCAGGGTTGTGTTTTTACCACACAAAGTTTGGGAACAAAGCTAAGAAGTGTCACCATGTAACTACAGTGGGTCGGGAAACGCACTGGCTGCCACTCATTAGCAGCCGTGAGTGTTGGCCATCCTGCAGGCTTGCTGTACGTCACCAACTCACTCTCCGGCCGACATTTTTTATGTGATACGGGTGCCCAGGTGAGCGTGCTGTTCCCGGCGTCCACTCAGGACTTCCACTCAGCGAGACGGGGCCCCGCCCTTGAAGCTGCCAATGGCAGTGTGATCCCTACATTTGGCAAACGCACCGTGGCATTATGTTTTGCTGACCAGCGTTTCACCTGGGATTTCGTGTTGGCCAAGGTGTCCACTCCCCTCCTAGGCGCTGACTTTCTCTGCACCAACAGTCTCTTGGTAGACGTGGGGAATCGCCAGCTCGTCAATGCTGAGACGTTCGGCTCCTTGGCATGTGAGCGCAGTGACACAGCCACTATGACACTGTCCAGCGCCGTCTCGCCCGCTGATGATTTTTCCCCGCCTCCTGTTGGAGTTCTCGGACATCACAACACCCACCTTCTCGTCCGCTGCCACTAAGCATGGAGTCGTGCATTACATCTCCATGGAAGGCCCACCAGTACATGCTAGGGCTCGTCGTCTCGACCCACACAAGCTCACCATCGCTTAATCATCAACCCAGCAAAGTGTCAGTTTGGACTGCCTGCCATGGACTTCCCTGGCCACCACATCACTACTGCTGGGGCGGTCCCATTGCCAGTAAAGGTGGAAGCGGTGCTGCAGCTCCCACGCCCTACCACTGTTAGGGCCTTGCAGGAGTTCCTGGGGATGGTGAATTTCTATCATCGGTTCATCCCTCAGGCTGTCCACCTAATGCGCCCCCTGTATGGGGCTCTCAAGGGCAAAACTCCCAAGCATGCCATTGCCTGGTCCGACGACATGTCAAAGGAGTTCTCGGATACCAAGGAGGCCCTTGCGAGCGCAACCATGCTGACGCACCCCGTGCCTGAGGCTCCCGTGGCATTGACAACTGATGCCTCGGATTATGCCGTTGGAGCCGTTTACGAGCAGTTGGTCAATGGCATTTGGCAACTCCTGGCGTTCTTCAGCCGACAACTCCGTTCCAGCGAACAGAAGTACAGCACCTTTGACCGTGAGCTCCTCGCCCTGTACTTGGCAGTCAGACATTTCCGTTTCCTGCTGGAGACTCACCCTTTCACTGTTTTTGTAGACCACAAACCATTGATTTTTGCTATGGCGAAGGTGTCAGAACCGTGGTCTGCCAGGGAACAACACCATCTGGCTGTCATCTCTGAGTTCACCACTGACATCCGGCATGTGGCTGGGAAGGACAACTCTGTGGCTGACTGCCTCTCTCGTGCTGCCATCGGTGCTGTCCACCTGGGCATTGATTACGCCCGTATGGCTGCGGATCAGGTTTCAGACCCAGACATCCAGGCATGCAGGACGGCAGTTACTGGCCTCCGGTTGGCGGACGTCCCCTTCATTGATGATGGCACGACGCTGCTATGTGATATATCTATGGCGCAGCCACGGCCAGTGGATGGAGACGACAAGTTTTCGAGGCTGTCCATGGCCTCTCGCACCCGGGCAGAAAACCATCACAGCGCCTAATGGCAGCGAAATTCGTCTGGCCCAGGATGAAGGTTGACATTGGGGGTTGGGTCAATACCTGCATGGCATGCCAACGCGCAAAGGTCCATCGGCATGTTAAGGCCCCATTGGAGCGGTTCAATGTCCCTGAGAGGCGTTTTGACCACATCAACGTGGATCTGGTGGGACCCCTTCCTCCCTCCAGGGGGTACACTCACCTTCTGACGATGGTAGACAGGGCCACCCGTTGGCTGGAGGCTGTCCTACTCACTGCGACTACTACAGCTGACATGGCCCGCGCATTCATCAGTACCTGGGTCGCCCGGTTCGGTGTTCCCTCTGATCTTTCCTCTGACCGAGGGGCCCAATTCACTTCTGTGTTATGGACTTCCATTACCCAGCAGTTGGGTGTCTCCCTCCACCGCACTACGGCCTATCATCCACAGACCAACGGCCTGTGTGAACGCTTTCACCAGTCGATGAAAGCTGCTCTTAAGGCCAATCTCCGGGGTGAGAGCTGGGTCGACAGACTTCCTTGGGTGATGCTGGGACTCGTACTGCACCTAAGGAGGACCTTCTTTCATCTTTGGCTGAGCTGGTATACGGCCAACCCCTCCGTGTCCCAGGGGATTTTCTTCCCTGTGTTACGGCCTCCTGGTCAGCACTGGAACAGCAGGATGCTCTGCTGGACAAGGCCAAGTCTTTCTTGCCCATCCCTACCTCATGCCACGGCGTTCCGAAGGCGCATGTCCCGCCTGATCTGCAAGCAGCGGGGTATGTGTTTATCCGCTGCGACGCCCATCGAGGCCCCCTACAGCCACCCTACGATGGTCCTTACCGGGTTGTGAAGGCAGGCGATAAGACCTTTGTCATTGACATGGGGGGGAGTGAAGAACGGATCTCGGTGGATCGCCTGAAGCCTGCTCACCTGGATTTGGACCGCGCCATTGAGTTGGCCCAACCACCCCGCCGCGGTCACCCCCCTGGTAGGGCAGTCCCGATGCCTACTCTAGCTCCGGCAGACCCCCGGACCTGCCGTCCGAGGCCTGTTAAGTGGCAGCCTACTGCTTTACCACTGCCTCTGTCTCCTGTGCCTGCCCAGGGGTACCGGAGTTGTTTTAGGCGGGTCGTCAGAGCCCCTGGCCGTCTTTTGGGGCCAGTTCTTGTGAATTCTGGGGGGATGTGTGTAGTGGCTACTGGGACATCCACCCTTAGCGGGGGATGACGTAGTTAAAGAGAGACGAGTGAAAGATGAGGGGAAGTGTTGTTTGTGCGACAGTAGAGTGCGTAATAAAATTGTGATTTATTTATTTTATCGGAACACGACTCCGTCTGTGCTATCATTACTGCACTCCTACACTATAAAAATACTAAATATAAATAAATAAAATAATAATAAATATACTAAACTTTTTTTCAGAAGTTATATTCTAATATTGTTCTATTATAGTCAGAAAACATTATTGTCTATGGGTTTCACATTTAGTATATTATGATTGAACAACCTCATTTTCATCAGTTCAGTAATTAGCTAGATTTAAGTTAACAGTTAAATGGTCTGCATTACTCAGCCAATTAAAATTAAAATCACTACAAGCAACTCTGAAAAACAAGAGATATTATGCACTAGGCAGATCTAGCAGAGGGTCTATAGACACCTATTAAGATCACTGATGTGGGGCCTGCCCTAGATGAAAGATAACACATAATTTCATAGAGTGGATGTGTGCTTATAACACATCCTTTTATGGAGTGGATGTGTGCTTATAACACATCCTTTTATGGAGTGGATGTGTGCTTATAACACATCATTTTATGGAGTGGATGTGTGCTTATAACACATCATTTTATGGAGTTGATGTGTGCTTATAACACATTATTTTCTAGAGTGGATGTGTGCTTGTACATGAAAGACATGGAGGAAACGGTACACTAAGACATATTCTATGACTAGAATTTGGAGTGCTCATATTACCCTTCATATCATGTTGATCTGAATCACTTGGAATAAGACCATGCCGGTTTTCTAAAGGCTGATTCTCAATGCTTTGATTAAGATTTCCCTTGTTGTATTGATATCATGATGTCGCCTCTAAGCATTCAGTCGCCTCTCTCTGTTTTTGGTCAAATAATTTTTTTTTTAAAGGCCACTCGGATATAATGTGATTGTAGTTTCTACATAGAGCACAATGTTGTGGCACTCCAGGGGGAATTATCATCACACCAGAGATAAGGGACAAACGAGATGGTGATGAACAATCACAGTCCCTCATTTAGAACGCTTTCATCCCTCTCATGTTGTGTGATAGTGTGGATGTAATTCGATGATCATGTAACCCTTCAAATACACATATCTCAGTGGGGGAAGGGCTCTGTTAAAGGCAATCGTTAGTGACCCAGTATAGGTAATGGATTAATGTTGCTTTCAGAGGGGTCTGAGGGTCTTTCATCATTCATACTGAACTCATGTTGCTTGGGCTGAAAACGTTTTTGCACAACCCCCCCCCCCCCCCCCCCCCCTCTCACACACACAAACACACACACGCACGCACGGACGTTGTGTCAATCACTCCCACTTGCATTGGGTGTAATGTTTAGTTGAGGGGGATGCTGTAGAGAGGGGTGTTTAGAACAGCATCTATTTAGTCTTCAACAAATCGTTTGTTCTTTTATCTTAGGGAATGGCAAGCAACAACACAACCACATCCAGAGATAGCTTGTATTAAAATTAACACCAGTTAATTTGCTTGTAGGAGTGGTCGGCTCCACTTGTGTGTTGTCATAGAGCTTAGTAGTCACGCCCAGTTTGGTGACTTACCACCTGTCCCACTTTTCAGAGGGGAACAAAACATGGGCATGCTATAAAAGGTCATTCTTTAACATTTAACAGTTAACATTTGAAACATCCAATGTGGGGTTAATCACGTTTTATTGAAAGTGATACAGTCTACACTGTTGGTCGCTGTCATGCTGTTCCTGTGAAATGCATGTGTAAATTACAATAATAAAAAAAAAAATAGCTGATCACACATATTTTAGGTTAACCCTCGAGGCACCTTAGTCGCAGAACTGGTCAAATGGGTTAGGGTTTCTTTCATGTGTGTCTGTGGATAGCGTTGGCTAGATTTGATGTATATACCAAAAAAGTTGCTCAGTATCACATCTTGGACTCACGTTACAATAATCCATGTTTGTTTTTTAAAAACAATCACTATTAAGCGCGTGAACAACACCTTTCGCCCTAGTCGTGGAACTGGACAGGTTAGAAATGGTTAAAATCCTGAAAATGAATACATATATTCGATATGTATGGTGAGGACTGAAGTTAATAATGATATTCATGAAAGAAAATTGGAACAATACATGAAAAAGATATGTTTTTACTAGGGATGTCCGATATTATCGGCCGATATTGATTTTATTTATTGTCAAAAGTATGCATAATGTTGTGTTAATTCCACAACAAGAGATATGTAATGTTAATTACCTGAAATTATTCCGTTTTTTGGGGGGGAAAACCCTGCATATATCGGTATTGGTTGATATCGGTATCGGAAATTAAGAGTGGACAATATCGGAATATCGGTATCGGTAAAAAAGCCAATATCAAACATCCCTAGTTTTTACTGAGATCGCAGTTTCGGTCACTAGGGAGACAGGTAGTGGGTTTTTTAAAGGTTGACTCAAGGGTTAAGGTGGGGCATGATGTTAGGTTAGGGTTAGGTTTAAAAACACATAGCAAATCAACAAAATGCAGATAGATAACTTATAGCCATGACCAAAAAGTATGGAAAAGAAAGAGCCGCAATTTTCATTGAGCTGCAGCTTTTTGTGGAATTCTGTGAAGAATTCAAACATATTAATTATGAAAAAAGGTTATACGACTGTCATATTATATCATGTCATATCCAACGGGAGAGGGAACGCTTGGCAACCGATTGCCAATTAATTTAATGCACAAGTAACTATTGAATTAAAAAAACAATAATGAAATATCAGGGAGGCCTAATCTATTCCCACAATATTGAAGACCTACAAACCAGTGCTAAAATATCTCGTACATGAAACCATTCTATAAAACCTCAACACAAAATATATCACTTGTTTCATAATATTTAGAGATATTAGATATATAATATTTTTATTGAAACAAAAAACCCTACCCATACAGAAACAACTTGAGTGGGGAGAGAAGCACAAGGAAGAAAACCATGGCCTATATATTATATAAATAAAGCAGTTGTGTATAAGCACCTTAATGTTAGTTTAACTGTTCAATTGCATCATTATGTTTAATAATTGCAGCTGAAAAAAGAGGAGCGATGGTTGCTGGTACTAGCACAGCTAGACTTCACCCCATGCAAATGAGTGTTGGATTTACCATTATATCATTTACATATATTGTATTTACAATTTAATTTCTGATAGTGTAGGTAAAATAATGAAACGTAGACAGAACCTTGTGTTCCATTCAGATTGGTGATGAAGAACTGGTTTAAGTGTCAACTGAGGCAGCCTGGTAATTAGCCTGCTTCTGGGCAGATTAGTTTCTAAGCATAAGTTGCCACACAGTAACACAACTTGAACTATGGTGAACTTGCTTTGTGAACCGAATGAACCTGGGAATGGGCCAGACTAATTGAAATAAGCCTGGCTAATTTGGTGAGCTGGCTTTGTGGAACAGGCCTCTTGAGGCTCTCAAAACAGGCCAGCATACATGCACTTGTCACAGTGGTCACTAGGTACTAGCAGGCTCTTTGCGCCGGGCACCTGTCCTCCGACAGACTCGAACCCTGCACTCACCAGCACCATGTGACGACTTACGCTAAATACCACGGTCTTATCCAAAATGATCCAATTCAGGTGGCAAAGTGGGAGAATTTATCTTAGGTTTGAGTTTACACCAAGCACAACTTCATCGTTACACATAAGCACACACTCACAAACATACACAAAAACACACACACATTCACATATCCATATACATAATATGCATACACTCACACTAACACATGCACGTACCTGGATGAAGATGTGCACACACCCAAGCATGCAACATGCACACAAACAAAAACATAGAAACACTCACACACACTAGCACAAACACACACACACACACACACACACACACACACACACACACACACAGTCATATTTCTAACCAGGCCACACATACTGTGCTGTTGACAGGACTGAATAAATAACTGGCTTTAGAAAGAGATAAATCACTCCCCAACCTTGAACAGAGACAGAGAGTGAGAGTCTGTGTGTGTGTGTCTGCAATCATGCATGCATGCACACGCACGTGTGTGTAGGTATGTGTGTGTGTGTGTGTTGAGAAATTATATATGTGCATGTTGTAGTGCGATGTGGGTGCTTTTGTGGGTGTTTGTGTATGTGTGTTGAACCATTATATAGGTGTGTGTTGTAGTGTGATGTGTGTGTATCCGTGTGTGTGTATCTGTGTGTGTGAGTCTGTGTGTGTGTATCTGTGTGTGTGAGTCACTGTGTGTGTGTGTGTGTGTGTGTGTGTGTGTGTGTGTGTGTGTGTGTGTGTGTGTGTGTGTGTGTGTGTGTGTGTGTGTGTATGTGTGTGTTGAGTGATGGATGGAGCAGGAAGGAGGTGTGAAGGTTTGATGACTTTGGGCTGTAATATGCAAAAGTTCTCTCCTCCCACTGCCCCAAAGCCCCTCACACACACAGACACACACACACACACACACACACAGCCCACCACAAACACACACCTATATGATTTTTTAACACACACACACACACACACACACACACACACACACACACACACACACAGGCATATGTTGATGCATTGTGGGGACATTCCATAAACGTACATTAATTTACTCCGCATCCTATAATCTTTACCATAACAACTGCATGCCTATCACTAACCCGTACCCAAGAATCAAGAGGTTTATTTGTCACATACATACCAGGGCATACAATGAATTGCGGGTGGTCTTGCCCGCATTGATTGTGCAAAATACAATAATAAAATAGAATAAAATAGGCATTGAAAAAATAAAATAGATAAGACACAAGATATGCATGGTAAAAAAAAAAAAAATCCTGAGAAACTGGTTCTTATATACACCACTATGCAATATACAATTTACAATGATAACTCTTACTGTATCTAAACTATACAGTACCTCCTTCTTTTAAAGTGTTTCTAGAGATTACCCTACCCTAACCTGCGTATGGGCCAATGTTGCCCAAAATAAATCTTGTTTCCATCACTGTCATGCTGTTGGCGACAACGGTAGAAAAACAAGGCCACACACACCTTTGTTTTTCTCTCTGTCCTCCTCTCCTCTGCCTGCTGCCAGGCTTTGTTATGTGATCAGGTGACACATGGCTGGTGTCGCCTTTAAAAAGGTCCCCTGCATGGGCTAGAAGGGCTATAGTGCCTCTCACTGCTCTCTTCCCCCATCCCTCCCACCCACCTTCCTCTCTCTCTTTATCTGTCCCCCTATCTCCCTACCCCCCCTCTCTATTTCTCTCTCTCTTTTCCTCTCAGACTAACTGTGTCTCTCTCTTTCCGTCCTCACCCCACCTCTCTCTCTCTTTCCCTCCTTCTCCCTTCTTTTTATATGTCCATACTTGGACATGTTGGTCATGTTGGGCAGAAACGAGCTGGCTAAATGCAAATACTCAAATTCTTACATTTTAAAAACAGAAACATCTACTGTTTTAATTTTACAACAATATCAGACGTTTTCAAATGGCATTAGCTGACAAATGTGACTGCTGTGCTCTTTCTCTCTCCCTACTTTTAATCCCATCTCGCTCTCTCTCTCCTTACTTTTATTTTTGATCCACCTTTTCTCCCCATTTTAAATGTTTCTCCCATCCCAATTTCGTATTATCCAATTCTTCCCTCCCCTGTCTTGAACGTTGCTAGACTATGCCTCCCACTGGTCGGTTGTAGTGAGGACAGAAGCCTTGCATCACGTGTCCCCTCCGGTACACGAGGAGGCAGCCTGTCGCAATCTTTTCACCGCAGCAGCTCGAACTCTCAGGCTCACACTGCCCCCCGCTACTTCCTGCCTCCGTTGCACCAGCGTCACCAAACCGACCTGTAGGAGTCGCTGTCCACAACGTCCAATCCCCACCCACCAGCTTTCCCACCCTCTAACACTTGCCAATTGTGTTAGTATGAACGACCGGCCAGCCGGTAGCAACGCCGAGAGCTGGGCTCGAACCCAGCATCTCCTGCGTTAGAGGCGAGTGCCTTGCCCACTGCGCCATTCAGCCACCCTCTCTCTCCTTGACTTGTCAGTCTATGTGAGAGTGGCTCAGGCGGTAGAGCGGTTGTCTGGTTTTCCGAAGGTCTCCGGCTCCTCCCAGCAGCGTGTCGAAGTAACCGCCAACTCTTCCCGGCAGCAGGTTGGCACCTTGCATGGTTGCCTCCGCCGCCGGTGTGTGAGTGAATGGGTGAATGTGAGGCATAACTTGTAAAGCACTTTGGATAATACGAGCACTATATAAATGCAGTCCTTTTACTATAGTATGACGGTGCCTCCATCTTTACCAACCACACCATTACACTTACCTAAGTGTGCATCACTCACTGTTGCTGCAGCATGGATTTCTCTTCTACTGGTCAATTCAGTTGACAAAGGCTTTGTTGACAATGATTTCCAAAGCAGAAACATACAGCAATAAAACAAACAATAAAACACAAATAGAAGTAAATAGTAGTCTTGAGTGAGATTGTACTGAAATCCTCTGTTAAATCACTATTAAAATCACCAAGTGATATATCATTTTGAGACCAAAATATATCCTACCACTGAATACTGAATAATTCACATTGTGTGTAGGCCTGCGTGTGTGTGTGTGTGTGTGTGTGTGTGTGTGTGCGTGTGTGTGTGTGTGTGTGTGTGTGTGTGTGTGTGTGTGTGTGTGTGTGTGTTTGTGTGTGTGTGTGTGTGGAGGGTGGGGGCTTCATAAGGAACAGGGGCTCAAAGAGTATAAAATATGACTAAACTGTCTCTGTCCCTCTCTCTCCATTTCTGTTCTGCCTCTCTCTGCATGCCTGTGTCAGTTTGTCTCTCACTCGTGAGGCTCAAACGTGCTTCAGGTGCCTGAGCGTGCGCCAACTCCTTGCACGCTGTCCACAACGTCTAGCAATATGGCACGGTAGGTAATGCAGTGGTTAGCACGTTTGTCTCACAGCAAGAAGGGTCCTAGGTTTGACCCCCGACTGGGGGCCTTCCCGTGTGGAGTTTGCACGTTCTCCCTGCGTTTACATGTGTTTCCTCCCAAGTAATCTGCTTTCCTCCAATGACATACTCGTGTCATTAACTTAATGGCGCATTATCTATTATATTATAATTTTTTATATTATCCTGTTATCTCTATCTTAATGTATTAGTGATGTTAAGATTCACCGATTCGCATCGGTGCACCGGCATAAACTTTCAAGATGCGAGTGCACCGGTGGAATAAGTGCCTATCGCCTACAATTCAGGTTGAACTCGCGATGCATCTGTTGTAGCATCTGTTGCATCGGTCAAAACCGATTCATTCATATAATTTCCTCTCATCCACTTCTGTCAGCAGTGCACTGCACACAGCAGAGACTATCTTTGCTTCGCTACTACAGAAGGCGAGAGCCGCATCACAGTTATCAACAAACAGTGGAAGTCGAGGAGGAGACATGAATTGAATTGACCAACTGGCTAACGTTAGTAGCCGCTGGCTAACGTTAGCCACTGTTAGCCATTCAGCTAACGCTAAATTATCTAACTAACTAACGTGACTCTGCAACACCAGTTCCATTAGTGAGGAAATGGGGGGGGGGGGGGTATATTGACGATGCTTGACAACAGATTCAAAGATAACTTCACATTTATTGGCAATATCGGTTCCTCCAGGTTCGAACTGTGTTGACAAAATGCCATCATGGTGTGGTGAGCTACAAAGCATCAGAACGCTCAAACTCAAACGCGCTCTCTCTCTCTCGCTCGCTCTCTCTCTCTCTCTCTCTCTCTCTCTCTCTCTCTCTACGTTCAATGATTTAAAGTGGCCAAACGTTACAATATAAATACTAACTGGATAGTTGATGATAAACATTTAACCTTTGTGTGTGATTATTATTGTCTCACAGTACTGTGTATATATACATTGTGTGTGTGTTTTTAGCTAAAGTGGATAGAAAACACAGTATTGTGCAAAAGTCTTAGGCACCCAAGAGTTTTTATATAAATTGTCTTACACTAGAATTAGATTATTTAATTTTTAATAATAATAAGCTGCATATAAGGAATACAACCAAATCCATACCATAACATTTTATCATTATTTTGCATCGTGTTGAATCGCATCGTATCGCCCGAATCGCATTATGTTGAATCAAATCGTATCGAATCGTATCGTATCTCAACGGGTGAATCGTATCGCATCGCCCGGTGCTTCAAATGTATCGTTAATGTATCGTATCGTTGGCACCGTATCGAGATGCGCATCGCATCGGCCTCAGTGATGGAGATGCACATCCCTATAATGTATGTATGCACAATCTCGGAAGGGAGGGGCAGGGGGGGGGGGGGGGTGCTTGGCGGGGCTACTGGAAGAAAGTAACTCACTCCATTGTACTACTTGTGTGTATGTGACAAACTTGACTCCGTCTGTGGCTGCCAACTGCTCCTTAGGTAGGTTAAATTCATTCTACAAGGGGATTCATATAAGTATGACTTAACTTAAAGTACAACACAACTTAACTTAAAGGGGCATTTCACCCCCAATAAAAAGCAATGCAGATATATATTTCACATATTCTCACACATCTAGAAACAACCAATCAAGGTCTGCATTTTGAGACTAATGTTTAAGCGCAGAGGGGTATCGCATCGGCAATCCTAAAAGACAATGCATGCGTGTGTGTTCCGGTGTGTGTGTGTTAAAAACTAACCACTGTGTGTGCCACTAAAACATTGAGTGTCGTTGCATGCCGAATAAAGACCTCTGCAACAGGTCCTGCATTATTATTATATTACAACTTCATGAAATGATGTAGACTAGTCAGACTACTACTTGACCTGACTCCTAGAACCCACCTCACCCCTGCCCACTTTGACAACCTAGGATGGCTTAGAGTAGACGACAGAGTACAGCAACTTGCAATGGGCCTGGTCTACAAGATACACTACGCGACCAAGGTACCCATGTACATGTCAAAATACTTCCCAAAGGTCAGTGAATACCACGATCACAACACCAGAGGGAGCTCCACAAATCATGTAAAACCCAGATTCGGATCAAACAAGGGACTAAACACGTTTCGCAATTATGCCACATCAATGTGGAACGCCCTGCCGAAAGCTGTAAAGGAATGTAAATCACTACCCACCTTCAAAAACACTCTCAAAAAACACCTACGTGAGACTGCAATTCGAAACTGGCCCCTACAAATGTCCTAACCTAGTTGTACAGTAAATGACCAAGTAAGGCTTTGTCAATATTCAAATGTACAGTGTAAAATGTGTGTGTGTCCCCTTCCCAACCCCCCCCCCCCTCCCACCTCCAATGTACAGCCCTCACCCAACCCACCCAACCCCACCCCACCCAACCAACCTCCTCCAATGTACAGTTTCTATGCCAAATGTATATACACTCCTTTTCTGGACACTTTTGTATCACAAACAGTACTGTATTTGCAAATCTGATATGTCATAAATGTATAGATGTAGCAGTACTGTCTATCTGTATGTCATGTATGTCATATATGTTATGATGAATTGAAAATGGGGGACCCTGATGTAAACAAGTCGAAAGTCTTTCTCTGGTCTGCATCCCCTTAACAATTGTATGTATTGAGCTGTACTGTACTGTACCCATTCTGCAATCTGTTAATAAACTTTTCAATCAATCAATCAAGATGAAAAAATTACAATACCTTGTCTTATCAGCTTTTTGTAATTAATTCGGTTTAAGGATGTGTGTGAAATGTTTTGCAAAATAAATCATCGTCTCTTTCTCTCTCTCTCCCTCTCTTTCGCTCTCTCTCTTTCCTCGTCTACATCTAATCTCTCTTTTTCCCCCTCCCGCTCTCCCTTTCGGTCTCTCTCACAGTACATTCAGATACAACGCAAAGAGAGATACTGTCATGCTTTACTTGCATCAGTTGACACTTGATAACTACCAAAACTGAAAAAGACATGCTAGTGCCTTTGGTCTCAACAGTAGCATGGTTTACATTTACATAATCACAAGTCAAGTGTCAAGTGTTCCTTTATCAATCCCTTTGGGGAAATGCAGGTGTCATAGGAGCTTGGCGGAGGGGGGAGTGGGGTACATGCAGGAAAAAAGATAATAATAGAAATAGGAATAATAATAAGAGTAGAACATAATTGTTAGGGTTGGGGGTGATGATGAAGGAGAGAACACAGTATGCAGACCAGGAGGAAGGAACGGAGGCAGAGACGAGGGCTGATGCTTAACACATCCACCGCCGGAAACGGCTTACAACGTGTTTCAAGGTCATGCGAATTCCGCCAATCCACGGCGTACGACGTTATTGAGATCATATTTCATTTTTCATTTCACCATACAAACCGGAAATGGATCTAGTCGATCCACGTCAAATAAGTGGGATCTTTTTCCTCCAGTCTCATCTGCAAACGGTAAGAGGACAGTAACGTTACTTTCAGCGGGATTGTTTATTATTATTAATGCAAACTGCTCTGATCAATATGTCACCCATACTACATAAAGCATTTACTGACGATCACGGAATTATAAATGACCCCCCCCCCCCCCGTTCATCCGCGCATGATGAGTCATAACGTTTAGGATCGTATTCAGTTGGATTTTTTAATATAGCGTGTATCACGAATAAACTGCAATCGATAATCTATATTATGCGTTTAGGCCTATAACTAGCGTTCTAGGAATTACCGCAGAAAACGATAAAAACATATTTATATTCTAGATGGTATTTTCGTATGAATCTATGAATGAAAAAGTATAATGTTCCTACATCCTGAACGTTAGATAATCGATGTTGAATGGGCCATAGTAATGTCAATTTAGCAATACAATTAAAAAAGTTATAGCCCTGCAAAGAAGGTGAACATCTCCATAGGCTTAGAGTGGTGTCAGAGAGTGGTATGAGAGGGGCACAATGCCCGGCGGTCAATAAGGGATGTTTACTGACTCAATCAAAATACAAAACAAACGGCGGTCAGGTGGCGTAACGGAGATTGCGTTCGTCACCAACCCCGGAGCGGCTCACAGCTCCGGGGTTGTCACCAGCTTGGGTGGCCGTTCACACTAATACAATTGGCAGTATTAGAGGGTGGGAGAAGCTGGCGGGGTGGGTCCGGGTCGTTGTAAACAGCGACTCCTACAGTTCGGTCGGGGCGCCTGCTAAGCGCGGATAGGATCTAAGTGGGATAGTGTGATCCTTCCACACGCTACGCCCTCTCAGTGAGAATCCGCGCTGCCAGGTGAAAAGAAGCGGTTGATTGGCTGGACGTGTGTCGGAGGAAGCACATGGTAGCCTCCACTCTCCCAGACCGACTGTGGGGGGTAAGTGCGCAGCGACCAGGAAGGGGATTGGGAATTGGCATAACGACTAACATTGGGATGGGAGGAAATCGGAGGAAAAAGGAGAAAAAAAAACGAGAAAAAAAAACGAAAGGAACTAGTACTACTAAACAACGAAGGAAAACAAGAAAACGACAGGGGTAGACAGGCATGAACTCACTAGATATCAACAGGGAAGGCAGGCACGACACGGGGAAAACGAGGAGACAATGACGCCACAAAGATCCCAACAAAACACAAGCAATAAATACAGACACTAATTAACACTGATTACAATGGAAAACACCTGGGGGAAGACTAAAACTAATACAATAATCAACAACACCGGAACAAGGACTGAACTAATACAACACACAGGAGAAGAATACCAAACACAAAGAACAACCTAAACAGATAACACTTGTAATAAATAACCTAATTGTAACAACAGTATATTTCTAATGCAATCAGTGAGCATCTTCACCGACTGCATTAACTGCAGGTGAAACCCAGATGGCGCTATAACCACCATCAATCCCCTGTATGGGACAGTAACTCCTATTGTCCCTACTGTCAATGTGGGGTTGCCTCTCCCAACCTTGTGCAGGTCTGGGAGTGTAACAGTACCTCCTCCCCAACGGGGGGCTTCCAGACCCCCGAGAACAACGTCCGGACACGGGTGAAGCAGGAAGCCGGGACTAACCCAGGGAGAGGACCCGGAGACCTGGGGCCGGGAGCCCGAGCAAAAAACCCAGGAGGGGCACAGCAGCCAGGGGGGCTGAAAACGGGTGCAGAGGCCCGGAGAGGGGGGGTGGGGATGGGGACAGAGACCCGGAGAGTGGGACTGGATCCGGGGACCGAGGCCCGACGAGGGGGGGTGGGGACGGGAACAGAGGCCTGGAGAGGGAAGGCGGGGAGAGAAACAGGGGACCGGAGAGGGGAGTTGGACCCGGGGACCGAGGGTAAGGAGCAGGATCCCGGACTAGGGACCGGATCAGGAGAGCCGGAACGGAGGTGCGGCGGCGCCGACCCCCGGAGCAGGATCCAATGCAGACCACTGCGAAAACCACGGCGAGGACCAGGGCGCCGATCACGGCATAGGGCTGGACCAGATGGGGAGCCAGGACCAGTCGAGGAGCCGGGAGCCGGTGTAGCAGCCAGACCAGGTGTAGAGGCTGGGCAGGACGTGGAAACCGGACCGGTCTCGGCGGCGGCGTGGCGTAGGATCCGGAGATGAGGAGCCTGGAACGGTGACAGCCGGGGCTACGCTGACCGGAACCAGGCTGGCAGCGACGGCCGGATCAGCTGTGGAGGCCTTGTTAGCGGTACTAGCCCCGCTCGCCCTCTGAGCCTTGCTAGGCCTCGGAGGTCTGCGAACTGCGGGAGCTAGGCTAACCGTGGGGCCTGAGCCAGCTGTAGGAACTAGGCTACCGGGCGGGACTGTACTAGCTGTGGACATCTGGTCAGCTTCAAGAACTAGGCTGACCGTGAACCTTGAGCCTAAGCTAGCAGTGGGGACTGTGCTAGCTGGGGAGGCCCGGTTAGCTGCGGGGGCTAAGCTAACGGGCGGAACTGTGCTAGCTGTGGACGTCTGGTTTGCCTCAGGAACTAGGCTGACCGTGAACCTTGAGCCTAAGCTAGCAGTGGGGACTGTGCTAGCTGGGGAGGCGATCGATAACGGGGAAATGCTCGGGGACATCCCACCGGACCACGGTAAGATCTTTTTCACGGAAAGTACATCCCGATCGGGCCTTGCTTGGATAGGCATCCAGGTGTTTGGCCTATGAGGCTAATGAGGCTAACGCGGTTATTGGTGATCAATAATCAGAAACGACGTCCCCCGCCCCCCACCCCTTTCATGCATACATGCGTGAGGATCGTACCGATCATATGCAGTTTGAGTTTTAACTGGAGCGTATCTATAACCGAAATGCCATTGGATTTAACGTTATTAGCTATTAGCCCTGTATCTCGGCTTCCAGGAAATATGTGTCACCTCACAGCGCTTTGTGCCAGATCTCTACATTTTCATTTTTCAAATTATTCCAGATTGCTAAAGTACAGAATCTAAGCTTTCAAATTATGTGTCATATGTTGAAATCTGAGAATTTTTTTAACACGATGTGCTCAATTATAACTTGTAAACCTGGTTGTATTCTAGAATACTTAAGGGGGTGAAAACCCTCTCAAAGCAAGGCCACTTTTCACACTTCAGACAAAGTGAGCTGGGGCGTCAACAAATCCCCCTCCAGCAACGCCCATCTCCTGCATAGCATTAACATAATTAAGTGCTGCCATGATAGTTCTCTCTCCTCAGGACCCCTGTCTCCCCAGGACCCCCTATCTGGAGTGTATAGGACTGTGAAGCTATGTACCCCCCTCCCCCCATGCTGCTTTGACACCAGAATTTCCCCAAGGGGATTAATAAAGGATCATCTTATCTTAGTAGGTAACATCACAATAAAAAATAAACAATTTTAAGAAGATAAAATAAAAGTCAATTTCTACAGAGTGTATGGATGCAGGGTCCATGTGTGTGTGTGTGTGTGTGTGTGTGTGTAATAACAACAAGTTTATAATCTCAGCACAGTATCTGTATCTCTGTGTGTGTGTTGGGTCTTGAGGGGGTTGATTGAAAATGTTATTAACAGATTGCAGAATGGGTACAGTACAGTACAGCTCAATACACACAATTGTTAAGGGGATGCAGACCAGAGAAAGACTTTCGTCTTGTTTACATCAGGGTCCCCCATTTTCAATTCATCATAACATTGACATACATGACATACAGGTAGACAGTACTGCTACATCAGTGTCTAAGAGAGGTGATGAGCATCTTAAACTAGCTGTCAGCACATCAGTGTCTAGCTCAGACCTGGGCATTGTACGGCCGATTCTGACCGGCCCGCGAAAGATTACATGATAATAAAAAAAAAAATATATATATATATATATTTTTTTAATTATTATTATTTTTTTTTACTTTTTTTTTTCATGTCAACGTTCACACGCACAATATACGCTTACCTAGGATTTGACTTGATTCAACAACAAAGCAGTCGGGGCAAGCCGAAAACGGTCGAAAGTGTGGTTATTTGAAGTTTGGATTTTTTTTTCACAACTGAGGTAGGTAGATTCAATTTTTAGAGACTAAAGTAAAGAAAAAAGGTACCGTTGGGTACCGGTATCGATTCACAGGTACCGGTACCGTATCGGTTCAAATGTGAACGGTACCCATCCCTACTGAACACACAACTGCAGGGCAAGGGCATTTTTGCTCATGAAATGCATAGCCATGTGAAAGCCTTCATGACAAAGTTGCAATTAATTTCAAGGCAACTAGGCAGCAACAATCTCAAACACATGACAACCCTGAAAGAAGTCAAACCATCAGCTGATCACCGGCACAGGTACTCATCCATGTTGGGAGTACTGCATGATGAATTTTCAAGGCGTTTTCAAGATTTCAAAAATGTTGAGGATGAAATGCAGCTGGTTTCCTCTCCCTTTACCTGCAGTGTTGATAGTCGTTCAGCTTGAACTCATTGACCTGCAGTCTGATTCGCTACTGAAAGAGCACTTTAAGTCAGCATCACTGCTAGAGTTCTACTCTGCTCTCAAGGAGGAGAACTTTCCAAACATGAGGAGACATGCTCAGAAGATGTTGGTTCTCTTTGGATCCACCTACATATGTGAACAGACATTCTCAGTCATGACGTTTACCAAGTCCAGGTACAGATCCTCTCTCACTGATGAACATCTGGCAGCTGTGCTTCGCATCTCCACCTCAGACATGCAACCTGACTTTGATGGACTTGTTAAAGCTCAACAGAGACTGGATTTCTCACACTGAATGAAAAAAAAAAGAACTGAAGAACACTAAAATGTGGAAATATAACAAGTGAAATGGGACACTTGATATTTTTTTTCTTTTTTTGCACAGTTCTGAAAACATTAAATGTTTAATATAGGCATGTAAAGTAAAAAAGGCTACAAACTGGGACACTTTTCTTTACACAGTTCAGTGACATGTCTTGTTTATTTTTGCTATAAGATGATGTGATGTCTTTAGAAAGCTAAGAAAATCCTTGTTTCAATAGTATATGAAACTCAAAATGCCCTTTGTTATTAATGTTTCACATTTTGTTTATCATTTTGGAAATAAATTCTATTTGAATAAATGATATTTTTGAAAGCTAACCTCACATTTTAATTGCCAAATAATAACATACACTCTTACCAGGGGTCAAAACAATGCCATTTACTGCTTTTTATATAGAAATAAAATGTATATTATGCATAATTGAGTTTGGAATTTTGGCCCGGCCCTCCAACATATTTTCAGTTGCTCATTCGGCCCCCTGGGAGAAATAATTGCCCACCCCTGGTCTAGCTGGTGTGTGTGTTGGGTCTTGAGGGGGTTGGTTGAAAATGTTATTAACAGATTGCAGAATGGGTACAGTACAGTACAGCTCAATACACACAATTGTTAAGGGGATGCAGACCAGAGAAAGACTTTTGTCTTGTTTACATCAGGGTCCCCCATTTTCAATTCATCATAACATTGACATACATGACATACAGGTAGACAGTACTGCTACATCAGTGTCTAAGAGAGGTGATGAGCATCTTAAACTAGCTGTCAGCACATCAGTGTCTAGCTGGTGTGTGTGTTGGGTCTTGAGGGGGTTGGTTGAAAATGTTATTAACAGATTGCAGAATGGGTACAGTACAGCTCAATACACACAATTGTTAAGGGGATGCAGACCAGAGAAAGACTTTCGTCTTGTTTACAGCTCTCCACCTTGCTATCTGAAACAATAGCTATCAATATAACGTTAGCAACTTTAACTTACATGGCTGTGTGGCTAGCTAACGCTAACGTTAATGTAGCATGGGCTCGTCGTAATAACACAATAAACGTGACATGGTTGGACTTGTGGTTGGCAGAAAAACTTGGTGTAGTTTTATCAAAGATGCAGAATTGTAAAGAGTTGGATGCTACTGTAAACAAACATTCTTAAACTTACCCATGCAGACGCATCTCGACCGATCTCATAGTTAATTCCGTTGAATAGCGTGGTGTTTTCACCGGTGAGCCGAGACTGAATCAACTGGTTTAACAAAGTTCCTGTACTCGTTCATTAGATCCAATGCATTCATCTCTTTCTGATCCAGAGTGCAGCTGATCCAACCACCGTGATGATAATCCCATTGAAAGTGTAAACACTAAAACAGCCACACCCCCAAAATGTAAATCTCTGCGGGCTGCCGCCTAGGCTTGATTCACATGCAAATGCAGTAATTACGCCCCCGTTTCATTGAAATAAAGTCCGTGAACAACCTATTTTTAAACAAAGGAATGATACTATTTTAGATATTCTAACTGTTCGTTTTTATAGTAAACAAGTACTTATACATTCAATTTATAATAATATGAAGGGGAAAAAAACACACCAAAAAAAAAATAACTCTATAACGTCTAGACGAGAAGGGGGCGGGCCGAGTTGTGGTCAGTAGCGCTGCCAGGTGTCACATATACTAGACCAAATCCGGTATAAAGCTTATATTCACGGCGCTATAAAATGAGAACCTATTGATGAAAATCTTTTTTCTTTAAGCCATTTTGAAGGGACGGTTTATGGATTCAATTGACAATGAGAATGGACAGATAGCAATACTATAAAGTATAGATTTAGCTCTACAAACAGCCCCACGTTTGTTTACATTCCCCGGTCCTCTTGAGATTAATTAGACTCATCCCAATGGCCCCGAATGTGTTAACCCATTCTCTGCCGGGCATTGTACCCATCCTAAACCATCCTCTGCCAGCTCTATTTGTCTATGGAGATGTTCACCTTCTTTGCAGGGCTATAACTTTTTAAATTGTATTGCTAAATTGACATTACTATGGCCCATTCAACATCAATTATCTATCGTTCAGGATGTAGGAACGTTTTAGTTTTTCATTCACACGTTCATACAAAAATACGGTCTAGAGTATAAATATGTTTTTATCGTTTTCTGCAGTATTTCATAGAACGTGAGATATAGCCATAATGCATATATTAGATAATCAAATGCAGTTTGATACCGATCGACGCCAGATTAAAAATGTCAACTGTACATGGTCCTAGACGTTATGACTCATCATGCGAGGATGAACGGAGGGGGGGGGGGGGGGGGGGGGGGGAGGTCGTTTATATTTCCGTGACCGACGTTAAATGATTCATGTAGTATGGGTGATATATTGATCAGTGCAGTTTGTATCGAAAATGGTAAAGAAAAACGCTGAAACTCACCCCTGTCTCCTCGTACAGTAGTGTTGGGTGATGAGAGTGGAGCAAAAAGACGGCGTCATTGGCAGATTACGCATGGCGGAGAATGGGTTAAGTGTCTTGCTCAAGGACACTTCGACGTGCTGCCTGAAGGAGTCGGAATCGAAGCAGGAACCTTTCAATTACCAGGCGACCGCTCTACCTCCTGACCCACTGTCACCCCCTCTTCCTTATAGTCGGGTGATAGTCATCTTTCAATTAACGCATGGTACAAAACATAAAAGATGAAAAACAACAAAAACAACATCATCTCAGAAAACAATTAGGTGTGTGTGTTTATGTAAATATGTTTGTGTAACTGTGTGAGAGAGAGAGAGAGGTGGGATTAAAAGAAGGGGAAGCGAAAAAGTACAGCATTCATAGAGAGAATGTATGCAATCTATGTGCATAAGGTATGTGTGTATTTTGCTTTCAGTGTGTGAGTATGTGCATGTAGCTGTGTGCAGGCCCGGACTGGCCATCGGGAGCACCGGGAGTTTTCCCGGTGGCCTGGCCTGCACAGATACAAAAAATAATAATAATATAATTATTATTATTTAAAAAAATGTATTATAATTTTTTTTTTGTTTCAGGCCATTGTTTCTAGTTGTGGCGGTGCGATAGTTAGATAACCTAGGTGGGTGGGGAACAACCAGGATTTCACTGTCTGCGACAAAGTTGGAGAACTATCTCTCTTGACTCTCTCCCTCTCACGGATCACACACAAATGGAGCCGTGCTGCCGCTTGTGATTGGTGGAGGCGGGACCAGGTGATACAACTGATTGACAGTGGAGGCGGCGAATGGAATGGCAGAGAGCCAGGTAGTGAGGGACTCGGGAGAGATACAGTAGAGCGAAAGTAAATTAACGTTGATGTCAAGATGGACAGTGGAAAAAAGAGAAAGGGTGGAGGAGAGACGGATAAAACAAAGAAAAAGAAAGGCCCTTACAGGAGATGCTGCTAAATCCGGCAACATTTATCAAATGTTTTATTGCACCAAGGTCAATGAACCAGCAGGTTAGTCAGTGATAAAAATAAACATGTGGATGTTAGCTAGCTAACGTTACCATGCAATGCATCATCTCCCCTGTCAAAAGCCCAATGTTAAATCTGCCAAGAAACAAATAAAAAATGTAACCCTTGTGTCTGAAAACTAAAGTGTTATACTCTTACCATATTAGGGGACTAAATAAAAAAACGCCATAAAAAGATTATATGTTGAAATAATTTCCCACTTCTTTTCCATAAATATTTTATTCAACTTCAGATAAAAAATGAAATACTCCCACTTTTCTGAAAGGAGTTGTTAAATCTGACAAAAAACAATATGTGGTGGTTATGATCGGGGCTGAAGTTGAATAAACAATTTATGAAAGAGAAAGTCAAAATAATTCCAAGATAATTCAATATTAGCTGAATATTGGCTACAAACATAATCACTGCAAAGTTATCAAAAAAATAAGAATCTGATCAGACACAAGGGTTAAGTTGTTGTTCCCTTTCCAATTTCCTCAAAAACATCTAGTCTAGTTAATGTGATCAATAATTATTTGACAATTGATGCTTTTTGTTGGAAATTTCAGTCAGTGAGCTCATACTTTGAGCTAATTTTTGTTAAAATGATTGAGACAACGCAATCTTCTGTCTTCGTTGTGCATGCGTGCATGTGCTCACCACACGCGATACATGTGTCACTATTCTGGCAGTGGCTACTGTTATTATACTATTGTAATGAAAGGTCTGTTATTTAATGTTTGTGTAAAAAGCTATTTTAACTGTTGATGGGTAGTGCATCAGTAAACTGAATAGGGTATTGTGCTCTTGCTCTGTTTGAATAGGTGGAGAGAGTGGTTAACTGTATTATAATAGTAAATAGAAAAATATGTTGTGCTCTTGCTTTTTTCTTTTTGAAGGTGGAGAGAGTAACATTGCTAGTGCCACAACAGTTTTATTTGAGGTTCATAACAGTACATTGTACTAAGCAATTGTTGGCTTATTAGTTTGTGATTCACATGCACTAAAATTCACCAGAATGCAGGAAATTAAGTCTTTGTAACAAAAATGTTTCCCTGCTTAGAAAGTGGCCTATATTTCACGCTATATCTCCCGGTATGAATTATTTCCCCAGTCCGGCCCTGGCTGTGTGTAGGTGTCCGACGGCACCACCCGTGGTCCCGGAAATCCCATGTTAGGCGATTGAACACAGCGCTGGGGGTTTTCCGCGGATCGAGACAATTTTTTCCCTTTTTTTAAAGGGCTTCTATGAGGTGATTCGACAGAAGTATCACTCTGCATGACGCTACATGGTCTATATAAGAGCTGTTGGAGTGACAGACTAACCTTTTGCCAATTTGATCCAGAGCGCCCGGTCTAAGGACAAAAATGTATTGTTGGTAAAATTATAACATTTTTACATTTGTATGACAGTCTATAGTGCTTCTGTGACGTTTTTGGTAATGTTTTCACTTATAAAAAGCCTGTTTGGAAATCGCCGGGCTGTGGTGATTTTTTACCCAGCGCGAGGGCCGCATGACTCAGCATTCAACATGAGCTCTGCTACCCCAGCCATGCTAATGTTGGCTAAGGCCGGCTAACAAAAGCTAGTGCAAGAAACGACGACCAAAGTATGGTTTATAGTGTATTTTTTGCCACCTTATAGCATTTGTACATTTGTATGATAGACTGTAATGCTCCAGTGAGGTTTGTCTGGACGTTTTAGTAATGCTTTTCACAAAAAAAACATATTTCTAAAAGTCCGAAAATGGCCGGGATTAGCATTGAGCTAGCTATCTTTGCAGATGCATAATTATGTATTTATTTAGCGTAGGGTGACCATATTTTGATTTCCAAAAAAGAGGACATGTCCCCCCAGCCTCGAGATACTTAATGATACTCAGGCATGCGTTGCTCATGGGACGACTGGTTGCACTATGTTTTAATGATGCCGCATGCGCACGCTCCCGCGCATGCGCATAGATGTTCCCTCGCATAGCACAGACTAAAGAGAGTGCCTAATTGCCTCTACGAATGGAATGTAACACATTTCATTCACAAGTTTTGTGTGAATGTATCTGAGAACGTATTTGAACACACCTGACGACCGGCCATATTGTTATGCAAAGTAGTACTTAGCGAGTTGGCTCATCAGTCGAGTGCAGCACATTCCTGTGTGCACGCGTGTGCACATCCGTGCATGTGCATGCTTCTGCTCACAGACTGGTTGCAGGTGTGCAACCCCCGTCCCATGAGCAAGGCATGCCTGATGATACTCAACGTTTACTCAAAGATGCATTATTGTTTTAATATATTTAAAGTATGCCTCCTCTCTATGGATATACAAGTATTATTTTACTGTATATAACACAACAATATCTCTCTATAACCAAAGACACACCAAACCAAAGTTACTTAGCAATCAGCATGCTTGATTATGCCTAGACAAATCTCAATGGCACAATAATAACTTAAAAATCAACCTGTAACAAAATAATAGCTCTCTTTTCAAGTCTTACTGGACAAAAATAAATAACAAAATATATGAAATAATAGAAAATAGAAAATCCAGTTAACAAATATATTTTTCAGACAAATCGTTTTTTTCTTGCCATGTTTCAATGAGATATTGTGCAATGGTTTCTAATCTACTGTCTCATTTGATGTATTTAACCTCGATTCATTTTGTTTGCATGCCCACCCCTCTTCCAGTCAAAGTACTGTATTATTATTGGGAATATGTGCGACATCAATCGAGTCGAGTGGGGCGCTATAACAATTGACTTCGGATTTAGTGCGCGCACTACTGAACTTTTTGGCAGTGTCAGAGTCTGGAAATGCCTTTTTTAGCAAGGCACTTGTGCAATCCATAGATTGTGATGTTTCAGAGTATGAAATGCATACCCCCCCCCCCCCCCCCCGGACGGCCCGGACAGGGCGTGAAAAGAGGACATGTCCGGACAAAAGAGGTCACCCTAATTTAGCGAATGGAATATTTTCAAATGGCCACATGTGATGTATTTAGTTTATTCATAACTGGGCCTTATTCGATATATAATATATTTCATTGTATCCGCCCAGATCGGACAAAATAGGCCTATGGATGTGCGGTTTCAAGTCTGATGTGCGGTTCAAGACGCTGAGGGAGTAGTACTAAGCTAGCGCTAAGATCCAGGCTGCCTGGAGGCTCCCTCTGCCTACATCATGCACCCATATACGGCAGAGGATATGGAGGAAGACAAGGCTCTAGGAAGAAAACGGGGTAAGTTTGAAGAAACATTTCAACGTGCACATTAAATTATTTTATGAATTAATATGAAATATGTAAAAAAAAAATATATATATATATATATATCATATTTCATCTCAATAATTAATTCATAACTTTTGAACAATAGATGCAATTTCTAATCTGTCAGATGTTCTATATTGCCAACAAGATTGTCTACATTCCATACAGTCTCATTTCCCCATATCTAGTAAGGAAAGTGCTTGAAAATAATTTTTTATCTTCCAAGTTCCAAGTTCAATTTCAAGTTCATATGAATAATAATAATAATAATAATAATAATAATAATAATAATAATAATAATAATGATAATGATGATTAAATCATACACATATTTTATATCATTGGAAAGCCCTAGTTGTTAGCTTCAAAATGGTACCAAATATGAGGTACTTTGAAATACCCACTAACTAAATAATCCATCACAAACCCATGAAGGTCAAGCTCAGAATATGGTCATATATGGGCCCGTAGGAGTAAAAGGGTTAAGAGTCCCATTAGGAGTTCCATACTTCATAGGGGTTCAGCCTACGGGAGATGGGAGTTCCATACTGCAGTGCATAGGGGTTCAGCCTATGGGAGAGGGTGCCCACTGCACAGGCATGATCTTTGCTCAGGACATCATAAACACTTATCATTAACACTGGTCAGTACTAGTTACTTTGATTAGAATAATACAACACATGCAGTCTTTTTCACTTTAGAGAGGAAGCCATCAGGACAGCAATAACTGAACCACCAACACTTAACCTCTACAGGTTAAAGGGATAGTTCAGATTTTTGGACCCCTAGTCCTATTTTTCTTACTTACCAATGATGTTGTTGATTGGTAGTGTCCTATCTTAACACATTCAGGGCCATTTGGATCCATCTAATACCACTCTAGACGACCAGCATTTCTAAACAGACTTGCATAGTCCGTGAGGCAGTTTGTAGAGCTAAATCTATACTTTATAGTATTGCTATCTGTCCATTCTCATTGTCAATTGACACCATAAACCGTCCCTTCAAAATGGCTTAAAGAAATAATTTTTTCATCAATACGTTCTCATTTTATAGCAACTTGAATATAAGTGTTATATGGGATTTGGGCTAGTATATTTCCTGGAAGGCGAGATACAGGGTGCTAAGCTACTAACGTTAAATCCAATGGCATTTCGGCTATAGAGAAGCTACAGTTAAAAATCAAACTGCATATGATCGGTATGATGGTCCACCATGAACGCATGAAAGGGGGGGGGGGGGGACGTCGTTTCTGATTATTGATTTCCAATAACCGCGTTAGCCTCAGTAGCCACATTCGCTGATCGGGTGGATGGCTATCATAACAAGGCCTGATCAGCATGTAATTTACGTGAAAAAGATCTTACCGTGGGCCGGTTGGATCCCTCAAAGGATTGCCCAGTTATCGATCGCCATCTGGTAGATCGATATGTCCACTGGCTGATCATATATGTGCCCCGACGCGACCAAACCCGATTTGATTCGGCCAGTGAGAAATGTCGGGAAGTGACAAAATGTTTTGCTGTTCAGAAAATCCCAAAAAATCGAAATCTTGTTTTTTTTTTACATCTTTGAACTGTCATTAATGTGTTCCCTTATTTGCCCTTATTTGCAAACTTAAATACAACTTGTAAATGAGGTAATTATTGTTATATAGTTCAACAAGTATTTTCTCTCATAAGGTGGAAAAACTACAGCAGAGGGCTATTCGCTGGGTGCGGCCTGTCCGGGTATCAAGTACTGGTACTTATGAGGTGTTGAAACACACACAGACAGTCTTAGCTCTCCTTTCTTAGAGAGAGAATAACTATGTTAATACACTACCTTAATGTTCTAAGTTATAAGCAACGTAACTTGTGACAAACGCAGTGTCTAAAAAAAAAGATAAAAAAAAAGAGGCCGGCCGCCGTCATAAAACGCGTGTTTGAAACTTAATTAAACACCATTAAAACACATTTAGAATTTTATGAGCGAACAAATTTCGTTAGAGTGCATTTATTGCAACCTAATGGCTAAAAAGGTAATTAATTTAATAAGGAAACGGAGTGATACCAATGCTTTTCATCGGAGCGAAAGGTTATTGTTGTTTTCATTATAAGAGGGGCACTGATGTAAACTTTTCTGCTGAAGACAAACGCGCGCTGGCATTCAGCACGGATTTGATGACGCTGAATCTGAACATTGAACATTGACTATCTTATTGCTATCTTATTGCAACTTAATGGCATAAGAAGTAAATTAATTTAATAAGGAAACGGAGTGATACCAATGCTTTTCATCAGAGCGAAAGGTTATTGTTGTTTTCATTATAAGAGGGGCCCTGATGTAAACGTTTCTGCTGAAGACAAACGCGCGCTGGCATTCAGCACGGATTTGATGACGCTGAATCTGAACATTGACTATCTTATTGCTATCTTATTGCTATCTTATTGCAACCTAATGGCATAAGAAGTTAATTAATTTAATAAGGAAACGGAGTGATACCAATGAAAATGAGGGACCCTGATGTAAACAAGACGAAACTGTATTGTACCCATTCTGCAATCTGTTAAAGGGGAACTATCTTATAAATGGCCTTTTTGAGTGTTTAGCATTGTTTCCTAGCTATGTGAACTTATATTAATATGATCTATGTCTCAAAATTCTCATATTGGCGCATTCTTCCAATTCTCCTCTCACAATATTCACCCTCACTGAACTGAGTCATTTGAAAATGTGCGCGATATGTGATGTCAGAGAGACACCGCTGCATGTTAATGTTGAGATACAAGAACAGCTGCACACAGGCCCCTGCACCCCAGTCCACATTAGCTCAAAACGGCTCGAGATCTTGAGGTAGAAAAATGCTGTTTTTGAGGACTTGATTAGAAATACAAAACAATGAATAAAAAAAATATATATATTACAGAGGTGTTCCATAGACTCACAGGAATTGTGTAAAAGTGCCCAAATAGTGAAAGAAATTGTAAAATAGTTCCCCTTTAATACAGTTAAAAGTAAGTTGTTGTTGTTGTGTCTTTCACTACCACACTACATGTATTTACATCTAAATGCTTATTGGTCAGGCGGTGACGTCATTAAGTTGATTGCGCCATTGATGGGTATTAAACAGCGCGCAAGCAGTGCTCTGCTTGACAGACCATGGAACCTACAGCGAGGGCAGTTGCCGAGGCATTAAACCGGTTTGCCCATGTCCTGCCGCCTATAGATGGACTTCCTGTGCTGCCACCACCGGGACTGGACTCTGCAAGACAACACTATCTGTTCCACAAGATCAGAGAGTTCTGTGATGAAGAAGCCCAAGACATCACATGCCCAGCACCAGCCAAAGTATCGAGCAGCGGTTCAAAAAGACCACGGTGATCACTCTGGAGAGGCCATCAGAACATTGAACATTGAACATTGAACATTGACTTTAACATGTCTATTTTTATCATGCCTATTTTTCTCGTGTTATTTTAAATGATAATAAAATCTTGAAACTTGATTTGTCTTGTTTATTATCAGGGTCCCCCATTTTATTAAAACTAATATAGTACATTATAGTAGAGTATAGTAGCATAGTATAGTATATTATAGTATAGCAGATAGTATTTATTTAGTATTTTATTTTGATGTAGCCTTTCCTTCAGCCAATACCTTGACCCCCAACATTACATGGCTTATGTGAGGCTTCCAACAAATAAACATAACAAAAGAGCTTGACGCAAGGTGTTAACCCCATAGAGAGAGGGGGGCCATGGAATACAATGCATTCTGGGTAGGGTTGTAGTTGATTAACTCACAGGTGTGAACCTCTCCACAAAGTTCGAAGGCCATTCATCTCTGAATGCGTTTACTGATATCACCATGATTCATAGGATGTAGCTTGAAAAGTATCCCACCAAAATGTTCAAGTGATGGCTTATTTTTAAGGTATGAATCTGTACTTTCACAATATGTAAAAAAAAATTATTTGACATTGCCTCAACAAGTCCATCGTCCCCACGCCCAGTCACATATTCCTTTACTGCACACTGAAATCCGCGTCCCAAAACGTATTCCGTGCTACATGCTATAGGCATAGCTTCAGGTTAGCAGAAAACTACATTGGAGATCCAGAAAAAACAAGACAACTTCTGCCACAGGGAACACTGCATTATCGAGATAGTGCCCCTAAGAGGATCTGGCCGGTAATGCACTTTTTTCGAATTCAAAGAGTAGGGTACTTCTGCAGTGCTGCTCGGTGACATCGAGTAGGTTATTATAATGGAATAAAAGCCAAAACAACCTTGCCCTCTAGCGGTGGATCCGAAACAAGGACATCTCCGTGGTTGGCCGGGAAACAGTTAAGCTCTGCCCTCTTTTCCTACACGTTTGTCTGAGGGAAGCAACAGTTGTGATTGGAGGATCAAGAAAAGAGGGTGGGGTCTGAGATTCATGCTGTTCCTCATACTAGCTCTGGCTAGTTATCCACAAACCAACGCAAAGTCAATGTAGTCAAGCTCTTGTGAGACAATGTGGAGTACATTTCAGTTACTCAAATAATATAGTTGTTAGTTTTTTCAACTGTATTTTAGGTCAGAGTTAGGTCTCAAGTGGGGGTCAAGGATTGGTTCATAAACAAGTGTTTAGTGAACATTATGATGAGTTCTGATCCAACAGTGTTGGGGCTACGTTTAGGCCACTTTAGTAAAAAAAAAAATTGGGCTTCTTCCAATTACGCCATTTACAATTCATTATTAATGGTTTGGCCAAGACCATGAAATATGTACTGTATGTGGAAGAAAATATCAACAATAGAACATTTATTTTTTTAAACAAAAAACAAAAACAGCAAAATTATAGCACTCAGGCGTACACAAACTAACTAATGCTAATGTGTGTTTAACTTTTCATGACTTCAAATAAGATGATGGTTTCTTTTTTTAATTAACAGAGTGAGTGCTCATGCTCATCACTTGGAATAACAACACAGAGAGGAACATTTGTTTCTCCATAAAGTGAACCGCCGGGTTATTTTTACACAGAGACTGACTGGCAAATGATATTTCTTATCAGAACGTCAGCCACGGAATCAAATGTGCATTAACCGGCGATAATTGAAACATACTATGCATGAATGGCCACTGATTAAAAAAATCTAAAATGAAAAATATTGGGCAAGCAGTGAGTCACAGACTGCAGAGAGGAATAGGAGTAATAGCCCAGGTAATGTGCAATGACATTTCATGGCAACTCCTATCTATTCTGGTCTCCTCAAGGCCAGTTGCTTTGGTCTCTGCATTGCTAAATTGTGCTTTTGGCATATTGATTGAATTTACATAAACTCTGATCATATCTTATCACAATGGATTAAATTGAGTCTCCTGATTTCTATGATGGAGGGGGGGGGGGGGTAATTAAAAAAATAGATTAGATTAGAAAAATAGATTAGATTAGAATAGTTTTCTTGATTCACTATTCCAATTTTCTTGTATCCACTTTTTCTCCTTATTTTTTTTATTTTTCTCCCATCCCAATTTCGTATCGCCAATTCTCCCCTTCAATTCTCCCCTCCCCTGTCTTGAACGTTGCTAGACTATGCCTCCCACTGGTCGGCTGTAGTGAGGATAGAAGCCTTGCATCACGTGTCCCCTCCGGTACACAAGGAGGCAGCCTGTCGCATCTTTTCACCAGACAGCGCAGACTCTCAGTGGCGAGGAGTAACGCGTGGGAGGCTCACGCTGCCCCCGATACTTCCTGTCTCTGCTGTACAGGCGTCACCCAACCGACCTGTAGGAGTCGCTGTCCACAACGTCCAGTCCCCACCCATCAACTTTCCACCCGCTACCTCTGCCAATTGAGATAGTATGACGACTGGTCCAAGCCGCAGGCAATGCTGACTCAGGGAGTCGAGACCGGAGTCTCTTGCATTGGTGACGAGTGCAATCTCCGCTACGCCACCCAGCCGTGCCCATTCCGACATTTTATTTAATTAAAAACAATACGTACATACATATTAACCTCTTAAGCCTGAGCGGTCCGGTAGGATTGACGTGCGGATTTGGCGCAACCTAATGTTGAGTGTAGTCTTTTGAGAGAAGAGCCCCAGGGCGTTTAAAAAAACAACTTCCCAGCTCACGCCAGCCCCTGTACAATCATCTGACTTCTAGATTTACATTTTTATTTCTCTTATTTTTCTGGATCATATCCCCCAAACCTGAACATTATTGCCATGAAACAGAACGCAGTTAGCTTGTCTACCTCTGTGAATGTCTAGCAAAAAACGGCGTTGCAATCTGATTAAAAATGACAGAGACATTTACATTATAAAAAAGTAACTGTACTTACCATAGATTTCATTCACGGTTTGTGACTCACGCCTTGTGATACTAAATCCAGATTGAACTCTGCCATTGGAAAGGGGAGATATGGCCTGATCCATAGATCTGCGACTTGGCCATACTAAGGTAATTTATAGGCCTGATATTCTATATTCTATAATCATATTTCAAATTGCATGTGTCCGGATGGTATAATTCAGTACTGTCTCTACAAAATTTCGTGTTTAATCATCTTCCCTTTGTTCATTTGCTTATATTTTGATCTCAAGAAGGTGCTGAATGAGCTCAGTGGCAATTTTTAGCATGGTGTTATTCACTGTCAAAGATGAAAACAATTTACTCAAGCCTAGTAACAGACACAATATTTCTGACACTGGGCATACATTCCCAGAGATCCATAGATGTCCCTAGATTCCAAAAACATGCAAATGGACCTTGTAGAAAATCCTCCATTTACTTTATAAATGTTTAGGCGGATTTTCAAAAAATAGGGCTAGGGCTTAAGAGGTTAATTAAGCATTACATCACACGCAGGAGTGGTTTGTGACCAATAAACCATGCCTAGGGGTGGTTGTTAGGCCCGAGGCGCAGCCGAGGGTCGTTAGACCCCCCTAGGCATGGTTTATTGGTCACAAATCACGACTGCACGTGGTGTAAAGCTTTTATACAACTGCCAGATTCATCCAACCTTATTTCTATACAATAAACACACATTAATCGAAGATTTATTGAAAAAACCATCCGCCAGAAAAAGTAGTTCCCACAACTCCATGTGGAAGCAGCTTGAAGTGCATCCAACCAAACTAACACATCCAACTGTGTATTATTGGAATGCTTGAGAGAAGTTGCCTCATGTGGAAGCAGCTTGAAGTGCATCCAACCAACTAACACATCCAACTGTGTATTATTGGAATGATTGATTGAAAATTTATTAAAACGTTTTCTTTGCCCTATAGGAAAAAAACGTTTTCTTCGCCCTATTTTTTTATTTATTTCTTTTAGCCTAAACTTAACCAGTTGGAAACCAGGGGTACAGTAATAAAATTAGCAATCAACCAATCAATCAATTCAATAGACCATGCTCACTTAAAACAGCGCTGCTTCTCTCTCAGTCTGACTCCCCCGCTGTTGCAGACAGGAGTGTGTGTGTGTGTGTGTGCGTGTGTGTGTGTGTGTGTGTGTGTCACAGTGTGTGTGTGCGTGTGTGTGTGTGTGTGTGTGTGTGTGTGTGTGTGTGTATGTGTGTGTGTGTGTTTGTGGGTACGCCAGCGTCGGACAGTGTGAGAGAGAACGCAGTAGAAAGTAGGAAGGAAGAAATTTAAATCAATCAATTAATCTATCAATCAATCCGCGATTTTTCTTTTGTTCTAGATTGAGTCAAGACCCATCAATTACATCATCCAACATTGTTTAAAATACTAACACATTCCCCTTGACAGAATCGCTTCATATTTAGTCGTTATGGTGCTTTCAACATAACCATTTGTTTTTCCGCGATCCTGTTTTCTCCCGGAGTGAGCCGGGGAGGGTTATGTGATTTGGTTGTGGGCGGGTCCTGAGCCCAGGACCGTGGATTGTTGTCAATAAAGACGTGTGAATGGCCAATCAGAATCGAGAAATTTGCATGCCGTTGTATAAACATTCATACATATGGGGCGCCCTTGTGGCGCATACCATAGTGCCTCGCGCACCTACGCGGCCGACCCGGGTTCGATCCCAGCTCCCGTCGTTATTTGTTGCATGTCTCCCCCACCTCTCACGTTGGTGATCGGGCCTTCTCACGCATTGCACCTAGACTCTGGAACTTCCTCCCTCAGACCATCAGAGACTCCCCCACTCTCCACCTTCAAATCCTGCCTCAAAACCCACCTGTTCGCCCTAGCCTTCAACCCTCCCCAACCTTAACCCCCCCCCCCTCCAACCTGTTTTGATCTTTGTTACTGTGGCCTTATGTTTTCTGTGTATCATGCTGTTTTCCCTGTTTCCCCGTGGTCTTATGTTCCTTTTGTTTCTTTGTTTTCTCTGTTTTCCCCACCTAATGTCAGCAACTTCGGGTTCTTGAGAAGCGCGTTACAAATACAATGAATTATTATTATTATTATTATTATTAACATGTATGGAAGGAAGTAAGTGAGCGTCCACTCCAACAGGAACCCCCTCTCTCCTCTGCACACTCCCTCACCCTGGGTGACATTTTTGTTGCACATGTGATTATTTGCCTGTACATTTTGACACGCAATCGAAATACAAGACTGAATTCTGAAATTCACAGTTCACTCTGGGTTTACCTAGTTTTTTATCAAACAAAACGTAAGGTGATGGTCAGGTCACATTCGCCCGCTTCTTCCAAACCTCAGGCAGTGAGGGGAGAGGCCATTAGGAGACAATGTGACAGCACAGCTACTTTTTGTTCTGTCTGGATGATCGATGAACAAATGTCACATCAGAAATCCCTCAGACGAGCACTAGTCGGAGATGACAGGCGGAGATGACTGATCTGAGTAGGGAGAGTTGTCATTCTTTCGGGAGGGGGGGCTCTTGACATCTGGTTCAGACCAGACAAGTCGGTGGTCGGTGTAGGCTAGTTGCTGTGTGACTGAGATTATAAAGGGGGGAGGTTGAGTGCATTAATCTGATGACCAGTCATTCCTGTAGTGTGGAGGCAAGGTCAAGGTATACGAAGAAACTAGTGGAAAAGAGGGATGTGGAAAGAGAGAGGGAGGGAGGGATGCAAGGTCAAGGTAGGAAGATACAGTACAGAGAGAGAGAGCAAGTACAGGAGAGGATAACGTTTGATATATGCTGTGCTGGGTGGCTGATCAAGCCTCTTCAGTGCGACACACTTGCCTATAGGCGCTTCCATGTACATAAAACTCAAGGTGAATGAAGTGTATACAAATAGCATAGGAAGATAAATATCATGGCGTTGAGTGGGATATGACTTGACATCATTCATAATTTATTACTCCCCACCCCCCTCTCTTTCCACTCTTCCTCTTTCCTGTCTTCCTATATCGTCCCTCATCACCATCATAGGTGGCAGTGAAGTCCATTTGGAAGAATGTTCCTGAAAAGTTTTTGGCATCCCTCTGTTGCTTCCTTATTCCACTGATGGTCTTGTATCGGAACACTTGAGTGTCCTGCTTACATCACAATGACTTCCCATCGTTGTTACCTGCTGTCATCGTTTCCCTTTTAAATTCCCTCTTAAAGTGGCAATCTAGAAGATTTCCATTTAAATAAATGTCAGTTAAGTCACTATCTATCGCCAAATGAGGTAACACAATGGTGGAGGGAGAGGATAGAAGCCCAGCACACACCCAGAAACATTAAAATCCGACTAAGACAGAGCACCCATTGAGATGCTTTTAATACATACGTACTATAGACCCTCTTTGTGATTCTAGCGCTGCTAGGGCTAGCCACTATAGACCCATTTGATTGTAGTTAGCAAAGCCAAGATACACAGCATACTAGTCGCCAACCTCACCACTCGGTTCCGATGTTGTGTGTTGTATCAAAATGGAACATAAAATAGAATTACTGTAGCATCATGTTCCATTTGATACAACACAGCATCGGAACCGAGTGGTAACGTTAGCGACTAGCATACTATGTATCTTGGCTTTGCTAACTACATCCAACTGGGTCTATTCTCCACTTGCACAACCTGAAGTAGGCACTTCCGGCTGACTTCCGGGTTGCGAATGGTACTTCCTGTCCCATCGAATTACATTGTTTTCAGCAACTTTTCTCCTGTTATTTAAACAACTTTGTCGTCACAGAGAGGTAATGAAACGTTTGTAATATTATATTATAGAATGTATTTAATAAGCAAACGTTTGTCAGCAGGGTTTTTGGGCTGTATTTCATGTAAAAACGTTACTGTTAGTTTACTTGCTCAGCTACTGAAGGCTAATGCTGGCTAACAGAAGCTAGTAGTTAAAACGGGCTGGATTAGCTTTGAGCTAACAAGCTTTGCCTTGATGTATTCATTCCATTCTAAACATAACTTTAGTTTACAAAACATTACCTGTCTATATAACGTTGAGGAACAAACTATAAAGTGTGTGGGTGTGTGTTTTGGTGAACATTGGACCGCAAAGCAGAAAATACATTGCAGCTAAAGACAGTAGCTAAATAGTTAGCTGCACTTCTTTCTCAAACCGAATTAATCACTCTAATTAATCACTCACATACCTGCATATAATCCTCTTACATATCTCTATACTATATCTGTACATATCCCTTACCTACTCTTACTAGTTAGGCTGCTGGCCAGTATGACTACTACCAGTCTACTAGTGTCAAATGGACTTGTTTGATAATCAGAAGACATTTTATCATGTTATGCCGATCTGGGAAGCTTATTATGCTGCATGCATGTATTTTCTCCTGTTTACCTGCATGTAATGCTACTGTATCTGTAATGCTATCTGCAGGATACACCAAGCTCACCAAGTCAAATGTACTTCTATGTACACCACATTGTACCTAAAAGAATGCAGCATTCTTTATGTGTGATGAGAAAGGTCAAGAGAGAGAAGAGTGAAAGAGAGAGAGAGAGAAATGGGAGAGGGGGGGGGGGGAGAGGGACAAAGATACTTTGGGGTTGTGTGAGATCTTTAGAATGTCCTTCAATAATAATCCAATACTTACCCGGCTAGCCCTTGGCTTCATACACTTAGCCTTTAGCAGTCAATAACTTAGTATAGCTTGGTCCTTAGCCAATTTGTCTTTCTTTTTTTTCTGTCTAGCACCTCCACCTGGGTAAGCATGTCTTCCTGTTCTCTCTGTGCCTTTCTGCTAGGTAGGTAGAGAGTCGTGTCTGTGAACTTGAGTCAGAGAAACAGCTAGATTTAGTCACGGACATTTTAGGCTTTTCTAAGGAGCCTCAAGTGAGGTCTTCTAGTCTGGAGAGTCCCAGTCATAGTGCTCAGGACGTGGCCTTTGCGCCCACTACGGGGAAGCTGTGTACCCACTCAGTCTCGACACCTGCTCCGCAACTTGATCTTACACTTGAAGCGGGCTCTGGTCCCAGCACGCAGCGGCCTCCACTGAAACCCTGTAGACCTGTCCTAGTGATTGGCGACTCCATCACCCGGCATATTAAGCTAGACAAGCCATCCGAGATTAAATGTTTTGGGGGAACCAGAGCTACCGACATTGAAGCCAACTTGAGATTTCTGGCAAATAGCATAGAAAAAGCAAAAGATAACAAACATCTCCCACACACTGAAGATGAATTTGATCACATTGTTATACACGTCGGAAATAATGATTGTAGGATGAAAATATCTGAGGTTGCATGGATTAACATAGCTTTCTGACCTCACCAGAAAGATGTGTCAGCATCTTTTAACCGATGGCTGTAAAGATACTGTGTAGATCAGGGCTTAGGGTTCGTGGATAATTGGTCCTCTTTCCGGGGTCGCCCTGGCTTGCTGAGAAAGGACGGCATGCATCCTAACATGCAAGGCACCTCTCTCTTATCTAGAAACATAGACAAGATCATAGCTTTGGGCTGACAGCCCCCCCACAAGCATGCCAGGGTCAGTCATGCTAAACTGATGGAGCCTGCCAATCCCTATACCTTTCCTAACCTTGCTGGGTCCCTCCCCATCAGGCTCCCCACTCCTTTCTTTCTATCTCTATCCCTAACCCGGTATATCCAATCAAAACTAGAATATCTCGTTATGCTCCGCTATACCCAGCTCGTCCTTGTGCGATAAACCGTGCCAACTTAATTGCGATTAAGCCTACCCGTGTGGCTGAAAATTGCCTCACTGAGACATGGCTTAAGGGGAGACCACCCACCTAAAATACCATTTTCCTGATCTTGGGGCAATGTTGAGATTTTTGTATAATGTTGTCTTCTTTCAAACTAGTGACAAGAAAACTTAAAAAAAACACATTTAGTTGCTTATTTTGCTTCATTTTGCATGATTACATCCATAAATGTGCACATATTGAATGGGGAAGTGCCCCATTTGCATATATAAACATAAAATTCAGAAAACTTGCAATATATTTTTTCTTAGTTTATATGTACATAACAAACTGGGAAAGTTTCATAGTGATATATATTCAAATATTTGTTTTGCCTATTAGGGGGTACAGTAATCGGTTGTGTTGTTTGTTACTACACTGTTACTACTACTACATCATTATTATTATGTTATTATGTTATTCAGTTATCAGGCATGTGTTTAGGTTGTCTATTACTAATGGTTTGATTGGGTGTTTGTAAATAGCAGTTTCAAAAAAAAAAAATGGCATTTTACAATACAGAACTTGGAAGGCGTTTTCCCAAAGGGTAGACATGTACCAAGTTTCAAGTTTCTTTATTAGTTGTCATACAGAAGTACAGAATACTTTTATACAAAATGCTTCTTTCTGTTTCGCTCCAGAGACTGTGCTAGTACTTGACTTCTATTTTATACTTGCTATACTTATTTTATTATCTATATAAGTATAGCAAGTATAAAATAGAAGTCAAGTACGTAGACAAAAATGTTCAGTATATACATATATACATACAATGCTCTATGTAGAGTAGAAGTAACTGAGTTGCCATACAATATACTATACAGTGCAAAGCAGAAGTGGGATGAGGCACAATTTAGGTACAATATAATTTACAGTAAGGTGTAATGAGGTATGGGTTGTAGTGCAAATTCTTTACCGATAAATATAAAGTGTGCTTAGGTGTACTAAAGTGGTTAAAGTGGGTGCTGCAGTAAGTTGTATGTTTAAAGTGAGTGTGTGCGTGTGGATGTGTGTGCTGTGAGTGCATTTGATGGTTGTTACATAGCGTTATTGTTCGTTGAGCATCCTGATGGCCTGGGGATAGAAGCTTCGAAGCTTTTAAATCCCTGCTTAAGACCCATCTTTTCTCTCTCTCCTTCAACCTACCCTGATCTCACCTGGTCGGGGACTGACCTTTAGATTAATCTGTCTAGTTTAGTTAGGATGTCTATTTTCCCCCATGTCTGCTTTTTTGCAGCAGCACCCCGTCCCTCCCCCATCTCTCTGAGTGCCTGTCTCCTAGTGCTGACTAAGGTGATGGATGCCTTGGGGTCTTGGCCAAGATTGCAGTGACTGCTCTACATGCACCACCGAGGCCATGGATCAGCTACTTACCATCGTCTGTCTGTGGTCTTGTCAACTGGTCCGTCGACGCGGTTTCATTGCTGGGTTAAGTACTTCTATTCTATTCACATAATATGCTTACTTCATATATCTACTCTATTCACATATATGCTTACCACTTGTATCTATTGCTATGTCCGCCCACTACAATCACACAAGCTGTCTAACGCCTGTCCCGTCTCCCTGTGAGTTGCTGTCCTGGAGTGCTGACCGGAGTGTCGGACGTCCCGTGATGAAGGCCGGGAGGATGCGACCCTCTCTGCGTGCCCTCCTGTCTCCCTGTCTCCGGCGGTCTCGTAGTGGTGACCGGAGTGGACGTCCCGCGATGATGTCGGGGAGGTTGCGACCCTCTCTGTGCCGCCCCCTATCTCCCTGTCTCCGGCTGTCTCGGAGCAATGACCGGAGTGTTGAATGTCCCGTGATTAAGACGGGGAGGACACAACCCTCTTTGCGCCGCCCCTGTGCCTCAAATAGATTCGCTATCAGCTCTATCTTTAATCTTTCAAAATGTTCAGTTGTTATCGCTATCAGCTCTATCTTTAATCTTTCAAAATGTTCAGTTGCTATTGCATGCACTAATCTGTGTTTCACTACACACTTGAGTGCATGCTTACCAACTGTTAGTCTGCAACACTACTATCACCGACATCTAAGAAGGGAGATCCCCCCTTGAATGGCCCTTCTAAGGTTTCTCTCCTCCACACTGCCTGTGGAGCATTTTTCCCTATTGTTAGGTTTTAGTGAGTTTTTCCTTATCCTTCACGTGGGGTATGTCTGGGAGTGCTTGCATTCTTTCATTTATTTGCATTTATTTAAAATTTGTTGGACCTTATGGTGTTCTTGTTCTGTTCTTGACTTATTGTTATGTTTCTTCTTGACTTTGTTTAAAGAAGACGTGTACGGCCCATGGGGACATTAACGTGTGTTGTCCTGCCTTACAAATAAATTTGATTTGATTTGAGTCTCTCTGTGCTTGCCATGAGACTTCGGTATCGCTTGCCTGACCGCAGCAGTTCAAAGAGGCAGTTGTTTGGGTGGCTCGAGTCTTTGATAATTCTCTTAGCCTTGCCCATGCACCGCTTGTTGTAAATGCCCTGGAGAGTTAGAAGCCCCCCTCCAATTGTGCGTTCGGCTGAGCGGGCCACTCTCTGTAGTCTGCTACGGTCTTGTGCGGTGCTATTCCCAAACCAGGAGGTGATATTGCCAGTCAGGATGCTCTCTATTGTGCATGAGTAGAAGTTCTTAAGGATCTTCTGACTGACTTGGAACTTCCTTAGGCGTCTGAGGAAGTAGAGGCGTTGCCGTGCCTTCTTCACAACACTGTTAATGTGTGAGGTCCATGTCAAGTCCTTGGATATGTGGACTCCGAGGTACTTAAAACGGTTCACTCTCTCAACCGGTGCCCCGTCGATGCTGACGGGGCTGTAGTCCCTGACCCCCGACCTCCTAAAGTCCACAATCATCTCCTTTGTTTTGCTGATGTTCAGGGAGAGGCTGTTCTCTTGACACCATCCCGCTAGAACCTTGACCTCCTCCAGGTAGGCCCTCTCGTCGTTTGCAGAGATCAGGCCCACTACTACTGTGTCGTCAGAAAATTTGATGATTGTGTTGTTGCTCCGCTGTGCCACACAGTCATGTGTGTACAGGGAGTAGAGGAGGGGACTCAGAACACAGCCCTGGGGGGCCCCTATGTTGAGAGTGATGGATGAGGAGGTGCAGTTGCCTGCTCTCACCACCTGGGGTCTGCCCGTTACGAAGTCCAAGACCCACTGGCAGAGGTCATAGTTGAAGCCCAGGTCCCTGAGCTTGGCTATGAGTTTGGAGGGGACTATGGTATTGAATGCTGAGCTGTAGTCTATGAACAGCATTCTCACATAGTTCCCCTGCCTCTTGTCCAGGTGTGATGCTGCTGTGTGCAGCACATGGGCTATGGCGTCCTCCGTGGACCTGTTGGGGCGGTATGCAAATTGCAGGGGGTCCAGGTTGATGGGGAGGGAGGAGCAGATGTAGCCCTTTACTAGCTTCTCAAAGCACTTCATGGCTATGGAGGTGAGAGCTACAGGGCGGTAGTCGTTGAGGCAAGCAGGCTTGGATTTTTTGGGTACAGTGATAATAGTGGACTTCTTAAGACAGGTGGGGATGACAGCCTGTTCCAAGGACAGGTTAAATATATCAGTGAATACCGGGGCCAGTTGGTCGGCACAGACTTTTAGGACGCGGCCGGGGATACCGTCCGGTCCTGCTGCCTTCCTGATATTCACTTTCTTAAAGGTCCTCCTCACCTCATGTTCTGTTACCCTGAACACTGAGTCTCCATCAGCAGTGCCCCCCCCCTCCATTGCAGTGGATTGTAGGCTGGTGCTGTTATTCCCAGCCTCAAACCTCACATAGAAGGTATTGAGATCATTTGCTAAGGAGATGTCACTGTTCAGCTTGAGGGAGGTGCCTTTGTAGTCTGTCATCGTTCTGAGGCCCTGCCACATAGCTCTAAAGTCAGCCTGTTCATTTCGGAGTAAAATTGTATCCCTGTAGCGCCTCTTTGCTTCTTTCACTGTCCTTCTCACGTTGCATATCGCCACCTTGTGGTCATTCATGTTGCCTGCCACAAGCCCAGCGTTGTAGGATGAGGTGCGCGCCTTCAGAGCCTCACGGACGGATTTGTCTACCCAGGGTTTTTGGTTTGGGTAGACTCTAATTGTGGTAGTGGGGATTGTTTCTTCCACCAAAGTACAAACGAAGTCCAGCACTGTCTCCGTGTAGTCATTAATGTTATCTGTGTTATCGCGGAACACCCTCCAGTCTGTACATTCCAGTGCAGCCTGTAGCGTTTCCTCTGATCCCACAGACCATTTCTGCACCGTCTTGCAATTCCCTAGCATCTACACACATTAAACTTTCCACATTTATTCATATCTATATCCTGCTTATTTGTGCCAAAGGGTTTGTTGATATGTCATACATAGCCTGATTTACAGACAATACAAAACTTTAAAGGCGTTTTTCTCAAAAGTTTGTATTACACATAAAACAAAAAAAAATTGCTTTTCATTTATCTATTTATTTTTTTAACTGTATTAAACAATATAAAACAAATTGGCCATAATTTACTGAGCAAACTGATGCTTACTGCTGTAACCTACTAATACCACTTAAAGTAAATCTGAAGATCATTATATAGCAGATGCCTTGGACAACTGTAGCGTGTGTTTGTTTATACAGAGCCCCTTTCATGAGCAAGCCCTGCTTGAATACAGGGGCAGGGCTTGCTACAGTCACGAAAGGGGCTAGTTTATAGAGCTGGTATGACTTGCTGGCTGAAATACGGACGAGAGGGTACTAGGTAGCGGGGCTATATTACTTTTAACATGTGCTTAAACCCAGTGTTCGGAGTATGGTCGCAGATCTGCTGCTATAAAAACACCTATGGCGTTTGTTATTGCTTTGGCCAGGTCTGAATTAATAGCGAGATGCTGCTTTGGAGCGGGGAGCTGGGTTTGCACTAGGATCTGTTTCTTCTGTGTAACAGTGATATTCACATTCGTGCACAGCACGTACTGTACCGGAGGACCACATTGAGGCGGTACAGTACGTATCCGCGTACCGTTACACCCCTAGTAGTTAGTAACATGAAAAACCATGAGAAAATATCTATATATCATCAATTTTTTCAAAATTTTGTTTGGGGTAACATGCAAAAAGGGGCCATTTTGAATAGACCACGCCCCCTTTTGGGTAATAAAATTATGCGACCAAAACAAATTTAATACGTTTTTTTTCTTTTTTTGCCTATTCTAAACAATTATGATGTTTGCAAATGATTTCATCCTTTATTATTTTTTTCCCTATCTAGGTGGGTGGTCTCCCCTTAAACCTAATGACTTCCTGCCCTTAAACGAGGCTTCACCTCCTAATTTTAGTAGCTCCCATATCGCACCCACCTCCAAAAAACGAGGTGGAGTTGCTCTGATTTACGACTCTAAGCACAACTTTCAGCAGTCAGACTGCACTAATATCTTCATGCATCGGGCAAAAATGGGGCTAGTTTAGCATAACATGCCTGACGATTGCATACCCAAAATAATTTGTGATTTATTATATGTTATACATATAGCACATGAATATGTCTGGTCTCTTTTGAAAGGAAACATTCTGAACTTTCTTCCATAACAAAGAAGAATCACTCTGAGTGCTAATGAAATAGAGTTACAGAGGTTTGAACACACTCAACTAAAAGTTCCGAGACTCTAGACAAAACAAAGGACTACCCAGGCTTCTTCTTGTCTGTCTAGTTGCAATCAGCCCCCTCATGGGATAACATTCACTCCAGAATTGCATTGGCTACAAAGGTGGTCAATCATTTTCTGGTCCGTTCAGGACCCGGGCCAAACCGGACGTGGTCACTTGTCCGAATGGCTTGTCTAATTACACTCGTCAGATGTTTTGTCTTATAACTCGAGACTGGAAGCATGCAATAGGTCGAGTCGGGTGACGATCGAACGGCGGCAAATTGAGCTTTCCAACAATGTATTGGTTAAGACCTGTTCCCCCCCACGGGGTCGGTACCGACCCTTAAATGACATTATGATCATATATCATAATGTGGGGCGGCGTGGCTCAGGGGTAGAACGGGTTGTCCAATGATCCAAGGGTTGGTGGTTCGAATCCTGCTCAAGCCCATGTCCATGCCACTGCCGTTGTGTCCTTGGGCAAGACACTTAACTTACTTGCCTCGTATGAATGTGTATGCATGTGAATGAATGTTGGTGGTGGTCGGAGGGGCCGTAGGCGTTGATTATTCGCCACGCTTCCGTGAGTCTGCCTCAGGGCAGCTCTGGCTGCAATTGTAGCTTACCACCACCGGTATGACTGTGTATGAATAAATAATGGACTCTGTGAAGCGCTCTGGGTCAGTGAAGAGCGTTATATAAATCCAAGTCATTATTATTATTATTATTATATATCCATATTTTTACAAGTGATGCAAAAAATTTGCGATTTTAAAATCAAACGTTTTCAAGTATTAACATCACTAACATGTCACAAAAGCATGTATAATGTATATTATCATCAATACGTTAGTTTAGCAATAGGTTAAAAGTGTCATTATATCGTTTTACCTTCTCGATTTGCTGAAGTATATCCAAGACGGCGACCATTTTGAAAATGTTGAACCATGGGAATTGTAGTTTTTTTGCTGCCATTTTGTCGAGGGCATGCATAGCTGTGGACCAGCGTTGGAATTTTTCCAAACTACATTTCCCTTCAAGTTCTATGGGGGTTCAAAGTTCAGAGTTGAATTATGAATATGTCAATAACTGGTATTATTCGCGATAATAAGCCACAAAAGGTAACGTTTTTGACAAATATTGAAACGCAGTTAGTTTCTCCTCCCTATTGTTAGCATGTAGGAACAATTAGATCTGAAATTAGTTTCAAAACGTGGGGGAAATAAAAAAGTACAGTCGATATCAGTATCTGTTATTATGCACGCCTGGTGATACTAAATCCAAATTGAACTCGGGTATTTGAAAGATACTATATGTATATATATATAAATGTGCGAATTGGCTATAATAAGGTAATGTATAAGCATATATTCTATATTCTATAATAATATTTCAAATTGCATTGGTCCGGATGGGAGAATTCAGTACTGTATCTACAGAACCTTCGGTTTTATCATCTTCCCTTTATTAATTTCCTTAGATTTTTTGTACACGTGATCTCAAGAGGGTACTGAACGAGGTCAGTGGCAGTTTTTTTAAGTGTGGTCATTATTATCGTGGTGTTATTCACTGTCAAAGATGCAAAGAAATATCATAATTCATATTCTCCTTTGTTTCATCACAATTTACTCATAGCATATTACCAGACACAATATTTATAACACTGGGAATACATTCCCTGAGTTCCATAGATGTTCCTAGATACCAAGAACATGCAAATGGTCCTTGTAGAACTGGAGCAATCTTCCTTTTTACTTGGGTATGTACTTATAGGCACATTTTCGAAAAATTTGGCTGGGGTGGAACAGGTCAGCAAAAATGCAGCCCAGAGCCGGCAGATGAGGGAGAAGTGCCATGATGTGCGTGCATGGGCCGATATTTATTTCACGTCATAAATTGATCATTGATCCTATTAATTAACACATTGGGCGCCGGGCATTGTGCCCATCATTATACCCATCATTATATTATGCCAGCGCTGTAAGCCTATGGAGATGTTTACCTTCTTTGCAGGTGTCATGTACGAAGGTCTAATAATAACAACTGGAGGGCGGCACATGAGCAAAAGCAGCCTCTCTCAGTAAATACGTTCAAATCAAGGTCCCAGGTAGAGGTAAAAGAAGACACAACACAAGACGTTTTCCAAATAGTAAATTATATATTGAATGGAGGTAGGGATTTAAACCTCCTCCATGGTGCACAGGGGAAAAGGTAGGGGAGGACAAACAAGACATACATATAAGGCAACTCAACCAAGATAGACAAACCTTGAGGCTACTGTACTATGTGGCCGTGTGAACATCAAAGAGCACACGGTTCCATACACAATGTGCAGAAAAAGGCTGGCACAATCATCAGTCCATCAGGTCTATGGCAATAGGGCTAACTGCATATCCATACTATATGAATATACATATATATATATATCCCCACGCAGTGGCAAACAAAGGCAACCTCATACACTGAGGTCACTGGAAAATGACACAATGACGCGCCCCGACGTGTGTGTGCTGTCAGCTACTTGTGCACCCGTCCCTCTTGATGTGATTGCCATCAGCTGTCCCTCATTAGGCAATCAGCACCCTTCAGTATAGGGACGGGCAGCACCTGACAGGAAGAGAAGAAGAGATATCATTAGCTCTCATGTTCACACACACTCACACATACAAACGATACTAATCTGATGTTCACATGGTCTTCCAAATACAGTAATAATGATAATGACCAACCCACGTACGTCACAGCAGGGCTATAACTTTTTTAATATTATAGCTATATCTGCATTACTATGGCCCATTCAACATCGATTATCTATCGTTCCGGATGTGGGAACGTTATATTTTTTCATTCATACATTGTTGTGTTAATACCGTCTAGAACAGTGTTTCCCAACCGGGGGTACGCGTACCCCTAGTGGTACGTGGGTGGTCCCCAGGTGGACCCCATGAAAAGATTTATTTTTAAATTAAATAAAAATAAAAACATTTTCTTTTTTTTACAGGAAAACTGTACCCAAATAATGAATAATCTGTAATAATGTAACCAAAATTGGGGGCATTCAAATTAAGTAATCATTTGCTGGCTATATATTATTATTGGCGCAGGGTTCAGCTTCCCGCCGGACTGTCAGCTGTTACATCATCATCATCATCATTGTATTGGCGCGCTGGTTTTCTTGTTAGCTAGCAAAACAACATCCTATCAAGTGAATGCGCTGGTGTTTATTGAGATCAAAATCATTATGGATCAATGGCTGAGTCGAGCTGGTTCATCCAGAAACAACAGCACAGGTGATACTGCTGAATCAGGAGAACCCATTCTCAAGAAAAAGAAAACAGAGAAGGTGAAGAATCGGCAGTTTGGTGAACATTATGTGCTCTCCGGGTTTACTGTCACAACTACAGAGCCACCGCAGCCAATGTGTTTCATCTGTGGCGACGTGCTTTCTAATAATAGCATGAACCCATCACATTTACATCGGCACCTTAGTACTAGACATCCCTCCTGTGTGGGTAAGCCTGCAGAGTTTTCCCACCAAAAGCTGGCTGAATTTAAAGGAAGCCAAGAAAAACTAAAGAAAGCGACATCGGTATCAACCAAGGCCTTGGAGGCATCTTATGCCGTGTCGCTACTCGTTGCTGAATCGAAAAAGCCATTTACCATAGCCGAAGAGCTAATCTTGCCTGCTGCTATAATTCTCGCAGAAACTATGTTCGTAAGAAAGCAGCTGATGTCCTGAAGAAAGTGCCATTGTCAAATAATACAGTGTGCCGACGACATGGGAATTGACATTATTGACCAAGTGGTGGAAAAATGTAAAGCGTCTGGTATGTTCGCTTTGCAGTTGGACGAATCGACGGATGTCAGTGCAGGAAGCACAACTGATAATGCGTTTGTGCGTTACAAAGACACTTTGGAGATGAACGAGCACATTCTGTTTTGCAAGAAACTCACAGGGAGAACTACCGGACAGGACGTTTTTAACGTTATTAACAATTTTTTCTCTCAACACAAGCTGGATTGGAAATCCTGCTCTCATGTGTGCACAGACGGTGCTGCGGCGATGACCGGCAGAGTAAATAGATTAATGGCCCACATAAAAAAAAGGTAAACCCTGACGTTACATGGATGCACTGCATAATTCACCGAGAAGCATTAGCTAGCAAGTGAATGAGTCCAGAGTTAAATGATGTTTTGAATGATGCCGTAAAAGTGATCAACTTCATACAGTCCAGGGCCCTCATTCATCAACGTGTCTTACGCACAGATTTGTGCTTAACCTGTGCGTACGACCATTTCTAAGCAAAGAGTGGGATTCATCAATTTCAACTTGAACTTGACTCCGTGCTTATGTGTACGCACAGCTCGGAGCACACTTAGCTGACGCCCAGTGGTAGAATATATTATTACAACAAGGAAATGAGCTTCTGTGCATTAGTTTCAACACTGGCATGTTCTGTATGAACCGTAATTCATTATAGTTCATTGTAAAATAGCAACAGTAGTGTAATTATGGTCAAAACCCTATAAATAGCATTTGGAATAATAGATCTTTCTCTCAGAATGAATGCAGCATGGTTTATATAGCGTTATCGGAATATACGGGGTGTACTGACTGACTGCGCTCCGCGTAGCTCAACTCGTTATTATTTTGCGCACAGACCGCAGAAACACGGGAACGTTTTGATTATATTTAAAAGGCTTTATGTTAAACGAAACAAGTGGAATTTCGAAGCTGTAAGCAGAATACAAGTCATATGAACACCCACGATATAGTGTTCTTCCCCCTTTTTACTGTATAAGAAAGAATAAAAAACGCATTGCAATGACACCAGATAGTGGACAGACTATGTATATGATGGGATTCAAGTTCGCGTTTTTGTTGATCATAGGCATGCTGTCAGAGTATGATATCTTAATCAAACATTCTAGAACATTTGTCGTCACAGATCATGTCACAATAGAACATAGGCTATGGCATGGTCCATCGTGATATTGTGTAGACTGTTATTACTGTACCGGTACCACCCATTGTGACAACAGCCTTGTGAGTCCCGCACACAAACATGATGGAATTCAAGTTCATGTATTGAAAGGCAGGCTACATCATACATGCAGTGAGATTCATTGTTCTTGTATATGCTCTCGTATTATTGTTTATATAGGCTACCCAATACTGACATCAAAATAGATTGTAGTATGCCTCTAGAAATCATATGCAGCAGGTAGAAAATTGACGGAGAATCCATCGCGATTTGGAATATAATTGAGGAGAACTTTAATCCCTGGGTATTAATCAAACAACACGGGAAAAGGCAGTCATATTCCAGCACGGTCTTTATTAGTGTTTGCGCTGCCCAGGCAGCAATGGTTAATTTCATGGGGGTATTCCATTACCGTATATGGTTAATTGGGGCGGTTCTGGTATGCAAATACTTAAAACAGTGCACGAGCTCAAACGTAGGATCAAAGTCATATTTATCAAGACAGGTGTGCGTAGAACCTGTGTACGCACGTGTGATGAATCCCGTTCTTTTTGTGCGTGCACTGATTCTAAATTCTGTGCTTACGTGTGGAAATAGAACATATTCTACGCCACGTTGATGAATGAGGGCCCAGGCCTTTGAATCATAGACTGTGTCAGTCACTTTGTGAAGACTGTGGGTCAGAACATAAACAGCTCCTGCTTCACACCGACGTCCGGTGGTTATCCCGAGGGAAGACATTACAGCGGCTGTTTGAGCTACGCAATGAAGTGAGGGCATTTCTGTCGGAGCACACACACCCACTTGTGGCTATGTTCGACGACGCGGACTGGGTAGCTTGACTGGGATACCTCTCTGATATTTTCAGCAAACTGATGTGTTTTTAGTTCATTGATCTAGTAAAATTTGATGTAAAATGTCTGATATCTTATATCTGTGCTTGTGCAGGCTGCACCCTGCTCTCTGTCTGTGTCTCCCTCCCTGCATGTGGCGTGACCTGCTGACCTCTGGCTGTAGGCTCCTTCCACACACACCCACACACACACAGGGCTCCCTGTACATCCTGATCACGCGCACACGCACACACACTCACGTATACACACGCGCACACATCTCCCCCACCCAGCTGTCAAGGCCGTGATTTGTGGAGATGTTGTTCAAGACTAGGGGTCTCTCCTGGTCTACATCTGGAACCCATTAGCCCCCCTTCTGAAACAAGCACACACACCGACTAGCACACACACACACCACACACACCCATACATACACGGATACATATACACACATACACCCCTCCCCTCCTCCTCTGTATAAATATGTCATGTAATGTGGATATTCTTCCCTTCTACTGGTGGCGAGGAGCTGAGCCTGTGCGGGCTGCAGGAGAGTTCTCTTCTCTGTGTGACCAACTAATAAAAGCTCCGTTTGAAATACTCTGTCGTTCCGCGAATCCTTTGGTCGACTGGTCCACTAACCATATCAATTCAAGGACTCACGAGGGACAGGTTATCCCTTTCAAAACTCAACCAGCTGAATCTCTCTCTTCAAGGTAAAGACACAAATGTTCTTAGCTTGTATGACAAAGTGTGTGGATTCATGGAGAAGATCAAGCTCTGGCAGAGCAAATGTGAAAAAGGGGATACAAGTTGTTTCCTGCAGCTGAACGCATACATTGCTACTGGTGAATGTGACAGAGCTCCAATTGTGAAAATACTGTAGTACACACACATTTGTCCAAGCTCAAAAATGAGTTCAACTCCTACTTCCCTGATATTGACAACAAGTCATCCACACTGGACTGGGTGCGTAATCCATTTGTGACGTGCATTAATAGCAGCATTCCCGCCAGACTGCAAGAAGACCTAGATGTGTCCTCAGATAGGAGCCTGAAGATGAGGTACTCAAGCACACCACTGACACAGTTCTGGTGTGATGTGGAGAAGGAGTATCCTGAATTGGGGAAACATGCCCTGAATGAACTGTTGCCTTTTGGGTCCACATACCTGTGTGAGGTGACATTCTCCGCCATGACCCACATCAAAACTAAACAGGAACAGACTCAACTTGGAGAATAACTTGGTCACAGCTGTTGCAACAATCTCGCCCAGACTGACAAAACCGATGAGGGAGAAACAGGCTCAAGTGTCACATTAATTGGTGAGTTACCTTTTTTTTTTTTTTTTAAGTCTTTAAACAATGGCTATTATAATTGATATGATTAGTTATGATTGAATATATGATTTAAGTGTCACATTAATTGTCGCATTGGGTCACAGACAAAAATCTCCTCCTCTTCTCTATCTCTCCTCGTCACTTCTCTCCTTCTTCCACTCCCAGGTTTCACCTTAGCTACACGCACACACACACACACTGGATGGGCCGCCGTGCCCATTTTAATGTAGGGCCGCTGTGCCAATTAATGTATCAGCCGCCGTGCCAATTTTAATGTAAGTGCCGATTTGACTATACACTGCTCTGTGCTCTCATGGTGGCTGGTGGCTATCCATGGTGAATGGTGTCAGAAGTGTAGTCATATCATTAGGCTATGTTTTCGTTGTCCTTGTGGTTTGTTGGACTTTATGTCATGTTATATCATTATCTCACATATATTTTGTTTCTATACCCTTTGTAGAAACGAAATCTTAAATATTAGACCTTTTCTTTAGTTACTTTTCTTTCAAACGTTGTTTTAAATTGTAATCTTACTGACTGAGGGACTTTTTACACACGAGCATCAGATTACCACCCCGGACTCCCGATATAATGTCAAGCTTTATTGGGTTAAAAAAGGGCCCGGTCATGTGGCCCCGCCCCGGGTCATATTATGTGCTGCCACTGCACACACACATTTGATTATTATATGGTTATTATATCCCTCTCACATTTTTCTCATCTTTTTATATTCAGATCTAATTCTATATTTATGTCTTTCTGCTATTACCCTGCCCATACCTATACCCCCATCCCCCATGCTGCTATGACACCCACATTTACCCAAGGGTATCAATAAAGGAATATCTCATCTGATTGTATCGTATCGCATCGTATCTCATCTCATCTTAGTTTTGTACCAGATTCTTCAGTGCTTTGTTAACTTAATGTTACAATGGGAATGAGGTGATGATGTCAGACCTCAGAACTAAAGCTAGGGGGTGGGAAAGCCGGTGGGCAGTATTAGGGGGTGGGAAAGCCGGTGGGTGGGGATCGGACGTTGTGGACAGCGACTCCTACAGGTCGGTTGGTGCGCCTGTACAGCAGAATCAGGAAGTATTGGGGGCAGCGTGAGCCTCCCACGCGTTACTCCTCGCCACTGAGAGATTGCGCTGTGCAGGTGAAAAGATGCGACGGCTGCCTCCTCGTGTACCGGAGGGGACACGTGATGCAAGGCTTCGTCCACATTGCAGCCGATCAGTGGGAGGCATGGTCTAGCAACATTCGAGACAGGGGAGGGAAGAATTGGATAATACGAAATTGGGATGGGAGAAAAATTGAAAAATGGGGAGAAAAAAGTAGACAAAAAAAAGAAGATGCTGAATTTTCCACGTCTGGTCAATGTGGGATCATCCCTATGTTCCCCGGGTCCTATGTTCCCCGGGTCCTATGTTCCCCGCTTGATTGATTAATAGATTGAACATTTTATAAATTTTTATTATTTTATTAATTATTAATGTCCGCCTTGTTTCGAACTGGTTAAGCTTAGGCCCTCTTTCGAACTGGTTAAGGTTAGAGTTTGGAATCAGGGCTGGTGGTCTAAAATGTTCAATCAATCAATCAAAGCGGGGAACATAGAACCCGGGGAACATAGAACCCGGGGAACATAGGACCCGGGGAACATAGACATGCTCCCGTCAATGTTAGCATGGTGTTATTCACCGTCAAAGATGAAACAAATTATAATAATAATTGATATTTTCCTTTGGTTCATTACAATTTACTCAAGCTTAGTAACAGACACAATATTTCTGACACTGGGAATACATACCTAGATACCAAGAACATGCAAATGGACCTTGGAGAAGTGGGAAAATCTTCCATTTACATGGGTTTGTAATTTTAGGCAACTCTTTTGAAAATATGGCTAGGGCTTAATAGTTTAAGAGATTAAACCTCTAATTTCCAGAATGAATACATTTTCCCTCCATGTTAATATTGTACATTTTCTCTGAAATGCCACAGACTCAAACCCATCAAAGACATCAACTCATCAAGTCATCAACTAACCTTTTCCAAACAAATTTTATTTCCCACCAACTAAAATGTCAAATTCATTACAGGCATTGTGTATATACTTAAAGAGAGTGAGGGGAAGAAAATCCTGACATGCTCATCTTAAAAACTACTCTATTTCTGACAACAGCCTCAGGAGGAATGTGAAGAACCAGCTTCCCTGGGTCTCCTGTCTCACCCCCGTTAAGTCAGCGAAAGTTCACCCATTTCATCAACGTGAATGTCAGTCGCTTTGCATGTCTGATAATACGATAACTCCCTCAGCTTCAAATACCATCACTTGCATAATCTTGCAAATTGCTATAGTAGTTTGGTGGTGGCACTATGTTCAAAGCTACTAAGTCAAAGCTTTGATCACTAACCATTGTCTTTAGCCTGATTTTCTTGTTTTTATCTTATTTGATCTTATTTTTTATCTTTGTTTTACTTTTGTGTTATCTCATCTCTTTAAAAAACCATTTAGATGTTATACGGTTTTTGTAAAATGCTTAAATTAATTTGTAGCATAGGGTGACCATATTTTGATTTCCAAAAAAGAGGACATGCTGGCCCCAGCCTTGAGATACTTAATGATACTTTGCACAATTGAAGCGGGCATGGCCACCTTCAGGGCCGCGAGAAGTTCGCGGGGAGTGGGGGTGCTGAGATATCGATCGTTTTTGATTAATTTTTTTTTTTTTTTATATAATTTTTTTTTATATAAAATATATATATTATATAATTATACTTGTAGTTGTATTGTCTGCGAGACATCGCCACCACGCAACACGTCAAAATGCTCGCTATCTGCAAACAGCTCCACTGTCTGTCAGTCATAACCAACACTCTCGTTCACTAGGATACTATGATGAATTGAAAATGGGGGACGGTCCCTGATGTAAACAAGACGAAAGTCTTTCTCTGGTCTGCATCCCCTTAACAATTGTATGTATTGAGCTGTAATGTACTGTACCCATTCTGCAATCTGTTAATAAACTTTTCAATCAAACTTATCAATCAAAACAGCTGCCCAACTCCGCGCTCTGAGCGTTCTGATGCACACATCACAGCCCAGCTTACCCCATCTGGCTGTTGCGCCCTCTGTGTCACTGTCGCAACAACAATCGCTGCAGGAGCGATAATAATAATAACACACATTACCTATTCCGAAGACGGTAAAACACAGAAGGTGGTCTTGCGTTCAGGAGTGGTGGAAATAAACTCCTTCATGACAACATGAATGTCCAGTGAGTCCAGAATATCCGGATGCATATGCTGCAGCAAGTCCAGGTTATTATTATTAAAGAAATCAGATGAGACATTTCTTTTCGGAGACACAAGTAAACACACTCTTCACTTCAGACAGTCCTCCCTCTCTGCAATTCGTTCCCGCATACAACATCGCCGACAGATATATTCCTTTACTGCGAATTGTCCCAAAACAAAAACTATTCCAGGCCGCTATTTATTTTACCAACGGATTTCCAGTTCCGCGTTGACGCTTCCAGGCCGCGTCTATTCGAATCCCAACCGGTTCATGAGTCTACACGCTGTTTTAATAACACTGCATTATCGAGACAGCGCCCCTATGGATCTGGCAATGAATTCCAAGAATAGGGTAAATCTGCAGTGCCGTTCCGCTCTATGACATTGAGTAGCGTCGGTATTCCAATGGAATAAAGGCCAAAACCACCTTGCAGTTGCAGTTACCCTCCCCGCCAGCAGGGGGTGCTGGAGCACCCGTCGCACCCCCACTTCTCGCGTCCTTGGCCACCTTCATTTCACTATATGTCTTGTGATAAATAAACCTCTTGAATCTTGAATCTCTACTCAAAGTTTACTCAAAGATGCCTTATTGTTTTAACCTCTTAACATGCACCCAGAAAAGTGGAATTTTTCTTTGTTGAACTTGAGGACTGCACACTTTTATTGCAAAGCTTATCTTTATACGTTATGCTTATAGCACACGCATAAGCCTGGTCTCTTTTGAAAGATAACCTTCTGAAGTTACTAATGCAAAAAAGGAAAATCACGTTTAGTGCTCATGAAATAAAATAGCATAGGTCTGAACTTGAGTTGAACTTGAACTTGTGTAGGCCTACTCACATTTTTCTGTAGTGGTTGCAATATCCCAAATTTAACCACATAACATGCGCCCAGAAAAGTGGAATTTTCTTTACTTGAACTTGAGGACTGCATACTTTTTTTTGCAAAGCTTATATTTATACTTTATGCTTATAGCACATGCATAAGCCTGGTCTCTTTTGAAAGATAACATTCTGAAGTTTCTTACACAATAAAGACAAATCACTTTTAGTGCTAATGAGTAACAGGGCTGAACTTGATTTGAACTTGTGTACTCACATTTTTGTGTAGTAGTTGCAATATTCCAAAATAATTAGATTTTGTATAAGCTGGCAAACACCACAAATCTATAGCCTGAAGTCTTATGTAGTACAGGTCAAAATTTTATAAAAATCCATCGGGGTAAACCGTGTGCCAAGAAAAAAGCTCTCCATCTCTCCATTTCCTCATCCAAGTAAATTCATTCGGAATTTGTATCACTTCCGTCGTCTTTGCTTGTCAATTTTCACCTATATCCCTGATTCGCACAAGAAAGATATCACTGGAAAGCTATACTCATTGTTTGCTACAAGTTACAACGCTGACCAATCATTTTCGCAATCGGCGGATGAATGACTTCTGGAGCCTCGGGAGTCCGGGGTGATAATATGATGCGCGTGCGTAAAAAGTCGCACGCCTGACATATTGGCATGTAACTCGAGAACCGAGGGACGGATTTTGACGAGTGATGTGGCCTTCGAACGGCAACAAACAGCGCTTTAATTCGGTCATTTATATGTTTGGCGAAAAATGCAGCCCCGAGCCTTCAGACTTTCGCAAAGTGCCGTGAAACTGAAACTGAAAAACAATGAAACCCGGACATTTTCATGAATTTATAAAAAAAAAAAAACGGACGCCCCGGACAGGGCGTGAAAAGAGGACATGTCCGGGCAAAAGAGGACGTTTGGTCACCCTACCATATGGCAACTATATGCGGATATAGAGGTGATCTGTGTGCATTCAACCTATTGCACTGCAATTGACTTACATAGCACTAGGCTACTCTCAGACGTTTGCTTATATCTTAAAGGAAAACTCCAACATTTTGGGAAATTAGCTTACTGTATTTAACATCTTCCCTGGAGTTAGACAAGAAGATACATACCTTTTTTGTCTCTCTGCATGCATTAGGCTTAGGGAACGCCCGCACCGTTAGCGTAGCTTAGCTTCATCACTGGAAGTGGGTCAGACCTACCTTTACCCTGAAGTTCCCTACAGTCACGAAATACACTCCAAATACAACTCCAAAACGTTCCTGTAAACATGTTGTGACCTGTGTATTTACCACGTGGAGAAATAAAAAATAATTGAATTCGACATTTACGTTTTCTAAGCAAATATAGGCTACTCGGATTTTTTTTTTGCCGAACCACTCCTCTCTGGGCTCAGTGATTTCACGTCACCAGTGCTACTTTCTAACGTGTGGCCAGTGTTTGTTTACATTTTCATTTCATTCAAAGGATCCAAACCGATTGAAGTTTATGGATACCATGACTGTGGTAAGTTTTCATTTATGTTTTTAGATGGAAGGCTGTATTCCATCTGTCTAACGTTAGCGAATATTGTGAGATTGATGAATAGGACAGTCACAACGTTGCTGGATTATTGACTTAGTTAGCCCCTTTCATGACTGCGATGCACGGCTACAGGGTTTGGTCGAGTGAATCCACACTTGTGGTATTATTTTAACTCATTTATTGTGTAACGCTAGCCCCGTAAAACTTACCACAGTCATGGTATCCATAAACTTCAATCGGTTCGGATCCTTTGAATGAAATGAAAATGTAAACAAACACTGGCTTCACGTTAGAAAGTAGCACTGGTGACGTGAAATCACTGAGCCCAGAGAGGAGTGGTTCGGCAAAAAATTGTTCCTAGTATATTTGCTTAGAAAACGTAAATGTCTAATTCAATTATTTTTTATTTCTCCACGTGGTAAATACACAGGTCACAACATGTTTACAGGAACGTTTTGGAGTTGTATTTGGAGTGTATTTCGTGACTGTAGGGGACTGTAGGGAACTTCAGGGTAAAGGTCTGAAGCTAAGCTACGCTAACAGGGCAGGTGTTCCCTAAGCCTAATGCATGCAGAGAGACAAAAAAGGTATGTATCTTCTTGTCTAACTCCAGGGAAGATGTTAAATAAGCTAATTTCCCAAAATGTTGGAGTTTTCCTTTAAATGGAAAAACATATAATATATAAAATATTTGGTCATTTCAGACATTTTATGAGTGTAACAAATTATTTGGATGTCATCCACAGAACATGCAACCCAGCTACTTGTATTGGAGAAGGAGAGAGAACAGGTCAGAGTTAGCTCCTCCACCAGAGGAGAGTGAGGACGAGCTAGTGGCAGTGTTGTACTCCGATTCGAGTCCAAGTCCTGGACTGATTTTCAGGTCTCATGACTCGACTTGGACTTGAGCACTGATTGACTTGGACTCGAGCATTGACTGTATTCGGACTCGGAAGGTGCAGACGAGGACTCAGATCGACTTGGACTTGAGCACTGATTGACTTGGACTCGAGCATTGACTGTATTCGGACTCGGAAGGTGCAGACGAGGACTCAGACTTTATACAGTTTACAATTTTTTTTGTAATAGGCCCTAATAATCTGGCATACGATATTGATGGCTAGTGCATTTGTTTGGCTATTGTGTCACAAAGTAAATAAACTCCCTTTGAAATTGTGACCGCTGTGTCATTTATGTTTAATGTAGAATTATTTTTACTTGTATGTCAGCTCTTTGACTGCCAGAGTGGAGTGGACTCAACCTTGATGACTTGGACTCAGACTAGGTTAATGGGGACTCGACTCTGGCTCTTCTTTGGTGACTCAGACTTGGACTTGGACTTGAACACTGGGGACTCGAGACGCGACTCAGACTAAGTTTAGTGACTTGACTACAACACTGGCTAGTTGACAGTGATGAGGACAATGATGTTGCTGTGAACCTGGATGAGAGCAGTGACAGTTCAGAGTCAGATTCAGGCACATATTCCGAACCAGAAGCAGAGGTATTAGATAGTTCATCCTAAGGGGTGTGTGCGTGTATGAGTCAGTTCGTTTGTGTGTGAGGAGTTAGATCAGGGGTGGGCAACTTTGTATATGGTGAGAGCCACTAAATGTCCACACTCAATCTGGGGGGCCGCATTGTTTATCGGCAGTCCCTCCAGTAGTACCCCATCACTCAAATAGCCCATAATAGTCACAGATGTGATAAATAAGACATATAAACAATTATAATTTGTTGTAACTTTGTTTTTATTCCATTTCAAACGCATTTAGTAATGCTTAATTGCAACTTTATGAATTTATAAATACAGCTGAATTTGAAAGTATTGCTGTGTAACCCAAATATATACAAAAATGACAAATTATAATTAAGGCTTCTATTAAAATAAATGTATGAACTTAAAGCCCACTGCTCAACAAACACAAAGCAGCATTCCTGCTGCATTTCACTACAACAGTAAATCAAAAGTGCAATAATAAATGATGTTGTTAAATGTATAAACTTTTATCCTGCTACTAAACAAAACATTCCTGAGTGCTTCATATCCATAAGTTTCTTTAATAGTTGTCATACAGAAGTACAGAATACTTTCATACAAAATGCTTCTTACTGTTACGCTCCAGAGACTGTGCTAGACAAGATAGTATCAAATAACATAGTATAGCATGTAATTTAGAAGAAGAAAATGAGGTCACAGTGTTCGGTATAGACATATGTACAATGTTCTGAGTTACCATATAATATATGGTAACTATATGGTAATATGGTAATATATAAATGCATGCATAACATGCATTTCAGTGTTATTAGTGTTATCTGAACACTACAAAAGTAAACAAGTATCCAAGTGCAATACTCATCAGAATAATGAATTCTTGTTTGTGCAATTCTACATGCCTCCCATTGACCCTTTATCAAGCATCCTATATCAGAGAATTTTTTTTAAATGATTATGAATAACGACTCTCGCATATAATTTGACTACACTCTACTCGCATTGGTCATTATTAGTGACCCACAATAGATGGAAATTATGTTAGTGAACTTATCTGATGTATAATGCAGTGCAGCATTGGCAAATCCTGTGTGTTCTCCTTTCATTGCGGGTGCTCCATCGGTAACAACAGCGGACAGTTTATCAAACCCCCCATATTGCTGCACGGCACTTTCAACAGCGTTGAATATGTCCACACCCTTGGTAGTGTCATGCAAAGAGGCCAATTTCAACAGCTCCTCATGTACCTCAAATGAGCTATTAATGATAGCGAATGTGCGAAGACGCTCTCTGATTGGCTAGCCGCGTACAGCAAAGACCATCTCTGATTGGTTTAGCGCCGAAGGGTCTCTTCCGCCTAACCCTAACCCTAACCTTAACCCTAACCCTAACCTTAACCTTAACCATAACCCTAACCCTAACCTTAACCCTAACCATAACCCTAACTCTAAGCATAACCCAATTCAAAAGAGGGCCAAAGTATAACCACTTTGAAGCAGAGAATATATATGTACAAGGCGGAAGAGACCCTTCGGCGCTAAACCAATCAGAGAGGGTCTTCGCTGTACGCGGCTAGCCAATCAGAGAGGGTCTTCGCACACATAGGCTACGTTTAAAAATCACGCCTCTCTTGTATATAAGAAGTTGACTATTCCTTCCTTCCCTGTTCCCTCCACCGTGACGTCATGTGGCCTAAAGGAGCTCTTGCCAGTGGCGAGAGCCGTGCTCTACTGGTGGATGGTTGTAGTTGAAAGTTGCGTGTATTTGTGGGCGGCTACGTGGCGTAGTGGGCAAGGCGCTCGCCACGAATGCGGAGACGCTGGGCTCGCCTGTAGCGCTCCACATTGCTTTCAGTTTAGCTGGTCGTTCATACTAATACACATTGGCCGTATTAGGGGGTGGGAAACTGATGGGTGGGGATCGGGCGTTGTGGACAGCGACTCCTACAGGTCGGTTGTTGCGCCTGCGCAGTAGAATCAGGAAGTGTCGGGGGCAGCGTGAGCCTCCCACGCGTTACTCCTCGCCACTGAGAGATCGAGCTGCGCAGGTGAAAAGATGCGACTGCTGTTACCTCAAGTACCGGAGGGGACTTGTGCTATGTATGACTTAGTCCACATTGCAGCCGGCTTGTGGGAGGCAAGAAACAGCGTTCGTGACAGGGGAGGGTTGAATTGGATGATACGAAATTGGGATGGGAGAAAATATAGAAAATGGGAGAAAAAGTGGATAAAAAAAAGAAAGTTGCGTGTATTTAACAGCTGAAAACAATAATAATTTATCAATATTCAGATATTGGCTTGGGGCCGCATGGAGCGTCGGCAGTGTTGGGAAAGTTCACTTTCTACATGAACTAGTTCAGTTCACAGTTCAAATTTTTTTAAATGAACTAGTTCAGTTCATAGTTCATAATTCAAAATGTTGAACTAAAGTTCATGGTTTCAAAAATGAACTAATTTTGTTCTTTTTAGTTCTTTTAAAAAAAAAAATCACGTACAGTTACTTACATTACAAAAACACACATTGGGACAAGGGGGGGGGGGGGGGGGGTCCTCCAGTTCATCTCTATGCCATCATCCACACCATAAGCAAGCAAAAAGAAAACAAAAAGAAAAACAAGCAAAAAGGAAAGCAGACCAAGACAGGCACTTGCACTTGCCTCGAGCACATTCACATGTAGACATACATATATTTATTTTTTCCTATCCTAGGTCTGTCCATACAATGGGGCACTGGGCCTTTAGAAGGATCCGATACATTTCAGCAGGAAAATAGTCTAATAGTGGGGCCCACACCTCCTGAAAGGAAGCGTCGTTGACTCTATGCATTGCACAGTGTCTTTCATGGGGTAGGAGCACACCGAAGATCTCTCTATACCACATTTGTAAAAATGGAGGCTTATCCTTAATTCAGTTTATCAGAATGCATTTCCGGGCTGAAAGTAGAAGTTTATCAAATAGTTTGAATTGTAAACTCTTTTAAATGCATACGCCGACGTGACGTCTAGAGGTAGAGTCTGACTCCGACTGAGAGAGTGCTGCTGCTGCTGCAGCTCTCGGCTTCTGCGCGCAGATTCCTGTTCCACTGCTTGTTGTGAGGAGGAGTCTGATGACGTAGCAGGGGGTGACAGGCTGGTTGCCAGATCGGGTGGTTTTACGCATAATTTTTAAGCCTGTTTACAGTGTTTTAACTGAGTTTTCGGCTGAAATGCATTATGAAATATGGCACATCTTTGAACGCCATTATAATAGAGTGCTGAGAATGAACGCACTTTTGAACTCCGTTACACAGGGCTGAGAATGAACGCGTTCTCAATTACATTAATTTAGCGGATATACAGTACGTTCAGTTCAAGTTCGCCCAAAATACGAACGCGTTCATGAACGATCGTTCATTGAACGCGTTCAGGTACATCACTGAACGTCGGTGAGGGCCGCATGCGGCCCGGGGGCCACCAGTTGCCCCTCCCTGAGTTAGATGGACAAAAACAAAAAATACATATTTAATTTAGTGGCTTTCCATCGTAGTTATTTACAATATGAATCCTTATGCAAAATGTCACCAGGTGGACCAGTGATGGATGACGTACCATAAGGCGAAAAACCAATTGGTCAATTGAGTCAATTGGAGTACTACAACCAGTAGATTATGTTCACCGCCTTTTCCACAGGGAAGTAATAATAGATGTTGTCAGCCAACCTAATCTATATGCTTTACAGTGAAATGCTGTGCGTCAATGAGCAGATAGTGCCCTTCGAGGGGAAGAGCCAACTGAAGCAGTACATACCTATGAAGCCAAAGCACTGGGGCTACAAGTTGTTCATCCTTGCAGACCAACATGGCATTGTATACAATGTTGACATGTACACAGGGTCCATTCAGCCCTGTCCTGGATTCCCTGACATTGGTGTCAGCGAAAATATTGTGCTTACAGTTGGCATCTCTGTTAACTGTATACTCATCTCTGTCAACTGTATAAAGTTAAACTGTATATAATCATCTCTGTTAACTGTATATACCCATCTCTTTTAACTGCATATACTCATTCATCCCTGTTAACCGTACTGTATACTCATCTCTGATGTCACTGTAAATTAGGGAAACCTCAGTTCCCCTTGAATTTAAATAAAAGGTTGAATGAATGTGACTTGGTGGGAGATGGTTAGCGATGCACCCGAGGCAGAACACTTGCCAGTTTCAAGGCCACGTAATTAAACGTGGAGATGTGCAGGTTTGAGTCTGCATAATGCCAGATTTTCTGATCTGCACGGTTTCGGCCAGCTAATCACCCACCCCACAAGGGTATGTGATTCGACACAAACCACCATTGACCTCATTTTGACCTCTGACAAGTCCATGATCTCCAATAAAGGGGTGATAGCATGCGGGTTAAGTGATCATTATATGATTTTCTGTACCCGCAAAAAGCTAAAACAGAAGGCCGGCTGTCACAAAACAGTCACATCTAGAGACCTCAAAACTTACTCTAGAGAGGCCTATAACCTAGAACTGGGGAGCTTGGACTGGTCAGATGAACTCAGTGGTACACAGGTTGAAGAAACATGGCTTGGATTCAAAACCAAATTCACAGCAATACTCAACAACATGGCACCCATAAGAACCACCAGGGTTAAAAATCGCGCTGAGCCATGGATGCACACTGAAATACTGGCCGCTATGAACACCAGAGACAAAAAATGCTCTGAACTTCATAAAAGTCAGACAAAGCTTTCCAAAAGCTCAAACAGTGAACTCCAAGCCCACGTGGTTGAACTAAAAATTCAAAGAAACAGACTAAGAAATGACATAAACACCATGATCAGAACCGCAAAAAGAAATTTCATCAACGACAAAACTGAGGAAAACAAAAACAAACCCCGCGAACTTTGGAAATTACTCAATAATCAACTAGGCTGCAGTAAAAAACTTAAAACCAGATTCTCAAACATAAACATAAAGACGGACAACACGCTCTGTTATGGTTTGTAACCGACCTCAAACGCAACGGTACAGACAGGAAGTTCAGAGTTAGCCAAATGCTAGGGCGTATTTATTTACAGAGTCAAAAGATGGAATAGGTACAGTAATCAAACAAACGGGGAGACTGCCTCCGGCTTGTTGTAGCGGCTCTGCAGATACTCCCAGCTCTTCCTCGAGGTGGGAAACGGAGAAAAAGATAGGTATCAGTGTTTTCCCCAACACACAATTAGCAGAGTCAGTGCAAACAAAAGATGTCTTCAGTGCTTCTTCAATAACACACAATCAGATTTATCCAGAGCAAACAAAATGATCTCTTCAGTGTTTCTTCAATAACACACAATCAGAACTTATCCAGAGCAAACAAAAGGATATCTTCTGTGTTTCTTCAATAACACACAATCCAAATTATCCAGAGGGGTTTGATTCCACTCACCCAAGTGCAACGCGTAACGGGTAACAAGGCGCAGCTCCAAACAGTTCTCCACAGAATGGTCCTGGAGAGAATATAGACCAGGAAACAGCAACGGGAAAAAAGCAGGCAAAGCAGTTGTATTCCAGAACGACCCGACAACGATACAAGGACGGTCCTGGTATATAAAGCCCTCTGGGGCGCTGATTATCACACACATCAGGTGCGTGATGGTAATTGATACTTAACCTAGAAGTGTGCGTTAGGCAACGGACCAATCATCACAGCACCCCAAGAAGCGTGTGGCGGGGAAAGAACCAATCCTCACACGCTCATCACAGACAAGCTGGATGTAGCCAATTACTTAAACATCTTCTTCACAAACATAGCCACAACACTGGTAAACAAACTACCCTCCCACTCAGGGCATTATGGGGTAGAACACATAGTAGCATACTACAAAAACCTAGGGGTCCACAAAGACGACTTCAAACTTGAAATGGTAACAACCGATGAGCTACTCAAAAAATTGAGCGCCCTCCAACCTAACAAGGCCACTGGCCATGACAACATCCCCTCCAAATTCCTCAGAGACGCAGCAGCCGCCATCACCCCAGTCATCACACACATAATAAACCTCTCTATAAAACAGGGGCACGTCCCCAAGGACTTCAAAATTGCGAGAGTGACCCCTCTGCACAAAAAGGGCAGCAAATTAGACCCAGGCAACTACCGCCCTGTTTCTATTCTTACCTCCATCTCGAAAGTCATAGAGAAAATAGTCTACGAACAGGTCGAAAAGTACCTGGCGGAAAAAAATCTAATCTACGAATTCCAATCTGGCTTCAGAACGTCCCACTCCACTGACACATGCCTCCTCTATTTGAACGACCACATCAAACAAGAGGTGGACGCGGGCAAATACTGCGGCATGGTCATGCTGGACCTACAAAAGGCCTTCGACACTGTCAATCACTCCATTCTGATGGACAAGCTAAAAGCAATTGGTTTTGATAGCTTATCAGTGAGCTGGATGCAATCCTACCTGGAGGGGAGAGAACAGATGGTAGAGGTAAACGGTACTCTATCCCCCCCCCTCACAGTGAGCTGTGGTGTTCCACAAGGAAGCATACTAGGACCGCTACTCTTCCTAATTTATGCAAATGACATGTCGTCAGCCTGTGACTGCAACTTGTTCCTGTTTGCAGACGACTCAGCCCTGCTGGTCTCTGACAAGAACAAGTTGCAGGTTGAAAAAACCCTCAGCTCGGAACTAGGCAAAATCTGCATATGGCTCGCTGATAACAAACTATCATTACACATGGGCAAAACAGAGTCCATTCTCTTCGGTTCAAATAACAAACTCAGCAAGACCGACGGCTTCTCAGTTACAGTGGGTGACAATATTATCACAAGGAAAGACGAAATTACCTACCTGGGTTCCATCCTAGAGGCAAATCTTTCCTGTGACAAAATGGCATCCAATGTAATAAAAAAAGTCAACCAACGAACTAGATTCTTGTACCGGATCTCCTCTCTGGTAAACAAGAATACCCTGAAGACTCTGGCAGGAGCACTCATTCAAGGGTACTATGACTATGCGTGCACCTCATGGTACCAAAGCACCTCAAAGGCACTTAAAACAAAATTACAAACATCACAAAACAAACTGGTCAGACTACTACTTGACCTGAACCCCAGAACCCACCTCACCCCTGCCCACTTTGACAACCTAGGATGGCTTAGAGTAGAGACGACAGAGTACAGCAACTTGCAATGGGCCTGGTCTACAAGATACACTATACGACCGGGGTGCCCATGTACATGTCAAAATACTTCCCAAAGGTCAGTGAATACCACAACCACTACACCAGAGGAAGCTCAACAAATCATGTTAAACCCAGATTCGGCTCAAACAAGGGACTAAACACGTTTCGCAATTATGCCACAACAATGTGGAACGCCCTACCCAAAGCTGTAAAGGAATGTGAATCCCTGCCCACATTCAAAACCGCTCTTAAAGAGCACCTACGGGAGGCTGCAATTCGAAACTGGCCACCGTAAATGCCCAAAACCCCCACCACCTCCTAATAGACAGTCTCCTCCCCACCGCATGTATATATTCCCTCCCCGCTGTATGTATATTTCTCTCCCACCCACCCACCCCCTCCTAATGTACAGTCCCCTCCCCACCATATGTATATACTCATATGTATATGTAGGATCTAGGGGTAACAGTACTGTATATTTGAATACCGTTTATGTCACAAATGTATCAGTACTAAATACCTATATGTCCCTATGCCATAAATGTCATGTATGTTGTGTATGTCATAAATGTCTATATGAATTGAAAATGGGGGACCCTGATGGAAACAAGACAAACGTCTTTCTCAGGTCTGCATCCCCTTAACAATTGTATGTATTGAGCCGTACTGTATTGTACCCATTCTGCAATCTGTTAAATAAAGTTTTCATTCATTCATTCATTCATTCATTCATTCATTCATTCATTCATTCATTCATTCATTCATGCTGTAGCCGAGGAGAGGAAGGAAAGTGTCTCTTTAGCAAAATGAAAGCCAGATCCAATACAAGCTCCAGTCGCCTGCTGTCTCGTTCTCCATTTAGCGCCCGGCGGGCCGGGTAAAGTGTTCATTCATTCCTGTCAGCCCTTGTGTTCATTGTGCCTTCCTCTGATAGCGGACTGGCCAGTCGGGAGTACTGGAGAAATCCTTGTGGGCCAGTTGAGCTGCCCATGATACAAAAAGAGTGATTGAGAGTGATGCATCATCGGCCCCACTTTGATTCTGGACCAGCTCACATCCTCCTGGCTATGATAGAATAGAATAGAAGTACTTTATTGATCCCGAGGGAAAGTCTGCTCCTTTAATGTTATGTTGCTACACAGTAAAATTCGCAGTGTCAAATATGCAGTGTCAAAGTACATTGACTCTTTCAGAGTTATTACAACAACAGTTTGAGTAAAATGCAGACAGTGTTGGTGAAATATTTCGTAGTTAATTGGCTGGTGTCATCACTACTCTGGGAAGCTCCGCCCATCTCCTTCTCTTCAAAAATCTCCAGGACACGCCATTTTCTCCAGGTCGAAGCAGAGGTAACTCAGGTAAGTTTCTCCCCCTAATCACATATTAATTAATTAATTCTGTAGCTATTGGCTTCCAGCAACTTGCAAGAGGTAATGTTAATGTTGTTAAATACAATGTGGAGGGGTGATTGTGAATTGTATTGTTTGGAAAAAAAGATCGAAAAAAACACGGGGATATTATAAGCTAACATTGGCTTAGTAACGAACATTTGCACGCCATGTTCTGAGGTAAATTTGTCCTACAGTATGAAATCAATTAACAGTTATTTGGCATTTGACCAACGTTATTCTTTTGTGAAATCAATTAACAGTTATTTGGCATTTGACCAACGTTATTCTTTTGTTAAGTCCACAGATTTCAGCGACAGCCAAGTAAGACCGCACGTGCCGTGCGCCGTTTCACGTTGAGGCCTTGAACGTGAGCCTTGCCCTTCTGTGAGTTTTTTCAAATGTGTCTTGCTAGCTAATGTTAATGGGGAAATCCCTTGAATGATATAAGTAATCTGTACTATGAAATGGTGTGTTATGAGAGTGAGTGCATTAGAATGCATACAATATGGTTGATTGAGTTTAATGGAAGAAACACAGGGAAAATGCAAGGAAAAGCCCAGCTCTCCTTTTTTTGTCTGTTTGCATCTGTGGGAAATTAGTGTCAGGCTTGAATATTCAGTGACTTTGTACTTATTATTTACCTTATTGGGGACATTGATCTAAGTAAAACATTTAATAATAACTTAACTTAGATCAATGTCCCCAATAAGGTAAATAATAAGTACAAAGTCACTGAATATTCCAGCCTGACACTAATTTCCCACACTTCCCTGTGTTCAAGTTGCCCACTCGTTGGTAACTCTCTTGCAGGCTTGCTGCAAGCATGCTGTTGAAAGTACAACTGGGAGATGTCCAAAAGTTTGTTCGGATTACAGAAATAAATCGAGTTTCTGAGTGCAGGTAAGAAATTGGGATCATTGGGAAATTGTCCTCAATGTGATACTCATGGTTATCCACTGGGTGGATCTGTGGCTTCATCTATTGTATTGCAGACAGCAATTATTCAAGATTAAGTGAATATTTAGTGAGTAGATTTAGAAATCACTGGATACATCCAATGACATTTCTGTTTACAAAAGCTTTTGTGCCCGTTTCTAGCATTTGCAAAGTTTGGTGTCCCAGCTGTAGCGGAAGGTGTGAACGTTTTTGACAGTTCAGGGACTGAATTGGATGACGATGTTTTTGAGGAGGTAGCAAGAGATGCATCCACTGGGGTGCTAATCATCAAATATGACACAGGTTTGATTACATTGTGGTGACCTATATTAAGAGACATTCACCAAGGTGGGCTTGTGCCTTTAAGAGTGTGGGTTGTACTGTTTAGGGGACAGGTTAAATACCACTTCCGGTTCCGGGTTAACTTTGTTGTCATTTGTAAATGCTATGTGAGTGAGAAGTAAAGTACCTCAACTCGAACCACGTCTCTGGCTCGCTACTTTCTTATCGCCACATTGGTGACCCTGTGAAGAACATTTGTAACGTTAACAGCATTTAGCGTTATGTCTCAAGACAACGGCGTCGCGCAACCGCAAGCTCCCGCGCCGAATGCTAACGACGCTAACATGCTACAAGCGAACATTTACGCTGCGACCGTCAAGTTGCCCGACTTTTGGCAGCATAATCCCCGGCCGTGGTTTCAACACATCGAAGCCCAATTCCAGCTGAGAGGAATAACACAGGATATAACTAAATACTTCCATGTTGTGGCGGCGTTGGATGCTTCAACGACGGCACGGGCGATGATGCTGTTGGAGGATCCGCCGGCAGCTGACAAGTACAATGCGCTAAAGACATTCCTTCTGAAGCTATATGAACTGTCAGAACTGGAGAAAGCGGACCGCCTGCTGTCCCTCAACGGCCTCGGCGATGGCAAACCGTCGGAGTTGATGGAAAAAATGCTGGCTGTACTGGGATCAGCTGATCCCTCTTTTCTATTTACACACATTTTCTTGCGACAGCTTCCAGTGCCTGTGCGCACAGCACTGGCGAGTTCCCTCCTCTCCTCCACCAAGGACTATCGCGGCCTGGCTGCAGAAGCGGACAGGGTGTTCCTGGCCAACAGGCAGCAGCAGTTTGTCCATGCGCTGCTGCCCCACCAGGGCACCTCTGCCCCACCACTGGAGGCCTATACGGACACCGCTGCTGCGGTGACAGCCCGACGCCAACCCGATGATGGGCTCTGCTATTACCATGCCAGGTTTGGGGACAGGGCCAAGCAGTGTCGCAAGCCATGCAGTTTCAAGGGGCAGGGAAACGCCAGGGCCGGCGCTCATTAGTGGCTGTGGGTGCCGGCCATGACTGCAAGCTATTGTTTATCACCGACTCCTTGTCTGGCCGGCGGCTGCTGGTGGACTCGGGCGCGCAACGCAGCATCCTGCCGGCACAGGGCGTGGACACCATGGACGGCAGACACGGGCCCCAGATGGACGCAGCGAACGGTACGCCCATACGTACCTACGGCACCAGGTATGTGGAGGTGTGTTTTGGGGGGCGCCGTTTCGGCTGGGGTTTTGTGATGGCTGCGGTGTCCACGCCGCTCCTGGGAGCAGACTTCCTCTGTGCTTTCAGCTTACTGGTAGATGTTAAAAACTGTCGCTTGATCGATGCCCTCTCTTTTTCCTCTTACCCCTGCACACTTGGGGCGGTTGGGGGGGGCGGAGCTCTCTGCCTGTTGAACACACTTGCCACCGGGGACCCGTATGAACGCCTGCTCGCCGGTTTCCCTGACCTCACCACACCCACGTTCTCATCGGCAGTGGCCAAACACGGTGTGGAACACCATATTACCACAGAGGGCCCCCCAGTCTATGCCCGGGCCCGGCGCCTCGACTCAGCCAAGCTGGCAATCGCCAGGGGGGAGTTTTCCACCATGGAGCGACTTGGCATTGTGCGCCGCTCGAACAGCCCGTGGGCTTCTCCATTACACATGGTTACAAAGGCTGGCGGAGGTTGGCGTCCATGCGGCGATTTCCGTCGCCTTAATAACGCCACAACCCCAGACCGGTACCCTGTTCCGCACATACAGGATTTCTCTACCCACCTGGCAGGGGCTGTCATCTTCTCCAAGGTGGACCTGGTGCGCGGTTACCACCAGGTGCCGGTCCATCCACGGGATGTGCCAAAGACGGCTGTCATTACACCCTTTGGGCTTTTCGAATTCCTAAGAATGCCTTTCGGGCTCATGGGGGCGGCGCAGACGTTTCAGCGCCTGATGGACTCTGTGCTCCAGGACATGCCATTTTTGTTTGTGTACTTGGATGACATTCTTATAGCCAGTACGTCCATAGAGGAGCACATGACACACCTCCAGCAGCTGTTTGAGCGGCTCAGTAAGCACGGCCTCATCGTGAACCCAACCAAGTGCCAGTTCGGGCAGTCCTCCATCACTTTCCTCGGACACCATGTCGCTCCACAGGGAGCCACCCCACTCCCCGCCAGGGTGGAGGCCGTGGCCAGTTTTCCTCGTCCCCGCACCGTACGGGCTCTACAGGAGTTCCTGGGCATGGTGAACTTTTACAACCGGTTCCTTCCCCATGCTGCCCACCTCATGCGGCCCTTGTATGAGGCCCTGCGGGGCAAAGTGCCCAAGGACGAGTTAGATTGGTCCTCGGAGATGGACAGCGCTTTTGGGGCTGCCAAGAACGCGCTAGCCAACGCTGCTCTGCTGGCGCACCCCTCTCCCACTGCCCCGGTCGCCCTCACGACAGACGCCTCTGACTATGCAGTGGGGGCGGTGTGCGAGCAGTGGGTGGGCGGTGCCTGGCAGCCACTGGCCTTTTTTAGCAAACAGCTCCGCGACAACGAGCGTAAGTACAGTACTTTCGACAGGGAACTGCTGGGTCTGTTCCTCGCCACCAGGCACTTTAGATTCCTGTTGGAAGGCCGCCAGTTCACTGCCTTTGTGGACCACAAGCCGCTAACGTTCTCCATGGCCAAGACCTCGGAGCCGTGGTCGGGACGTCAGCAGCGGCAGCTATCGGCGATCTCCGAGTTAACCACGGACATTCAGCACGTGGCGGGCAAGGACAACTTTGTCGCCGACTGCCTCTCTCGGGCGGTCATCGGGTCCGTCCACTTGGGACTCGATTATGCCGCCATGGCGGCAGACCAAGCCACGGACTCGGACATTCAGGCCTATCGGACGGGTCCTACCGCACTGCAGCTGGAGGATGTGGTGTTCGACACAGCTAACGCCACTCTCCTCTGCGACGTCTCCACTGGCCAACCGCGCCCTATGGTGCCTACGGCCTGGCGGCGCCGGGTTTTTAACATGATCCACAGCCTTTCCCACCCAGGTGTGAAGGCCTCGACTAAGCTGGTGGGGGTCAAGTTTGTGTGGCCTGGCCTCCGGAAGGATGTTAGGACCTGGGCTAGCTCATGTGTGGCGTGCCAGCGTGCCAAGGTGCACCGCCATACCAAAGCCCCTTTGGCACCGTTTATAGTGCCGGAGAGGCGGTTCGACCATGTGAATGTGGACCTGGTGGGCCCCCTGCCCCCCTCCCATGGATATACTCACCTCCTCACCATGGTGGACAGGACCACCAGGTGGCCGGAGGCTGTTCCACTGTCCTCCACTACGGCAGCGGAGGTGGCCCGGGCGTTCATCGGCTGCTGGGTGGCCCGTTTTGGCACACCGGGGGACATCACAAGCGACAGGGGCCCCCAGTTCACTTCGGAGCTCTGGACTGCAGTTGCGGAGCACCTGGGGGTGAAGATCCACCGCACTACGGCGTACAACCCGCAGGGCAACGGACTTTGCGAGCGGTTCCATAGGGACATGAAGGCCGCTCTTCGGGCTGCCCTTACGGATGGCGCCTGGGTTGACCGCCTCCCGTGGGTCTTGCTTGGTCTTCGTTCTGCCCCCAAAGAGGACCTCCAGGCCTCGTCCGCCGAGCTGGTGTACGGCCAGCCGCTGCGGGTCCCTGGGGAGTTTCTTCCGGGGGCCACAGCGTCCTGGTCCGTCGCCTCCCATCGAACAGCGTCCCGGGGTGTTGCCGATGCCCTTATTCCCATTCCAACATCCCGCCACTGCCTTCCCCAGTCCTACGTCCCCAGGGACCTGCCATTGGCCAAATATGTTTTCATCCGCCACGACAGCCATCGGACCCCGCTGCAGCCCCCGTATGACGGGCCTTTCCGTGTCTTGGAGGCAGGCACTAAAAACTTTGTTGTGGACATGGGAGGCAGGCCGGAGCGGGTCACTATAGACCGTCTTAAGCCTGCTCACTTGGACAAGGACGAACCAGTTAAGTTGGCCCTACCCCCGCGGCGGGGGCGCCCCCCGGTTTCGGCTCAGACCCCTGCCCTATCCTCTGTTCCGGCCTTGGCCCCTTCCGTGGCCCGGCCGCTGGTTCCACTTATCTCCCTTAATCCCCCTCTGGTTAAGCGCAGTCGGTTCGGCCGCTTGATCCGTCCCCCTCCACGTTGACTATTTCATGCTGTGATCTGTTCACTGATGGACTGTTCACTGGCTATTAATTAGTTGCAGTTTTTGTATTGGTGAATTCTGGGGGGGCCTGTGTGGTGACCTATATTAAGAGACATTCACCAAGGTGGGCTTGTGCCTTTAAGAGTGTGGGTTGTACTGTTTAGGGGACAGGTTAAATACCACTTCCGGTTCCGGGTTAACTTTGTTGTCATTTGTAAATGCTATGTGAGTGAGAAGTAAAGTACCTCAACTCGAACCACGTCTCTGGCTCGCTACTTTCTTATCGCCACAACATTTGTAATATATATTTAATGAATAAGTTATTTGTCATGTGAAGCTTACATTCGATTAGATAAGGGACATCTTTATGAGGAAACTGTGTATAATCTTTTTATTTATTTATCCTGTCTCCACGCTAGCCTCATCTGAGCAGTCTGTCTCCACGCTAGCCTCATCTGAGTGGTCCCAACCATCATCCCTGGATTCGTCAGGGTCCCAACCATCATCCCTGGATTCATCAGGATCACAGGATACTGTCATCATTTCAGAGGACCCTTCACGAAAACGCCATAGGCTGGATACAGAGGTCAAGCAAGTAAGAGTTGACACACATGTAATATGTATGCATCACCCTGTGATTCACAACTCAGAAATGCATGTTTTTTACTGTCAATGTTATGCCCCCATCTTTTCCATTGTACTGGTCGTGTGCCTGTAAGAATATTGTAGCTCACTTGAGATTGGATGGATCTCTCAAATTATCATCTCCACGAGTCAGAAGCATGCTAGACAGACCTCAGATAGGGTTAAAACTTATATTAAGGATACTTATCCTTTACCTTAACTTTGAATTGCAGTCTACAGTATATTCCTAACACTGAATTGTTTTTTGTGCTTGTGCTTTTGTGCTTCAAGTTGGTGGAATCCATTCTTCGTGAGAAATCTGGTGGAGAACGCATAATAAATGAATACAATCGAACCAAGTCCTTGCACGATGACAACAGAAGGAAAATGGTGAACCTATTGGCAGCTGACTTGACAGAGAAGAATGGGTAATTAGCTCCTTGTTTTTAGTTTGTTCTCAATCTAGCTTTCCGATTAATTTGAAATCTAAATGAAATCCAGGGAATATGACTGAGAAATACATTCTTCTTTAATCTTCCAGTACTTCACCACCCAGACATCTGAAAGAAAAGTATGCCAGAGGAATCGTGACCTTATTCCCCTACCTCAGTGACCCACACTCTAAGAATGGCTATGTGAGTTGCACACAGTAATGGTTGTGGCAATATTGATACATTTTTAATCCTACCAGAGCATGCTGTTTTTCACCTTTAAATGTGAAGTGTCTGTTTTTATCTTTCACCCTCCAAGGAGCATTATTATGATGGCCAGAGTGGCAGTGGGTACTTGGCCTGGAGGATTAAAACTATTCAGAGAACCGCTGCTAAAGACAAACGATCATCATTTGGAGGTAACACTAATAATGCATATCTTGAGTACAACGAGTTGATTAACAAAACAAGCGGCATTATTGATTACTGTATACAGGGCCGTAGCCAGGGTTTAGAAATTAGGGAGGTCCATTTATTTTTTTGGCCCAGACCGGCCCACTATAATCGGTCGGACACCACCCAGCCAGGGTTTAGAAATTAGGGAGGTCCATTTATTTTTTTGGCCCAGACCGACCCACTATAATCGGTCGGACACCACCCAGCCAGGGTTTAGAAATTAGGGAGGTAACTTTTTTTTTTTATACAAACTTTATTATCTAGAGATCAACTCACAAAGTAATTTACAGGACATGGGGGCACTTACAGGTGAGTGGCCTAAAGAGTGCACCAAAGCCCTGTGGTCTCTTATGCATTTATAATTTGGTGAATGGGCTAAATGCATACCAAAATGAGTTATACAACCCAACCTATTCATTCAAAATGCATTATCTATAATAAAGTCACCTGTTGTTGGTAAAAAAAAATGTGTTACTGAAGTATTAACATATTTCTCCACTTCTTGGCTCACTGAAAGTACACAAAATAAGGACAGACAGAGACACAAAAAGCTGTACAATTTAAACAATACCATACTGGTAATGAGCAAATATGAGCAATTAATGCATGGAGCTGTTCCATCTTATTTCATTTGATACTAACTACTTAGTTCATACAGATTTCAAGTATCCAAATATCAATGATGAATATTGCATAAGGTTTACACAGTTAATAGATCACCTGTTTTATATTCATGCTCAGAGGAGTAATAGTTAGATCTTTATGTGTGATTTATATGTCAATTAAATCAATGGTGTGCTTGTTTGTTTGGGGAGTTTGACCTCGGTGGCCTCATAGCTGGCTACGGCCATGCCTGTGTACCTCAAGTTCAAGTTCAAGTTTCTTTAATAGTTGTCATACAGAAGTACAGAATACTTTTATACAAAATGCTTCTTACTGTTACGCTCCAGAGACTGTGCAAGACAAGATAAGTATGAAATAAAATAACATAGTATAGCATGTAAATTAGAAGTAAAAAAAAAATGAGGTCACAGTGTTCAGTATAGACATATGTACAATGTTCGATGCAGAATAGACGTAACTGAGTTACCATATAATATACAATACTGTGCAGTGTACTAATACAATACTATATAGTGCAAGGCAGAAATGGGATGAGGTGCAATTTAGGTACAATTTACAGTGGGTGTACGAGTTGTAGTGCAAATCCTTTATCAATAAATATAAAGTGTGTTTGTGTGGTTTAAGTGAGTGTGTGCGTGTGGGTGTGTGTGCTGTGTGCATTTGATGGTTGTTGCATAGTGTTTATTGTTCGTTTAGCAGCCTGATGGCCTGGGGATAGAAGCTTCTTCTGAGTCTTTCTGTGCTCGCCTTAAGACTCCGGTATCGCTTGCCTGACCGCAGCAGTTCAAAGAGGCAGTTGTTCAGGTGGCTCGAGTCCTTAATAATTCTCTTAGCCTTCCCCCTGCACCGCTTGTTGTAAATGTTCTGGAATCTGGAGGGTGGGAAGCACCCCTCCAATTGTGCGTTCGGCTGAACGTGTCACTCTTTGTAGTCTGCTACGGTCTTGTGCAGTGCTATTCCCAAACCAGGAGGTGATGTTGCCAGTCAGGATGCTCTCTATTGTACATGAGTAGAAGTTCCTAAGGATCTTCTGACTGACTTGGAACTTCCTTAGGCGCCTGAGGAAGTAGAGGCGTTGTCGTGCCTTCTTCACAACACTGTCAATGTGTGTGGTCCATGTCAAGTCCTCGGATATGTGGGCTCCGAGGTACTTGAAACTGTTCACTCTCTCAACCGGTGCCCCGTCGATGCTGAGGGGGCTGTAGTCCTTGACCATCGACCTCCTGAAGTCCACAATCATCTCTTTTGTTTTGCTGACGTTCAGGGAGAGGCAGTTCTCCTGACACCACTGTGACAGATTCTCTACCTCTTCCAGGTAGGCCCTCTCGTCGTTGGCAGAGATCAGGCCCACCACTACTGTGTCATCAGCAAATTTGATGATTGTGTTGTTGTTCCGCTGTGCCACGCAGTCATGTGTGTACAGGGAGTAGAGGAGGGGGCTCAGAACACAGCCCTGGGGGGCCCCTATGTTGAGCGTGATGGATGAGGAGGTGCAGTTGCCTGCTCTTACCACCTGGGGTCTGCCCGTCAGGAAGTCCAGGACCCACTGGCAGAGGTCATAGTTCAAGCCCAGGTCCCTGAGCTTGGCTATGAGTTTGGAGGGGACTATGGTATTGAATGCTGAGCTGTAGTCGATGAACAGCATTCTCACATAGTTCCCCTGCCTCTTGTCCAGGTGTGATGCTGCTGTGTGCAGCACATGGGCTATGGCGTCCTCCGTGGACCTGTTGGGGCGGTATGCAAATTGCAGAACTCCATCAATCAGGCCTTTGGTAGATTCTTTTTTTTGTGTGTTTTTCCCCATATTCTGTAGAATCCTGTGGAGAACCATCTCGTGGAGGAGGACCAACTGCCAGACGAGATTCCCATGTTGTTGCAGAGACTGCCCTGAGCGAAGAGGAGTGCAAGGAAGCGATCTCACTAATGAAACATTCAGCTGATGAGGACACAGTGAAGAATGAAGAACAAGATGAAACTGACATTTGACTATAGGCACAACAAGGTCCTCGACCCCCAGCAGTCAAGCAGCATACTGTCTGACTTTCCACGTTTCCAAGACGTCAAGGGCTTGGTAATTATCTATAGTTAGTAGAAAAGACTCACCCACATCCCAAGTGTAGTCACGGGTGCTAGACTCAAAATAGATCTGTAATGTTGTGGGAAAAAAAGTCTGCACACCGTCTGTAGTGTTCCCAAGTTTTAATATACTTGAACATAGGGCTGGGCGATATGGCCAAAAATGATATCGCGATATATTTTGGCTATATCGCGATACACGATATATATCGCGATATTTTTACATTTCCTCTAAATCACTTAAAAATGCTTGATTTAACCCTTTGATGCATACAGTCACGCCAATATGATGATTTTTTTTTTTTTGATCCACTTTTTCTCCCATTTTTTCTATATTTTCTCCCATCCCAATTTCGTATCATCCAATTCAACCCTCCCCTGTCACGAACGCTGTTTCTTGCCTCCCACAAGCCGGCTGCAATGTGGACTAAGTCATACATAGCACAAGTCCCCTCCGGTACTTGAGGTAACAGCAGTCGCATCTTTTCACCTGCGCAGCTCGACCTCTCAGTGTCGAGGAGTAACGCGTGGGAGGCTCACGCTGCCCCCGACACTTCCTGATTCTACTGCGCAGGCGCACCAACCGACTTGTAGGAGTCGCTTGTTCACAACGTTCGATCCCCACCCTTCAGTTTTCCCTCCCCGTAATACGGCCAATGTGTATTACTGCGGACGACCAGCCAAACTGAAAAACAATGTGGAGAGCTGGATTCGAACACGCGAATCCTAGCGTCTCCACACTGGTGGCGAGTGCCTTAGACCACTACACCACCTAGCCGCCCCCGCCAATATGATGATTATAATAAGTCCCTGCAACATATGTTTGCATTATTAAACCATGAAGATGCTTTAAAAAATAATTTAATGAAAATGTACTAAGAGTAGTCTACTGACACACTAATAAAAATTATTTACATCTAAGACAATTTATATAAAAACTCTTGGGTGCCTAAGACTTTTACACAGTACTGTGTTTTCTATCCACTTTAGCCAAACACACACACATATATATATATATGTATATATATACACACCCTACTGTGAGAAAATAATAATCACACACAAAGGTATAATGGCTTATAGCAGACTTAATGATTTTAGAATATTTCAGATAATGAAATTAAATGTTTATATCATCAACTATCCAGTTAAGTTAGTATTTATACTGTCTGTAACGTTTGGCTACTTTAAATCATTGAATGTAGAGAGAGAGCGAGAGAGAGAGAGAGGGGGCGAGAATGAACAAGAGAGCCAGCCCCCCCCCCCCCCTCGGGGTTTGTTCTAGGTTCGCGTTTTGATCGTCTAAGCTGCCGTAGGTGATAACGTCACACTCGAATGTAAACAGGAAGAGATGGAGATGGAGACACACAGAGATGGAAATTGAATGATATACAGAAACGAATAACTAATAAATATGAAGTTATGTTTAAACTGCTGTTGTCAAGCGTTGTCAATATAACCCACCCCATTTCCTCACGAATGGAACTAGTCTTGTGGAGTCCGCTTTGACCGTTTACCAGGGTTAGCAGCTATCGCTAGTTAGCTTAGCATAATCCTAATGGATACCTTGGTTAGCAGCTACCGTTAGCTCATTGCTCGTGTCAATTAAATGTTATTAAAGGTCCGCGATGGTCTGTCTAATGAAATTACAACCGCAACATTATATCGCACTGTACAGCCCTGACTACACTAACGTTAGCCTATAGCTCCGCCGTCCCTTCTCGAGGAAAGCACTGCGAGTGTCTCCCGGCCGCGGGCGGCGCCATATAAACTAAATACTCGATGTTCGCGATATAGTACAGTACTACATCTCGGGTAGAACAATCCGCGATACATCGAGTATACTCGATATATCGCCCACCCCTACTTGAACACAACGTTTCGGCCTGTGGTAATTATCTGCCATTATTTTGACCATTTTGTGACACTTGAATGATAGACGGTAGATGTATTGTACCTCAACTAGCACCCACTAACTTTGGTTGGCTGTGAAATCCTGAAATTGTCCCCCAATCCCCCCTCTCCAGGTTGAACAGGATTTCGTTCTGATGTTTGGAGAAGGTGTATCAGGCAAGCTTCTGGAAAAGTGGCCGACCACATACAAGAAAAAGATCATCCAACAATGCAGATGGCTTCCATCCACCAGTGAGCTTCAAGAGCTCCTGCTGATAGCTGATCCTCCTGAGAATGACACTGAAGTGGATGCTGACGTTGGTAAGCTGCTTTTGAGCATACCATTCTTGTTGTTTTTCACTGAACTTCTGTGAAAAATGTACGAGGCATTTTGTATTATCAACCAGTCAAAAGTGTCTTCCCATTCACTTGAATGAGTGCATCCAAGCTTTTTACTGGTACTGTATATGCATATTTTGAGTGGCAGAGCTTCTTGTGATGAACTGCTGTCTTTTATCTTATTTTGTAAAAATACTGCTAACATTGCAGATGGACTGAATTTTGTTTATGGTCTACATAATTCAAGTGTCTTAACATCCAACTTGTATCGTTACAGGTTGGGACAGTGACCTCATCGATTCTACTGCTGTTGCACTTGATCCCACCCTCTGCTCAGGGGCGGAAGAGACCAGGGAAGGTGTCGGCGTCCAACGCGGAGCAGCATCTTGTGATCTTCAAGAAGGTTGGTATTTTCTCCTAATGTATGTACGAATTTATGATTATAATGCTACAATCATGTAATTATTTATTTAATTTTTTTTTATATCCCCCCCCCCCCCCCTCCTTTTTCTCTGTTTTTCTCCCATCCCAATGTTAGTCGTTATGCCAATTCTTAGCCCCTTTCGTGACTGCGATGCAAGCCAGGGGCTCGAATACGCAGTCACTGGCTCCCATGTTACTAGCCATGTTAATGTGCACATCAAGCACTGCTTAAAAGCGAGCGGTGGGTCAAATATATCACGTAGACATTTCAAAGGTACCCAGCGTTCCATTAGGGTTTCACACACACACGCGGCAGGGTTTGAAAGCTCGGCGTTGCTAATAAACATTTTTAATATTTTTTATAAACTGGTCAACACTGCTCAAAACGGCTGTATTTCCGTATTTGTCTGCCTGGTGCGCCTGTGCTGTGATCACAGCGCATGCGCATCATGCACCCAACGCCGGAAATAATGCACTGCCAATTGTGTTAGTATGACGGCCGGCCAAGTCGGAAGCAACGCCGAGAGCTGGGCTCGATACCAGTATCTCCTGCGTTGGTGACGAGCGCCTTGCCCGCTGCGCCACCCAGCCGCCACAATCATGTAATTCTAATTGTTTCTCCATGTGTGTTTGTCTTCTCAGACTGGAACAAGCATCCAAGAGCATCTTGATGCCATCACTACCAGCAATCAACCCTATCTCCTGGCTGTTGGAGTGAAGAAGAATGCGATCCACCGGTTCTACATCATTCTTGACAAGAAGGCCATACCTTGCAAGTCAATCTCTTCTCTTGGTGCTTTAGATGAACTCTTTAAGGCACATTATGTGTTTGGCACAGCATACAACACCATGCTGCGCAACATGTACACGTTCCTCCAGACCACTGTGTACAGTATTGATGTTGGGAAAGTCAAGGAGAGTCCTTGTGTTGCTGAAGTTAGGGCGAGGTTGCTTCATTAGTGCATGAGGCTTCTCCTCCGCCAAGAAGTGTTTTGATTGTCGGAAGGAGTTAGGTTGTACAAATAGGCTTGTTAGGCATTTGCGAATAGTTCACGGTTACGTTCAAGGAAAAAAGCTTCGCCTTAAATGTGCTCAGACTGGATGTGGCTATAGGTTTGGTACGTTTTCAGGTTTTAGGAAACATTTAGACAACAAACACACTGAGTATATTGACCAAGAGGTTGACACTGATGTTAATGTAAACAGTGTAGGAGAGGCGGTGATCGCTAATGTAGATGAGACCGCCACAACATCTGATGTCGATGCGACGGCCACATGTGGACTGTTCAGAAACTCTAATAGGAGCACTCTCGATATGTGTGCAACTGCACAACTCAAGGCTGCTGGAACCAGTCAGTCTACTGTAAAAAGTTTTGTCTCAACCATGGAAGAAGTGATTTCTGAGATTCATAGTCACGCTAAAAATGCAGCTCTACAGTGCTTATCTCCACAGGACACAGAAAATAAGAACAGCATAGAACAGTCATTCCAAAAGTTGGAAAACCCATTCACACACTTAAATTCTGAGGCAAAAATAAACAAACACTTCAAAGAGAAATGGGGAAAAGTTGAACCCGTTGAAAAGGTGCTTGGCACAAGATTTGACAGCAGAAGAAACAAAACTACTGGGACATATGACCAGGTCATTGTAACTGATAAGTTTGCATATGTTCCCATTTTGGAAACGCTGAAGAGCATTTTTCAAAACCCAGAACTTGCAGACATGTTAAAGCCCAGGCACATGACTAAGGAAGGTGTGTATGCAGACTTGAGAGGTGTCACCTATTTGAAAGAAAGTCCCCTGTTTTCAGTAGAAAAAGATTCCTTTCAAATTCAACTTTTTTATGATGACTTTGAAACTGCAAATCCATTGGGCTCTAAAACGGGTATACATAAATTAGGTGGTGTATACTTTACATTAAGAAATGTCCCCCCAATCTATAATTCCTCTTTGATTAATATTCATTTGTGTGCTCTTTTCCATGCACAGGACATTAAGCGTTATGATTTCAATTTGATACTTGAGCCACTTGTCAATGATCTGAAAGTACTGGAGACAGAGGGACTTAAAATTCCCATGTTTAGACACGTGATTCGTGGTACCATAGTTCAGGTCACTGGGGATAACCTTGGCTTGCATGGTCTGTTTGGGTTTGTGGAGTCATTTGGGGCTCGGTATTGCTGTCGTTTCTGTCTCCTTGAGAAAGCTCGTTTTCAGACTGTATTCTGTGAAGATGATCCGGCTGTTGTACTAAGAACTGTTGAGATGCACGCACAACACTGTCAAACTATACAGACAGATCCTACGCTACCTCATATATATGGCGTGAAACGCAGTTGTCTGTTGAATTCACTTGAGTATTTCAACACAGCCACCAACTTCTCTGTAGATATCATGCATGATATTTTAGAGGGGGTTGCTCAGTTTGAGGTGAAACTTATTCTCAAGTACATTCTTCAGGAGAAACTTCTAAATGCTGAACAACTGGCTGGCAGAATACATGCTTTTGACTATGGTTACAATCAGCAGCGAAACCGTCCGCCAAGAGTCAAGTTGTTGGATGAAAGTAAGGATTTGGGGTTGAATGCCACACAGTCTTGGTGCTTGTTGCGCAATATGCCTCTGCTATTTGGTGATTTAATACAGACTGATGATAAGTACTGGCATCTTCTGCTTTTGCTTCTACAGATTGTTAACATTGTATTTTCACCAGTCCTGTCATATGGCATGACCATTTATCTCAAACATGTAATCACTGATCATCATCGGCTCTTCAAGCAGTTATTTCCTAGAAGCAACCTATTTCCAAAGCATCACTTCATGATACATTACCCTCGTAATATAAGGAACATTGGCCCAATTCTGCACATGTGGTGCATGCGTTATGAAGCTAAACATAACTTCTTTAAGAGACAATTAAAAAGCTTTAAAAACATTACAAAGACATTAGCCCAAAAGCACCAAAGTTGTATGGCAATGTATCGGGAGTCCTTTACCAAAGAAAGATTAACCATAGGTCCAGGAAAGATGGTGGCACTTGTTGAGCTCAAAGAAGGTCCAGAGATTGCTTCCTTATTTGGAGATGTAACCAGTGTTTTTTCTGCCAAGTGGATAAAACATCATGGTACAGAGTACCGCTGTGACTTGATTATCTGTACTGAGGTAGCATTTGAGATGTTTTTTGTAAGATCAAGAGAATCATTAAAGACTCCAGTCACCCGAACAACTGCCTCTTTGAACTGCTGCGGTCAGGCAAGCGATACAGGAGTCTCAAGGCGAGCACAGAAAGACTCAGAAGAAGCTTCTATCCCCAGGCCATCAGGCTGCTAAACGAACAATGAATGAACACTACACAACAACAACCACCAAACGCACATAGCACACACATCCACACGCACACACTCACTTTAAACAAACACACTGTAGCACCCACTCCACACACTTATAGCACACACCCACTTTAAACAAACACACTGTAGCACCCACTCCCCACACTTTATATTTATGGATGAAGGATTGCACTACAACTCGTACACCTTACTGTAAATTGTACCTAAAATTGTACCTCATCCCATTTCTGCTTTGCACTAGATAGTACTGTACATTAGTACACTGCATAGTATTGTGTACTGTATATTATATGGTAACTCAGAACATTGTACATATGTCTATACCGAACACTGTGACCTCATTTTCTTCTTCTAAATTCATGCTATATTATGTTATTATGTTATTTGATACTATCTTGTCTAGCACAGTCTCTGGAGCGTAACAGTAAGAAGCATTTTGTATGAAAGTATTCTGTACTTCTGTATGACAACTATTAAAGAACTTGAACTTGAACTTGATTGCTGTGAAAGATGACAGTGTATTGCTCTGTGGAAGACTGATGGAAACCATGTGTTTTGATGACCATTACCATGCCTTTAAGGTCAGACTGCATCCAGACGGAGTTGTAAAGGTCTTGGATATAAATCAGCTGTGTTACTTCAAACCATTTGATATTCAAATGAATTATCGAACGACAGATTGCTCAAAGTATATTGTTCCATATTGCCACTTTATGCAGACCTGCTGAGGTCAATGTGATTGTTTTATTACTGCATCCAGACGGAGTTGTAAAGGTCTTGGATATAAATCAGCTGTGTTACTTCAAACCATTTGATATTCAAATGAATTATCGAACGACAGATTGCTCAAAGTATATTGTTCCATATTGCCACTTTATGCAGACCTGCTAATGTGATTGTTTTATTACTGCATCCAGACGGAGTTGTAAATAGGGTTGGGTACCGAAAACCGGTTCTAATAGCAACCGGTTCCTAACTTCCGGTTCTGGAACCGGAAGTAACATATTTGCATTTCGATTCTTAATTTTTTATTTTTTTTTACTTTGTTAATTAATACCATAGTTACAGTACAGCAACCAAATTAAACTGTATCAAGTCAACTGAAAATGTGAATAGTATGAAACATTTTTTTTAAATTCAAAAGAAATCGGAACCGGAATCGTTCAAATCCAAACGATGCCCAACCCTAGTTGTAAAGGTGTTGTATAAATCAGCTGTGTTACTTCAAACCACAGATTGCTCAAAGTATTGTTCCATATTGCACTTTATGCAGACCTGCTGAGGTCAATGTAATTGTTGTTTATGTTTTATTTTTTTATAAGCCTGCCTGACCCTGCCTGACCAACAATAAAATTGTTGAATTCATTATTTTGTGGTAACTTGTGATTTTGAATGTATATTGTATGTAAATGCAATTTCACACTATACAAGAGTAAATTAAGTGTAAAATTAATACCTGTGAGGTTTATTTTCACCAATATAGTGTCTGGTTTCATTGACACTGTGCAGTGTTAATGGGTGTTATTTTCAGAGCTGTTTTTTCACTGCAAGTGAGTAAATTATCAACACAGTACTGTGTAATGTCAACACTTCAGCAGAGTTATTTGACCTCAGTGTTAACTTTTAATAACGCAATGCAGTGTTAATGAGCATTGGAATTCAACTCAATCAGAGTTAATTTGTTATCACATAAGAGTAAATTATCAACACTTCTGAGAATAATAATTACACTCTCAAGTGTTATTAAACCTATAGTGTTAAGTTTAAATAACACCATACAGTGTAAGCGAGTGTTAATTAATTTAACTAAAAAAATTTAACACAGGAGCAAGAGTCGATTTAACACTATTCGTAGTTGGAGTCATATACACTGGAATAGTGTTAAATTCGACTCTTTAAGTGTTAATTTGACACTGCGAATTTTACTGTGTAGTCTCCCATTTAGATTTTTCGTAAATGCTTTTAAAAAGGTATTTCAAAAGATTTTGTCCAAGACTATTTCCAGTAGTGATAATCCAATAAAACGTAATTTCCTGTTAGTTACTTACAACCACTGACCTATGAAAATCTGACGCCCCCTCCCCTTTGAACAAACTACCAATTGATCTCGGAGACTCAGGCCACACACTCTGCACCTGTGTGCATGCACACATTGTGTCAATGGCCAGCTAACATGAAACTAAAATGGCCAAAATAAATTAGAAAAACGCAAGTATGACAGAGTAAGCTACAGGACAATCAAAGATGTGTTGCATTTATCTGCTTTGTGAAAACACTCAACATAGGCAAAATAACTGAAAGAAGTCACACAGAACCGAACTGCTGCTTTGGATCACCGTTTCCAGACTTATATGTTGTATAGTAACCCTGATCTCTCTCTCTGTCTCTACCTCCCCTTTCCTCTATAAACATTGCTCTCCATCTCTTGATTCCTTCCTCTCCCTTTGTGTGTATGTCTCTCTCCCCTCTGTCACTCTCGTATTCTCCCACCTAGAGAACTGTGTGTGTATGTCTGTTTATTACATTTCTATAGTTATGGGCCCTCATTTATCAACAGTTCTTAGAAAGTGTTCTATCTTTGTTCTTAAGCACATAATTTAGAATGTGTGTACGCACAAAAAAAACGGGATTTATCACACGTGCGTACACAGGTCGTACGCACACCTGTCTTGATAAATATCACTTTGATCCTACGCTGCAGCTCGTGCACGCTTTTACGTATTTGCATACCAGAACCGCCCCGATTATCCATATATGGTAATGGGACACCCCCATGGGATGTGAAATAATGGACTGACCCGAGAAGCTGCCGAACCAAGAAGACACAACCCGGATGATAATAAATAAAATGCTGGCGGACTTGTACATGGTGATGTCAGATATCAACGACTCCCTAATATACTAATAAAGACCGTTCGTTAACCACTGTCTGTTTGGCGCATTGGTGTGTCATCATTATAACCATGCTGGAATATGGATTGGCTACCGGGTATAATATGATGTGTGTAGAGGCATATGATACAATCTATTTTGTTGTCGGTATTAGGTAGCCTATATGAATTACATATAATAGCAGTCAGCCCATAGCCTACATCAGGGGTAGGCAACCCTAGGCACACGTGCGGCACGCAGGGGCATTTTCATAGGCACAGGGGGCAGCAGTAAAAAAAATTGTAATATATTTTTTTTTGCTTTGAAATATTATAGTGAAATATTTTGCACTGTTGTCGCATTTATCTTGTTGAAATCCTCCCACAGGTTATTTTTACTACCACATATTTAATTGAGACCCTTTATTTGTTTATTATTTCAATTTAGCTGGAAATACATTGCTACATCATTCAGTAACATTTGCAGAGCCTTATAACAAAAACATTATTATGGTCACCATTGTGACCAGTGGGATTAATCAACACATTTTATAATTTATTTTTCTATTTCATTGAACATTGCATTACTCAAAATGTGAGTATTACTAAGTCAACTTGTGTTCTTAAAACAATGACAATAAACATAGTTTTATAAGGTTGAAATAATGTGGTTGTGTACTTATTTTTCTGTTAACTTATTATGGATTGAAAACTGAAAACCTTAATGCACAGTAACTGAACTCAATATTTTTAAGTTCTGGTAACTTATTTTTATTTATTTTTTTACAGTGTAGTCTTGCGATCAATCAAAACTTATTTACACGATATACCTCACATTCACCCTCCATTCACATCCTGGTGTTCTCCTGGTGTTCTCAATTAGGCCTGTAGGTGGAGCTATGACAGCACACGTACAGTACACACACCGATGGTGTGTGATGTGTCCAAAAATGAATGGGCAAATGTGAGTGAAATGGTTGCACTGTATGCAGCTGTTTGTCTGCATTGCATCCCCCCCCCCCCAACTCAGATTTAGGGTTGATACAACCATCATAATAATATTGTTAATAATAACAATAACAATAAAGATGTAATAATGTAAAAATTATCATTAAAAAGACCCGATTATGAGAAAAAAAAAGTATGATGCATGGAATATTGTTGAGGCACACTAGTTACAACTATATTTCAAACAGGCACTCCATGTCAAAAAGGTTGCTGACCCCTGGCCTACATTATGCAACAGTAACTTGCGCATAATAATAGCACATGACACAGCCGTCGCTTTGCATTAAGTAAGGGATAATGTATAGCTACGAGGTCATTGTCGCAAAAGAATTGACCGACGCGGAGTTTAAAATACTGAGCCGCCTCGGACATTTTTAATATAGCATGGATCGGTATCAAACTGCATTTGATAATCTAATATATGCATTTATGCCTATATCTCACGTTCTATGAAATACTGCAGAAAACGATAAAAACATATTTATACTCGGTATTTTAGTATGAATGTGTGAATGAAAAAGTAAAACGTTCCTACATCCTGAACGCAGGGTGTCCGCGGATCCTTAAAAAGTCTTAAAAGGTCTTAAATTTGTTTATCAATAATTAAGGCCTTAGTTTGTCTTAAAATGTCTTAAATCCATTTTCAGAGGTCTTAAAAATGCCATAGAAAGGAAAGATAAAATGCCATGTCATTGTTGTGGCTGAAGGTTGTTTAACACAGCAGGAGACGATATTTCCAATTGTAACAAGTAGGTAATTTATTTAAGAAAAGAAGTTCTTAACAGCAAGAGCTATGGGTCGAGCAGAGGATCACCACAGCTTGAACAAAAAACCCTCTGTCCTCAATCCCTTTGCCTGTCCCCTAAATCCCCTCTCAGTCCTGCCCCCCCATGACAGATATGATGACGTATCATATCATGTCAGATCTGACATGACGTACATTAAGATGATACGTAGATTTAACATCGGAGAGAGATAAGAACATTAAGAACATGAAGAGAGATAAACAAGATATGATGTCCACACACGATATGATGTAGAGAGTGAGATGTGTGTGTGTGTGTGCGTGTGTGTGTGTATGTGTGTGTGTGTCTGTGTGTGCGTGCGTCTGCGTACAGACGTATGTGTATTGTATGTGTGTATTGTGTCACAGGGAATGTGTGTGTGTGTGTGTGTGTCGGTGTGTATGTCTGTGCGACTGTGTGTGTCTGTGTATGTGTGTGTCCGTGTGTCTGTGTGTGTGTGCTGTGCACAGGGAATGTGTGTGTGTGTGTGTGAAAGAGAGAAAAGAACAAGATATGAAAGCATACAATGTACGAGATTACCAGCACACAACATGCCGTACTGAAATGTCCATCTGTTCCAAATTGTTTTAAGAACGTCAGCCAGACCGTCTTTCAGCACTGCTAGTTGACCTATATTAAACTAGTCCACCCCATACATTTTCCCCAACATTCCCCCATTTGGGGCTATCCCTAGTCCCACCCAAATCATATAACCAAGAAAATGTGAACGTCTAACTAAACGAGAAACCATATTTATATAATAAAAGTTTAAATGGCTGATCTAAACAAGAAACCTAGCCATATAATAAATTTTAAATGTCTAACTAAACAAGAAACCTTACTTCATTCACTGGACCCCTAACGGACCAACAAAGGCTGACTACCGTTCTCACAATAAACACAAAACCGCTCAAAACAAGAGTAATAATAAAACATAAAAAAAAAAAAAAAAAATACCCCAATTTATAATCCTAACCTGACAGACAAATCCCCCCAACCTCCACCGCTTACCAAATGAGCCACAGTTCCGGCCGGAAACCGCGACTCTCATCAGGGAAAGGAGAAGTTGACCGTCAGAACTAAACATAGAACATCCCTCCCAAAAAAATGACATTGTCTCTTCCATAACATTGAGTCCCAGTGTCCATCGCTCAGCCCCCCTTCCATGCCCACGCCATAGTCTCCTCACCGTATTGCCAAAAGTCACATTTTGCCAATACAGCAACCACCACGCCACACCTCCAGTCCTCGTAGAAGCATGTCCCCATGCCTGGACGGGAGGCGCTGGTACCGACCTCACCACGTGTCCCCCCATCTTCGACGGGAGGTGCCCATCTTGCCCACTGCGTTAGCCCCCCCCTTTGTCCCTCCAGTCCCCAGAACCGATCCCCAGACCACTTCTTCTCAATGCTTCCTCAGGCTCAGAACCGACACTCTGCCGATGCCCCTTCCCATTCCGGTTTGACCAGGACCACAAGTAAAATAAACAAAAAATAATAAAAAAAATAAAAAACCAATGCAATGATTTTCAATGGTTGCAATCTCTATGCCGAAGGATCATTAGAAAATCAGACTAAAATTCCTAGTTAAAGGAATAAACCAACAAAACTGCACTCAGACCATCCCCCGTCACTCTTAAAGGAAAGAACCAACAAAAAGAAAATGTCCCTACCTCACCATACCCATAATCCTCTATCCCCTCGTCTCCCTCTAAGGCAGCATAAAGCTGAGGATATGGCCCGATTTGTGGCTCAATCTCTTTCTGTCCCACCATCAGCATTTGGCTCGTTACGTGTGAAGTTACCAGCCTACCCAAGAGAGGCATACCACAACAGAAAAGGAGAACCAATATCAACCCTGCCACCCCAATGGATATCCCCGTCTGCATCACTATGCTTCCCCACTGTCCCAATCTTTCCAACACCCCACTCCCCCACCATTCTTCATTCCGGCCAGAATTCCCCCTCAACTCCTCCCTCAAATCCTTCAGCTTAGCCATGGCCTCGGAGAACTTTCCCCCTGGCCCCACATTCGTCGGAATGAATGTGCAGCAGTACTGTCCAAACATGGTACAGACTCCACCCTTCTCCGCCATTAACCAGTTCAGAGCCTGTCTATTCTGCCACGCCACCGTACTGGTCGCGTGCATCTGGTCCCCCATTGCATCCAACGCCTCCTCGGTGTAGTTGAGATACCGCTGCTGATTGTAAAACAAATAGTTGATCCACCCGGTGTTCTTATTGACCGATATCCATGGCAGAATAGACTCAAACCCTGCCGCAATCTCATTCTTAGCCATGAACTCGGCTGGAATGCCCCTTGGCTGTCCTATGCTGTCCAGATACACCCTTGGGTCTGCCTTGTAGCTACGCTTCGTTCGAGAGATAGGAGACTCAGAAGGTCCTTCCGTCACTGATAATGGTAGGACCACCATTGGCATGATCGCCTGAACCCGGGCACATCTACCTGACCAATCTAAAGGAAGTGTATTCCTCAACCTCCTACCGCCGCAGAGCCAGTATTGGTCCGCCAGTGCCATATCCTGGACATGAAAAGGGCAAGCTACAGGCCGTGGGTTGGTATCCACTCCCTTTAACACGACCCCGTGTCCACACTTTCCTTCTTTCGTGCAGTTAGTCGTGATGCTCCAAATAGTAGTGCACCGCCCCTCTGCCACCTCCCCTACATCCCGGGTCCCCTCCTTTTGCAAGCACTCGAAATCCTTGGTCAGCCATAGTTTGACACCTCTGGGTATTGGCAACCCCGTCGCTACCCCCTGCACACGTACATCCAATTTCCTACAACGTTCCCGCATAGTGACATCCTTGAAATCCGTGACGTTTCCTGCCGCCTTAAAACGACTAGAGCCGAGAAACCCCAAACACTCTGCCTCGCACCAAGGGCGACTATTATGGGGCCCCTCCCATGCCTCTGCGTCCCTGTCACACTGAGCCCAACTGAACTTCGTGCCCTTCACCAGCAGCCTATCCGGACGTGCCTTGGAGCAGACATAACAATCCTCTATCTGATTCTGCGCGCTCGTGTACTGGACCCACTTAAACCACTCATTCCCTAAAGCCGCCCTATACATCGGGTCAGCCTCCGGGTCTTCCTCGTCATAGTCATAGTCGCCCCCATCTTGTTCCCCGGAAGGAAGCAAACCCCTCAACCTGGCCCAGAGTGAGCCCACTGAGTCCCTCAACGTTCCGGCTGTCCTCTGGAACATATCCTGTCCCCCCACCTCTTCCGACTCAGTGTCCTTGACCTCCCTTTTTCCCCTCACCCCTGTCCCCTGTGATTGGTTCGGGACAGGCTCAACTCTCCTATCTACCCCCACAACCCGATCCTCGTTAGTATAATGGTAAGTATCCCCGCCTGTAACGGGGGAATGGTCAAAATCAAAAACATGCCCTTGCGGTCCTACGGGAAACACCCCGTTTGGTTGTAGTCTTATCTTCTCCCCCCCTTCCTCGATGGAGGGAAGAGGGGGCGCCTGATTCTGAGCCTGGTCATGAAAGCCTGCTGGTACTTGAGCCTGAGCGGGACCCCGTGGGACTCCTACCCACTCAAACCCGTCATCCTCAAGGACGGGTCGACCGTGACGGTTCTTAATGACGTCGTTGTGCCCGGCCGACCGTCCGCACACTGCTGCCAACATCTGCGGGAGCATCAGCAGGCACTGCACCTTCCAGTTGCCGTCTCGGACCCTCCATGTCGGGTTCTGCATAACTGCGATCGATTGTATCCCCCAAGAGATCGCCGCTGGCCTTTATGCAGTGATTGAAGTGGAACCAGGTCGCTGATCCTTTGACTTGGACTGCCGTTCCAGTCGATCGGATCACCTCGTACGGGCCCTCTCTCCGGGGTGATGACCACTTTCTCTTGTGGACCTTTACGAAGACCAAGTCCCCAGGGATCAGTCTCGGTTTGGTGGCTTCCTTCTCCGCCTCCTTCACCCCCTTTCTCTCCTTTCTCTGCTCCTGTCGAAACACAGCTTCATGTATTTTAGTCACTTGCTGAAGATATTTTTTCAGATCTTGCTCAAAAATATCTAATGCCGGGCCCCTAGCCAGGTGTCTAAATGGCGGTGCTGGCATGCTGCGGCCTGTAAGCATTTCATGCGGTGTTAGCTGTGTTTGGCGGTTTACGCTGCTTCTAATAGCCATCAGAGCAAGTGGCAAAGCATCAATCCAGTTAAGCTTAGTTTGCATACAGATTTTCAACAGTTTGTTTTTAATGACCAGATTGGCCCTTTCCACCTTCCCCTGCGACCCGGGACTATAGACACAGGAAAGGCGCTGTCTTATACCTAATTTCTGCATCAGCCCTTTAACCACCTTGTCGATGAACTCGCGGCCATTATCGCTTTGTAATATCGTGGGAATTCCAAATCTCGGAATGACCTCGCGACACAGGAACTTGATCACTGTGTCCGCGTTCTTGTGTTTAGATGGAATGGCCTCAATCCAGCGACTAAAGCAGTCCTCTACTACCAGGAGGTATCGTTTGCCCTGCACTGGCGTTATCATGTCTGTATAGTCCATAATCAGATGTCTGAATGGTCCCTCAGGGAGGGGTGTGTAAGCCGCCACTGTCGGTACTCCTTTGCGCACATTGCCCTGTAAGCATGTTAAACACCTGGCTAGTGTAACGTCAATTTGTGCCTGAAGCTTTGGGGACCAAAATCCCATTTTCGTGATTCGTTTCAGGGTCTCTGCTCTTCCACAGTGATCAACACCATGAGCCTCAGGTATCACTAAGGACAGAAGATCGATGGAGGCGACTATCAAACCGTTATGACTCCTCCACAGACCATCTGCCCCCCTTACAGCCCCCCTCTCCGTCCACGACTGTTTCTCGGCCTGCGTGGCTGAGTCCTGAAGATCACTCAAATTATCCTCAGTTACCTCAGTCGTCAGTTCGGCCGCAAACATCAGAACAGCCGTGGACGGCACCGCAGCCGCCGCCTTCGCGGCCTCGTCCGCTGCGTTGTTTCCCGTCGTCACAAAGGACAGGTCTTTTCTGTGTGCCTGGCACTTTACGATAGCAATGCTTTTGGGCAACTTCACAGCCTGAATAAGCGCCACAACCTGCTTGTGGTGAAGGATCGGTGAGCCGTCCGATTTCTTAAAGCCTCTTGCCTTCCAAATGGCCGCGAATAGGTGGCATACGCCATGCGCATACGCAGAGTCTGTAAAGATGTTAACCGTGCGATCTTTAGCTATTATGCATGCTTCTGTTAGTGCTATTAGTTCTGCAAGCTGGGCCGAACATGGTTGCATGCATTGTCCGGCCTTTCTTGTTAGTGTTTCTCCGTTAGGTTTGCACTGTACGACGGCGTATCCTGACCTTAAATTTTCCCCCTCCCGATAGCAGGACCCATCCACAAAAAGTGAGAGTTCTGCTATCGCGAGCGGGTCGACTCCCAAATCAGGACGGAGTTTCACGAAAGCCTGTACCTCCACCTCACACTCATGCGGTTGACCCTCGCTCGGGAGTGGTACCAGATCCGCCGGGTTACTGCCGTGGCATGTTTTTATCGTAACGTCCGAGTACTGCAGGAGCCTCATGTAAGCCTGTTGCCGTTGGCTGGTCAGAACAAATTTGCCTCTTTCAATTAAGTTTGCCAATTTGTGATGTGTCCAAATGCAAATGTCATATCCCATTGTCATGGCCGTTGCCTTCTCATACATCAAATGTGCTGCGGCCAGGGCCTGATAACAAGGTGGCAGACCCTGCTCCACCGGCGAAAGAGCTCTAGAGTAATATGCTATCGGTTGTTTTTTCCCACTCCCCCCCTGTGTTTGAGTCAGGACAGCTGTCGCATGCTGCGCTCTATGTGAGACGAATAGGTGGAAACACTTCTCATAATCTGGCAGCGCCAGGGCAGGGGCCTGTAACAACAGACGCTTAATGTTTATGAACGCGTCCTCCCCCTCCTCGGTCCATGTCAAGGGAGCGCGAAGCTTGTCTGTACCCGCCTCTTTTATCATCATCCTCAACGGCGCTGTCGCTATCGTATAGTCCTCCACCCACTCAGAGCTGTACCCAGTCATCCCTAAAAACGTCATCATCTGTCGGACCGTCAATGGCCTAGGTGCCTTGGATACAGCTTCGAGCTGCGTGGGTGAGATGCTTTTTATGCCCTTTTGAATGACGCAAGACAAGTACTCAACTTTTGGCTGGCAGTACTGCAGTTTTGAACGGGATGCCTTGTGGCCTCCCACGGCTAATCCACTCAAAACTTTGATGGAGTCCTCATGGCACTGCTGACGTGTATCCGAGCAGATTAGAATGTCATCTGCATACAGTAAAACCGTGCTGAGTAGTGTGTCGCACACTCCTTGCAAGTCTTCCTTGAGCGCCTTCGAGAAGTAATGCGGCGAGTGCGCGAACCCTTGTGGCAACCGGGTGTAAGAGTATTGTTTCCCCCTGTGGGTAAAAGCAAACAGATACTGAGACTCTTTTTCCAATGGAACACTGAAGAATGCCTGCGTGAGATCAATGACCGTATAGTACTGCGAGCTACTCGGGATGTTTGTCAGGAGGGTGTGTGGATTAGCGACTTCCGCCTCTGGTCCAGACACCACGTCGTTCACCGCCCTCAAGTCGTGTACCAGTCTGTACCTAGCCCTGTCCGCCTTTAGCACTGGGTGGATAGGTGTATTACATCTGGATTTGAAAGGGACGAGCACTCCCCCCTTTAACAGTCCCTCAATCTGATGTGATATAGCTTCCTCCGACTCTGGCTTCATTGTATACTGTCTGATAAAGGGTGGTCTACAACCCTTCTTTAACCTGACCTTCACTGGCTGTGCCGACAATATTAGACCCACATCTGTGTCGTGTTTTGACCACAACCGTTCCGGGGTGCGCGCCAACATGTCCTGTTCCAGCAAAGCATCCGCCTCTGGAATAACGCAAGGGTCTCCTGGTAATCTGATTACTTGCGGTTTTGCCAAAACTGAAAAGGAAATCATTATTTTTATGAAACTCCCATCTGCGCTGTTCCAAATTAGCGGAGATTCCGTGGAGACCCACCTTTGAGTCTCGGATTCCTGTATCATTGAACCTAGATGTTCGGATTCGTAACCAGGATTTATTCTCAGAGTGATGTGTGGGGCGGCGTCTCTTAGTCTATGTTGTTCCCGTAGATACTTACCCGTGTTAACCCTCAACGCCGCGCCCTGTCTCCCTACAATTATCGTAGATGAGTTAATCTGCACCTGCTCGGGCTGTCCCTGCAACCATGCCTTGTTCCTAACTAGGTCACTATTCGTCAAATATTGTAGTGTGCAATGTGCCTCCATGTTTGTTTGTCTAGACTGAGGCAGTTGGGTTTTCAGAAATGGCTCCCAGGGGGCACAGACCCTTTGCAGCTCTGCATCTATGTTGCCCAGCCAGAACACAGTGGCCTCTTTCTCCCCCGTCCCTTGTAGCATCATTTGGTACACGTCTTGTTCAATTTGCATCCCCTCAGGCGTACATAGGATTTTACAGCCTAGTTTACACATTGCATCTCGTCCCAAGAGATTGCGCGGGGTGCTGTCCGAAATTAATACAGGTATTGTTATGGTCTTGTTGTTATACGTCATAGAGATTGGATCTGATGTGGGTATTAATTGTGTTTTTCCCGAGAATCCGACCGTCCGAACATACTGTCCAGACTGGGGTAAGTGAGCGGCGTATTTTTGCTTTATGCAGGAAAAACCTGCTCCAGTGTCTGCCATCATCTCTGTTAATTTGCCCTCCACTAGGACCTGCAGAATAGGTTCTTGCTCAGCTCCCTTGGAAACCACAATCATTTGATTTCCCCCCGTCGCATTCTCTGGGCACCCCTAGTGATTACCCCCCTGGTTTCGGGGCCCTCCTGTCTCCCCCTGGTCGTGGGGCCCTTGTGACTCCCCCTGGCGCACGGGTCTTCCATACTCCGAGCCGGGACGGTATGGTTGCCTACATCTCATTTCCCTGTGTCCCTGCATGCCGCAGTTCCAACAGTGGAAACGGGGAAACTGTTGTTCGTTCCCCGGTCCCTGTGTAAACCGTGGGCCTGATTGCCTATTCCCTGCCTGCCGCCTGGACGCCTGGTTCTGTGAACTATAGCCATAGCTTCTCACTACCTGAGGTGCAGGCGGGGGTCCCTGGTCCTGCATGGGTGGAGAGGTAGCAGATGACACCATTACTGCCTGCAACCTCCTTTGGGGCTGCAGTTGTTGCTGAGTTAACTTCCTTGAGTCATTTCTATCCTGATCCCTGACTTTCTGCTCCTGAGCCCTTTGCTTCTCCACACTATGTGTTACATGTGCACAGAACAAAGGATAAGTCATGTCCATTAACCCCACCACGTCTTCCAGTCTATTCTTAACCACCTCTGGAAGCCCTCTCATCACACTTTCTCTAAACATCGCTCTCTGCAACGGGTCAATTTCTGGGTTGTGTCCTAGCTCACCTCTCCACTCCTTCAGTATTTTGTTCACATAGCACATGTTCACCGGCAATTGCGTGACATAAGGTGGGGATGTTGGTTTCCCTATATCCGTCTCTCTCTGATTTAGCGCTAAAGCTTCCTGCCTGTATGCTCTCCCCTTCTGGGCGTAGAGCTTCATTACCCCCAACTCTTCTGTCCTCTTTTTCAACCTCTTTTTGCTGCTGTCGCCTGGCTTGTGGTTACGAATCATTACATTCATCTCTTCGCATATGTCGAGATCAAAAGTACCTCCGGAAGGCCATTTTGTGTCCCCGGCCTTTGTACGCCTCTGCCAACGGACACCAACCTTGAGAATTAGGTTCTTTATCAACGGGTTGGTGTCCAACAGTATGTCCTCTGCTGTATGCATCGTTGTTTAGTGTGTATATGTGTTTATTGTGTTGTGTGTGTGTGTGTGTGGTTGTACTTCAGCTACTACTACTCTACAACTACCTACTACTCTACAACTACCTACCACTCCAGGAACAACAGTTAACCTAGATCTCCTACTCTACAACTACCACTCCAGGAACAACAGTTAACCTAGATCTCTCTACAACTACCACTCCAGGAACAACAGTTAACCTAGATCTCCTACTCTACAACTACCACTCCAGGAACAACAGTTAACCTAGATCTCCTACTCTACAACTACCACTCCAGGAACAACAGTTAACCTAGATCTACTCTCTACCACTCCAGGAACAACAGTTAACCTAGATCTCCTACTCTACAACTACCACTCCAGGAACAACAGTTAACCTAGATCTCTCTACAACTACCACTCCAGGAACAACAGTTAACCTAGATCTCCTACTCTACAACTACCACTCCAGGAACAACAGTTAACCTAGATCTACTACAACTCGGTGTGTGTGTATGTGTGTGACTGTGTGTGTGTGTGTGTGTGTGTGTGTGTATGTCGGTGTGTGTGTCTGTGTGTGTGTGTGTGTGTATGTGTGTATGTCGGTGTGTGTGTGTGTTTGTGTGTGATTGTGTGTGTGTGTGACTGTGTGTGTGTGACTGTGTGTATGTGCGTCACAACCCGCTGTCTACCGGGACACAGGAATGTGTGTGTGTTTGTGTGTGTGTCAGTGTGTGTGCGTCTGTGTGTGTGTGTGTGTGTGTGTGTGTCTTTGCTGTGTGTGTGTGTGTGTGTGACTGTGTGTGTGTGTGTCACTGTGTGTGTGTGTGTGTGTCTGTGTGTAGTGACTGTGTGTGTGTGTGTCTGTGTGTGTGTCGGTGTCACAACCCGCTGTCTACCGGGACACAGGAATGTGTGTGTGTGTGTGTGTGTGTGACTGTGTGTGTGTGTGTGTGTGTGTGTGTGTCTGTGTGTGGTGACTGTGTGTGTGTGTGTGTCTGTGTGTGTGTGTGTGTGTGTGTGTCTGTGTGTGTGTGTGACTGTGTGTGTGTGCGTGACTGTGTGTGTGTGTGTGTGTGTGTGGTTGTGTGTGTGTGTGTGTGTGACTGTGTGTGTGTGTGTGTGTGTGTGTGTGTGTGTGACTGACTGTGTGTGTGTGTGTGTGTGTGTGTGTATGTATGTCTACCACCAGGGGTCAGAGAGAGAGAGAGAGAGAGAGAGAGAGAGAGAGAGAGAGATGGCTGTGAATGAATTGAAGGAGAAGGGAAGAAGGGCTTTTTATGCCATCAAAAGGAAAATTCCAATTGACATCCCAATTAGGACCTGGCTCAAAATTCTAAATTCCGTAATAAATCCAATAATATTATATGGCAGTGAAGTGTGGGGTCCATTAACTAACCAAGATTTCCCAAAATGGGAAAAACACCCATTAGAAGTACTGCATGCAGAATTGTGCAAAAACCTACTTAAGGTCCACAGACACACTGCCAATAATGCATGCAGGGCAGAACTCGGCCAATACCCCCTAATCATTTAAATTCAAAAGCGAGCCATAAAATTTTACACACACCTCCAATCAAGTGACCCCCACTCCTACCACTACAAAGCCCTTCAGAGCCAAGAGATGAACCCAGATAAGAGTCCCCTCTGCCAGCTAGTCAGAAATCTCTGCCCACAAATGCCTCAGGACAGATACCAAAAAATCTGGCCCAACCAAATAACCTCAAAACAAAAAGAAAACTATATAGAATATTGGAACAAATCAACCAAATCTCAAAGTAAATTAGAATTCTATTTGACCCTAAACAGAGAGTACACGGTGGCAGAATACCTGACCACTGTGAATGATATAAAATTAAGAAAGACATTGACACGGTACAGACTGAGTGGACATAGTCTAGCCATAGAAACAGGCCGTCACAGGCAGAACTGGCTGCCCAGAGAGGCCAGGCTGTGTTCACTTTGTCATCAGGGGGATGTTGAGACAGAACCTCACTTCCTACTATACTGTGAGAAATACAAGGATCTAAGAGAAGTTTTCTTTTATAAAATAAATAAAATTGATCCACAGTTTATCCATCTCCCTGATAATCAAAAGCTGTTATATATATGTGGGGAGAAAAGTCAGTGTACAGTATTAGCTGCAAAATATGTAGATGGTTGTCATACAATAAGAGAACAAGCCCTGTAAATACACGTATCTGGGTGGCTACATCTGTAAAATGACTACCCGATTGAATGATTATTTTGTAATTTAATATGTTTCTGTTGATTGTTTTACTTATTGCTAATATTATGGTATGTTTTATTGCTTAATAATATATATGTTATTGTTTGTATATTGGACTTGATTTGGCAATAAGTATGTTGATATTTCATGCCAATAAAGCCTATTTGAATTGAATTGAATTGAATTGAGAGAGAGAGAGAGAGAGAGAGAGAGAGAGAGAGAGAGAGAGAGAGAGAGAGAGAGAGCTATCTCTCTTGGCAGAACGCCCAGACCTGGGAGCTGGCTTTCCGCCCAGAATGAGCTATCTTCAGCAGTTTTTGTTTTGAAAATTTGAGAGTCTTATCTACAGAGGACAGAAGAGTTATGTGAAAGGGGTCGGGGAGAGGTTTGAAGAGGTTTGAAGAGGTTTGAGGAGATGGAGAAAAATTTTGACCAGAGGTCGAAAACATGCAATTAAAATTGATTAGTGGCGCACTTTATGGCTTGTTAAAAGAGGAATCGCCCCAGTGTAAAACACCTCACCAGTCGTGTTCGTTTTAGCCGTCCATCCAGACCTCGTCAACACAGTCAGCTCAACTTTTCCCTCCCGCAGAAACTCTGACGGATATTTATAATAACAAGCCCAACGCTTACCTTTTTGTCGACAACCGGCAGAATTTCTACGGGAGAGGTCCGGAGCTGGCCGTGTGAGGGGGCCCGGCAGGGCGGTCTACAGGTCAAGGGTCACCAAATGTTGTGGCTGAAGGTTGTTTAACACAGCAGGAGACGATATTTCCAATTGTAACAAGTAGGTAATTTATTTAAGAAAAGAAGTTCTTAACAGCAAGAGCTATGGGTCGAGCAGAGGATCACCACAGCTTGAACAAAAAACCCTCTGTCCTCAATCCCTTTGCCTGTCCCCTAAATCCCCTCTCAGTCCTGCCCCCCCATGACAGATATGATGACGTATCATATCATGTCAGATCTGACATGACGTACATTAAGATGATACGTAGATTTAACATCGGAGAGAGATAAGAACATTAAGAACATGAAGAGAGATAAACAAGATATGATGTCCACACACGATATGATGTAGAGAGTGAGATGTGTGTGTGTGTGTGTGTGCGTGTGTGTGTGTATGTGTGTGTGTGTCTGTGTGTGCGTGCGTCTGCGTACAGACGTATGTGTATTGTATGTGTGTATTGTGTCACAGGGAATGTGTGTGTGTGTGTGTGTGTCGGTGTGTATGTCTGTGCGACTGTGTGTGTCTGTGTACGTGTGTGTCCGTGTGTCTGTGTGTGTGTGCTGTGCACAGGGAATGTGTGTGTGTGTGTGTGAAAGAGAGAAAAGAACAAGATATGAAAGCATACAATGTACGAGATTACCAGCACACAACATGCCGTACTGAAATGTCCATCTGTTCCAAATTGTTTTAAGAACGTCAGCCAGACCGTCTTTCAGCACTGCTAGTTGACCTATATTAAACTAGTCCACCCCATACATTTTCCCCAACATCATCTTATGTTTTATTATGAAATCTGGGGGAAAACTGTTAACGGGAGATACAGTTTGACTTTATCAAATCTCCGATCTCACACGCTGTCGCTGAGTTCTGTCTCAGACACCGGTGGTGCGGCGTCTGCTCATTCCTCCAGCCCCTCCCGTACGCATGTAAACACGGGTCTAGTCTAGTGAGACGGGACACGGGAGGACGGCGTCTCCTTGAGCTAACATTAGCTTAGCTACCGTTACAAAACGACCCAGTCAACTATTCACTTTTAGTTTAATACATGATGAGGCATTGTCTAACCGAACGGTATCTAGTCGGCCAGCTACCGATAGCTCCTGACATTAACAAACGCTCCACAAAGTCTAGTAGAGTGTATGATACCCGTTAGCTGTTAGCTCATGTTAGCGCAAGCTAGTTCACTGTTCAAAACGAAATGTCCCATTGAACTAAATAATTCACTGAGGCGTTGTATTAATGTTATATATCCGGCTAGCAGTAGCTACAGATAGCTCCTGATATCAATGTCTTATAACACTGATTAGATGCGTATTCGAGCTGAGGGCTTGTGAATGTGATTTAACGTTATACCAATACTAGGGTCCAGCTGCAGCGCCGGAGAATCCTTGCCGTAGCTCGAGGCTACTCGAGTATAGGTCCAGCTGCAGCTCCGGAGAATCCTGGCCGTAGCTGGAGGCTACTAGAGTACACACAGACAGTGGAGCTTATTGCGTGGTGGCGATGTCTCGCAGATAATACAAGTACAAGTCTAATTATATAATATATATATTTTATAAAGAAAAAAGAAAAAAATGTATATAAAATAAATTTTAATTTCTTTTAATCAAAAACGATCGGTATCGGATCGGTATCGGCCGATATGGCTCACGACGATCGGTGATCGGTATCGGTGGCAAAAAACGTGATTGGGGCATCCCTAGCCCCTGGTATATTTTGTATAGCTATATTTGCTATTTATGTTTGGTCACCCCTTTGTTGAAATTCATCCAATCCAGTTACTCATTTAAGTTCAAGATTTTTAAGTTTCCAAGTTATGTTTTAATAAACATCTTTGGACCAATGTGTCCCTAAACTTAAACTAATTGGTGTCGTTGCATGATATTTGCCATTTTGTTATTGTGAAATTGGTATTAAATTTAATTCTGAGTGGCATTAAAAAGTCTTAAAAAGCCTTAAATCTGACTGGGCTAAACCTGCAGATACCCTGTGAACGATAGATAATTGATGTTGAATGGGCCATAGTAATGTCAATTTAGCAATACAATTTAAAAAGTTATAGCCCTGCAAAGAAGGTGAACATCTCCATAGACAAATAGCGCTGGCAGAGGATGGTTTAGGACATAGGTGTCAAACTCATGGCCCGCGGGCCAAATGTGGCCCGTCATTTGATGTGGCCCCCACGAGCTCTGGTACATTTTTTTTTTAACATTAATCTTGGGTTAAAAAATAGCGGCGTTAAAAGAATTGTGGGTTAATGCGTTAATAAAGCTTTAACTTTGACAGCCTTAGTTATTACACATTCTTACACATACATGTATGTTGAACATCTGAGGTATTGATGAAGTAACAAAGGAAAAAAGCCAAAAGCACTTACTCCTCAGACATTCTTTGACAATTTTACAGCCCAAAATACAAAAAAGATCCAGGCGGAATAGGTAACAAAGGGTTGAAGAAATATTGTCTGAACTGTCAGATGCAAACTGGCTGTGTGACATAACCGAGCATCTCGCTCAATTGAATAAGAAGCTGTAGGGACGCAAACAAGTCCCACCCAAAACTTGACCAATATAGTTGTGAACTGAGACAACCCTTATTTTGTAGTACAGTTACAGTTGTGTTCATGCAGACACATAATAGCAATTTCATTACAAATTGAAAATGGGGGACCCTGATATAAACAAGTCGAAAGTCTTTCTCTGGTCTGCATCCCCTTAACAATTGTGTGTATTGAGCTGTACTGTACTGTACCCATTCTGCAATCTGTTAATTAAAGTTAATTAAACTATCTTCCATTAGTTGGATGTATGGCCTCTGCAAGGTTGTGTGCAGCCATTTGTTTTTGTAACATCTGCTACATCTGTCCCACATGTTCTTTGCAGCTCACAGTTGTTAGTTCTGCCCCTCTTGACTGTGACAAAAAGGTTTTGAACAAACTTAATGTCATAGCTTGTATTTGATGATATTCTTCTTTGTTATTTACTTGAATGGTTTGATCATTGATTGATGGAGTAATATGGGGTTCTGATAAACTAAAATTATTTGTTAAAATAACATAAGCTAACATATATTTTTACATCTATGCAAATGCATATGCAATATGTATAACTTGAATAAGTAATAAATACAGAAACAACATGTTTAACAATATATAAATGAGTAGCTACATTTATTTTACATTACATTAACATTTATACAGTCTTTGGCCCTTTGAGGGCAACCATAATGCTGATGTGGCCCTCTGTGAAAATGAGTTTGACACCCCTGGTTTAGGATGATCAAAGTGGTGGCAGAGAATGGGTTAAATGCCAGTTTGTGTGATGGCATCACAAATTATTGTTAAAAAAACACAAGTAAAATATTTTCAATATATCAAATGCAAAGTAAATCTTTCTGGGGGGGATTATTACAGGCTAGCACTAGCACAGCCATCGACAAAATGTCACTGATTCCCGCCGGGAAGGGGTCAAATGACCCCAGTCTTTTGTATGGAGCACATGTACTGACACATAGAGCTGCCGCGGTATTGATGTTTTCCTTACCGCACAAATTAGCTCATAAAAATGTGATTATAACACACTGCTGTATTTAATGTCGGGCCGACTGTTGCGCATTGCTTTGGTTGAGAGTATTATTATAAAAAACAGCGGTGATGCTGTATTCAGCTAAACTCTGCGGTGGGCGTGATGTAACAGCGATACCGCGGTAATGCGGTAATCGCGGCAGCTCTACTGACACCTAAATACCACTTGATGGCGACACATAATGACTACTGTTGACACTTTCTCTCTCCCTCCCTGGCTCACCTATTTACATGTCAATGACAATGCAGCAACCCCCCCCCCCACCTTAGTGGGGTTGTGTATTGTTGAGTGAACACATCTCTCTCTCACACACACACAAACACACACACACTCATATGATTGATTGATTTTTATTTAGTACATACAATTTATACAAAAGTATAAAACAAGGGGTACAATGATAACATGTGAAAGTCTGTCGACTTGTTTCCAACATGGTCCCAAGAAGAATACAATAAATCACAAAGAAAGAGTTAAGAAGATAAGATAGATAAAACAAGTAGATAAAATAGACACAATTTTATGAAAGAGCCTCATTACATCATATCATGTTCCTGTTCCTGGCCAAGCACCCACTACAACCTATTGTTGCAGATGTTGCTTCACACCCCTCTTGAAGACAGCAATAGTGGGGGAGGTTTGGATGGCCCTGGGTAGAGAGTTCCACAGGGGGACAGACAATTGACTCCAGCCTGGCTGTCCTATTTACATATGAATATTCCCCTATTTAGCAAAGACAATGACACTTGTGTGTGAGTCATCAGTAATCACAGCCCGCTAACACCCCTGTCAGACCACAGCAAAACCACTGTCTATCTGAACCAATTTGAAGTGTGAATTCATGCTGTTATCTGCTACAGGTATATGAGCAGGGTAATAGTAGAAAGACATAAATATAGGCAAACAAAATTGTATCTGAATATAAGAAAAATAAACAACCCTCTCAATTATATAATGTTACAATAAATATAGGCAATAAAGAATTTGAATCTGAATGTATACTATGCTGCCCTGTCAAGGCTAACCGCAGTAACTCGAACATTTAGTTATGAGTGAAATTGACCTTGTCAATAAATGTTTTATCTTGTGACCAAGTTTCAGATGTTAATGTCTCTCAGTTTTGGAGATATGGGGTTTTAAAAACTGCAGTAACTACAAAATCACACTCAAAACCCAGGCAGACCGCAGTAACTTCCAAACAGTGAAAAATGGCTTTAAAGTGTTTTGACTTGCCATCCAAAATGTGTTATAGGTAGATAGATGATAGTACCCAGATTTAACATGTATTAATGAAGTAATCTTTAGGCATACAAAAATATGACATAATTATTTTAATTAACCCCAAAAAAGCAGATACTGCACTCTGCTGCACGATTTCCTTAAATAATTATACAGGTAATGTACAGGCAAAGTGCAGTAACTTCAAATACAATGTTGTTTTCCCTCCAGCTTTCATAACTTAACCTAGCCATTTTGAAAATGAAATTTAACACCTAAATATATTGGAATGATGATGATCCTAATAAAATGGCTAGGTTAAGTTATGAAAGCTGGAGGGAAAACAACATTGTATTTGAAGTTACTGCACTTTGCAGTAACTTGAGGATAAGAGGATAAGAAAGATATGTTTAATAGTCTGATGGTAATAATGGTAATAATAATCAGTAACAATAATCAGTTCTATGTTCCTTTGTGGGGTAAATGAAATTGATATAATTGAAATTGTAAGTCAATTCAAAAACAAAACATCAACTGATATAAACTCCATTGACATGGTAATTATTAAAGAAGTAATTTAGTCTATTGTAAAACCTTTGACCTATATGCAATCTGTCTTTTCAAATAGGTGTTTTTCCTAATAATATGAAATCAGCAAAGGTAATACTAATATTTAAAAATGGAGATAAACATCAAATGGACAATTATAGACAAGTGTCTCTACTTCCTCAATTTTCAAAAATATTAGAGAAATAATTTGTGAAACAACTGGATCTTTTCATTGGCAAATACAAAATACTGAGTGAACACCAGTATGGGTTTAGGGGAAATAGAACTACTACATATGCAGTGATGGAGATGGTAGAAGAAATAACTAAAGCAGTTGACAATGACGAGTGTTCTATTGGTATTTATATAGACCTACAGAAGGCTTTTGATACAATTGATCACAGCATATTAGTGAGAAAACTGGAGAAGTATGGGATACGAGGTATAGCTAACTCTTGGCTGAAGAGTGAAGTCACCTAGGGTCTATGTTCTGTTCTGATGACATCAGAACCAATACTCTGCGTTGTGAATTGCCCGTCCTAAAAGCCCTGGTACTTTCAAAAGACCATAACTCTGGTCTTGTTTCACGGCGGCTAAGCAGGAGAAATGAAGGAGAAGTTGTCTCAAATCTGGTTTTAATAGTTAAAAGTGTAATCACAATGGTTCTGGTTCAATTAAAATAAAGAACGCTATAATATTTAAGGTACCGAAGCACTATGCCGCTTGCCCTTCTAAGAAAGCAGATTAAAGTATGAATTGTTGAATTGTCTTTGTTCTCTGTTGATAACAAAGACTGTGTTCTCAGTTCCAAAAGCTTCTCCAACGTGTGTTCCTTTGTTCCTGCTGCCGCTCCGCTGTGTGAAGGTGGGTGTGGTCCTGTGTTGTTCCGTTTCAGAGTGTCCTTACAGTCACAGCACCCCCTTTTTGTCACAGGAGCGACGCCAAGCAGATGTTCTCCTCCAATCACGGGCCCCCCAAGTCCGAACCCGAAAGAAGGGCCGTCCCCTGGAGCCCACCAACCGTCTCCCTTGCCTCCAACCAAAGAATAGTTTTACTGTCTAAATTTACTTTACAGTTCTGTTTCACAATTCAAGATGTGTATTTTTGAATCGGGGATAACCAGATGAACACATAGATACAATTTTTTACTCAAAACTGCTTTATACTTGACCAGAATCACAGTCTTTTATCATTAATTCCACTTGTATAGTTTCCTAATCATATTCTTTTAACTTAAATCAATATCTATTTTATACAGTTATTATTCAGCACGTTAAGTATTTTTCAAATGAAGTCCAGAAGTGGCTTAATTTCAAACTCTGTGATTCTGTGGTATAAACAAGATTCTGTGTAAGGAAACCTGTTGTCTCTTCACATTCCAACAGTTGTATGCAAATCTACCTCCTGTTGTGAGCACAAGGTCTCTGTAAACACACACACTCTCTAAGCTAAGTCACTCTAGTCAAATCAGGTTTAAACTATATTTGATTGCCAATTGTTCCACTTTGACTGTTTCTATAAGACTAGAACACATGATTTTGATTAGTTACTGAATTCCTTAACCCAAGGTAAATAATTGGACAGTTTTGAACAGAGAATTTCACCACAGTCCCCCGTTGGGGATTATATATCCCCACATATCTGTTAATATTCTCTCAATCAAACTGTTCGTACACCGTACAGATACCATAACCTTTTAACCTTAGCAAAATCATATAAAAAACCAAAAAACATTCTTTTTCTACATCTATTTCTTATGTATAGCTCAAACATCTTTATTTGCAGTCCTTTTTCATTATTGTGTGCAGTCTTTGACACTCTTTTTCGTACCAGGATCAATTTCCACTGGTTTCCATTGCGGGTGTCAAATTCTGACTTGGAGCAGGGAGAAGGGGGGTCAATGTTTTCTGGATTGACCTGGCCACCCCCTCCTCATTTCTCAGAGACGGTGCAGATCAAGACTGCTGATCTCACTCTTAATGCTACCACCAACTCTTGGCTTCAAAACAGGGAGGTAGAATCAGAAAGCCAGTTGACTTCCGATCCCTCCCCTTCTTCTGTCGAGGCCTTGTGCCTCGTGCTGTCACTCAAATAGGGGCATGACCCCCTGCTGTATGGCCGGTTCAGTTGAATCAGGAGCTCTTCTCTCTGATGTCAGTTGCGTCGATCTCAGGTGGGGTGATTAGATCTCCCCTCTGGCGCTGTCACGGCTGTTGAGGAGGTTGTGTTGTCTCCTACAGTTGTCGCTGGCTCAACCCCCGTTGACCCTCGGAATAGTGGAAGAGGTTTGATTCTCCCCACCCTCCGCCTGGTCGTTGATAGGGGCGATAGGGGGTCCACCCCTTCGCTTGATGACACCCGGTCAATTGCTAAGGCCTTGCAGCCTGTCTGTTGACAGCCGGAGCAGTTGATGAGGCCTAGCAGCCTGTCTCCTCGTAGATTGCCTGTCGTTTGGCCTCTCTCGTTCCCCTCCGAAGCCTCAAGATTCGGTCACTGCGTTGGCCGGAACTCTCAACGCTTGAGAGTTAGGCTTCTCCTGGATCTCTTGGTACCCGCAGTGTTGTGGTTCCCCATGGAACCGCTGGGTAGACACCAGCCAGTGTCCTGGATCAACAGTACCGATGGAGTCCTTGGTCTTCCTCGTACCACACTCTGATGACTGCTGACTCCCCAATCTCCCATTCGTATCCTGCAGTGAGTATATATCGCTTCGGTGGACAGCACAGGTTACTTCTATCACAACAATTGATTGAGAATCCATATTTTCCTCCCTCAGACACTCTTTACTGGTCTGAGTTTGACAACTTTCTTTTCTTTTCCAAATCATTTATCTATATATTTCATGGCTTCTAGATCGTTAATATTAAAAATTCAGAATAATTCACATGGCTCTCATTATATTATGCTGATTATGCTGTCAAAACAGTATAACCCCACCACCCTTTGATGTGGAATAACATTCTAAACATCATACCTTCATTCCTGGACAGCTGCCTCGGGGCCCGGACAGCCAATACTGACGAGACCTCTCCCCCAGTAGTCCTACACGCACGGCAACAAATCACAGTCCGCTTTAAACACACATCTTTCACACGCTCCGCCAGCCTCTAACAAGCCGTCAGAGTCCCCCACAAGCCAATTATCAATTGCACATGTTCACACCCTACACAAAGGCTATTTGGCCAATGGCGACCAAAACCTACTGAGCTTATCAATGTACAGAGAAGCATGTTTTCCAACACTCCACCAATCGCGACACAACCCCCAGATCCTAGATCTGGATTCTTAATGAGCGGGGAACAACCCCATGAACCAGCTCTAGTCCATTCACATTGTTCTCAGTCCACTGTATAGACATATATTACCAGTCTCGTTGTGTCGTCACCATCCTCCATTCCTAAGAAAAAAATAAAGAAAAGAAACAAAACAAAGAAAAACTGCCCAAAACAATAATTGAAAACAATAAACAAAATTTGTGAGCATCGCTTTTTCAACTCACTCTTAGAAACAAAATTAACCTATCATCTAGGGGCGTAACCACCCCCGTATATACTAAGAAACAAAATGAAAAAATCAAAAGAATAAACAAAATGAAAACTTCCGGCCTAAGGCAGGAATTGCTTGTAAAACACTAGGAAAGAAAAACGAAAAGAAATAAACGCCTATATCTATTATTCCTGATTATTGATGTTCGTCTATCAATATCTTAAAACCTAGGAAAGACTATAGGTCTTCTTAATTTCATAATCATGCAGTCCACACTTTGACCAAACTGATTATTGATCAAGCATGGATAATTAGTACTGATCACAAGCAGACGCAGTGTCACATCATTTCACTGTCTAATATTTCCTGTCTAATATTAACTGTTTTAACCCAGTTTAGAGTCCACATGACCACAAAAGCCATTGCGGTGACAATCTTTCTTTCTCTCTCCCATCTGTGCAGCTTGGCCAGGCTGCACAGGTGGGAGACATCAAAAATCGTCCACCATACCATTCTCTCTTACGTTTTCCTTACTGCCACAGCAAGAGTTGATCAGAAACACTGTAGCAAAAAGGAAAATCCATGATTGGTATATTTCCCTACTGGGAATATTTGATTTAATGTTCTTGTTAGTCCGATTAGTTCATGCATCCGTCAGTTACTTCATCCCTCCACGTTAGTCACACATCCATTTTAGTAACTTCCACTCATAACCTAATCACCTAACCCCTCTATATATTTTTTATTCTATTTTTATTCTAATAAGTTGTATATATTTTTTATTCAATTCATTCTATTTTTATTCTAATCAGTTGTATATATTTTTTATTCAATTTATTTTCATTTTTAATCGCTTTCTATATTCTTTATTCTGCCGGCGGCCTCTGCAGACATGACCTTTGAAAATGACCTATCAGTCCACAGAACCAGCAAACCTGTCTTTGTTCCCTCGGTTGTGGGGCCCCCCGCCTGTAATCGGATGGCCCTGGGTTCATCGGGCCCAGAGTCTGTCCTTGCTCTCTGCCATTATCTCCATGGCTCTCACCTATGACAGTCCATTCCTGGTTTCGCCCCCCTTGAGCCTGATCTGGGGAGAAAACCACGTACCTATTTTGTTCAGCCACCGTCCTTTGAGCCTGCTGTTGGGAGGGGTCTGGAAATTCGCCCCGCCCGAGGCTCTCAACACCCTGTCGAGGCCCCGCTCCCTGTCTGGGCAACGGGGCACAGGGCATTGCTTGATCACGGTGGCCTAACTCCGACGCCCGAAGCATGACCTCAATCACTGTACCATCTAGCAGTACATTCTTTCTCGCCAGTTCTTGCTCCAGTCTCTGCGTCTTGTGTGCGGCTTGACCAATCTCCAGCTGTGTCTTCATCAGGTCTCGATGCACTGCCTCATGTCGTCCGAACGCTGCTATAAACGCTCTCTGTTGTCTATAGGTCGACGCCTCTTCCCCCATCCCAGCGCTGGCGGTCTGACGTCCCATCTCTGGGCCCCGCCTCCCCTCTTGGCTCTGGTACTGAGGGGGGCCTGGACAGGGGGAGCTTGCGGGCTGTGGGCACTGTTCTTGATACCGACCTTGGTTTTGCCCGTATCCGCCTCTTGGCTGTTGTTCTTGAGGGAGGCACGTCCTCCGCTCTTCCTCCACCCTGGCCCTCGCTGACTGGCTCCTCGTCATCGGGCCACGCCTCTCAGTTTGGTACTGATGGTGGGGGTGGGGGAAGCCTAGGCAAGGGACACTGGTGGGCTGTAGAAACTGTTCATGTATTATCTCATACCTGCTGTCGGTCTCTATTCCAGCCGTACGGCCAGAGTCAACTCCCTGGGACTGCTGCAACCACATCGCTCTCCTCAGTTGCTTTCTTTGTCTCTTGGTTAAATGGCAGTCACCTGCCATGGACACTTCAGCGTGGATCGGCTCTGGTAAAACAGTTGTCTCTGGTTCTCTCTCCTCAAAGACCCCCTGTGTCGGAGTTAAAGACATTATTTCCAGTCCCTCCGTCACGCTCGTCTCAGGAGGGGAGTCAGTCACATTCAAATCAATCAGGTTAACGTCACTGTTCAATTCGGTCAATGAAATGTCTGCAGAAGTTATCGGCATTTCCCCACTACCGGCATTATTTCTTTTCATCGCCTTTCGTAATCTCTTTTTCTGTTTTTTGATTTGGGTACGCATTCTATACCGGCCTCCTTTCCTATACTTAAATACAAGGTTTTGTAAAGGCCTGAATATCTTTGGCCATTGTTTCTTCACTTTTATTGTGACATTTCCAGTCGTTGAAATAGACAGATTGTCTACCCTTGCTATGGTTATTGCATCTAAACCTTCAGTTGCTCCTATCTGTGTATTTGCCATTCTCACCCCTTTCAAACACTCGTAATATCACCGTTTGGAAAAACCCGTTTCTCTGTACTTAAACTATTTTTACAAACTTGAGTTAATATCACTCACACTGGCAGTTATTTGGTGCAGACCGGAATTGACAAAACGCTTAGTGATACTACACCCAGACTTTTAACCGTCAATTGTTCCCTCGTTGGAGTTTGGAATCGTCAGCACTGCCTCTGTCCGCCCTCGAGCAGCTATAAAGAAAGAAACAAAAATATCAGTGGCATTTCCCTTTCACAATCCATCATTATCTTTAAGCAAGGAATGTCGGGCATCTTCTATACTAATATCACTTTATAGAGCGTTAGTGCAGTTTTCTTTCGAATTTTAACGACACTGCCTTAGGTGTGTTCTGTTCTGTTGTCTTCATCGGAAAACTGGATCTCCCAATCCCTTTGTCATGTTCCTGCTTCACATGACTCTGGGGAACACTATTTAGCATCAGCCTCTTCCGTCTGTTGATCAATCAGAAAGTTGTTATTCACAGCCTATCATTTCTAAACACTTGTGCTGGATATGGTAATTTAGTTGCTTAAAATGTCTTCTTTATGTGTAGCTTTATTTATTTCTATCTGAGGAAGTCTAGAATGTATTTCTATCATCATTTATTTTTACATCACAATATTCACATAATTTACTCATAATTAATACACATTCCCCCCGTTTTAACACCTCAATCTTAGGTGCTAAACACCACGCTTTCAACTCACGAGGAATTAAATCAATTTTCCGTGATTTATATCACAGAATCCCTGTGGCTTGGCACAGTGTCCCCCAACCTGTTCATTAAACTACAGGTGCAGACACCACCCCCATCTTGAAATCCCTGCAGACCAATGATATCCCACCGGTCGCCATTCACAGCCCTAGGCACCCCTTCCAGTAGCGACCTGAAAGTGAAACCCCGGGCTCCTCGCACAAGGATATTCAAAATCCATACAACCACCGCTGCACTTACACAGCACCTCAGATTCACATTAACAACAGCAAACACCTTCACCCAAATATCCACACATAATACGACTCAATGCGCGCAGTGTGGCAGCGAGCTACGACGACGCAGCGCACACACAACGCCTCCACGTCAATGCGCGCAGGTAGACAGCAAGCTACGACACAGCTGTCTACCACCGCACGCCACGACGCCCGGAGCTGGCACCCCCATTGAAACGAAAAGAAAAATTACACCCTCCTCGCCGAAATCTAAACACAACCGTGGCCGGCAGGAATCCTACCACTGAACCCCCAATGCATAACAAACCCTGGCACGTCCCCTCCATCATACGCCCTGTTCTTCTACCAACATCGCCATCGCAGGTGCAGCCGAGCAGAGCGACCCCTCATACGCAGGTCCATCTGCGCAGAGAGTCCCAAACCTAACCTCAAAGCACGCTCCGACTTACGGCCCACCATCATGAACGCAAGACACAAGACCCCGACACGGAGTCCCCATCACACCAGCCATAGTTCGTCCAAACGCAAAGGAAGAAGCACGAGCGTCAAGCCAACCAAAGCGTAGCGTCACTGGTCCAACACGACCAGGGACCACATCATACGGCCCTTATCGCCTCACTTCTCCGTTAAATCAAGGGACCGGAAGGTGGCCGGAGACCTGGAGAGAGCCAGAGAGTATGGCCCCACCGCTCGCTGCTACAACATCATCGCCCTGACGCTGGCCAATACCACTGTCACTGCATTTGCCTCACCCGCCATTACCACCATTGGGTGTCAACTAAACCAGCACCAGAGCAATCCTGCCGTCCAACCCCACGATGCAGCCTCCAAGTGCTGTTGAGCCCCCATCACAATCGTGATGCACACTTCTACCGGTGGAGCCCACAGCGGGAAGAGAGAGGGAGAGAGGGATAGAGAGCGAGAGAGGGGGAGGAGGGGAGAGAGAGGGAGAGGGGGAGGAGGGGAGGGAGGGAGAGAGGACTTAAAGAGAGATTTTACGTCCATATATCACCTCATTGGCCGAAACTACACTAAATACAACATAGCTTATGCAGCATAAACGGCCAACCCTCTCGTCAAATGATCCCACTCTTAAAGAATGACATCCTAAACCAGGACGGGAGCCCCTGACATGGCTCTCTCGCCCCCTAGCGGACCATAACCCACACACCAACCCCACCGACCTCCGCTCTCACACACCTTACACTAACAACCCAGTGCACCCGCCCGTGTCCCGTGAGCTACGACGCAACGGACACCATTCACTACCGCCAGCCATGACGCCGCGGTCCTCAGCATTGAACTGCCCCACAAAGAGAAAGAAAGAGGGAGGGGGAGGGGGGAGGAAGCCTGGGCCCCACATCTCACCACTAGATTAAACTACCCCACATCAGGAGAGAGGGGCAGGTTAGAGGAAGCTAGGGAAGGTTTAAGGGATTGGGGTAGGCTAGGGTAGGTCAGGGGAGGTCTAAGGGATTGGGGTCGACTAGGGTAGGTTAGGGGAAGCTAGGGAAGGTTTAAGGGATTAGGAGAGAGGAGCAGGTTCCTTGAGACCTACGGATGTGAGGGGCGGGGGGAAAAAGTGGGAAGAGCGGGGGTCATCCCTATTTCCCAAGGCCTTCATTCAGCTCAAAGAGACATACCACGCGGTTCATAACCACTTCACGCTTTAACAAAAGACCCCCCACCCCTTGCCACTTATGCAAAACCAAAAATAGGCCCCACGAAACAGCGTGCGCTGGCCGCGCATGTCACTGTAACCTTCCCCAGTGAGAGGAAGGAGGGGAGAGAGAGGGAAAGTAAGGGATAGAGGGAGGGAGAGAGAGAGAGGGGGGGTAGGTGTTGAGAGAGAGAGGGGGTTAGTGAAAGAGAGAGGGGGGGTAGGTGTTGAGTGAAGGAGGGAGGGAGAGAGGGGGGAGGGGTAGGTGGTGAGGGAGAGAGGGGGGGTAATGGAGAGAAAGGGAGGGAGCGAGAGAGAGGGGGGTAGTGAAGGAGGGAGGGAGAGAGAGGGGGGGTGAGGAAGGGAGGGAAGAGAGAGAGGGAGGGAGAGAGAGAGAAAGAGAGAGGGAGAGAGGGAGGGAGAGAGAGAGAGGGGGGGTAGGTGTTGAGAGAGAGAGGGGGTTAGTGAAAGAGAGAGGGGGGGTAGGTGTTGAGTGAAGGAGGGAGGGAGAGAGGGGGGAGGGGTAGGTGGTGAGGGAGAGAGGGGGGGTAATGGAGAGAAAGGGAGGGAGCGAGAGAGAGGGGGGTAGTGAAGGAGGGAGGGAGAGAGAGGGGGGGTGAGGAAGGGAGGGAAGAGAGAGAGGGAGGGAGAGAGAGAGAAAGAGAGAGGGAGAGAGGGAGGGAGAGAGAGAGAGAAAGAGAGAGAGGGGAGGCGGTGAGGGGGGGAGAGGGAATGGAAGAACGGGAGAGGGGAAGAGGGAGAGAGAAAGAGAGAAGAGAGAGAGAGGTGGAGAGAGAGGGAGATACCAGACTCTACAACACTATCAACCATTACTGCTTAACAATTTAATCTCACTATCAAACTAACCTTAACTCTAACGTCAGTATATTATAAGAAAAACCTCCCGTGTGTGAGTCCAACCCTAAAACCAAAAGCAGCTTTGAATGGAAACTTAACCTGGCCTCTGCCGCACCCTACTGCATTCCTAAACAAACACCACCTTGAAAAATAAACTTGTTTACAAGTGAAGTCCCATCCCTAGCATCCCGCGAGATATCCCGAGAGTCCCGTCATGTTACGTCGTTAGCACAGGTAACTTAGCATATTAGCCTCGTTAGCGTGGCTAGTTAGCATTAGCTTAGCTTCAACCACGACTCCGTTACAACGTCCCCTAACGGCATATTGTCCCGTCTCGCCGCGCGGGCCGACACATCGCAATGTTAGCGCAACACCGCTCCACCCTACAACAGAACTCTAATCCCCTCAAAACGCCAGTGTACAGATTTAATAAAAAAAATTGAAACATTACAACACACAGGCCATTCCAAACACTAGCTTGACCCCACCGCCATTGTTTTAGCAGTGCCCAGGACGACTTCCGGGTCAAACCTCCGCCCCAGTTGATTCCTTATTACATTAAACAATTACCTTAAACGTGCCGAATTTGAAAATTTTAAAGTGCCATACACATCCCCGTAGCCCCATAATATTTCCGATCGACTTCATATACTCGAAACCACGACGCCCAGACCACCGTTAACCCCGGTCGCCCCCGTGGCTAATGTAGCAGCTAATGCCGCTGCGTTCCAACGACCCCCGAAAAAACGGTGTTCAACTATCACATTTCCCCACGGCTGTTGGTCATTAAAATTTCATAATAATACAACAACAAGCTCTCACGTTTTGTCAGTCATTCCTAACCTCTAGCAGACTCTCAAACATACATATTAGTGCAACACATTACCTTAGATATAATACAAACACCCATACAGATTCACATTCTATGCTACTTTTTCCAATAGCTTCCGTATGGCCATTTTGTTAAAATTCACATTTCATTTTACTTCGTTCAATAGCTTAACAGCGCTCAATTTCACCGCGCTCAAGTGCATCATTATACTACAAACGCAAAGGACTTCCTGTCGCTTGAGAGGCGCCAGTAAACAAAGGCACGGCGTTATCCCAGCAATCGCACACATCATACCCCACTCACCGTATACAGAGCGCGAAAAACACAACTCATCACTACACACCCTGGAAGACGACCCGCGATTGACTGAGCTAGCCAGGGCGCGTGAATATTAAAGGCAACCAACTTGTGTTCAGCTTTTCGTTCAGCGTTTCTCTGATTGGCCACACGGCCAATCAATCAATCCACTAGTACACGCCCTTGCGGCGCGGCAGAAGCGCTGGTCGAACCAGCGGTGTTCTGTTGTGTGACTGTGGAACGACTGCGCTTGCCTGCGCGTGGGGGCGCGGCCAATCAGAGAAAAGCCGAACACAAGTTGGTTGCCTTTAATATTCACGCAGCCGGGGCCAGTCCTATCCAGAGCTGCACACTAACGTACCTACCCATCACATAGATAATCTAGCAGTGATCAAACGCTATTTATCCAGTGCGGCACGTCCCCTTCTATTGAAGCGGAATACCTTGAACCCTCCGCTTCAAATCGATGCTCCCAATATGATAAACGAACGTTACGAATCCCCATTATAATCATTGCGCCCACCAAGAACCCCGCGACTGACACGGAGCCCCGGCGGGCGTCCTCAGCAAGACTATTGAGTCATACATTTCTAATGCAACCCCCGTTCGACCTGAACGCCTCGTACTTTCATTCATCACGGCCCCGTATTCACTCACCTGATCTCTTTGTAGATTCGCAGGAGACTGTTGTGATGAGTCTCCCAGGCACCGATTAGCAGAGAGTCAGAAGAATAAAAAATTCTTGGCGCATCAGGACAAGGGTCGACGGCACCAATTGAAGTCACCTAGGGTCTATGTTCTGTTCTGATGACATCAGAACCAATACTCTGCGTTGTGAATTGCCCGTCCTAAAAGCCCTGGTACTTTCAAAAGACCATAACTCTGGTCTTGTTTCACGGCGGCTAAGCAGGAGAAATTAAGGAGAAGTTGTCTCAAATCTGGTTTTCATAGTTAAAAGTGTAATCACAATGGTTCTGGTTCAATTAAAATAAAGAACGCTATAATATTTTTTTTTTTGTATCCACTTTTTCTCCCATTTTTCTATATTTTCTCCCATCCCAATTTCGTATCATCCAATTCAACCCTCCCCTGTCACGAACGCTGTTTCTTGCCTCCCACAAGCCGGCTGCAATGTGGACTAAGTCATACATAGCACAAGTCCCCTCCGGTACTTGAGGTAACAGCAGTCGCATCTTTTCACCTGCGCAGCTCGATCTCTCAGTGTCGAGGAGTAACGCGTGGGAGGCTCACGCTGCCCCCGACACTTCCTGATTCTACCGCGCAGGCGCACCAACCGACTTGTAGGAGTCGCTTGTTCACAACGTTCGATCCCCACCCTTCAGTTTTCCCTCCCCGTAATACGGCCAATGTGTATTACTGCGGACGACCAGCTAAACTGAAAACAATGTGGAGAGCTGGATTCGAACATGCGAATCCTAGCGTCTCCACACTGGTGGCGAGTGCCTTGCCCACTACACCACCTAGCCGCCCAAGAACGCTATAATATTTAAGGTACCGAAGCACTATGCCGCTTGCCCTTCTAAGAAAGCAGATTAAAGTATGAATTGTTGAATTGTCTTTGTTCTCTGTTGATAACAAAGACTGTGTTCTCAGTTCCAAAAGCTTCTCCTCCGTGTGTTCCTTTGTTCCTGCTGCCGCTCCGCTGTGTGAAGGTGGGTGTGGTCCTGTGTTGTTCCGTTTCAGAGTGTCCTTACAGTCACAGCACCCCCTTTTTGTCACAGGAGCGACGCCAAGCAGATGTTCTCCTCCAATCACGGGCCCCCCAAGTCCGAACCCGAAAGAAGGGCCGTCCCCTGGAGCCCACCAACCGTCTCCCTTGCCTCCAACCAAAGAATAGTTTTACTGTCTAAATTTACTTTACAGTTCTGTTTCACAATTCAAAATGTGTATTTTTGAATCGGGGATAACCAGATGAACACATAGATACCATTTTTTACTCAAAACTGCTTTATACTTGACCAGAATCACAGTCTTTTATCATTAATTCCACTTGTATAGTTTCCTAATCATATTCTTTTAACTTAAATCAATATATATTTTATACAGTTATTATTCAGCACGTTAAGTATTTTTCCAATGAAGTCCAGAAGTGGCTTAATTTCAAACTCTGTGATTCTGGTCATAAACATTGCATATTTCATATCATTAGACTCAGGATTATTACCACAATATAACAGGATCATTTGCAGTTCATTTTAAGCAAATTTAGGTATAGAAACAGACATTTGAAAGTGTACCTGATGTTACTGAGATACTGAATCCTAGTCCCTCCTACGGCAGCTGTCCCCACATGTCGTAATCAGACCAGTTGACCTGGCCACCTGTTAGGCCTCGGGGCATGAGATAACGGCTTCATGTGATGTGGTCATGCCATTGTTTTAGCTGCTTGGCCCACATCCTGTATAAACAAGATTCTGTGTAAGGAAACCTGTTGTCTCTTCACATTCCAACAGTTGTATGCAAATCTACCTCCTGTTGTGAGCACAAGGTCTCTGTAAACACACACACTCTCTAAGCTAAGTCACTCTAGTCAAATCAGGTTTAAACTATATTTGATTGCCAATTGTTCCACTTTGACTGTTTCTATAACACATGATTTTGATTAGTTACTGAATTCCTTAACCCAAGGTAAATAATTGGACAGTTTTGAACAGAGAATTCCACCACAAGAGCTACTTGGAAAACTCTGTGATAGATCCAAAACGTTTTATACTTTATATTAATGATATGTGCAATGTTGCTGAACTGTTAAAGTTAGTTATTTTTGCAGATGATACAAATTTATATTGCTCAGGAAAGAGAGAGCTTGAAATTCTCAACTTGGTTTGATGTTAATAAATTGTCTCTCAATATTAAGAAAACAAAATGTATGGTTTTTGGTAATCGAAAAGAAATAGAGGGGGATATCGAGTAAAATAAAATAGAAATAGTTTGTGAGATTTCTAGGGGTAGTTATTGACCAGAAACTAACATGGAAACAACAAGGTTATTATATATTCAAGGAAAAATATCTACGGGTATGCATCCACCTAGCTCACATTTCCAGCTGAAAAACGCTGGCAGTGCCCCGGTAGTGCTGGGGTGGAGCGCTTGCGGTGAGAGAAAAAAAACGCAGCACAAGCCTTTTGTAGCTATGGCAACGAGCTGTTAGTCACCAACCTACCTGATGACGAGAGAGAAAGAACTCTAGCGACAACTACATGACAGCCATCTTGTAATAACTTTTATCGTATTTTACTGCCGCGGTTTTGCACATATAGCATATTTGAATACACTTTATTGTATATTAATTGTATATAGTTATTGCCTGACACCACAGTTCGCTTTTTATTAGTGTATTCGTGTAGTTATTAGTGTATTTGTGCCCTCATACTGCTCCTGTCACTTGTGGGTAGACAGGCAGGCAACTCCGGTATCAGGTTACAAACAGAGTGGTAGATATGACTGGCTGTGATTGGTTGTCTGAAAATGCGCTCAGCGCATCGCTCTGAAAAGTTCAGAAGTGTTCAACTTTAAACGCTCGGTGCTGCCGCACAAAGAAACTGAAAGGCGCTGAAAAAAGAAGCCGACTGCAGCGCATTTCCTATAGGCGGCAGCATGCGGCCGTATACACTCCCTCCCCATTGGGATCAATTGAAAAAAGACGCTTGCGGCCATAAAAATGAGATAGGTGGACCCGGGCCCTAAGTCAGTAGCAATATTGTATAAATGTAAGAATATATTAAACTCCAAAGCCTTGCATATCATTTACTCCTCACTTATAATTCCTTACATATCTTACTGTGTGGAAGGATGCATGGGTTGACATTTAAAAATACAGTAAATCCAATAGTCTTACTGCAAAAGCGGGCCATTCGGAACCTTTTCAAGGCTGGTTACTATGAACACACAAATCCATTGTTTATAAAGTCTCATATTTTGAAATTTAATGATTTGGTTTATTATAAAACTATGCAAATAATGTACAGAGCTAAAGAAAAGTTACTCCCAGACGGAGTGCAAAGGTTTTTTTCAATACATGAAAGAAAATATGATTTGAGAGATATTTGTAAATTTACTGTTCAAAAAGCTAAGAAAGGGATTAAAAGGAGGTGTATTTCTATTATTGGGGTTAACTTGTGGAACAATGCTCATATACAGTTAAGAATGAGTAATTCGCTTTTGGTTTTTAAGAAAATGGTTTGTAAAGCTATTTTTGAAAACTACAAGGGTGAATAATACTGTTTTTTGCTATTTTCTTTTAGAATACCGTTTTGGAGTCTTAATTTTTGTTAAGAATATAGGACAGGCATATATAAGCATTATGCTTCAGTCTGTACCTTTTCAGTCACTGTAAAAATCAAATATTGTTAAATGATGGTGTGTATTGTATTGTGTGAGATGATGACTGAATAAACTACTACTACTACTACTTTGCCTGCTATTGTACAACCATCATCAGCTGCTAATGGAATCAGCTGCTAATGTGACAAAAAAAGGGAGGGAGGGAGAGAGAGAGGGGGAGAGAGAGTGACAGGGAGAGGACAACTGCACCTAGGCGACATCTGCTGGTAGAAAGAGGAATTGAAGCCAGAAAATTACAATAAAGATGGCCGCTCAACAGAAATAGCTGAAATAACGTTCTAATAAAATGTTTCTGAAGTAATTTTGAAATTTCAGAAACCGTGCCAGATAAAACGGGTACTTTTAGGAAAAGTCATTGAGTGACAGAACTGGAGCTTGACCGAGTGACGAGGATACATTTATTGAAATGCTGTTCTAGTGCTAGGCATGTGTCAATGATTAGCAACAACACAGATTTTGATGGATTTTTAGTTTTTTGTAATGTCAGATGTAACAACAACTCTTCAGAAAAGTGGGAGTATTTCATATTTTTTCTGACATTACAAAAAAAAATCTAAAAATAAAAATGGTTATGATCAGGGCTGAAGTTGAATAAAATATTTATGACTGTTTAGACTGCATTACTCTCTGTCACAGTGATCTCCTGGTTGTTCCCCACTTTCGTTGAAAGGGGTATGGTCGGATGCTGAGGGGCGCATAACTATAGCTAGGATTATACACAATAACAGGAAAATTGCATTGGCAGCGGTATATGCCCCAAATTTGTACGAAGTGGGTTTCTTCACTTCACTAACCGGAGAAATGTTAAACCATCCCGAGTACTCATATATAATAGGTGCGGATTTTAATGCCATTTGGAATCCAAGGTTGGACAAATCTTACCTTGCCTTTTCCAGCGAACAAAAAAATTCATCTAAAGCATTAAAAGATTGGTCAAAGTCTACAGGGGTAATTGATTTATGGCGTTCACTTAATCCCATGACCCGTAAGTACTCCTGTCGTTCGGCGAGACACAACACATTATCCAGAATTGATTACGTCTTTGCATCCCCGAGAATATTTGATAAATATGAAGTGGAAATGATACCCAATGCTCTATCAGATCACTGTTACTTAATCCTGAAAGCAACATTTGGTACACTATCTTCCCGGGCCCCAAGATGGCGTTTTAATACTATGCTGCTTAACAACAAGGAATTCATTACACAAATTAAAGAAGCTCTCACAGTATTCCTACGGGATAATGCAAATGCGGAGCAAGACCCCAGAATATTATGGATGTCGGTAAAGGGTATGATCAAGGATTTCACGGATAGATTTTCCTCCATATTGCGCAAAAATCAATGCACAAAACTGTCGGAAATGGAAACGCTTTATTCAACGCTTTTTAATTCTTTAAAATACAACAACTCTACTAGACTAGAAAACCAAGTTAACATTCTAAAGACAGAGATCAAAGCAATATACAGACAAAAATCGGAAATGCAAATACGCAGCACAAGACAACAGCAGTATTTCCAAGGTTCTAAACCTAGTCACCTATTAGCCATGCGATTAAGAATTAATGCAAAATTTGCAGATATAACTGCCATTAGAAAACAACAAGTACTTGTAACAGACCCCAAAATAATAAACGATACATTCAAAGAATTCTACTCCGACTTGTATAATTCAGAAACGACCTTTGATCAAAACAAATTAGACACATATCTTAATCAAATTACTCTCCCTAAACTTTCGGAGGACGACGCTAAACAGTTAGAAGCACCGATCACATTAGAAGAACTCAAGAAGGCCATATCCGGAATGAAAAACGGTAAGGCTCCGGGAAAAGACGGTATCCCATCAGAAATGTACCTTTCTTGCTGGGACATATTTGGACCCTTATTACTAAATATGATCTTATACTCAGTCAAGGAGGGGAGCTTCCATAAACACCACAATATCGCACTCATTTCAGTCCTTCTCAAAAAAGACAAAGACCCCACTGAGTGCGGTAGTTACCGACCTTTAAGCCTTCTCGGAACCGATGTCAAACTGTACTCTAAGATATTAGCCATCAGATTGCAAAAGCATATGATGTCTTTAGTTCATCCAGACCAAACTGGCTTCATAAGAGGTCGCCTGATCAATGATAACATAAGGCGAATACTGCACGTACTAGATGCAGACAATGAGGACACCACACCTAAGGCGATGCTATCCCTGGATGCTATGAAAGCATTTGACAGGCTGGAATGGTCGTTTCTATGGGCAGTATTAGAAAGGATGGGGTTAGGAAAAGGATTCATTGATATGATTAAAGTACTATACAAGGACCCATCGGCCATGATTACAACAGGCACATTCATCTCCGAAATCTTTCCGGTATCACGCTCAGCCAGACAGGGTTGCCCTCTTAGTCCCGGACTATTCGATCTATCATTAGAGCCTTTAGCACAATTTATAAGACAATCCCAACACATAGAACCAATCGTAATCAAGGGCACACAACATAAAATTAGTTTATATGCGGACGACGTAATATTGTTCATGCAAAACCCCAACACCACATTGCCGCATCTACTCAAGTTGATAGAGAACTTTGGTGATTTATCGGGATTTAAAATAAATTGGCCTAAGTCGGCTTTCCTTCCTCTTAACATCCGTGCAAAAAAAGACACAACCCTCCCAGGCGCGATACCCATGGTTAAACATTTTAGATGCTTGGGTGTGGAAATATTTCCCACCATAAGACAAACGGTGAAGCACAATTACACAAAAATACAGAACAAAATCAAAGACGACCTGGACAGGTGGGCAAAACTTAAAAACGCAGTACAGGCAAGGGTATCAATAGTTAAGATGAATGTATTACCAAGAATCAATTTCATCAGCTCAATGCTACCGTTACCTCCTCCAGAGGGCTACTGGAAAAGATTACAATCCTCCACATACAAATTTATTTGGAATAACAAACCACCTCGCATAAAAAGATCCACCGCACAGAGAAATAAAGCAGACGGTGGCATGGCAGTTCCAGATTTTTTACAATATTTTAAGGCTTTCACATTAAGACCATTGAAAATATGGTTTGATCCCCAGGCTTTGGTATCTTGGAGAGAATTGGAAGAAAACATAGTAGCCCCACAGAGACTGAAAGACATAGCACACACTAAACTTTCAATCAAGCATTGTGAGCGGGAATTTGGCCCCATAATTACCCATGCAATCAGAACATGGCGGGAAACACAAAAGAAATATCCTAACCCTCAAAAATGGCATAATCACACTCCCATATTCAATAACAATGCACTCTTAATGGGAAAACGCCCTATAAGATTCCCTATATGGGAAGAGCAAGGCATACACTCATTAGGGGATATTTTTAATAACCAGGGCTTCTGTAGTTATGGCGAAATATGCACAAAGTTTAACCTCACCGAGTCCACATGGCTTTTTTATATACAGTTACGACTATGTCTGAGGTCTCACGGTGTTCCATTACTCATACCAATTGAACACCACAGATACCACAAATTTTTCTATGAAAGAGAAACATTGGGAGGTTTTGTATCAGGTTTTTATTATCAATTACTAACGTCCTCGTATGAAACCCTTCAACTAGACACTGTCTGGAGGAGGGATATACCAGACCTGGAAAATGACTTTGATTGGCAAGGAGCCTGGGCAAATGTCCGACTTACATCAAGGAACCCGGATCATCAACAAATCAATCTGAACTATATTCACAGGACATACTTGACTCCTATAAGACTGTGCAGAATGGGGCTTAAACAAGACTCCAAATGCTCCCAATGTACAAATGGGGACGAAGGAACATTTATGCACATGTATTGGGACTGCCCACCAGTTAAGGCATTCTGGAAAGATGTGTCCCAACAATTATCAAAACTCGTATCTTGGAATATACCTGTACACCCCTCGGTATTACTATTGAATGATGTTTTTGAGTTTGCAGTGAATCCACAGCTAAAGAGATTGGTTTTATCGGGTATCACAGTAGCTAAAAAGCTGATCGCATCACGCTGGTTTCAACCGGAAAAAATGTGCCGGAGAGTTTGGTTTCTTACATATCTCGATGTGATATATCAAGAAATATCTACAGCAAGAATTCTGGGTCTCAATGAATCCAAAATGTCAATGTGGGTAGAAGTGGTGGAGAGAATAAAAGCTAGCTTATAATGTGTCTGGTTAGGAGTGAGGGATAATGGAGGTACTATCCAAGGGGGGGTCCGGGAGGGGGGGGTTCGAGCTGGAGCATATGTGTGTAGGGTTTTAGAAAATAGGTATTAGGGGTATATTCTATACTAACATTTATATAATTGTAATTTCGCTGGATATACACTGTATACGGTTAAAATGTTATTATGGACTATTTTTGTTTTATCTTGTTTCTGTACTTGCATGTAATTTTAACCACCTTGACTGAAAGTTTCATTATGCATTATGTGTTGAGTACTGACTTTTAATAATTTTTGTTTTTTGCAATAATACAAAAAATATATATAAAAAAAAAAAATCCAATACCGATATCAACCGATACCGATATATGCAGGGTTTCTCCCCCCCCCCCCCCCCCAAAAGGAATAATTTCAGGTAATTAACATTAGGCTACATATCTCTTGTCGTGGAATTAACACAACATTATGCACAACATTATCCAATAACATGCATGGTACATAAAACACCAACCCCTTTACTCCTCACTTCTCTGGAATTGCTTAAAATAGGGCTGTGCGGAGTACGGTTTCAACTAAATATTTGTTAACATTTCTGTATGCTGACCATTTCTCCTAACCTCAACAATTTCAGAACCACAGATGTCCTACCTGTTGACCTTGATTTTAGCAATTCTTCAGAGAAGGGCATGTGTTAAGTTTTAAGGAGAGAAATAAACACATTTACACATGCCCATTTAAACCAAATAACACTTTTTTTTTTCTTTTTACTTCTTGTGTTTTAGGAGCAGTATTACAATCCAGTAGATGGGAGTGGGTTTCTGGCATGGAGGGTGAAATCACTTCAAAAAGTAGCATCAGAGGGACAAAAGAAGAGCCGTAATGTTCAGCCACTGATCGGTATGTAATTTTGATTGTCCCAGTCCACTGTTTATCTAGCAACTGTGAAGATGGATCATTATAGTAAATGCATATCACTGGAAAGTATTGCAGCAGTATGTGTGGTTTCTACACTGTTACAGGTGGTCCAAATTCTGGCGACAGAGCCCCCTTCTGTGAGGAAAACCAGCTAACCACAGACACCCAGTGTCGTGAGGCCAGTGCACTGATGAAGCATACAACTGATGAAGCAATCATCAAGGAGAAGATGAAACAGACCTTCACCCATCGCCAAGAAATGGTGCATGACCCAATTAAGTCCTCTGAAATATTCACCACCTTTCCACGATTCCTAGACATCACAGGAATGGTATGTGGCTTGCATTAAAGTCTAACTGAAATTAAAAATGACCTTTTTAAACAATTTAGATCACATCCCTGGTCATAGGGTGAACCTGTCCCTGACTAAGGATTTGGATGGTCGACTAGGATTGTCAAAAAAAAAATTTTTTTTTTCATCATTCCATTTGGGCTGTGGGGGGTGCTTAATGTCTGAAGGAGTCGACTGAAGGCTTCTTGTCCTCTGCAAAAGCATGCAATTGGTCCACTGATGGATACATCTTGATATTTGTCTAGTATAGTGTGTTCATTAGATGGGTGAAATCCTCTTTCAGTGCCTCTGTGCCTGTTTTCGTAGGCAGTTAGCCTCTGGTATGCCTGCCATTAGCGTTAGCCACGCTTCTATGCCTCTTTTCTTTTGATTTTTTATTTTTTTTTTATAATATTATATTCGACTAAGAGGTTGGCCAGTCGACTACGGCCCCTTTCGACCGATTAGTCGACTAATCGATTAATAGGGGTCAGCCCTACTATTTAACAATGTATGACAAAAAAATTTCAACCATGTTTTATTCCATCTTGTCTGCAGATTGAGCAGGATTTCAGTCTGATGTTTGGTGATGACATCTCTGCAAAGTTCCTGGAGAAGTGGCCTACTTTCTGCAGGCAGAAAGTCCTTGAACAAAGCCGTGGCCTCACCCAGACCGGCGACCTTCAAGACCTGCTTCAGAATGCTGAATCCACAACAGACACAATAGAACTGAACAATGGTATGCTTGAATTAAAGGAATATAATAATGGAAGGGTGAATTGTTTTTTAAACAAATGGAAACACAGCTTTTAGTCAAATGTTTTTCTGATATTTTTTATTTAATTTTTTGTATTTTCAGGATGGGACAGTGAGATGTCCTCCCTCTTGCTGCTTGTCCACCTCATGCCACCATCACCTCAGGGCCGCAACAAGAGACCGGGAAAGCTCTCAGCCAGACAAGCCATTGACTACCTTGTGAAGTTCATAAAGGTAAGGTTACAGTTGCCTATATTATCGGCCGATATTGGCATTAAAATGTGATATAGGAAAATAGCGGTATCGGTAAAAAAATGTTTTATTTTATATAATAACCAACCTTTATTTACCCAGGCAAGTAAGAACAAATTCTGATTTTATTTATTGTCAAAAGTATGCATACTGTTATGTTAATTCCACAACAAGACATATGTAATGTTAATTACCTGAAATTATTCAGTTTTTTGAGGGGGAAACCCTGCATATATCGGTATCGGTTGATATCGGTATTGGAAATTAAGAGTTGGACTATATCGGTAAAAAAGCCAATATCGAGCATCCCTAGTTACAGTTAAATTAAAGTATAAGAAGGATCACTGTTCTGTCTAGGGGTGCACAATATTGATTTGTTGACCCCGATATCGATACCGATAACTTTCTGCTCCTCAAGGTCGATACCGATAACCGATATATATATTTATTGTATTATAATTATTTATTTTTTTATGTATATTCCTGTAGTTTTGACCTAACCAGATTTATCATGACATGAGCGTTACTATATGAACAAAACAAAGCCAAGAGAACAGTTTTGACTCTTCAAATAAAGTGACTATATTTATTTTTCCAAATATAATTTGAGTCGATCACAAAATTCACAATCCGTCAATGTCATTAACAATGTGTTTCCCTGAACAACTAAAAACCAACAGGTATTGTGCTTTGTCAGTAGGGCTGCTGTTCACATTTGAACCGATACGGTACCGGTACCTGTGAATCGATACCGGTACCCAACGGTACCTTTTTCGGTACTTTAGTCTCTAAAAATGTAATCTACCTACCTCAGTTGTGAGAAGAAAAAAATCCAAACTTCAAATAACCACATTTTCGATCGTTTTTGGCTTGCCATTGCCCCGACTGCTTTGTTGTTGAATCAAGTCAAATCCTAAATAAGCATATATTGTGCGTGTGAACGTTGACATGAAAAGAAAAAAGTAAAAAAAAATATATATATTTTTTTATTATCAGAGCTATCAATACTTTTATCGGGATGACGTCATAATTGCTGATATCGGCCTGATAATTATCGTGCATCCCTAGTTCTGTCCCTAATATTGACCTGCATGATTGAAATCATGCAAAGACCACTGTTTGCAAACCGTGACTAATTTTAATAGCAAGACTAATGAAGTTCTCTTGTCACAGACTGGGACCAGTGTCCAGGGGCATCTGGACAGCATCACGGAGAGCCTTCAACCCTATCTGCTTGCTGTGGGGACCCAGAGGAGTGTGATTCACAAGTACTTCATTGTGATTGACAAACATGCAATCCCTTGTAAGTCACCAGACTCTCTTGCCTCTTTTGATGAGCTTTTCAAAGCTCATTTTGTCTTTGGTACCTCATACAACCGGGATCTGGCCAATATGTACAACTTCTTGCAAACCGCCGTTTACAAGATCGATGCTGCTACCACTAATGTCAACCCCAGGGTTAAAGAGATGAGGGCTCGGATGCTGCACTGATTTCTTTTTTATACTGAGAGGATATTTTATCTTGGGGCCTCTGATGCTGCACAGACTTTTGATACTGAGAAGATATTTGATCTTGAGGCCTCTGATGCTGCACAGACTTTTGATACTGAGAAGATATTTGATCTTGAGGCCTCTGATGCTGCACAGATTTTTGATACTGAGAAGATATTTTATCTTTAGGCCTCTGATGCTCCAGTGTTTTTTGATAAGATGTTGTGTTTAATTTGCAAAAACTCTCAGGCAAATGCCAATTCACTGATGAGGCACTTGAGGATGATCCATCCACGGACTTTGTTCAGGAAGGACACTTCGTCTTAAATGTGGTCAGCCTGGTTGTTTACATGTCTTTTGCACTTTTTCTGGGTTTCGAAAGCATCTTAAAGCACGTCATCAACCATGTGATGATCCTGGTGAAGGCCGCTCTACAGCTGAACATTTAGCTGAAAGTTATGTTGATGACTTTCCATCAGGTAGTGCCCCTTCTGACCCAGTCCTTCCAGTCCTTCTTAATAATAGTCTTGTAGACAGCTGTGCTGCAACAGTAGCTGAACTTAAAGTGGCAGGTGTAGGTGAAACAATAATCAACTCTTTGGTAACTTCAATGGAAGTGATTGTTGATGATATCCATAATCAAGCAAAACAATATGTGAAGCAGTGTCTATCTTTACAGGAACCTATCAAAAGTGAGGTTGAGTGTAAAATTGATCAGTGTTTTGAAGAAATTGAAAATCCTTTTTGTATCTGAAACTAAGAGAAGGCAATATTTTACAGAAAAGTGGGGAAGGGTAGACCCAGTTGAATATGTCCTTGGTACAAGATTTGATACCCTGCGCAATCGGACTACTGGAACTTATGATCAGGCTGTTGTTACTGATAAATGTGTTTATATCCCAATTTTGAAAACATTAGACTTTATTTACAAACACCCTAATATAGAAGAGATGATGCAGAGTGATTCCAGTTTAAGAGAAGATCTTCTTAATGACTTGTGTGATGGAGAGTTTTTCAAGAGTCATCCTCTATTTTCAAAACAGAAGCATGCAATTCAGGTGCAGCTTTTCTATGATGATTTTGAATGCGCGAATCCGTTGGGGAGTAAAAAGGGAATACATAAATTAGGAGCAATCTATTTCACCTTGCGTATTTTTTCTCCAAAGTACAACTCAATTCTGCTTAATATTCATTTCGTCGCTTTATTCCATGCCCAAGACATTAAAACACATGACTTTTCTAAAATACTTGCTCCACTTGTGGAAGATATTAAAATACTGGAGAAGGATGGAATTAAGGTCCCATTGTATGATCAGCCAGTGTATGGAACTATTGTCCAAGTTACAGGTGACAACCTTGGTATTCACGGTTTGTTTGGTTTCGTAGAATCATTCAGTGCCAGATATTGTTGCCGCTTTTGTCTTGCTGAGAAAGAGGACTTTCAGACAGAATTCAAAGAAGATTCACCCAAGATAGTTATGCGAACTCGAGCACTTCATGCAGAACACTGCCAAAAAATAGAGACGACTATTGGTCTTCCCTATGTGATGGGAGTTAAACGTTCTTGCGTATTTGTAGGCCTCTTTACTTACTTAAAAAAAGGAAACATCAATAAATATGTTTATGGTATCACTATCTCTCTCCCAGTATCGTCTGGCGGCCTGCAGAGGGATACTATTTTCTCAACCAGAGCTTTCAACCAATGCAATGGAACCATTCTGGCGGCCTGCAGCGGGATACTATTCTTTCAACCAGAGCTTTCAACCAATGCAATGGAACCATTTTGATTGACAGTCGATTCGGCCAATTACGCCACACCGCTAGCACCCACCTCCTGCTGTTCTTACCACCAATCGGCAAGCGTTTTCTACTTTCGGGCATGCCGCCATTGATCTGCTTGCGACTCACACTCACTCGAGAGCACATCACAACAAACTTAACGTAGCTAATACCTTAGCTGCCCGGCCCGCCGACCAGCGCTCTACAGCATGACCAAATGAGACATAATGATTTTACTGCAACAAATGTTATAATAAAACAAAGCCTTTCTATACATTTGTCTGGTTGAAAACTTTATTAACAGATTGCAGAATGGGTAGTTTGGTACGGAATGAGCAACGGAGCTATGAACGGAATAATGCCTTGCTTACTTGCTGTGTTCGGGTAAATAATATGCTGATGTTATATTGAACGTGTAACACTAACTATATAACGTTATTAACTAACTAGCTACCGTACCGGGAGCTCACGTTGATGCCTGGATGGTGCTAACTAACTAGCTACCGTACCGGGAGCTCACGTTGATGCCTGGATGGTGCTAACTAACTAGCTACCGTACCGGGAGATCACGTTGATGCCTGGATGGTGCTAACTAACTAGCTACCGTACCGGGAGCTCACGTTGATGCCTGGATGGTGCTAACTAACTAGCTACCGTACCGGGAGCTCACGTTGATGCCTGGATGGTGCTAACTAACTAGCTACCGTACCGGGAGATCACGTTGATGCCTGGATGGTGCTAACTAACTAGCTACCGTACCGGGAGCTCACGTTGATGCCTGGATGGTGCTAACTAACTAGCTACCGTACCGGGAGATCACGTTGATGCCTGGATGGTGCTAACTAACTAGCTACCGTACCGGGAGCTCACGTTGATGCCTGGATTCGTGCTAACTAACTAGCTACCGTACCGGGAGCTCACGTTGATGCCTGGATGGTGCTAACTAACTAGCTACCGTACCGGGAGATCACGTTGATGCCTGGATGGTGCTAACTAACTAGTAGTGGGTAGTTGGGTACGGAATGAGCAACGGAATGGAACTGAGCTATGAACGGACTCCGAGTAATGCCTTGCTGCTATGGGTAATAATAATATGCTGATGTTATTGTCCGTGTAACACTAACTATATCACGTTAATGCCACAAAACGAATGCCTTGTTAATCATAAGTAGTAACTGTGATGCAGTAGCTTGTGTGTGTGTGTGTGTGGGGGGGACGGCGGGCGCAGGTAGGTCGCGAGTGAACTTTTTTTTTTTTGCCTTTTGACGCTACACAAATTGATGCTTATTTATCGCCGACTGCTATCGGCACATTTGAGCTTATCGGCCGATAGGCCGATAGCAGTCAACAAGGCACTTATCGGCCGATACCGATACCCGACCGATATATCGGTGCACCCCTACGGGTTATTCAAGCATTTGTTTCCCAACAGGAGGCTACTACCAAAGCATCATTTTATGGTGCACTATCCTACATGTATTCGTAAAATTGGACCACTTTTGCATGTCTGGTGCATGCGCTATGAAGCGAAGCATAATTTCTTTAAAAAACAACTAAAAAGCTTCAAAAATATAACTAAAACGTTGGCAAAGAAACACCAAAGTCAAGTAGCATACAATTGGCAGACATTTGATCCCAACAGACTGGTGCTTGGTCCAAGTAAAATGGTAGCATTAAATGTGATGGACAGAGGCTGTGAGATAGCGGAGACTCTTCAGGTACCAAGTGACACCAAGGTGTTAAATGTTAAATGGGCCAAACACCATGGAAATATGTATCGTTCAGGTTTAGTTGTTTGTCTTAAAGTTCTTAGTGAGGTTCCAGTTTTTCACAAAATCCACCGTGTTGTTCTTAAAGATGAGAGGTTACTGTTGTTTACATTTGCACTACAAACCGTGTCTCTGGATGACAATTTTTATGCATTTAAAGTTGTGTGTACTACAGATGGACCTCATGTAGTTGATGTCAAAGAGCTTTTGTTTTACAAAGCATTCGATATACAGATGTCATACAGTGATGACGATTCAAGCTCATTTATTGTTCCATACTGTTTCCTGTGATTTAAAAAAGGAAAAGAGAAAATCACTAAGCTCTTGAACTATTGCACTGGGGATGAACACTATTAGTTTTCTTTTATTTCTTTGGGGTGAACAGATGCTGCTGTCACTTTATAGAGGCCAAAATGTAATTGATCGATTACTCTCCCCATGAAGCCTTAATTGAAGTCATGGTGATTTATTTTTGTTGCATTCCTGAGCCAATAATTTGATGACTGGCTTGAATTATTGGCTCAGGAATGCGACAAACAAACAAATCTCCATGAATTCAAGGATTCATGGGGTGTGTAATTGATAGATTTCTTTTTTTGGGTGAGCTATCCCTTTTTAAAAGGGTGTACAGATGCTGCTGTCACTTTACAGAGGCCAAAATGTAATTGATCGATTCCTCTCCCCATGAAGCCTTAATTGAAGTCATGGTGATTTCTTTTTGTTGCATTCCTGAGCCAATAATTTGATGACTGGCTTGAATTATTGGCTCAGGAATGCGACAAACAAACAAATCTCCATGAATTCAAGGATTCATGGGGTGTGTAATTGATCGATTTATTTTTTTGGGTGAGCTATCCCTTTTTAAAAGGGTGCAGATGCTGCTGTCACTTTACAGAGGCCAAAATGTAATTGTCTTTTATTTATGACCTTTTTTCTATCGATTACTCTCCCCATGAAGCCTTGAAGTCATGGTGATTTTTGTATATAATGGAGTTGTTTGCAGAGGGGCTTACTGAATCTAACAATCACGTAGACATATACCAAGTGTGATTAGCAAGAGAGGAATGTTTGTGACAAGTGTAATGTAAAAAGATCACATTAGATTAGGAAGGATCCACACCAAGCAAGTTCTTCCTCAGACACGTTTTTTTTACTATGTTACATTACATTGGGCGTATAGAAACAAAGATCATTTCAAAGTACAAACATATACAGTACCTGTGTGACATTTTGGATGAGGATAGGCTCCATGTTAATAAGCAACTTGGGGTGAACAAATCTCCAACACACCCATGTCTGGTTTCTTTAATTGAAACGCCTCCTTGTCGACTTCAGTGGTTTAAGTCATCATAGACCTTTAAGTCCAAGGTACTAGGAATTTCAAATTTCTTGGCAACTGAAGACAAAGATTGCACAAGCTTATTGATAAATCTTATTTTATTAATGACCTTTTTTTCTATCGATCGCCCCTTGAAGTCATGATTCTTGTTCACACGCTGTTGTAAAACTGTTTGCATCCCAAAGGATATGCCTGTTGCAAATAAAAGTGCATTGTTAAATACTGATTTCTGCTTTGACCCCGTTTATTTTAAATGTATTATTCCAGAGTAAATTATGATTTAATTCTATATTGAGTGAAATATGATATTCTATATTGAGTGAAATCTATTCTATATTGAGTGAACTACAACTCCATATTGAGGGAATTACAACTCTATATTGATTAAAATACCACTCTATATTGAGTGAAATATGATATTCTATATTGAGTGAAATCTATTCTATATTGAGTGAACTACAACTCAATATTGAGGGAATTACAACTCGATATTGATTAAAATACCACTATATTGAGTGAAATATAACTTTAAATATCTCTATATTGAGTGAAATATAACTTAACATATCTCTATATTGAGTGAAATATAACTATTGAGTGAAATATAACTCTATATTGATTAAAATACCACTCTATATTGAGTGAAATATGATATTCTATATTGAGTGAAATCTATTCTATATTGAGTGAACTACAACTCAATATTGAGGGAATTACAACTCGATATTGATTAAAATACCACTATATTGAGTGAAATATGATATTCTATATTGAGTGAAATCTATTCTATATTGAGTGAACTACAACTCAATATTGAGGGAATTACAACTCGATATTGATTAAAATACCACTATATTGAGTGAAATATAACTTTAAATATCTCTATATTGAGTGAAATATAACTTAAAATATCTCTATATTGAGTGAAATATAACTATTGAGTGAAATATAACTCTATATTGATTAAAATACCACTCTATATTGAGTGAAATATGATATTCTATATTGAGTGAAATCTATTCTATATTGAGTGAACTACAACTCAATATTGAGGGAATTACAACTCGATATTGATTAAAATACCACTATATTGAGTGAAATATAACTTTAAATATCTCTATATTGAGTGAAATATAACTTAAAATATCTCTATATTGAGTGAAATATAACTATTGAGTGAAATATAACTCTATATTGATTAAAATACCACTCTATATTGAGTGAAATATAACTTAAAATATCTCTATATTGAGTGAAAAATAACTATAGATTAAAATAACACTCCATATTGAGGGAATTATAACTCTATATTGAGGCAATTACTACTCTTATACAGAGTCAAATACAACTCTATTGATGGGATCACAACGCTATGGAGTAAAATACAACTCTGTGTTGAGTGAAATGATGTTAGAGTTGTTTTTACTTTATGCTAAATGGAGCAAATTGGTATTTTGTAGAGTTAAATGTTAACACTAAATGGAGTAGAAATAACTCTGAAGATTTAACTCTGTGACAAGAGTCATTTTGACTCTATTTAGATTCGGAGCCAATGCTGTCTTTTTGGGAGTACAATTTTACTCAATTTGAATTTTCCTGTGTACATTGAATTTCTTGATGTGTTAATGTCTAATTTACCACAGTAATACATACATATCTTTTGCTATTTTATTTTATTTATGTTTCCCTACTATAGCCACTGTGCATCTGTCCGTGACAGAGGAGAGTAATAGAGAATATTTCACCGCTCAAACGGTCACCTCCCCCCATATATATATATATATATATACATATATATATACATATATATATAGCGGCTTCTTGTTTTCATTCCTGTGTCTGATAAGATAGGCTCACAAATTGTCAGATGCAATCAGGTTCATTCTTATTTTACTAGGTCAGCTGATGATGGACAGATTATGTTACCACGTCCAAAATCAAATACTTTAAAGAGGACAGTTGTTTATTGTGCCATCAATCATTGGAATAACTGCCCACTGAACATAAGTAAATTGAATAGTAAAGTGTCTTCTGTTGTCTTTCTATGTGGATCCCAGGAAGACTAGCTCGCCACTTAGGTGACAGCTAATTATTATCAGGATTATTATCAAAGGGCCAATACAGGAAATAGAGTAGTCACCTTCCATGACAGTTTTGTAAAGCTCAGTTGATATAACGCAAGCAAATTGTCCTGTAATTTGTTAGTGAAGAATACTGCTGTCCTTCATATTTTGTTGCAAATGGAGTGCAGTGTATATACGCTGTGATAATCATAGAAAAACAGTTCTTTCTTGCCACTCGTACTCGTGATCCTCCTGTCATTCTTGTCTCTATGTGGCTTCTTGTTTTCATTCCTGTAGTGTAAAACACCACTCCTACACTGTGACCTCTGTGTCTTCAAAACACATTACAGCTGGCTTCCCTGTTCAGTTTAAGTTAGCATTGAAGAATACACAGTGATGGTGAGATATAGGTAATTCGATTACTGATACTTTATCAATGTCCATCATTAAACCTAGGATGTCACCATGTTGGTGAGTGGGTTCATTTACATGTTGTATTAGCTCAACGCTGCTCAGTAGGTTGGTAAGCTCAATAGCCTTGGGGTCGTTCTTATTCAGATCTCCACGTATGATTCATCTTTCACATCTCTAAGGATACCAACTGAAATTAGCTTCTGAGAACCAGGGGTACGTTACCATACTTAAGTACTGTTTTGGGGGATTGTACTGTATTTGTGCTGTACAATGATAACACATTCGACTCTACCCTAATATCACCAACCTACACCCAGGTTTCCCCTTCTGTTAGACTTCGTCATAGTACTGAGACTGCTCAGATATTAGAGGGTGCATGTTTAAATTTTTGACTCTTACTCATACGTGTTTTTGGCAGTGAAACAATAATCAAATAAAGACCAAAATATATACTATCTCTATTGGAATGGAGACTTCAGCACAGGATAAACTAGGGATGGGCAAAAATAATCCAGATCGATTGATCACATGATGTACTCGAGTACTCGTGGAGGAAAACGCTGTACAAAATAAACGTCTTTTCCGGTGTTTTAGACTTTTATTTTGAAGCCCACCGCTCCGTCTTTTCCGGTGTTTTAGACTTTTATTTTGAAGCCCACCGACCGGACCGGAAGTATTGTTGTGTGATTATCCTAGCAGAACCTATGCGGATTGCGCGGACAACTTGTTTTTCGTCCGGTTCCGTGTTTTTGAGCTAATAATAAAACAAATATTGAGATTGTTGGTGAACAACTAACTTTAGGTTAGTTTTAACGTTAGCTACTAACGTTTAGATGCAGCTACTACAGGCTATCAACAATGAGGAGGAAGCGTCAAACCCGTATATACTAGAATAGTAGCCCTGTGGTGCGTAGGCACGACTCGAAACTACCTGTTATAATAAATTAATTCATGTTTAACTTGTCCCCGTGTCCAGTCCTTTGACTAGCCCCTCCCGTTTATTGTAAACAATGATGCATGTAATTGTATTAACGTTATTCTGTGTTGTAGCTATGCTATACGTTGTATTTAGTTTGTTAGCTATTTAGCTAATGTTGTTAGCACTGAATGAGCATCAACGAACGTTAGATCTTTAATCTTTATTTAGCAGTCCAGTTTCTCCGGCAGTAGCGAGTAACTACTTGGGTCTAAAAAACAGCTAACGTTACACTACACATAACGCTACTTGGTTAAAAGGAGCAACACTTGAGAAATGTAGTTAAGCTATGTGCCGTTGCTATAGGCCGTGCTGTGCTCTGTAGTAAGGCCAGCGGCCCCCCACACGGAGATGACGAGGGGTAGGTACTGGTTCCGCCTCATTAAAACAAATAGCAATTAATCGCGCCCGTCAAAATCATTGCCATCTACACTCTGTTCGCCACATGTATTCCCACTGTACTGTATTTGTGCTGTATAATGATAACACATTCGACACTTAAGTATAGGATAGTTCTATGTATTGATCACAGACATGTAGGATAGGTCACAGACATGTAGGATAGTTCTATGTATTGAACACAGACATGTCCATAAGAACTCCTACAGAAATATTGATGAGTATTTTGGTGGCTGGTACAATGTGATGATGAGCAAAGACAGTCCAGCTTCTTAGTTCAAGAACAAGATACTAAAATGATGTAAATTCACCCATGCCAATGTCAAAATAATGCCACTTAGCCGGTCTCGACTAGGAACATGCATGGATCAAGCCTGTTTTAAATAAATCTGATAGGGTTTTTTCAATGGAAATATCTAATGAGAATTGTTCAACCAGAATAATGAGAATATTTCAACCAGAATTGTTTATCCCCTGTCATAATGTGCCTGCATGTAAACATGTGTGTGTGATATACTCTGCCTGCTACATCATGTCCTCCTGGTCGATGCCTCCCCGCAGTGCGTCCAGTCAATGCTCTGAGGGCTCCGTCCCGCCTTGCAACTCTGCCCGCCATTGCGCCTTTTCCCCCTCAAATTCTTCCCTATAGGCACAGTCCTTATGCCAATGACCGTCCTGGCCGCATACAAAACAAACACCAGCAGGTTTGCGCTGCCTCTTTCTCGGGATGCTCCTCGGGATGCTCTGCCCAACTGAGTAGTCCTTTGCAAGCTGTGAGACAGTTCTCACCAGGGCTAACTGTGATTGTCCGACCGTTTTTATCAGCGACAATTGTGACCGCTCCATCAGCTCTTGAGCATGCAGACTCAGCTTCCCTAATTGCCTGGCCATTTCATCTGCTGTTATTGATCCAGCCCCGTGTATGGCCGTTGACACAGGCCAGACCGTTGCGGGTGGTGGTGGTATATGAGGCCTATCCCCTCGCTCCGGAGTTGATGGTCGTCGGCGAGGCCGTTGGCGTGGCGGGACAGCTGGTGACGCACACGGAAAGGCACCGAGCCCGGAGTCCACTGCAATCCCCGGGCACACCGCCGTGGGGGAAGAGAAAGAAAACAAAGTGTCAGATTCTTCCCTCACACCCCCCTTCCACATACAGGCTGCTCCCTGCTCCTCTAAATTGTCCACATCCTCCATTCTTTAACACGCTTCTTTTTTCTTAACAGACAAAAAACTAAAATAAAATATGTGGTAAACAAAAAATTGTTTCCTCTAATCACTTGGGGAAAAAAAGCTCTGTGAACAGCGTACTAACAACGCCCCTATACTATTTCTTTTCAGAAAAACTGCAGTTTGACCAGATAGGTGGTAGAAACGAATCATACAACACAGCACCTGTCTCCTCTCTCTTGGTATTCCCCACGCACAGCCTCACTTCCCGCCTCCTTGTGAAAGAAAAACAACCCAAAAAAACAGAATCAGTGCCTAAAAGATAACCCACGCCTAATCGGGACTTATTGCATGAACTAAAGTAATTCCCACCATACCCACAGTACCCTTTGCTCACGCCTATAATATCGGATACAAATGTAATTCTCGCCTAATCAGAACGTACCTTTTAATTCCAAGTGTTCAGAGGAAAACAAGAGGGTAACACAAAAAGAAAAACAACATCATGTTTTAGTGTTCGTCCCCACCTGGACCCAGAGACTCAACCACTCTAACAATACTATGTTCTAGTGTTAGACACCATCTAGACCCAGAACCCCAAAATAACTTCAAACTCCCACACGCATCCCCATGGGTTTACCTGCCAGAGTTGACAAGACAGTCGGTAGACAGGCGTCCCCCTTCTCCTTGTTTTTCCCGGAGGATTGAGGCAAGGGATATTATTTCTCCCCTGGAGTGCTCGTCGGCAATCACCACTCTGTGTCATTCGCTGTCTGGTCAATCTAGACACCCTAATCTAATCGTAACCTAACTACTTTATAGATGCAAAACAAAACCGCTTTAAACAGAATGCCAACAGCTCACCGAATGTTCCCCACGCGTTCCCAAGGTTCAAGCCGGAGGTGACAGCCAAACGGATGCCGCAGACTGTCCTCTCCCCCCCCCCAGTGCGCGGAGGAGTTTGAGACAGGGCAGCGCTTCCCTGGAAACCCAAGATTCACCCTGTCTGCAGAGTCCGTCCCGCGGCCACCTCGACACCCATCGCTTTAAAATCTAATAAACTAGATAAAAAAAAGATCCCATAATTTCACTCGTCGCCATCTGTAATGGGAAATATTAAAGGACTAAACGATGAGCCGTTTACAAATCATTCTGAGTCATTATTAATAATAAGAAGAACGTTTATTTCACCGTGGCCACCTATGAAAGGACAGTCTATAGTCAGAGACAATATGTTAACCCACTAGCGTCTGGCCATAGACTGACCCAGAGCGCTGTTTCAGACATATGTTAAATACACAGTTGTCAGTCATAACATAATATCAGATATGATGATGAAGGTAAACAAAAATGGTTCTCAGTCACTGGGAACAACAACAAAGAAGTTATGGCTAGGGGATGTCGGAGTGTTCTTAAAGAGACATACACACATTAACCAGTCAAGCTGGCCACACTGAAAGTCACGCTGTATAACATGATGTCTCAACACAGATCTATAAGAACATGATAATATATTCCACGACAACCCGACATTTCATTAATAAAACCTTCTATGTTAAAACTCTTATATGACCGTGAGACAATAATTTTTGCTTTGGCTTTTGGGACCTTCGTCATTCTGGAGACTGCTATGATGTTGTGGTCACTGAAACCTACAGGAACAGAGACTGCCTTTGAGCATTGGCCTGGCACGTTTGTATAAATATGATCAATACATGTAGATGAAATGCCAAATGCAAAACCTGTTTCTATCTTTTCTAAAAAATATTAAAACCTTCTATAGTTACAGCAGAATCAGAGAAGGAATCATCAAGGTGCGTTTCAGAGATGGCAAGGATATTAATCCAGTTAGCTTTGACCATACATTCAATTTCATAGCACTTATTTCTCAGGCTACACACATTGATACGAGCTATAACAAAAACCCTTATGCAAGCCTAGCTTAATACAGGAAGTGTCAGTAGGCCTACCGACCATAAAGCAATAGTCTCAATGGGTTTCAGAATAACCAGGGAGTGATACTGGAGTCCCTAAACAGTTGGTTGTTGATATATAGTCTATCCACTACAAGGGCGACACATTTGTTTAGGCTTCGATGATCTTTTACTCAGTTTGGGCTTAATACAGTCTGTAATCTTCTGTGACTTTGTCTGAATGTTAAGTTTCACAGGCTTCTGTTAACTTGCGACATGTTGATATTGTCATAATGTCGTTTGTTTATAAAATGCTCCAGCTGAAACAGCTGTTCAGATGGATCCAGTGTGCTATTTCAGTACAAGAAATGCCCCTCTACACAGTTAAACAGGCCTGATGGTGTAGCTTATTTCCCCCATTGTACACTATAAGAAGTGCTTCTACTTTATTCACCTGCACTGCAGAGTATCACGTTAACAATCAAATGGCTAGCAAGCTCACCTGTGACATACAGTGCAAAATACAAGAGTACAATCTTAGTCGACTTTTATGAAAACAATACACAAGTTGGAAGTTTGAACGTTTTATTAGTTAGTTTATTTACTGTCTTTCGAGTTTCAATGCATAATCCAGACATAGTTGCATTCCAGATCCACCCTGTTGTTGACATGTCCTTAATTCTTTGAAAACATAACGTTACTGAAATGAATAAGGAATGCAATGTTCGCTAGCTTACCAACGTATTTTCATTCAACTGTAGCTCAGTACTGAGGCGGAAGTGACCATTTTTCAAAGTAAAAGAAAACAGCTTTTTGCGCGACGGATAAATGCAATTTCACTGTCTGGTGGCCATATAATACTGTATTATAGCTTACTTGAATGAACAATCTCCCTCCCCACTTTACCAGAGTATTTTAAATTCACAATAAAGTCTCTCTCAGTCTTGCGCCGTCCCAACGTTGACAGTGGCTCGTCTGTTATCAACACAAAGGCACAGTGATGAATGAGGAAGTCAACAGACTTTGCGCCTCCTGGCGGCATAAAACAGAACAGCAGCCTGGTTTCCTAATGAATTCCAATGACGTGACATCACCATGCGCCCGTCGCGGCAAAGTGTCCATGAAAACTAAAGGCTTCATCTGTATCTGCAACTAGAAACACTGACCTGGCCTGATTCTAAGTTCAGTGGCCTGACTGCACACAAAAAAAAATAGTAATTTTTTAATATATATTTTTTCAAGTACCACCAGCTGTACCACCAAGTACCACTAGTGGTACGCGTACCACAGTTTGAGAACCACTGGTCTACACATTACAAGCAGAGGTGATGCACCCAGTCTTTTGTACTGAGACCTATATCCACTAAGTTGAATAAAACACGAAGTGAGAAACAACAACAACCTCGGTGAGTCATTTAATAGTGAGGACGTTACAATATGTTCTCACTAAATCTCTTAATTACAGCAGTGTGCTGTCAGATCAGTGTTATGTTTCATATTCCCTATTGCCCATTAGGCCACTGTCCTCTTGTTATCAATGAGGTAATGCTCATGTGGAATTAGTAGTTGATACATCTGGTAATCCATGTATGAACAATAGAATTTATTTCCAGCTAAACTCTTAGTTACAACACATTTGAGTAAGCTAAGCAGTGTTGTTTTTAGAGGTGAAGTATTTACAATGTTTGTGTAACATTTCCCCCGGTCCTATGGGACCAGCCGGCAACCCTCCGCCCGGTTCGGTTGGTCCAGGACCCAGACATTCACAACCCCCCATCAATAACCCTCATAACATAACATTGCCAACCGGTGGGCTGATGCAGATCTGGCATCAGCTCACACACCAGCTTATTATTATTTACTGCCAGTTATGTTTATTGTCTGTGTTGTCGTTGTTGTCTCCACTTTGTTAGACTTGTGTTCCCCTGTCTGTGTTTTGTAAATATGTTTTAGTCTGGTTGTTTAATTGTTATTGTTTTCCCAGTGTGCTCTGTGTTCTATTGTTTCTGTCTACCACACCTGTGTCCTGTTTGTAATTACCCTCTGTGTCTATCAGTGTCTGTATATTACAGACGCAGCGCTCAAAAATCAAACCAATTCTGCTGCCTGTCTGCTGCTTGTTGCTGCTTGTGTGCCACTTAAGTCTACTCAGGTGTTAATTTTCCGGGGGTGTTGGCTGGGGGAACAAAGGGAGGGTAGTTAACTTAAGTGCTTCCCCAGGGAGGGGGTCGGGGGCTACTGCCCTCAGACCCCCAAAATAATTTTTATATGGGCAGTCTGACTTGGGGTACTGACCATATATTAGTGTTGCAATGCATGATAAGTAAACAGTGAAAAAAGCTAAGAAATCTGATGGGGCTGGGACATTTGGGACGAATAAAAATGTAAGATGAAAATCTGCCCAGCCTGTGGGAGGAAGTGGAGGTGTGAAATCTGGCCCGGTCAAGAACAATAGAGGAGTGGTAGAGAGTGGTAGAGAGGCATGAGAGGTTTGAGTTTTGAGTGCTGTATCTGTAGGTGTTGTGGGCCAGCAGTCCCTTGCGGGTTCATTGTTAAATGTTACCTATGTTTGTCAGTCGTGTATTGTTCCTGTCTTGTAAAGTAAACTGTTATCATCACCACGTCGACTTCTGTCTCATCTATCATCATTATTTACTCTGCCACCTGGGTTCACCATGCCGAAGAAGCATAATCGTAACATGTTTGCATATTTGTCATTTATATTATGTTTAAATAAATACTGTGGTGAAATATGTCTCATTCATGTTTTCACAAAGTAAGAATGTTGTGAGTTCAGAGCATTTACCTCTATCACAGAGACCACTATATCTATATATAGGAATTTTCACATGTATCTATATATGGGAAGTGCTTTGATTTTCACAGCTTTGTTTTCACAGCCTACCATATGCTACCGCTCTCTTCCCTGTATCTCTCTATAACACTTCAGATTGCCAGACAACCACTCTACTGTTGCCCCTATATAGGTGTGAATGAATGAATGAAAACTTTATTTAACAGATTGCAGAATGGGTACAATACAGTACGGCTCAATACACACAATTGTTAAGGGGATGCAGACCTGAGAAAGACATTTGTCTTGTTTCCATCAGGGTCCCCCATTTTCAATTCATATAGACATTTATGACATACACAACATACATGACATTTATGGCATAGGGACATAATGGTATTTAGTACTGATTTAGTACTGATAACATAAAAGGTAACAACGCCTTAAGTATAGGCAACATAGTTCAGAGTTTATACAGTATGGCATATGCGTTCTTATGCAATGTTGAACTACAGTATGTGAAATAATTTTCTCAGAAATCAATGAAGTACTGAAATTGATTTAATCAAGTAATTTTTATTCAAGAAAAACAGCATATAGATATGCCTATTAGTTGTTTATTAGCTATTCATATTATCATTGATTTATATGCATTTCTAATGATGTGAGAGACCGCTGTGGAGGCTGAAGGGGTGCGGTAATTCTGGTGTGCACTTTAAGTACAATAATCATGAGTGGACAGGCAAGTTAGTATAATTAGTACACTTAACCTCTTAACCTGCGCCCCCAAAAGTGGCCTTTTTAGTTTTCATTTTTGAGGACTGCAAACCAAAACAACATACTTTATACTTATAGCACATGCATGAGCCTGGTCTCTTTTGAAAGATGACATTCTGAAGTGTCTGATTCGAGAAAGAAAATTCTATTTTAGTGCTAACGTAATAGAGTAACATAGGCCTGAACTTGAGTTGTAGAAAAACTTGTTACTCAAGTTTTTCTGTAGTAGTTAGTAGTCCAGAGGTAGTATTTCGCCAGAAGGTGGTATGGCTTACAAATCCATACGGACCCATAGCCTGAAGCCTTATGTAGTACATGTCCAAATTTCATAAAGATCCATTCAGAAATGAGTGATTTTGGTAAACTGTGTACAAAAGAAAAACTGAGTTTTCTCATAGACTTCAATTCATTCGGCTGTTTTTCTCTTCCTGTTTTCGCTCATTCGTTTTTCACCAGATCCCTGATTCATACATCCACAGGTGGGGTATCATTGGAAAGCCACACTCATTGGCTACAACCCTCCACAATCATTTTCGAGATTGGATCTAGATTGACGGAACTAGATGCCCAAGAGTCGGGAGTGGTATTTTGCGCAATACTGTGTACTTTGCACAAGCCTCAAATACCGGCATGTAACTCGAGAACAGGCAACAAATAAGCCTTAAATTCGATTTATATATTATATTACAAAAGATGCACACCCGAGCCACTAGGGGTCACCAAAGTTACGGTGGGCAAATCGTCCTAAAAACGTCCCACATGATGGACGTTGCCGGTTATGAGTTAAGTATATTTTAGTAAACTTTTTTTTCCACCTGGGTTTAAGCGTGAAACAGTGAGATTTCCCAGCTACAGTATGTGACAGCTGGCAGTGTTACCTTAGCCCATTATCATGTGACACACACACACACAGACAGGGCCGGACTGGGGAAATAATTCATACCGGGAGATATAGACTTAATTTCCTGCATTCTGGTGAATTTTAGTGCATGTGAATCACAAACTAATGAGCCAACAATTGCTTAGTACAATGTACTGTTATGGACCTCAAATAAAACTGTTGTGGCACTAGCAATGCTACTCTCTCCACCTTCAAAAAGAAAAAAGCAAGAGCACAACATATTTTTCTATTTACTATTATAATACAGTTAACCACTCTCTCCTGTAAGGGCCTATCTTTTTCTTTGTTTTATCCCTCTCTCCTCCACCCTTTCTCTTTCTTCCACTGTCCATCTTGACATCAACGTTAATTGACTTTCGCTCTACTGTATCTCTCCCGAGTCCCTCACTACCTGGCTCATTGCCTGGCTGTTATTCTGCATCTGAGTGCCGTCTGCCATTCCATTCGCCGCCTCCGCTGTCAATCAGTTGTATCGCCTGGTCCCGCCTCCACCAATCACAAGCGGCAGCACGGCTCCATTGTGTGTGTGTGATCCGCGTGAGAGAGAGAGTCAGATAGTTCTCCAACTCTGACGCAGACAGTGAAATCCTGGTTGTTCCCCACCCATCTAGGTTATCTAACTATCGCGCCGCGCCGCCGCCACAACTAGAAACAATGGCCTGGCAAAAAATAATAATAATTATAATAATTTTTTTTTTTCTTTTTTTTTTTTATAATTTTTTTTTTAAATCTGTGCAGGCCAGGCCACCGGGAAAACTCCCGGTGCTCCCGATGGCCAGTCCGGGCCTGCACACAGACGCTTAATCCCCCTCTACCTCATGCATGCATGCACACACACATACACTCTCTGACACTAACCTACAGTGGTTGTACCCCAGGGTTCCATGTCCTTCCACGCGTTACATGCACATATGACAGAGAACAGGCCTCAAAATCACCTTCAACTGTGTTTTACTCTCTCCTAGCTTTGCAAACACTATGTCAAACCCTTTTCTACCCCCCCCCTCCCTAATCAATAACAAATGCTCTTTTCTTGTTGTTGGAGGAGAGGTCTCACTGAAGTGAAGCTTTTACAACTCTGGTGTCTCTCTCCTTCCTAATCATGGCTAATAATATGCCCAAAACCCATTTTCTTGCTATTGCTGAAACTGCAAGACATGTTCTACGAGTTGTTGTTTTTTGTGTATTGGTGTCAAACCTCTGCAGTAGTTTTTTTCTGCTGAGTGAGCACACTGTCACAGTAATTGCCTGGGATCCTCCAGAGACACCCACACATAGAGAGAGAGAATCTTGATCTTAAACAAATAAATGCCACCAGCGCTGCCAGGGCCTCAAGCAGAGGGCACTGCGCGGGGCTGGAGAGAAAGGAGCAGGCTATATATACACACATGCTGTATAGAACACTGCATTCTCTTAAACCGATGTATTATGGAGGCTGCCGGAGGGCTGGTATTGAAAGGGGCAGTGTGGCGGTAGACCCTGCCACAGGGCCACCTAAGTGGCTTTCAAAAGGGGCCCTCCAGCACAGAGACGCATGGTAGCTGGTGCAAAACAATCCACTTTATTGAAGAGGGTTGGCAAGATACGTTACAAGCCAAAGCAGATGTGATACTGTCATGACAGAGGCTCTCCCTTTGTGTGTGTGTGTGTGTGTTCTTGGCCGGCAGTTAAAACCGTTTAATGCAGACGTAGTTCAGCTCAATATTAATAACTGTTCTAAATTCATCCGCTACCCAACCTGTAACCCATAGCTGCCTTGCAAGCCAGACCGCTCATGGTGCCCAAATCAATAACCATTTTCAAACCAAATATGCGTGGTAGCTGTATCGCTGTCAGTCGACTTGTCGCCTCAAATACAATAATTTTTTGCGAGCGTTGCGAGGACGGGATGTACATGGAGAGAGAAATCCTTGCACTATATGTAACATAGTCTATTAGTCAGTCTGTCTAAAAAGAGTGTTAATATTATATTAGACTACCTCTGGTATAGTATTTCGGCAGCACAGTTTACAACATCTCACTATTCAGCCGAATGCGCTCTGGCATCAGTGCACTTACATCAAACACCATGAATCGATTTGCACTGCTGTGTTACACTCCAATGTTATTCTGCAATTACGCACACAGTATTATTCTTTTGGGCGATTATTCTTTTTCCATAAGAGCTAGCAACGCAGATTGGTATGTGGAGAGGCTATTCCTGGATTTAAATAATTTCCTCTATTTAACTATGACTACTACTAGGCTATGACTGGCCATTTGATGTGAAAAAGGTTATTGATTTGGGGACAATGACATGTCTGCCTAGCAAGCTGTTCTGTCAAACATAGTGTCAGATCATAAATTATTCACATTTAGTTTTTGACAGAAAGGCTTGTCAGCTTGAAGTTAGCTTGTCACTGGCATCAGTCAAGACAGATGGTTGTCAAGCCGTTGCTAAGGTAGCACTGAGGGACTATAAATGAATGTCAGCAGTGGGCAAAGCATACATATTATATAACCCAAATAACTGTGCTGAACGGTTTCACTCCAAACTGCCATTGTTGTATGACGTTCACTGTACTTAATACCCTAAATGTTTGACGGTATATTGATTTAACTGATGTATTGCTCAATGAAGAATGAATCAATCAATCACAAACATGCAATGCAGCCAAAATCGGAGAACAACATTAATATTAGGGGCATGAGCTGGGTCAGGGTGACCCATTTTGAAGTTGAAATAACATGTCACTGAATATTCTTATGACACCCATCCCCCCATGACTTTTCCTATATATTTTATATTTACAGATCCAGCTCTTAAAAATCAAACCTCTACTGCAAGGGCGCAGTATCGTTAACGCCTCGTTAACAGGCAGCACTACCAGGTTACCACAATGGCGCCCGACCACGGATAAATCCGTGTTTCGAATCCAACGGTTGAGGACCGTGGCACGGTTGTTTTGGCTTTTATTCCATTTTAATAACCTACTCAATGTCACCGAGCGGCACTGCAGAAGTACCCTACTCTTTGAATTTGAAAAAGTGCATTACCGGCCAGATCCTCTTAGGGGCGCTATCTCTATAATGCAGTGTTCCCTGTGGCAGAAGTTGTCTTGTTTTTTCTGGATTTCCAATGTAGTCTTCTGCTAACCTGAAGCGATGCCTATTCTCCACTTGCACAACGTGAAGTAGGCACTTCCGGTAGGACTTCCGGGTTGTGAATGGTTCTTCCTGTCCCATCCAAATACATTGTTTTCAGCAACTTTTCTCCTGTTCTATATCATACTAGCTTCCGCTCAGCGTCATCTGCACTAATCTCACTTCGTGCATATGCACTGAATAAAAACTCACAATGTACCTTTACATACCAACATTCGTCTGGCCACACCCCTATCCGCTACCTTTATAAGCAGGTGTGTGGCCCCACACTCGCCTCCTTCCTCACTTTCACCACAAGAAAGTGCCTGTATACCAATCACTTGACAAGGGTATTAAGCTGAAGAAAGTTGAGTTACGTGTTTACATTTTTTCTTGCTTTTTTCTTTCTCATACTTTTTACAAAGAAAAAAGCTAAGTCATAACAACGTTACCCTTCACCAGCGGTTCTTTATTTCCTCCTCTGCCGTACGTCTTGGAGCGGGGTTGACGGTCCAAACGGCGAACGGCCTGGTTTTGGGGAGTTGCTGGAGCCGGATGAGGATGCGTCTGCTTCTCCGTGGCCGATGGAAACTGAGGACTACATGGTAGAGGCAGACAGGTTCTTGTTTGATGCCCCGGTGGAGACATGTCCGCCTCACGTCCAGGTTACACTGGCGGGGGGTGATAGGTCTCCTTGGGGTCCCTCATACGCTGATGTTGGGTTAGAACCTCCGACTCACCGGCGGAATGCCCTGCTATCAGCCACATCGGAATGTGGCTCTGCGACGAGTAGTCTGCCGCATGTGAGGGACGCAAGCTCGGTGGGGGAAAGTGTGCAGGGGGAACTGTGTGCTTTGTTCCCCGAGCTCATGGCGGCGGCGGCAGTCGCAAACGGCATGCCGCTGCCGCAGCCACTGCCTGTTCCTGTCCCTGATGATCTCATAGGTCATCTATGGCAACGTCGTCCTGTGAGAGAGACGGGCGTTGTCTGCCCATTTTTCCCCTCGATGGAGGCCTATGTCCGTCAGGGACAGGTGGTCTCCCACATCACAGGCCTCACCCCCGCCTACGTGCGAGTCACGAGGGTGGTGGGTTTGGTAGAACAGGGGTTCCCAAACTTTTCAGGCCGGGACCCAGAAAATAAGGCGTCAGAGAGCCGCGGCCCAATGCACATCGTCAGGCTTTTTTTTTCTTTTTTTGCCAGGCGACCGAATATCACTTCAATCCTATTAAGTTAGTTCAAGTTAGTTATTCATTTATATGTGCTATTTATGAGAGGGCTAACTTGTTGAAAAATAATAATGATAATAATAATAATAGCCTCATTAAAATACTATTATTGCTTCGGTTGTTTTCAGCGTTTTATGTGCATAATCTGTTATGTAGTTTGAAATGTTTGTTGAAATAAGTAGATTTTTCGCTTTTGTTTATTTATTAAGTTAATATAAAACCATATAGTCACATTTTAGAATACAATAGAATAGAATTTTAGAATACAACTAGAAACACTGTCCAGGATGCGTGGATATTAAAGGCAACCAACTTGTGTTCAGCTTTTCGTTCAGCGTTTCTCTGATTGGCCACACGGCCTGTAGTATCCGAAACTTGTTGATGCCGTAAGCTTCAGACGCTCTCAGACTTTGAATCCTCCCGTTCCATATCCACGCACAAGAAAAGCACCGACCACGAAGTAGTATCAACTATTTAATGTCCAACTCGGTTACACGTTCTTGTTTCCTAATTATATATAGAGCAGCGAGATTAACAAAGTTTATCCAGGGAAATATAGAGAGAGAGGTCTAAAAACTGTCTGGCTCCACTCTCTCATCACTTGGCCTGACCACCGGTAAAATCTGCGTTGTTTTCTTTCTAAACCAAAAGCTGTCACCTTGCCGCAGCTGACAGTAATCAATGACATCACCGTTATCCTGTCAAACTAAAAGTCCCTCGGCCTATCAGCCAAATATCCTGTAAGAAACAAACTAACAACAAAGAAAACATTCTTACTGATAGACATGGATTGTCTTAGATATTACTTCTGTAATAATAATATCTATCTATTTATCCTATGAAATACAGGGCCAAAATGCTTTTCTATTAACTGCTATTAACTGAAATTACTCTTAATTACCAGACTAGGCATTTAGGCACCTACATTACCGGCCCCTAATTGTTATCAACAGCCTTGAAACAATTACCCAAAAATATAAACTTAAGGTGTCTAAATGTCATTTAACTTAAACATCACAATCTAAAGTCTCAAAATTAAACTAGACTGAAGAAGTGAAGCTCTTGATCTTCGCTCTGCCCATGACAGAGACTTGACTTCGGTTCATCAACCTTTTCTCCCCACCCGAGGTGAGGCTTTGCCTTCGGAATAAAGTTCATCAAAGGTCCTCAGACTCGTGAAGAAGGACGAGCTTGGTTATTGGGCGACGAAGCTCGTTGGTCTTGGTCTTGACTGTCACTTGGCGAACAAAACCTCTCTTGTCAGGAAAGGTCTCCACGATCCTCCCAAGTGGCCATGAATTTCTGGGCGAAGTATCATCCACGATCAGCACCACGTCACCTTTACTGAAGTTTCTTCTAGGTGTGGACCACCTTTGTCGTTCTTGGAGCTGGGTGAGGTACTCCTTGCACCAGCGTTTCCAGAAAACATCTGTGATGTACTGAACTTGTCGCCATCTGCGTCTAGCGTACTGATCGTCTTTATTGAATACTCCGGGTGGTAGTTGGGGCTTGACCTTGAGTAGCAACAAGTGGTTGGGCGTTAAAGCCTCCAGGTCGTTGAGATCCGTCGATGCCTTTGTGATGGGTCTGCCGTTTATGATGGCTTCGGCTTCACACAACAGAGTGTGAAGCCCCTCCTTATCCAAGGTTTGTTCCTTCACTGTTGTATTTAGAACTTTCCGCACGGAACGGATCATCCTTTCCCAGCTCCCTCCGTGATGAGAGCCTGCTGGCGGGTTGAAGTGCCATTGGATACCTTTCTGCTGCAAGGTTTTCTCTATCTCGTTGGTATTCCACGTCTTCAACGCTTTCTTTAACTCAGTGTCAGCTGACCTGAGGTTGGTTCCATTATCCGAGTACATCTCTCTTACTTGTCCTCTTCTCGCAAGGAATCTCCTGATTGCGTTCAGGCATGCATCTGTGTCGAGTGAAGATGCTACCTCTAGATGCACGGCTCGTATAGCGAGACACGTAAAGATGACTCCGTATCTTTTTGCCTCCCCTCTTCCTCTTTTCACTAGGAATGGGCCGAAGTAATCAACGCCGACTCTTGTAAAGGGGGGGTCGTCTGGCAGGACCCTGCAGGTAGGTAGGTCTGCCATGAGTTGCTGTCCAGTTGTTCCATGTAGCCTTTTGCAGGTGACGCACTTATGCAAAAAACGTCTGATGGCTCCATTTGCTCCAGGTATCCAGAACCTTTGACGCAGCTGAGCCAACATGTGATTTCTTCCTGCGTGAGCTGTGTTGTCGTGAATATGTCTCAGCACAAGCCTTGTGATGTGCGAGTCTTTGGGCAAGATTACTTGCTGCTTGGCTTCGTCAGGCATTGCCGCTCGGCTCAGCCTTCCTCCTACTTTCATGATTCCATCCTCCAGTATTGGATTCAACTTGAAGAGTGAGCTACTTTTCTTCACCCTTCCTTGTTCCACTAGCATTGTCAAATCTTCTTTGAAGGTTCGTTTCTGGGTGTGCTTGACAATTTCTTTTTCTGCCACGGCTAGATCTTTGCAGGTGAGGCCTGTTCCTTGGAAAGCCTTTTTGAACCGGCTCACTTTGCTTTTTCCATCTGGTGCCTTTCTCTCTTCTTTCAGCTCTTTAAGCAGGACCTTCAGCTTCAGAAACCAGGCAACAGCGCGTTTAAGCCTTGTCCAGGATGAGAAATGGTTCATCAACTGTCCCGTTGCGTCTTCCGGCTATTCCGCCTGAATGACATGCACTTGAGCTACTCCTTTGATCTCCAGATCATCGACGTCCAGCATTCCAGGATCTGGGTTCTTGGGCCACTGGTCTTGTGAACAGTGCAGGAAACTTGGTCCCGACAGCCAGCTTTGTTCCTTCAGGAATGCGTCGACAGTCTGTCCTCTTGAGACGAGATCTGCGGGGTTCACAGTGGTATTGACATACCTCCACTGTGAGGTCTGAGAATGCTCCAGGATAGCTATGACTCTATTAGCCACAAATGTCTTGAATCTTGTGCTTTCGCTGTTCAAGTACTTCAGCACAGCTGTGCTGTCGGTCCAAAAGATAGAATCTTGCAGCTCGAGTTCGAGCTCTTTCTTGAGAAACTTGTCCATCTTGACGGCAGCTACGGCCGCGGTCAACTCCATCCTTGGTATGGTTGGAGACTTTAAGGGTGCGACCCTCGCCTTTGCCATCATCAGGGCAGTTTGAACTATGCCAGTCGCGTTGCGCAGTAGCAGGTAGCTTGTTGTTCCATAAGCCTCTAGACTTGCGTCGGCGAAGTGGTGGAGCTGTGCGGAGACTGGAGCTCCAAACTGCTTCGTCTTGACGCATCTGTCCACTCCGAAGTTCTCAAGCCTTTGCAGTCCTGAGATCCATTTTTCCCATGTCTGGATGACGTTATCTGGTAGCTCCTCGTCCCAGCCATACTTCTGCCTGCAGATATCCTGTAGGAGTATCTTGGCGGGCAGCACCACTGGAGCGAGAAACCCCAAAGGGTCGAAGATAGAGCTGACGAGGGAAAGCAGGCCTCTCCTAGTGTGCGGGCGATCTTTGAGGTTGATCTTGAACCTGAACTGGTCTGATTCGGCGCACCACTGGATCCCCAATGCTCTCTCCACCGGCAGGTTGTCTTCGTCTAAGTCCAGGTCTTGAAACCCTTCGGCTCTTTCTTCTTCGGGGATCGAGTTGAGCAACATTCGGCTATTGCTCGACCATTTCGTCAAGCGAAATCCACCTTTTGCCAACATCTTTCGTAAGCCAGCACAAAGTGTGATGGCTGTCTCTTCGTCGGCGGTCGACTTAAGACAGTCGTCGACATAAAAGTTCTTTTTGACTGTTTTGGCTGCTTCAGGGCCAAACTCTTCCTCGTGATCCGTTGCACATTTCTGCAGTGCAAACGTTGCAACACTTGGCGATGATGTTGCACCAAAGATGTGGACTAACATCTTGTGTTCGACGAGTTTCTTTTCGTAGTTCCCTTCAGGCCACCAGAGGAATCTGAAGAGGTCGGTGTCTTCATCGCTGACTCTGACCTGGTGGAACATAGCCTCCACGTCGGCCATGACCGCCACGGTCTCTTGTCTGAACCTTGTCAGGACCCCTATTAGGGAGCTTGTCAGGTCCGGTCCCTGCAGAAGCTGCTGGTTCAGTGATGTTCCTTGAAAGCTTGCTCCGCAGTCGAAGACGACACGTAGATTCTTTTTAACTGGATGTCTGACTCCGTGGTGAGGCAGATACCACTTTCTTCCTTTTGCTGACTCCTGATCAGCGTTGTCGAGTCTCACGGCGTAGCCCTTCTTGAGGATATTATCCATGTACGCCACGTACTCTGTGCAAAACTTGTCGTCTTTCGAGAATCTTTTTCGTAGGTTCAGCGCACGTTGTTCGGCAACTGATCTGCTGTTGGGCAAGCACAGTGTTTTGTTCTTGACTGGCAGGCAAACACTGTAATGTCCATCCACAAGTTTTGAGGATCGTGACACCATATTCATGAACTGGTGATCGTCCTTTGACATCTCGATGTCTTCATCTTGTCCGGCGTCCGGAAAGTCTACTTTGAACTGCTGCTGCCAAAGCTCGTCTAGCCTGGCGACTGAGATCCGATTTGCGGTCACTGCTGTCCGCTTGCTCTTCTGGCTTGCGTCACTTCCGCCTTTGAGCGGTCCATTAACTGTCCAGCCTAGGATCGTTCTGACGGCATATGGTCCTTTGTGCACGCTGCTCACCACTTGGAGCGGCTCCATTGCCTTCGGGACGTTTGCTCCTATGAGCAATCCAACCTGAGCTTGGATAGTGGGAAGCTTCACCTCCTTTAGGTGAGGCCATCGGCTGACATCCTCTTGCCGGGGAATGTTCTCCTTGGAGACGGGAATGGTTTTCCGAGAAAACACCTCTGGAAGCTCGATGAATTGTTTTCCATCCAGGCTGCTTATTTCCAGTCCATTCACAATATTTGTGTCCACAACAGATTCTGATCCCATTGTTCGCAGCAAGATGCTTGCTTTGCGTCCATCCATGTTCAGTTGTGAGATCAGCGACTCTGAGGCAAAAGTAGCTGAGCTACCCGGGTCCAGAAACGCGTACGTCGTTACTTCCTTGGTTCCCTTCTGTGCCTTGACGCGCACTGGAATAATCGAGAGAGCGCAATCCTCCTTTCCGGCCCCAGTGACACCGAAGGCCTCCATCATTTGTACAAGAGCACTTGTCACTTCTTGTTCCGTTGACTTCGCTTCCTCTTGAGAGTCTTTAGAGCGATCTTTAAAGTTGTAGTGAAGCAGTGTGGGGTGTTGTCGAGAGCATTCTTGACACTGCACTTTGTCTGTGCAGCTGTTACTCATGTGACCATGTTTCAAACACGCAAAACATAGACCTTTGCCTTTTAGAAAGTCTATCTTCTCTTTGTGTGGTTTGCTCTTGAGTTTTCTACAAACTGTAAGGGTATGCTGCTCTCCGTTGCAATAGCCACAGGGCTTGCTGTTTGCGTCCATTGCAGCGGTTGGAGTCTTTGGTGTTGCACGTTCGTCGCTCTCCTTCATGCCTCTAGTCATTTCAGCCTTGGGGGAGTCAACTGCTGTAGCGTACACCTTTTGTGACTTGTGTGTCCTTGTCTTGTATTCTTTTGTTCTCTGTTGACTTGGTTCTTTTGTGGCTGTAGTGTTGTCCTTTATGTTTCCTTTATCTTTCCACCACCCACTCTTCCCAGGAGCAGTCGCATTTTTATCTCCTCTCCCTCCTCCAGAGAAAACACCTCAAGGCCTCTCTCTTATCCGCTTGGAGACGTCCGTACCAGCCCTTACAGCTCGTTTTTCACCGCCTAGATCTGCACTCGCTGGAGAACGCTCAGACGTTTTGGCCTTTTTCTTCTTCTTTTTTACAGCAGAATCCTCAACTCAACTCGACTTTTGACCGTAATATGGATCTAATAAGCTGGGCTTTTACAGCGATTGATCGCATATTCTCTACAAGGAAGCAGAATGCGGATGACCCATTATGCCCTCTTGGGAGCTATCAAGCGGGATACACCATAAATTCTTACGGGACCTGGCTCGCAATATGCTTTTTCCCACTGGAGATAAACGACGTTGAGGACGTATATCTTCTAATTGTCATGCTGCTCGGACTGGGCACCGTCAGCTGCTGGATCTGGTACTGTCTGAAGCTAATTCGGAAGAAGTTGATTTCCCAGGCCAGGGATCTGGCTGGGATCAAGGATAACCTGATGGAACTGTTTAAGAAGATCGCTGATCTAAGTACCCTGCGCGGTGATGAACAATTGAGCTCCAAGACCATGTTGGACTATCATGTAGACGAACAGTCATGCTTGAAGACAATTCTTGAGAGACTTGCTTCTAACCATGTGGAGGAACTTTCGCGGTCACAGGCCATACTGGACATGACGTCAGAAATCAGGGACGTGAAAATAAAAATGCCACCGTACCGTAATAGGGGATACGACGATGGTGACGATGATTAGACAAAATTGACCTGTTTTTAACTATATGCGGCATATCTGCCTCGAGCTGCATCTGTTATCACCCCCCCCCCCCCTCCCCCCTTCCCACACCCTCCTTATCCTTTCTGCTGTGGAACGGACCAAGGCCAGGGTCAGCGCGGAGGAGTTGACTCGCCGGCAGTGCGTGATTCTGAGAAAGAGGGGACGGTCTGTACTAGCTGAAAGCGATAAGATTGATGAGGCCCCCCCTACCCTCACCCCACCACCCACCCCAACCCACCCCATCCGCACCTGCTGTTGTGACTCATCTGGCGCCACATCCATACGTAGGCTGCCTCTGATGCTCGACGGTGGGGGCCCACCACCCCCTTGACTGCTCTACAACCAAATTCCTATCCGCCCTCCCCCCCCCACCCACTCCGCCCTCCCTCCAGTTCACCAGGCGCCACATCCATACGTAGGCGGCCGGCTATCACATACAGTGTCTCAGGCCTCCTGTAATGCTGACATGTTCAACAAATGTACATGTCTGTTGAATTTATGCTGTGCCATTGTTACTGTAAAAATGTAATGATTGTGTTGTTGTTAATATCATTTATGAGACGTTAAGCTGTATGTGTGTGTCATGAATTTCCCCAAGGGGATTAATAAAGGAATATCTTATCTTATCTTATCTTATCTTTCCGTAGAGCGGGTGTAGAGCGTATCTAACTTGCTTGTTGACGAAGTCTACGAAATCCTTGAACCTTGCCCTTTTGTTGGTTCTTTCTTGTAAGTCGAAGGCGTGTCTTCTCCAAGATTCTCTGAGTCTGTACGGTAGCTTATTAGCCAGCGCTCTTATGTTGGATGCGTTTTCCAAGTCCTCCATGTAGCTTATATCCGTCATTGTGTTGGAGCAGCCTGTGAGGTACAATGCAAATGACTGCAATGCTGCACCGTCTTCAGGCTTGATTGTCTGCCACTCCAGAGCCTCTTTGATGTAGGCTTCCGCTATCTTGAAGTCGTCGCCGAAGAACTGTTTCAGCATTTGTTTTGCTTTGGTATAGCCTGCAGTAGGCTCCATGTGAATGCAGCTTTTGACCAGCTCATGTGGTTGTCCACTTGTGTACTGCAACAGAAACTGTAGACGGTCACGATTGTCACTGGTGCGGTCTTCAACTCCATGTTCCATAGATCTGATGAATGTCTTGTATTCTAGAGAGTCCCCAGTGAATGTTGGAATGGTGAGCTCAGGAAGTAATGAAGCTTTGTGATTCTTCACGAGGTATTCTGTGACATTCGCCTGTTGGGAGATAGCCTTGCCTAGGCTATGAAGCTCCCATCCTTCATTGAATTCCCTTTTTGTTGCTTTTAATATGCTGGTCGTTAGTGGTGCTGCTGGAAGCTGCACGTCCTCTGGTGTACTGGGGGGAGGTGGTGAGGCACGCTGATATAGCGGTTGGAAGTTCCTCTCTTCTCTTTCATCTGTCTTTTCAATGCCATTTGATGTAGTACATTCATAATTTTCCAGAACTCCCATTTTCGCATCTGACTCAGCGAGAGCCGTCTTCATTGCATGTACTTCTAGCTTTCTTTTTTGTTCTGCTTCAAACCTCACTTCCTCAGCTTGTAGTTGAGCCTCCTTGCATCGTTTTTGTGCTAACCAGTCTGCTTCTTCCTGCTCGAGAGCTAACCTTTCATTTAAAGCGGTGGCCTTTACTTGTAGAGCCGCTCGCTCCATCTGTGCAGTCAGTCTGATTGTATTTGTTGAGCGAGAGCCTGATGAGCATCTACTTATTACTGTTCCAGACTTAGATTTGGTATCCATAGGTTTTTCCTGATTGTTACCATCTTCAGCCGGTTCAGATAGTTTTGTGACCTCTTTCATCCATTCCTCACATTTCCAGAAGAATAAATTCAGTGATTCAATTTTAGGCTCAAAATTCTTCTGATCAGCTTCATATTCTTCCTCTGACATAAAACGACCCAGTTCAGTGTTGACTTGTATTAGCTCTTGTTGCAAATTACTGAAATCAACACGCATTTTGTTATTGACAATGCCGACGTTTGCATCATCTTCCTTTAATGTCACTATTTCTTTCATCATGTTATTTAGCGTTGATAATTTGTGTTTGCGTGCCTTTTCACGCTTAGCAGCTTGCTCCTGCATGGCTTTCTCCGTCAATTTTACTATCCTTTTGCCACCGACTTCAATTCCTTCCATATTGATACAGTTATTGAATCACCGGTCGGCAGTCGCTTTCCACAATTAGTAAAATGTCAGTCACCTGGGGAGAGCGCGCAAGCCAGACGCGCGTTTAATTACTTTTACTTTCAATCCAGACCGCAAGCTGTTAGTGTTATGCTTTTTTCCATTGATCATATTCTGTAACGTTAGTTATAGCTCCAATGGGATACGCCACTTTCGGGCAAATTATACAAGATACAGCATAGTACAGCTTACTGTTTGACGTCTTCTTTCAGGCAAATCATACAAGATACATCTTACTTGTTGACAACTTCTTTTTTCTTTCGTTCCGCGAAAAGTTCCTTTTTCCAGTCAGGCCTGTCCAAATCCAAGTTCCGTTTTTGATGAGCTAGTTTTTAGACAAAATGTAGTATCCTAAACTTGTTGATGCCGTAAGCTTCAGACGCTCTCAGACTTTGAATCCTCCCGTTCCATATCCACGCACAAGAAAAGCACCGACCACGAAGTAGTATCAACTATTTAATGTCCAACTCGGTCACACGTTCTTGTTTCCTAATTATATATAGAGGAGCGAGATTAACAAAGTTTATCCAGGGAAATATAGAGAGAGAGGTCTAAAAACTGTCTGGCTCCACTCTCTCATCACTTGGCCTGACCACCGGTAAAATCTGCGTTGTTTTCTTTCTAAACCAAAAGCTGTCACCTTGCCGCAGCTGACAGTAATCAATGACATCATCATTATCCTGTCAAACTAAAAGTCCCTCGGCCTATCAGCCAAATATCCTGTAAGAAACAAACTAACAACAAAGAAAACATTCTTACTGATAGACATGGATTGTCTTAGATATTACTTCTGTAATAATAATATCTATCTATTTATCCTATGAAATACAGGGCCAAGGGGTGCTCCAGTAGCACACCATGTTACCGCGCTCGTGCGGGACTCCGTGCTGCGTCACGGATCTGGTTGACTCCGAGTTCGATTCCTGGACCCGCCGTCATTTGCCGAATGTCTCCCCCTGCTCTCTCTCCCGTTTCACCCTGCAACTGTCGGTCATGCTTGACCAGGAAAGCGATAAACGCTAAAAAATAAAGTTTAAAAAAAAAAAAAAATACAGGGCCAAAATGCTTTTCTATTAACTGCTATTAACTGAAATTACTCTTAATTACCAGACTAGGCATTTAGGCACCTACACGGCCAATCAATCAATCCACTAGCACACGCCCTTGCGGCAAGAGAGACGCGGCAGGAGCGCTGGTCGAACCAGCGGTGTTCTGTTGTGTGAGTGACTGTACTACAGCGGTGTTCTGTTGTGTGACTGTACTAAACTCTTCCACCACATGACCGACATTTGACATACAGTACACCTCCTATCTATGTTGGGATTATGTTTGGTCATGACAAAACAATAAAAATCGCTACTGTTAGTAATGCTGCCACCACCCACTTCAATGACAGAGCTCTCATATTTGCGAATGCATAAACTATATCTTAAATTATGGCGATGTGTCTAATATGGCTGTCGCGAAGTCATTGATAAGCGACAGCCATATTAGACACATAGCCATAATTTAAGATATAGTTTATGCATTCGCAAAATATGAGAGCGCGCCGCTGTCATTGAAGGGCTTCCTACAACAGAGCACCGCCGCTGCTGCTGCTGAAGCTGTATCAAGCCGGCGGCAGCGCACGGAAGCCGGGGATAAACCACCGCGTCGCCCCGCTGGCGCTTCAGGCTCAGCAGCCTCCACGGGCGAAATAACATATAACGTTACAGTTCCACACTGATGTACAGTGAGTGTCTAATATGGCTGTCGCGAAGTCATGCCTCTCCCTCTGAAAGCCCATCCATGCTGTGTATCATAGAGACATAGAGCACTGGGTTTTATCACTGGAGATATAAAATTGTATGGGCTTTGATTAAACATGTAACCTACACCTACTGTAACTTACTGTACCTCTGCTTCCTACAGCACAGCAGGTAATGGCGTTAATCAATGGAACGCGAAACATAATAACGTTATGCTTTCTAGTTCAGCGCATTTCATAACTGTATGGGCTTTGTTTATACACGAGTGAATCTGGTAGTTGGTTGTTAAAAACGCGAAACATAATAACGTTACGCTTTCTAGTTCAGCGCATTTCATAACTGTATGGGCTTTGTTTATACACGAGTGAATCTGGTAGTTGGTTGTTAAAAACGCGAAACATAATAACGTTACGCTTTCTAGTTCAGCGCATTTCATAACTGTATGGGCTTTGTTTATACACGAGTGAATCTGGTAGTTGGTTGTTAAAAACGCGAAACATAATAACGTTACGCTTTCTAGTTCAGCGCATTTCATAACTGTATGGGCTTTGTTTATACACGAGTGAAACAGCAGCCCAACACAAGTGCGTTGGAACAGCAGCCCATGGTACACAAGTTGGTTGCCCGCGCTGCCGCTCGCTTGCGCTCCTTGGATTTCATTTGGGACGTGGGACGACTGCGCGTGGGGGCGGGGGGGCGCGGCCAATCAGAGAAAAGCCGAACACAAGTTGGTTGCCTTTAATATTCACGCGTCCTGGCCTGCTTCTAAGTTCAGTGGCCTGGAAAAAAAAAGAAAAGAAAAAAAGTTTCTTTTGATTTTTTTTATTTTTTTTTAAATCATCTCGCAGTCCTCCCGTGGCTCCTCGCTGCCCAGACGGAAGGCTCGTCGTCGAGGTTCCGCCGCCGCTGTTACCACCGCCACTGCTGGCGAAGAAGGCCAGGAGGAGAGAGGGCGCCTCGGCCACTGCAGCCGGCCCATCCACGCTCGGAGGTGACGGTAGGGATCGTCGAGACCAGCCTCCAGTCCTTTACCGTCCCTCCGGGGCTCCCCGGGGTGGCAAACCCCGAGCGGCTCGTGGCAGGCGTCGCTAGTGACTTTTTCCCTCTGTTGGTCCCCCATGTTCCCTTCCCGGCCCACCATATGATTTTTGTTAAATAAAAGGTCCCTCCTGGGAGGGACTGTATTTGTTACAAACTGTGTGTTTATTCACTACATATGATGGGGATACGATGTGTGAACCTTTCGCTAGTGTGGGTTTGATAGGAGGGCTAGACTTATAGTCTTGTTGGTCGCTACATTTCATGTTATAGAGCTTAAGCAAGGCCTGCAGCTTACACTCGGTTGAAAAAGGTTTTTTCTGCCTCGACCTGAAGATTAGGTCTTCACATAAAGGTAGAGGTTAGTTGTGTGCTCTGTTGCTTAAACAGTGATATTGAGCCGCAACACTGTTGTGTTGGTCTGCAGTAATGCTCGTGTGTGTAAAGGTACCACAGTCTTTCAGGCCGCTCTCTCTCTCTATCAAATCTTCTGTGTCTTGCAACATAAACACGGGTGTCGGGTTCACACATATAAAACTTTGGCCTTGTTATAAACCCTGTTCACAGACTTGTCTGTGGCTAGCGTGCATTGAGTTAGCTTTGCGCTGTTCATTAGCATACTGGCTACTTAAGGTATCATATGGCTGTTTGTTGTTGTCGTATTCGAGGGTTGGGATTGCGAGGGGGTACCGGATAAACCCCTTCTTCCCTCTTCTGATTGGTCTTTTTTTTTTTACCCTCTTTTTCATTCGGTCCGGCCAGGCAACTTGGCACGGGGGGGGGGGGGGGGGGGTTCCCTGACTCCGCACCTATCACAGGCAGTTGAGTCATGGGATTCCCCCCGTCATAGAATATGTCACTGGGCACGTTTCTATTGGACGACGGCTTCCGTGAGTTTTTTCAGACCCATGTATGGTTCTGTTATTGTCAAGTTGTCGGGGCAGAGCGTAGGAACTTGGTGTTCTGCTACGCTCAATATATGTGTAACTTAAGTCTGTTGGTCACATGGCTCAATTTTACCGTGACTTTTCAATTCATGGCTCACGTGGGAAGTCTCTCTGAGGATTCCCGTCTCACGCCCTTGGGGTGGGCCACTGAGCGCGGTACGAATGGGACCGTCTGGGTGGCGCCCTCTTTAATGTTTTAGATCGACACGCGTACATACCCCCTCTTGGAGTGGGGATGTCGGCGTGATTAGGGCACGGGACTGGTTCTGGTCACACTGGTCCAGGTCGGTTAACCCGTTGTCCGCCGGGGACGCAGATCTGCTGTTCTGGTACCCTGAGGGACTTGTGCTTTTTTCAGGGGGAAAAATGCCGGGTCGGCCCGGGTGTCACAGGGTTGGGCGTTATGGAGACCCTTTGTTGGGTACATGTTGTACCCTGTGCTATCATGAAGGGGCTGGTTCTCCATTATTTTCGCCCCTCTCTTACACATGGCGAGAGGGGGCTGTTGGGGTGGTTTTATGGACCTCCTCTGGCATCCCTGTGTGCTTCCCGGTCCGCCGGGCCCGGTCCGAAGTTGTGTTTCATTGAACCGTAGGCCTGGGATAACCCCGTTTAGAAAACTGAAACACTTGTACTGCGGTATAGCCAGTGTATACCCGCAGGTGTGTTTTGGAGTTTTTCCTTGAGGGGTTATAGGAACAACCACCGCATGTGGTACCAAGAGGGTGGTTGATTCCCTGGTGTGTTGGATCTCTGCTGTGGTTCCTCTGTTGTTTTTGTACCTGCTCTCGTTTATGAGATTCTTTGTTTTGGTTGCTACCCTTTTTGAAGTAAAGACCATTTTTACACTTCACCCCTGGCTCCACATCTCGTTCCACTCTTCTGCCTGTTCTGTTCCGCAATTGTGTCCTCAGACAACACCATCCCTAACAGAATGAACTGACCATGTTTGGACCCAGCAAACAGAACGAGGGAGGCTTTGAGCGCCTTGGAGGCGTTCAGACTGGGGAATTTACCTTCCTCCTCCTTGGAGGAGAGGAAGGAGGTTTTACGTCTGCTCTACTCTCTCAGGGAGTGGCACCCTGAGCTGGCCCCACAGCTGGAGGAGTATGGCAGACACTGGATCAAGTGTCTATTCCCAGTTCCAGTCTCGAGCCAAGCCTCTACTGCTGGTAAGGTCTCCACCACCAGCATGGCCTCTACTGCTAGCATAGCTCAGGCAGCTAGCACTAGCCCAATAGCTAACCCTGCCCCTGTGGTTAGCCTAGCCCTTGTAGCTTCGACAGCTACCCCGTTAGCCCCTACTGCTACCAAGTCACGGAGAGCTAGAAGGTCTAGGAAAGCTAGCAGTAGCCCGATAGCTAACCCTGCCCCTGTGGTTAGCCTAGCCCTTGTAGCTTCGACAGCTACCCTGTTAGCTCCTACTGCCAGCATGGCCCCAGTCATTAGCATAGCTACTGCTAGCACCTCAGCCCTGTCTGCTAGCTTAGCCTCTGCAGCTAACCAGGCCTCAACAGCTAGTACAGCCCCATCTGATAGCTTAGCCTCTGCAGCTAACCAGGCCTCAACAGCTAGTACAGCCCTGTCTGATAGCTTAGCCTCTGCAGCTAACCAGGCCTCAACAGCTAGTACAGCCCTGTCTGATAGCTTAGCCCCTGCTGCTAACCAGGCCTCAACAGCTAGTACAGCCCCGTCTGATAGCTTAGCCTCTGCAGCAAACCAGGCCTCAACAGCTAGGACTGCCCCGTCAGCTAGCTCGTTCCCTATGGCCCCAGTTTCTCTGGTCTCGGTTCCTTGGTATGGCCCTCCAGCCAGCGTTAACTATCCTGCTAGAACTGCTCCTTCAGTTATCAGGATGGGTTATTTCTGTGTTACTCCGAGTAACACCTCAGTCTCGTCTGCTAGAGCCCCTGCTGCTAGCACCTCAGTCTCGTCCGCTAGAGCCCCTGCTGCTAGCCTCTTAGTCTTGTCTGCTAGAGCCCCTGCTGCTAGCCTCTTAGTCCTGTCTGCTAGAGCCCCTGCTACTAGCACATCAGTCTCGTCTGCTAGAGCCCCTGCTGCTAGCACTAGCCAGTTAGCTAACCCGGTCTATACTGCCAGTTTAGCACCTGCTAGAGCGGCTCTTGCTGCCCCCGTTCCTCCTCCAGCTCCCGGGGAGGTCCTGACGTCTGGTCCCGGCTCCTCATCTGGTCCCGGCTCCTCGTCTGGTCCCGGCTCCTCATCTGGTCCCGGCTCCTCGTCTGGTCCCGGCTCGTCATCTGGTCCCGGCTCCTCGTCTGGTCCCGGCTCGTCGTCTGGTCCCGGCTCGTCGTCTGGTCCCGGCTCCTCGTCTGGTCCCGGCTCCTCGTCTGGTCCCGGCTCCTCGACTGGTCCCGGCTCTTTGTCTGGTCCCGGCTCCTCTTCTGGTCCAGTCCGACGCCGTGGTCTACGCCGTGGTATACGCTGTGTTTTACGCCGTGGTCTTCGGCTGCAGGGAATCCCGTCCGGGGTTCTGCGTCCGGTCCCAAGTCCGGCGCCTGGTGGGTGGGGTCCTGCTCCGGGCCTGTCACCCTCGCCCCTTTGCCCTCGACTCCCTCATCGGCCCTCTGTCCCTGCTTGCAGCTCCCCTCGTTCCCCTCATCGGCCCTCTGTCCCCGTTTCAAGCCCCCCTCACCGTGTCCCTGTTCCCATCTCTAGCCCCCCTCTCCTGGCCTCTGTCCCCGTCTCCGGTCCTCCTGGTCCCGTGCCCCGTTCTCCCCTCTTCAGCCCCCTCTCCGGCCCCGTTCCTCTGCCCCGTTTCTCCTGTGCCCCTCCTGGGTTTCTGTCGCCGCCCCCCTGCCCCAGTGTCGCTCGTCCCGGCCTTGTCCGTCCTGACTTCTTCCCCCGGACTCTCCCTGTGTTCCCCTTCCCTGGCTCCCGGCCCCCTGTCCTGCCCGTTCCCGGACAGTCCCTTTTGACGTCTGGGAGCCGTCCCTGGAGGGGGTACTGTGAGGGTCCGCCTGTCCCTGGACCCATCTCCTCTCCTCAACAGCCCGACCCTTGCACAGACTTTTCTCCTCTCCTCAACAGCCCCCACCCTTGGACAGACTTTTGTTCTTGGCTTTTGTATTGTCTCCCATGTGTTTTAACCTTGTGTTATCTTTAGTCTTGTTCCATTGTTAATTGTTTTATTTGTCCCTTGTTTGGTGGTTGTTTACTCTGTCTAGTGTTCAGTCTTTCTTGTGTGGTTAGTTTTGTTTGTTTCCCTGTTTATTTCCCCAGAGTGTTTGGTCTTGTGTTTCTCCCCATGTGTGCCTCGTTGGTAATTAGCCCTCCTGTGTCCCATGTCTTAATTAGTCTGTCTATATATGCTGTGTGTTTCCTGTCCTCCATTGTCGGTTCATTGTTTGAGATCCCTGTCTTAATGTTTCCTGAGTATCCTGTCCTTGCTGTTACCCTTGTCCTTGCGCTGTCATTCGTTCCTTGTCTCCCTATTTCAGTAAGTCTAGTTTTTCAGTTTGTATTATCATCTTTGTTTTCGTTTTTACAGTCTCGTTTTATTAGTGTTTATTTTGTAGATTAGTTGTGCCTTCCCCTACCAGCTCTGCTGTGGTTCCTCTGTTGTTTTTGTACCTGCTCTCGTTTATGAGATTCTTTGGTGTTTAGACATATCTCGTGTTGTGTTTATAGACGGTTGTGTTCCCTCTCAAACAAGCACTTGCCTGGTCGGGCAACCGGAAAGCAAACTCTACCTTCCCGAACGTTTTATTTACCTGCAAGGGGCAGGTGGGCAACCCTTAGTGTCAATGCCTGCCATATGCTAATGATAACACTGCTTTGGAAGATGAGCATGGCAGTTTTTTCTAGGCGAAAATTGAACATAATTTTGAATCATTTCCTGTTAAAACACCCTTCCCAACAGTTGGGCTTAATGACAATGATACCAATGGAAAGCTTAGCTTCTCTAGTTTACAGGGATATCAATATCTTTGTGTTCGCTCAAATATTGAGCGCGCTATGGACCAAGATATCTATTAATGGGCAGAACCTTGATTTTACATGGCGGCCATCTTGAAATCCATCATGATGACGTGGCCCCTATCCCAAAATGAAAGCTATGATGATCAGGAACACATGGGAAAAATTTGGTGCTTTTGTCCGGCGCGTCCACATCCTTCTCAAATCTGGTGCTAAGCCACCGCACTATTAAAACCCTTGTCCAGCAAAGAGTTCGATGCTTTACTGCTCGCTTTTACAATCCTGTGGACATCCGTCACTTTCATCCTTGGTAGCTCTTCTAAGCATCTGGTGTAAAAAAGAGCCATGCTGCTGGTCAGGGATGTTGAATGAATGCTCTAGTACTCACAGCAGGTCCCTGTATGCAAAAACGAGATGTGAAAGGATTAGATTTTCATAAAGAATCAATCAGATTGCAGAACCCGAACGCGGAACTGCAAGTTTGTTGGTAAAAGACTACCCACTTCCGGGTTGGACGACCGTCCATACTAACACAATTGGCAGTGTTAGTGGGTGGGAAACCCGGCGAGGGTGGGTCCTGGTCATTGTAAACAGCGACTCCTACAGTTCGGTCGGGCGCCTGCACAGCAAGGGTAGGATCTAGGAGAGGTAGTGTGACCTTCCACCCGTTACACTCTCCCAGTGAGAGTCCGCGCTGCCAGGTGAAAAGAAGCGGTGGGGGGGAGCTCCCGTAGCTCACCGCCTACCTCGGCGCTATTTCTGCGTCGGGGACAACCGTGCTCGTCACGGATCTGGGGTACACGAGTTCGATTCCCGGACCCGCCGTATTTTCTCAGAGTGTCTTCCCCTACTCTACATCCAATTCAACCTGTTTCTGTCGGTCATGCTTGACCAGAAAAAGCGATAAACGCTAAAAAATAAAGTTAAAAAAAAAAAAAAAAAAACGGTGGGCTGGGTACACATGTGTCAGAGGAAGCATGTGATAGTCTCCGGCCTCCCGGACCGACGGTAGGGGGTAGAGTGCGCAACGACCAGGAAGGGGATTGGGAATTGGCATGACAACTAACATTGGGATGGGAGAAAAAACGGAAAAAGAAGGGGGGAAAAGATAATAAAAAAAGAAGAATTAAAATACATTTATAAACTACTGATAAAGAACACAACAAACCATGAATTTCAAATGTATATGAAATGTATTTATTTAATTATAAAAGTACATCACAGCAATAATCAGAGTGTAATGTTAAGTTGCTCACCACCTCATAACATAATTATGTACATACAATTTTGTAACACTTTTAAAAACAAACATGTTCTACTCTCCTTTCTATTTCTCACCCCTTTTTCAACTCTCCATTTCTTACCCCCTCCCTCCGTCCCTCAACCTTAAACCCCAACATTGAGCAACATTCTGATTAATTTGTACTGACTTATTTAAAAATTCAATTCTACTGACCTGACATGCTAGAAGGGGTATAATATTTAATCTATGGCACAATGAAATCTAATGAAAGGTATGTGGCTGCAGCAGATCTATTCTGGGCTTGGTTTTTGAAAGTGCTATTATGAGGTCATGCTGAGCATTTAGTCTGTTTCTGTATGTTTTTCAGGTATGCTAGCCCTTGTGCCTTGTTAGGTAACTGACAGAGTTGTCATGTTAGTGCATGAAAATATTGCATCACGTTCAAGGTCATAAAAAACAGAATTTGTAATATTTCGTTCCAATTATTTTTTTATGAATACCACTATGAACCTAACTCAACATATCTATCAAAGATTCCAAAGATTTCCGTTTGTGTGGGCGGCTAGGTGGTGTAGTGGGCAAGGCACTCGCCACCAGTGTGGAGACGCTAGGATTCGCGTGTTCGAATCCAGCTCTCCACATTGTTTTCAGTTTAGCTGGTCGTCCGCAGTAATACACATTGGCCGTATTACGGGGAGGGAAAACTGAAGGGTGGGGATCGAACGTTGTGAACAAGCGACTCCTACAAGTCGGTTGGTGCGCCTGCGCAGTAGAATCAGGAAGTGTCGGGGGCAGCGTGAGCCTCCCACGCGTTACTCCTCGACACTGAGAGATCGAGCTGCGCAGGTGAAAAGATGCGACTGCTGTTACCTCAAGTACCGGAGGGGACTTGTGCTATGTATGACTTAGTCCACATTGCAGCCGGCTTGTGGGAGGCAAGAAACAGCGTTCGTGACAGGGGAGGGTTGAATTGGATGATACGAAATTGGGATGGGAGAAAATATAGAAAAATGGGAGAAAAAGTGGATAAAAAAAAAAAGATTTCCGTTTGTGTTAGGGTTAGGTTAGGGGACTGTTCCCCAACACGGAGCAAGTGTTGGGGTGGGCACGGGCACAGGGATGAGATTTTACCTTCTCCTAATCTTTCTGTCTGGGTAACCCTAACCCTAACCCCATAATGGCAAGAAATAAACCACTATGGACGGTTTGAAAGCTAATATTGTTAACTTTTGTGTTAGAGGGTTTCAAAATCCAATCTTTTCAAATTCTGTGGATATATGGAAAATAAGCAAACGGACACAATTTCATGACATAATCATCAACACAGCCACCGTTGTACACACAAACACAAAAAAGGCTAAATACAGGAAATAGTTGCTAAGGAGGTACAAGGGCTAGAGTAGAAAACCCAGATTCACATAAGTATGTGGTGCCAAACTGAATCAACACATCTACAGCTAAAAAATTAAAATAAAACGTTTTTTTTTTCTTTCTTTTTTAACTTTTTTCTAATTGGCGACCCAATAATAACGGGTGCGACCCAGAGTTTGGGAAACACTGCACTACAGGATAAAAGCGCTATATAAATGCACCATTACCACTTATTGTTTTCAATACTTTCCTCGTCTGCGCGGCTAGGTGGTGCAGTGGGCAAGGCGCTCACCACCAATGCAGGAGACGCTGGGTTCGAGCCCAGCTCTCCGCATTGCTATCAGCTTGGCTGTTTGTTCATACTAATATAATTGGCAGTATTAGGGGGTGGGAAGCTGATGGGTGGGGATCGGACGTTGTGGACAGCGACTCCTACAGGTCGGTTGGTGCGCCTGCGCAGCAGAATCAGGAAGCGTCGGGGGTCTGCGTTTGGAGGGCACGCCTCCCCCGTCGAGAGATTGCGCTGTGCAGGTGAAAAGATGCGACTGCTGCTTCCTCGAGTACCGGAGGGGACACGTGATGTAAGGCTTAGTCCACATTGCAGCCGGCTTGTGGGAGGCATGGCCTACCAGCGTTCGAGACAGGGGAGGGTAGAATTGGACGATACGAAATTGGGATGGGAGAAAAATAGAAAATGAGAGAAAAAGTAGATAAAAAAAATTTATACTTTCCTTGTCTCAAGGCCCCCTGGCGGCTCCCTGAGGGGCCCCCCTGTCAGCCCCCTGTTGAGAACCACTACAGTGGTAGTATGTACAATCAAAATCTGCAATCATTTTGCCTCATAATCATCTTTTAAGGTGAAATCCATGAATCCACAAACCAGAAAGACTTGCAGTATCTTAGGCTCACACGTAGTTGGTGCTGCATAAAAGAGCTGCTAATTTCAGAGATGAGAGGTTCTCCTCATTCATCAAATCATATATTATTAAGCCAGAAGACGCTTTATCAAATGATAGAAGAGGACGTTCACTGGGAGAGAGAGAGAGAGAGAGAGAGAGAGAGAGAGAGAGAGAGAGAGAGAGAGGGATCCCTGAAATGAAAACATGAGCATCTAACCCACTGATTCCCCGGTAGAAATACAGAACAACCTGGTTAATTATAACTGAGATTCTTAGGCTTTGTTCTTCTCTCTGGCTGCTGGAGAGAGCTGGACAGAGCTAGAGAGGTAGAATAATTACCGGTATCGATGTATGCTATATGTACTGACTATATATAGATGCAATTACACTCATACACAATATAGGACATGCATGTGTGTAACGGCCCCAGGCCCAGCCCCTGCTGGGCCGGTTATGAGAATGACATTGGACATTTCCTCCCTCCTGACAGTGGTCTCCTACCTGGCCCCCTACCTCCCTCTAGTGGCCAGAGTAGCCTGATGGTGCAGGCGGCCATCTTGGTTTGGTTCAAGATTATAGACTTAATCTAAAATTATTTATTATCTTGGGCCATCCCTGTCTGTTTGATGTCGTCCCCCTGTCTGGTTGTTGTGTGTGATGTTGCTTTTTGTGTCTAGTTTGGTGTTATTGATTCTGTGTTTTGGCCCTGCCAGGTGTTGATCGTTGTAATTAGTGTTGGTATTTAAGTGTGGGTTTGTCATCACTTCCTCGTGGTGTCATTGTCTCCAGTACCCTCCTTGTTACCCTCACTTACCTCCGTGCTCCCTTGCCCGTCGTGCCTCTCCCGTTCCTTGCTTCATGTTCTTTTTTTTTAATATATTTTATTTTACATTTTTCAGAACATTGTACAAACATGACAAACAGTATACCAACATGACATACAGACAAACTCAGACAGTGAAAGTAAAAAAAATTCATTAAAGAAAAAAAAATAATAATAACAAATTTTTTACATTTGCTATTACAACACATACATGACTGAGAAATATTGTGTTTGGGGTCCCTCATAGGGGGACTGTGAGATCAGACGGGCGAATCAGCTGCCGCCTCTAGCCTCATCGAGATAGGCTAAGAACGGGTCCCAGATTTTTGAAAACCTTTTAAGTGAATCGGTTCTCAGGAACCTTAGTCTCTCCATCCGTATGACAGAGGTCATGTCCGCCATCCACAGTTGGAAAGAAGGTGCTGAGGAGGACTTCCACTCCATCAGTATTTGTTTTTTAGCAACCGTTGTCCCCAGTGTCAAAGATTGTTGTACAGCTGTAGGAAAGCTCAGAGAGGACTCAGAGCAGCCGAAGATGGCGAGCTCTGCCCCCAGCTGTATAGTTATCTTGTAGGCCTTAGAGAACCAGTCAAATATTTTGGCCCAGAATCCTGTTAGTGAAGGGCAAAACCAGAAGGCATGAGAAAGTGTACCCTCTGATACCTGGCACCTGTCGCACAGAGGTGAAACAGAGGGGTAGATCTTGTGCAATCTATGCTTGGAGTAGTGGAGACGATGCACAACTTTAAATTGGATCAGCTGGTGTCTACTATTGACTGAGCCAAGTTGTACTATAGACAGACTCCTATCCCATATAATATCAGATAGATCAATACCGAGTTCCTCCTGCCATTGTTCTTTAATCTTCTCAGTAGAGGCCATATTACAGTTGTCAAACAGACACACAAACCTAGAGATGAGGTGCTTGGAGTGGAGAGGGCTCAGCAATATATCAAAGAAAGAATGTTCAATTGGGAGCTCTTCGAAAGCCTGAACTTTGGATCTAACATAATTTCTGACTTGTAAAAATCTGAGCCAGTTGGTGCCGGGCAACTCAAACTTCCTCTTTAGTAGATCGAAGGATGCAAAGTGACCGTCTATGTATAAGTCCTTAATGGAAGCTAGCCCCTTCCCACTCCAGGCAAGGTAGCCCCTGTCTGTCCATGGAGCCGAAAAAGTGTGATTAAAACAGATTGGTGCATGGATAGAAACATCTGGTAGGCTCAAAGCACCCCTGATTTGATTTAAAATTCTGACAGAGTTTTCCACGACAAAACTTAGTTTCAAGCTTCTTAAGATCCCGGGTACCCCTGGTTTGACAAATAGCATAGCTGGCAAGGATGAGTTAATAAGGGAATTAGGCTCCATTCTCAGCCACAAGGGGGCCCCAGGAGTCAATTCACCTGTTGTCCCCTGCCGCCAGTACATCAGAGCCCTTACATTGGCAGCCCAGTAGTAGTGCCTAAATACTGGCAAGGCCAGCCTTCCCTCAGATTTAGGTTTTTGCAAGTGCATTTTTGAGATTCTGTGATTCTTATAATTCCAGATGTAAAACAGAATTACAGAGTCCAGTTCCTTGAAAAAAGACTTTGTGAGAAAGATGGGAAGATTTTGACAAAGGTATAGGAATCTGGGGAGAGAAACCATCTTGACAGAGTTTATGCGGCCTATCATGGAGAGGGGTAGCACTTTCCAATTTTCAATGCATTGTTTTAGCCTTGAAACATAGTCGGCAAAGTTCAATTTAAATATTAATTTAGGATATTTGGGTATGATCAGACCAAGATAGGTGAGGCGATCTTTTGCCAATTTGAATGGGAGATTTTCCAGGAAACCGGGAGTGAAGGTGTCAGAAAGAGGCATAAAGTCACTCTTTGTCCAGTTAATTGTGTATCCGGATAGCTCACCGAAAGAGGTAATTAATTCTAAAAGAGGGGGAATCGATATCTCTGAATTGTGTAGGTATAATATTACATCGTCTTGCTTCATGTTCTTAAGTGTTGTAAGTAGTTTATGTATTCCGTTTTCGTTCCTCTTTGTTTTCCCGTGTCCTTCCAGTGTTGTTTTGTATTAGAGCCAGCTCGGCTGAGCTATTGTATGTTCTGTTTTGTATCGTTTCGTCGTCCAAGTAAAGCTATATATATATATATCCACGTTACCCTGCCGTCTCTGCCTCCTCTCTCCCGGTCTGCATATTGGGTTCTCCTCTCCTAATCCTAACACATGTGCATTCAAATGCATACAGTATAGACAGGCAGGGAGGCTGTGTTGTGTCCATGCATGTACACACACACACAGTTGTGCACACACATACACACAAACATGTACACAAAGTGCCCATACACAAAATAAGCATATGTCCACTAGGGTTGGGTACCGTTCACATTTGAACCGATACCGGTATACCGGTACCTGTGAATCGATACCTGTACCCAACAGTACTTTTTTTTCCTCGATACTTTAGTCTCTAAAGAATCTACCTACTTCAGTTGTAAAAAACGTGTCCAAACTTCAAATTATTTGGGGCGCCCTCGTGACGCATACCATAGTGCCTCGCGCACCTACGCGGCCGACCCGGGTTCGATCCCAGCTCCCGTCGTTATTTGTCGCATGTCTCCCCCACCTCTCCTCCCGTTCGCCCTCTCCTCTGTCGATCCTGCGTGACCAATAAAGCTGTAAAAATGCTAAAAAATAATATATATTTATTTATTTATTATCCTTATTATTTATCTAGAACAATTTGTTAATATATATATAATATATAATATTGCAGCGAGTGGTGTCTGCATCTAGCTTTGTAAAGTGTAACCACACTTGCGACCGTTTTCGGCTTGCCATTGCCCCGACTGCTTTGTTGTTGAATCAAGTCAAATCCTAGGTAAGCGTGTATTCATAGGCAAACTTCATAGGTTTCGTTTCACGGTAAACAAAACGTTGACGTCATGTGACTTTATAATTAAAAAAAAGTCGAGTACCACAGTACCAAAATGTGGCACCGGTGGATCTCACGTGAATCGGTACTCGGTAGTACCGACGTGATTCGGTTGTTACCCTTAAAACTACCGGATTCGGTACCCATCCCTAGTGTCCACGCATGAAGGCATAATCACTTAATTATCCCACAATGAGTGTAATGTCAGCACATAAGATGACCACAGCCAGAGTTTCAAGAAGAATACTGACTCATTCCAAGCACAACAATGGCTCCCATTGGAATTGTATTGGGCATAATAGTCTTGTTGGGATTCTGCCACATTCCTGATAGCACTACACAATGACAAATACCCTCTGCATATCTATATCACCACCCACACCTGCACAACACATAATCCCCCTCCCAAATCATGCATCACTTTCCTCTGAGGGGCCGGATGGTTGAGCGGGCAATGGACCACTCTGCATATCTTCAGTGACCACGGGTTGGGTTAACCCTACGTGGGCAAAGCAGAATGTTAAATTGCTCGACAACAGCAGAGATTATCTGATTGGTAAGGGAAGGAAGATGCAATCACTGCTAAATTAAATTAGAACAACAGCCCTATGTTGTGGGGAAGCTGCTACGGAGATGCTGTGTTAAGACTGAATAACGAAGCGTGGCAAAATGCTAATACAGGATGAGTGTGCAGCGGCAACTTTTTACATGTGAAGCACAATCCGTTTCACCTGCAAGGAGCTTCTCGAATATATTAGTTTCAGCTCCACACCACTCCCAGAGAGCGAGGGCATTGTTGGTGTGCAGAATGTGTAATCAGGTAGCTCACTACATGGCCTCGGGGTGCGCGGGAAGCTAGCTGCTATACACCACAAGCTGTTACAGCTGTCAGTGGAAGGGAAGTCAAGCCAGGAGCAGCATAGAGGCAACACAGAGAGAGAGAGAGAGAGAGAGAGAGAGAGAGAGAGAGAGAGAGAGAGGGGAAGAGAGACAGATACAGAGGGAGATAAAGATACAGAGAGAGATAGCGAGAGATAGAGAGAGAGAGGAAGAGAGACAGATACAGAGACAGATACATAGAGAGAGACACAGGGAGAAATAAAGACAGACATATGCAGTATGAAATAAAGGTGTTGAAATATGGAGATATGATATGGAGAGACAGATACGGTGAGAGACAACACAGATACAGAGAGAGACAGATACAAGGATACACAAAGATAAAGAGAGACATACATATACAGAGAGAGAAAGATACAGAGAGACAGATACAGAGAGAGATAGAGAGAGGCAGATATACAGATACAGAGAGAGAGACAGATACATAGAGAGAGACACAGGGAGAAATAAAGACAAACATATAGAGTATGAAATAAAGATGTTGAGATATGGAGATATGGTATGGAGAGAGACAGATATATACGGTGAGAGACAACACAAACACAGATACAGAGAGAGACAGATACAGGGAGACACAGAGAGAAAGACATATACAGAGAGAGAAAGAGAGAGACAGAGAGAGAGAGTGCCTGGCAACAGCCATTAGTTGCGTCTGTCGATTGTGAAGGGTACTGCTATTAAAAAGTGATTACATACATCCTAGTAATATACATGTATGAATGCACATGACCACACATACAAGTACGTATAGCCTACCTGGGATGTGCATTTGTCACTGTCTTAAAATGGGAATGTGCAGTAAGTAAAGGAAGAAATGTTATTCTAAGCCACACATGTCCTTTTGTCTTGGATTAGCACTGCGGCAGCCGTCGCAGCCTACTGTTCCTCACACATTGTTCACAGTAGAAGAAGGCATATTACTATATACCCATGACTTTTTACTTGTTTTTGTCAAATGTAAACATTTTTATTTCATTCTCTGCTCCCGTCAAATGTCAGACCAATTGAATCAGTGGAACCATAATAAGCCTGCAACCTTGTCTCAAAGCGGGCAGGTATTTAACCATGTGTGGCACTCGATTGCAAAATTACAACATCACTTTTAGCTATTTAAAAAAGGGAAATGTTTATTTTAAATGTTTTATAATTTTTTTTTCAACTTCTTTTTATTTGAATAACAGGTGTACAGCAGATACATGTCCCACAGCACACAGCAATTATCTCACCCTCTGGTCCCTTCCCCAACCCACGGCCAACAAAACCTCATTGTTGTACAACAGACGGGCCTCTTACACGTCTGTTGTACAACTTCTTCCACTAGGGAAACCCACCTCCAAAAAACACAACCGGGGACAGACACCACAAGACCCCCGGCCCCCACCCCTCCCCCAACCAAACAGCAAAACCACCAATCGATACGGCCAGCGACAGCATGTGGATATATTCACATACCGTCACTAGCCCTGCTCAATCGAGAAAACAGCTGAGACCAAAGGTCCCGGAACATCCACCCCCGGCCACGTTCCTCCAAGGTCAATCTCTCCAGTGGAAGAAGCTGGGATATCTGATCTTGAAACATCTCAAAAGTGGGCGAAGAGTCATTTTTCCAAAACAGGAGAATACATTTCTTGGCAAAGTATGTTATGATAATCAGCAATCTATATTTTTTTGGATCCATCTGGATCTCAGGTAATTCATTTAGTAAGTAGGCACATGGAGACAAGTTAAATTCCGTTTCCAATACAGATTTTGTAAATGAATAAATACAATTCCAGAATCGTTTTAGTTTTTCACAGTGCCAAAACGTGTAGAAATGTTCCTTCGTTAGTTTTACATCTAGGACAGTTTAATGAGTTATCTCTAGAAATTGTATGCATTTTTATTGGAGTTAGTAGATACAATTTATGGATACATTTAAAATGTGCTTCTTTGATTTTGTTACTTGTGTATTCTATCACAAATATTTAGCCAGGTATTTATCAAATTTCATGCTTAGGTCTGTCTCCCAAATCCTCAACAGAGGCAAAAAAGATGAGTGACATTCTTTGGAGAAGATGTCATACAATTCACTGATTTTACCTTTAATTGTGGTCGATGACATTAGTATTTCTTCTAGAGATGTTCCGATACCATTTTTTCCTTTCCGATTCCGATACCTAAGATTTGGGTATCGGCCGATACCGATACTTATCCGATACCAGTGCACACATTAACACTTTGGGTGCCGGGAAACGCTTTAAAGCGTCATTCGCGGCCATGCTCAAGTTGCAGAAGACGCTTTACAGTGTCTTTGATCTGTTTACATCTTTTTTCGATTTTCCCCGTCTGAACTTCACCGCAGAGCTTTTGGCAGAAAATTTGAACAGGAAACTGCATTTCCTCTCAAATTACACTAGGTGGCAGTGTCCCCCTATTTTCTAACACTATCACATGAGGGTGAATATTGTACCCCACAATGAATCTGGCATTTGATTGGCCAGATGCAGTGGCCAATGTGACCACAGGTATAAAAAGTTTGCGCGATCCCAGAATCGACGAGGTTTTGGAGGAGAGAGAGAGAGATAGATAGAGCGATAGAGAGAGAGAGATTGAGAGAGAGATATTTGAATTGAGATCAGCCTATAGTCTATATTTATAGTGTTATACAGTATAGTGGTAGTATCAGAATAATTGTAAGGTTTCAGCTGTGCTTTAGAAAGTACTTAGTCGTGCTAAGTAGTAGTACTATTGTGAGGGATTAGTGTGTAGTCTAGGTAGTATATTTCAGTAGTAGTAATAGTAGTTTGATCAGTTAGTAGTTCCATTTAGATTATTAGTTCAGTATGAGGAGACGTAGTGTAGGTAAGCGAGGCGACAAACCGACAGCGGATCGGTTTGTTCAAACGAAGTTGGCGTTTGGACCCGCAGTTGCAGCAGCGGCAACAGCAACGCGTCTCGCCCCGGGACCGGGACCGGCTCTCCCTGACGCAGTTCGAGGAAGAGGAAGGCCGCTGTGGTCATAGCTTCTTCATCCGAGTCAGCGGACAGCGATTCGACCACCCATGAATCTGATGGGAGCGCCGATTGGGAACCACCAGGTAATTACACGGTCTTATATATATGTGTGTGTGTGTGAAACGTGTATTTGATGATTTACCTAACGCTTATTTGAATCATTGTATACTGTGAATATGTAACGTTAGTTCGCCAAACCAACGCCGATATGCATTTATTATATGTGATTGTGTGTGTGTGTGAAACGTGTATTTGATGATTTACCTAACGCTAATTGATTCATTGTATACTGTGAATATGTAACGTTAGTTCGCCAAACCAACGCCGATATGCATTTATTATATTATAGCTCCGGAGTCATCTGACGATGATCTCGATTTGGGTCGGAGGTGTACTTATGGGTCTGATTCATCGCACGAGTCAGACGTGGGACGCGGTGGTGGTCGACGAGGGGGCAATGGTACGTCATGTTGCAATGTGAATATTGTTTTATGTGCATGTTCAAATCGATAGTTGATGACCATGTGCTACACGTTAGGTTGCATGGCCTTGTGTGTGTGTGTGTGTAGGTGCACGCCCTTTGATGTGTGTAGCTTTAGGTTGCATGGCCTTGTGTGTGTGTGTGTAGGTGCACGCCCTTTGATGTGTGTAGCTTTAGGTTGCATGGCCGTGTGTGTGTGTGTGTGGTGTGTGATATGCAGGCCTTGCCATAGTTCAAAGGTGTTTGAGAGGGTTCAAGCCTTTGATGTGGTGTGTGTGTGTTGTAATCAATGCTATTTCATTTAGCATAGTCCCAATTCCATTGATAGCACACACACACACACAGTGTGTGCTATCAATGGAATTGTGCTACATGCTATGCTACACAATCCATGCATATATAGGCCACAATGTGCTGCAAGTTCAAAGCTGTTGGATAGGGGTCATGCCCTTTGATATTTGTGTGTGTGTGGTGGTCCAGCCACCGGAGTGAAACCCAACTGTGTTTGGCGGAACCTACTATCTAGCTTCTTGCTAGTCTTCCTTCTCTTCATGATCAAATGAAGAAAGGAAGATGCACTACTACTACTACTCCCTGAACGTCAGCAAAACAAAGGAGATGATTGTGGACTTCAGGAGGTCGGGGGTCAAGGACTACAGCCCCCTCAGCATCGACGGGGCACCGGTTGAGAGAGTCAACAGCTTTAAGTACCTCGGAGCCTACATATCCGAGGACTTGACATGGACCACACACATTGACAGTGTTGTGAAGAAGGCACGACAACGCCTCTACTTCCTCAGGCGCCTAAGGAAGTTCCAAGTCAGTCAGAAGATCCTTAAGAACTTCTACTCATGTACAATAGAGAGCATCTTGACTGGCAACATCACCTCCTGGTTTGGGAATAGCACTGACAAGACCGAAACAGACTACAAAGAGTGACACGTTCAGCCGAACGCACAATTGGAGGGGGGCTCCCCACCCTCCAGAACATTTACAACAAGCGTTGCAAGGGCAAGGCTAAGAGAATCATTAAAGACTCCAGTCACCCGAACAACTGCCTCTTTGAACTGCTGCGGTCAGGCAAGCGATACCGGAGTCTCAAGGCGAGCACAGAAAGACTCAGAAGAAGCTTCTATCCCCAGGACATCAGGCTGCTAAACGAACAATGAACACTACACAACAACAACCACCAAACGCACATAGCACACACATCCACACGCACACACTCACTTTAAACAAACACACTGTAGCACCCACTCCACACACTTTATAGCACACACCCACTTTAAACAAACACACTGTAGCACCCACTCCCCACACTTTATATTTATTGATGAAGGATTGCACTACAACTCGTACACCTTACTGTAAATTGTACCTAAATTGTACCTCATCCCATTTCTGCTTTGCACTATATAGTACTGTACATTAGTACACTGCATAGTATTGTATATTATATGGTAACTCAGAACATTGTACATATGTCCATACCGAACACTGTGACCTCATTTTCTTCTTCTAAATTACATGCTATACTATGTTATTTGATACTATCTTGTTTAGCACAGTCTCTGGAGCGTAACAGTAAGAAGCATTTTGTATGAAAGTATTCTGTACTTCTGTATGACAACTATTAAAGAAACTTACTACTACTACTACTTTACCTGTACTACTAATTAGCACGAATACAGTACTTCTAAAGTACTGATACCACTACTACTACCACTACCACTACTACTACTACTGCTACTGCTACTACTAACACTACTACTACTACTGCTGCTGCTACTACTACCACCACCACCACTACTACTACTACTACTAGGGGTGGGACGATACATCGATCCAGATCGATACATCGATGTAATTATCAACGATCGAATCGGATCGATGCGATGTAATAAGATCGATTCATATCGATACTCTTATTTTGAAAATCCTGTGGCGAGTCTCATAACTGATTGTGTTAAATGGGCATATGATATCATCTCATATCGATCGCAGGCACCTGAATCTAATCGTATCGTATTGTATCGTGAGAGACTTTGTGATATCGGCAAATATCGTATCGTTGTCCAAAGAATCGATATCGTATCGTATCATGATGAAACTGGTGATTCCCACCCCTAACTACTACTACTACTACTACTACTACTACTACAAACTACAAATACTACTACAATGTGCTCTCTCAATAATGCTCTCTCTCAATAAACTCTCAATAAACTCAATCAAACTCACCAAACACTCAATAAACTCAATCAAACTCACCAAACACTCAATAAACTCTCTCAAACACTCAATAAACTCAATCAAACTCACCAAACACTATCAATAAACTCTCTCAAGCACTGTTATGTACTAGAGGCCTGATCACTCCTGTGTCACGGAGCATGTAGGTGAGGGCTGCCAATTAGTTAATTAGTGCTGATTGGTTACCTGCTGGGAGGCTTTAAAACTAGCCAGGGAAACACACATGCAGGGTCTGTGTTTAGAAGAGTGTGGGTTACCAAATAGATAGTCACGTTCTTCCAGTCCTTATCCTTTAGCTTACACTAGTAATTCCTTAATATAGTAGCACTTTGAGTTAATACACAGGTTTTGGTGTCGGTTTTGCACATAGGTTGCGGGCCTTGAGCCAGGGTCGTAACAAGCACTCTCTCAATAAACTCAATCAAACTCACCAAACACTATCTCAAACTCTCTCAAACTCTCAGAACACTATCTCAATAAACTCTCTCAATAAACTGCAATCACTCTCACCAAACACGCACCGATCACTTAGGGGCGATGGCTTATGTACCTGATCGACTTTTGTATTGACCAATTGTAGCAGAGATCCATTCGGGTAAAATCTCAGAGCCCATATCTAATCTGTGTTATATCTCTGTTACAAAATATGGGGACACTGCCACCTAGTGAAATTCGATCGGCATTACATTTCTAAGGTCCCATAGTGATTCAGGCCGGTGGGCGTGACTGTCTAGGCCCGGGAAATCAAAAAAAAAAAAAAAAAAAAATCTTCCCACGAGTTTATACGTGTCCGGTCCACACCGCACTTTTTCAAAACACGTATATATACTTCGACGGACGGCATAGTGTTAATGTCTAAACAAACAGCATTGTTTGATTGATTGAAATTCGGATTCCTCTCTCGGATTAATTCATTGAGGAGACCTGAAATTCGCTCAGCTGGAGAAGAGTTTAGGAGAATACCCGAATACCCACAGGTCTTGGAGAACTTTGTGATTGTGGAAGTTGCTTGACTTTACTTTGCAGCGTCAGCTGCAACAATGGTGACTGTCTGAGTACCTAATAACTTTTCATAAGTGATGCCGCTGTGTGTGTGTGGGGAGCCATACTGTATATTCTGCCGTGTCATATCATACTGTGTTATCATACTGTGTTATCGGCGGCGAGTCATACTGTACTGCCACAGCCTACTGTATACATGTATGTTCTGCCATGTCAGCAATATCTTGCAAGACGCTGAGAAACGCTCCGACGGCGACATCAGGCCATATCTCTATATCTATCTCTCTCTCTGATTCATAATCAAACCAGACCTACTGCAGGCAACCACTGTGTGTGTGTGTATATATTTGTGTTGTGTTTGTGTAATATTCAGAAAGAGAGGGAGAGAGAGAGCAAGGGAGGGAGAAATATATTATATATATTATTTGGCTTAAATATGAAAAAAATTCTACAGTCCCCTCCCCATCATATGTATATACTCTGTCAGGATCTATGGGTAACAGTACTGTATATTTGAATATCGTATATGTCACAAATGTAACAGTACTAAATACCTGATTGATTGAAAAGTGTATTAACAGATTGCAGAATGGGTACAGTACAGCTCAATACATACAATTGTTAACACTTTGAGCGCCACTCACAGCTTTTCTCGGGTTTACGACCCGACCGTTGAATGCCACGTCACGGCTTTTCTCGAGAGTTTTTTATTTATTAGCGATCTGAAATCATATTGCATCACGCGAGCCTACGGTTGGAGATCCAGGGGCCGCCGGCGATCAGATGTGAAAAAAGCGCCCCCTATCGTCTCCCAGATGGTAAATCACCCTTTTGGAATGGACTCAATGAAAATGGATGGGGAAAAAAAAAGATTCCAGTCCACATTTTACTTCTCACCCATGCAGCCGGAGTTACCAGAGTTCATTCTGGAGCCTCTGAGATCATGGGTTATACTGTACACACATTGGATCAATATACTTATCGATTTTTTCGAATGGTGATCAGGAATTGGAATATACCATTTGGATACCATCTGATGTCAGGTAAGGAATCTATGTTATCAGTGTTAGGATAATCAGACTCGTTTTCATGGAGATATAAGCGTTTCCACTATATGTGATATGGCTGTTTCACTGTAAAAGCCATGAGGAAATAATAGCAGCGATTATCAGCGCACGGCACGAGCGTGCGTGCGCACACATATACTATCGACCATCTAGCGTTTATTTGAAAACGATTCATAAATGTGTCACATCACAGCGCTTTGTGCCAGATCTCTACATTTAAATTTTTCAGATTATTCCAGATTGCTAAAGTACAGAATCTAAGCTTTCAAATGATGTGTCATATGTTGAAATCTGAGCATGTTTTGAACACGATGTGCTCAATTATAACTTCTAAAACTGGCTGTGTTCTAGAATACTTAAGGGGTGAAAAGGCTTCTCAAAGGAAGGCTACTTTTCACACTTCAGACCGTTTCAACTGGGCGTCAACAAAACCCCCTCCAGCAACGCCCCTCACCTGAATAACATTAACATAATTAAGTGCTGCTGAATCAGAGTTCTCTCTCCTCAGGACCCCTGTCTCTCCAGGACCCCCTATCTGGACTGTATAGGACTGTGAAGCTATGTACTCCCCCCCCCCATGCTGCTTTGACACCAGAATTATTGTTAAATCTATGTCACAACGAGAAAAAGCAACAAAGTCCTCACTCAGTGGCATGGGCCTAATGTTATGTAGCTCTGCAAGCTGCTTACACACACACTTACCTGATATGAGTTAAAAAAGAAGAAGAGAGTATTTGATGAAGAAACTGTACATTGTATGAGGTGGGGTGGGGGGTAGTTACACATACACACATCAAGCTGCAAGCAGAATTATTGTTATATATCGTATAGCATCGCGTCCCGCTCTGAGCCTTACGAGATACTCATATCTCCTGTGATACCTAATGTATCTCCCACGAACAAAAACACATGCACCCCACCTGTATGGGGCCCCGCCCCTTATGGTGGCCACCGCCCATATAACCATGACCCTGGTCATGAAACACCCTTCCTCTATTTTCGTCCCAGCGTGTTGGATGCGTGCACCATACGAGCTAGCGGAATGAAAAGATTAAGGAAGATTAATAATGTTGGAAGCTTACCGGAGGTTGCTGGCCCCTGGCATCTTCGACGCATGTTTTCGGCGACACGACGGGCCTGTGATGTTCCTCGTTTGATGACTGCACATCGAGGTTCAGCTGTACAAGGCTGGCTGTCGGGCCAGCTTGTACTCAGGTAGGCCCTGTGTCTTCAGGCATGGGTATTAGTGTTAGTAATGCTGGTTTGTGTTGTTAACACAACCTTGTTGTGTGTTGGCGCCAGGGGCAAGATGGTTTGGTGAACGTTCTCTGCAGGGAACGGTTTCCAAGCTGTCTTGGGCGTGCTGCTGAAACATCTAAAGCTATGCTAACATGCTATCGCTACTGCCGCATGCTATCACTACTGCTAATTGCTATGCTGTTTTAATGTCTCCGCCGTGAGATGTTGTCACTCTCCCGCCTCTTGCCCGGTTCATCAATGGAGGTCAGTCGGTAGCTGTTGTGGGGTTTTGAGTTCTATTTACCTTTTTCGGGTAAATGGGTTGACAACGGGGTAGGTCGTGGCTAGGTTCTAGCCAGGTATTACCTTGTGTTCCGGCGGGGTTTGTTGAACGGTGTTCCCATCTGGGTTGGCGTCGGGTAGTGGGGCTATGGGTCCAGCCGACATGGTAAACATGTTGCGTGTCTGTGCACAGGCAATTGTTGTCTTGGGTTCCACATTGCCTGGCGTTAGGCTGCAGTAGTATAAGGGCAGGGCCGCTTGGGAGAAATGTGAGGCCCTGTGCGTTTTTAGACGCGAGGCCCCCCATCTCCTGGGGCGGCCCTGTGTAGGGGGCTATTGTTTCATTTTGTCACTCTGCTATGAGAAGGTCTGTCTTGCTACAGCTTTCTCTCCTCTCAAACCATTCATACTGACGGTCAATCGGTATACTGGGGGAGTAGTGCGGGGGGGGGGCTTTGTTTACCTTTTTTGGTAAATGGGCTAAACTAGGGCTGGTGTTCTGTTGTGAATATTTTGAATGAAGACGGGTCTGGTCCGTCTCCCCTTAAACTTTGTGTGTATGGGTTTGCTCATTCTACAGTTTTTGTGGTTTAGCTCTTTTATTCATTTAACCTTTTCATGGTCCACACCACAGTGGAGGGTGCTGTTTGCAATCACCACTGGTGCTCCATGTTAACGTCAGTCCTTTGTTTTTGATATATTGAAACAATGCCCCGCCCGGCCGACGCCATGGGTCGGCCTGGCGAGTGGCTGGTGGGCTGTTAAGGCTTGTACCGCCACGGTATGGAATTGGCAACGATTAGAACTGTGTTCGAATTGGTGTTTTTTCTATTACAGAAATGGTGTCTGGTGGAGGGGCCTTGAGGGCCGGCCGACGTCGACACATCGCGCACGGTGTTGGTAAACCACTCCGTCGAGGATGTTGACGTTATTAGCTTTGACCCAGCCGCAAGCTATAACCGCTCAGGGTTCCCCTCTCCGCAGGGGATTTTGGTCTTCTGCTGGAGCGCGGGCGGTATTGTCCTAGGCCCTACACCGCCTCACACCGCGCAGCCAGAAGAAGAGAGAGCACGGCCTCGTCAGCGGCGATGACGGGGCCCTCGACAGGCGGCCATGTTTCCCCCGCCAGTGGTGCCCTGGTTGGAGAATCGACAGGGTATCGCGAGGCCGACAGTATTGGCGGCCGAGGGATCGGCCATTTTGGGTGATTTCGGTGTTGGTAAACCACTCCGTCGTCATTTTGCCGCGAGCAGCCCGCTCCCCGTTCAATCCTCTCTCTGGTATCCCCAGAAGCGGGGCTCTGAGCGTTCTCCTTTGGCTGCGGGCCGCGAACCTTCATTGAAGCGTATGCGGCCCCATTCTTCGCTTCTCATGGAGACAGGGGCTGACACCCAGTTGATGGCTGAGCCTGGGTCTGTCCGTGAGAATGTTGTGCTGTCAAGCGGCTCCCACACCTTGAACTGTGTTGGTTGAGCCTGGTGTTACGTCTGTCAACTTAAGTGTTGTCAGCAGGGGGGCTCGAAACCTTTTGAGGCACACAGTGCGGGCTTCCCCGGCCTCGCCTTCGCCAGGCCAGGTATCATGTTGGTGCTCCCACTCCTGGAATATTGGCAAGTGGTCGCAGCTCACATGGTTTGGGGTGGTAGTGATATCACTGCAGGGCTACGGTGTGTAGGAACCCATGGGGGCCTTACACCTTGCATGTCCGGCTGCAGAACGACTCCTTCAGCATGTTCTGGAGGGGTGTTCAGTGGGGGGGCTTTTTTGATCGGAAGCCCCCCGTATCAGACAGGCCCTTTTTCTGTCGGGGTTCCCCCTTGGGTGCGATTGCCTCGTGGGTGGTGTCAGGGTCAGGTGTTCCGACACGGAACGCGCTCCTCGCACGATTCCAGGGTTGTCTTCGCACAGCGGGGGGGACCGGGCCAACTATCTACAGTTCCTGGCGGACCTGCGCCACGTGACGGCGGGTGCGTTGGGAGTGTCGTCACATATGACTACGGCAGTACCATATGTCGAGGTAGATGGGGAGAATGGTGAGGCGGGGACTTGTGTTTACACAACCCCACCCGTTTTCAGGTTTGGTACAGACCCTGTTGTCGGGGTCTCCAGCAGGGACAGCTCTGGTCGACGAGATCCAATCTCTGTGGACGAAGCAAGCCATCGCCGTGGCGTTCTCCTCCCGGTGTTCTCTGCCCGAGAAGTCGGGAGGGAGGGGTGTAAGACCCAGGCTGGACCTGTCCCATGGGAAGGTTCAGCATTTTTTGGATCGTCTCCTACCTGTTGAACACTGTCAGGTGGGGGTCTGGTTCTCCTCCATAGACCTGTAGGATGCGTATGCGCATCCCCGATCTTCCATCCTAGGGCTTACCTACGCTTCCTTTGCAGGGTTAGCGTATGAGTACCAGAGGCTGCCGTTCGGTTTTCTCTGGCTCCCCGCATCTTCACCAAGTGCGTGGAGGCCGCACTGGGGCCTCTGCGTCATCCGGGGTTACGGAGTGTTCTGCCCTGATGACGTTCTGGTCCTTCGCGGTCAAGGTGGATCGTCAGGTCTCGTACCAGGCAGGTCTTTACCAGCCTGGGGTTGCTGTACACTGGATGTAGAGTATTCCTCTTCCCAGTCAACGGTTGGAGGGCTATGGGCATCCATCTCGGAGCGTGTTGTCAACACGCTCGGGAGGTTCCGTCCTAGGACGGTTACGGCGCTGTCTCACGTCGCGTTTTCACCGACGCCTCCCTCGCTGGTGATGCGTCGGGCCAACGCAGTAGGGGGCAGCTGGCAAACCATGCTGCCCGGTCTGCGCTACGTTCAATGTGTTGGTGTTGAAAGCGGTCCTTCTGGTCCACAAATGGTGTTGATCAGGACGGACGATACGACGTCAGTGTCGTGTATCGACAGACAGGGAGGAGTACGCTCCCCCTGTCTGCACCAGGCGGCGGGCGGCTGGCTATGGGCGTCCTCCATCTGCGCGGCCTAAGGGCTCCCCACATCCCCGGCAGGGAGAATGTGGGTGCAGGTGTACTGTCGCGGGGCGGCCCTCATCCTGACGGGTGAGGATTGCGTCTGGACATGGCCAGGCAGGTCTGGGACCGATGCCGTGCCGCCAGGGATTCTTCCCCATACATCTGTTAGGTCAGTTGTTGGGACGGGTACGTTGAGGGGCGCAGGTTCTTGATCCTGATGGTGTTACCATCTGGACTGCACATGCTCCCTCCACTGTCGCGCTTACGCGGGCAGATGACGTATGTTCCAAGTGTGGTGTAAGGCGGGGGGCCTGGACTCAGTCTCCTGCCCCCTGGTTGCTGTCCTTAGTTACCTCCAGTCTCTCCTTGATAGACTGTCGGCTTCGACGGTGAGGGTATATGCAGCAGCTATATCCTCCTATCATGAGGGGTTTGAGGGGATGTCTTGTTCAGCCACCCTCTTGTGAAGCGTTTCCTGCTTGGCGCTCGACGCGTTAAGCCGGTGCAACGCTCCTTGGCTCCGACTTGGGATCTTCAATTGGTCCTCGGTCGGTTGTCCTTGGCCCCGTTTGAGCCGCTCGAGCGGGCGCCGTTGGGACGGCTGTCCTTCAGGACCGCGTTCCTTCTGGCTGTCACTTCCGCTAAACGCGTAGGTGAGCTCTGTGCTCTCTCGGTACATCCAGAGTGCCTGTCTTTTCGGACCGATTGCGGTGTCACTCTGCGACCTAATCCTGCTTTCGTGCCTGAGAATATCCGGAGTTCCTTCCGCTCCCGGGATATTGTGGTTCAGGCGTTTCGTCCTCCTCCTCACACTGGTGAGTTAGATGCGGGCCGTCACCTGTCATGTCCAGTCCGTGCTTGGGGATTTACCTCAGCCGTACTCAGGATTTCAGGGTTACCGACCAGCTTTTTGTCTGTTACGGTGGGGCTCGTGCTGGTAAGGCACTGTCGGAGCAGCGCCTGTCCCATTGGTTGTGCGAGGGTGTTACCCTCTGCTACACGCTGGCTGGGCAGGATCCCCCTGGGGGCGTCAGGGCGCACTCCACTCGTGGGGTGGCTGCCTCTGCCGCTCTCCTGGGTGGGGCCTCGGTGGAGGCCATCTGTGCTGCAGCTTCATGGTCCTCCCCGGGCTCCTTTGTAAGGTTTTTCCTCATGGACATGACCGGGGGTTCTGTCTCCCAGGCGGTTCTGGGGTCTGTGGCCTTTCCTGCTTCCCGTCCTTTGGTCGGGTAGCAGGAGTGTATGGGTATGGGCCGCAGTGTGTTGAGTCACACGTGGTTCCGCCTGTACGGTGTGTTCAAGGGGTTCTGGCTCCCTCTTGTTCGCATTCAGGTGGAGTTGACTGCGCCCCCCCTTCGTTAGGAAGGATGGGGTGACAGGGCTCCCCGCACCCCTTGATGTGGGCTTACGGGTCCTCAGGGGGTACATCTGTCGGGTCTCGCGCCCGCTCTTCCCCATTATCTCGTAAGGCTCAGAGCGGGACGCGATGCTATACGATATATAACGATAGGTTATGTAGATAACCTAGTTATATTAGTATAGGCTAAGCGTCCCGCTCTGCGCGCCCTGAGTTCCCTCTTGAGGGATCTTTTCCTGGGACGGGTTTTGGCGAGGAAGGGTGTTTCATGACCAGGGTCATGGTTATATGGGCGGTGGCCACCATAAGGGGCGGGGCCCCATACAGGTGGGGTGCATGTGTTTTTGTTCGTGGGAGATACATTAGGTATCACAGGAGATATGAGTATCTCGTAAGGCTCAGAGCGGGACGCTTAGCCTATACTAATATAACTAGGTTATCTACATAACCTATCGTTAAATCTATGTCACAACGAGAAAAAGCAACAAAGTCCTCACTCAGTGGCATGGGCCTAATGTTATGTAGCTCTGCAAGCTGCTTACACACACACTTACCTGATATGCTAAGAGTTAAAAAAGAAGAAGAGAGTATTTGATGAAGAAACTGTACATTGTATGAGGTGGGGTGGGGGGTAGTTACACATACACACATCAAGCTGCACCCCTCCTAGCTACACATACACACAGACCTCATATCCCTCCTAGCTACACATACACACTGTCCTCATATCACTCCTAGCTACACATACACACAGTTATCATATCACTCCTAGCTACACATACACACAGTTATCATATCACTCCTAGCTACACATACACACAGTTATCATATCACTCCTAGCTACACATACCTCATATCCCTCCTAGCTACACATACACTGTCCTCATATCCCTCCTAGCTACACATACACACAGTTATCATATCACTCCTAGCTACACATACACAGTTATCATATCACTCCTAGCTACACATACACACAGTTATCATATCACTCCTAGCTACACATACACACAGACCTCATATCCCTCCTAGCTACACATACACACTGTCCTCATATCACTCCTAGCTACACATACACACAGTTATCATATCACTCCTAGCTACACATACACAGTTATCATATCACTCCTAGCTACACATACACACAGTTATCATATCACTCCTAGCTACACATACACACAGACCTCATATCCCTCCTAGCTACACATACACACAGTTATCATATCACTCCTAGCTACACATACACACAGTTATCATATCACTCCTAGCTACACATACACACAGTTATCATATCACTCCTAGCTACACATACACAGTTATCATATCACTCCTAGCTACACATACACACTGTCCTCATATCACTCCTAGCTACACATACACACAGTTATCATATCACTCCTAGCTACACATACACACAGTTATCATATCACTCCTAGCTACACATACACACAGTTATCATATCACTCCTAGCTACACATACACACTGTCCTCATATCCCTCCTAGTTACACATACACACTGTGCATGTTATGTAGCTCTCCACCTTGCTATCTGAAACAATAGCTATCAATATAACGTTAGCAACTTTAACTTACATGGCTGTGTGGCTAGCTAGCTAGCTAACGCTAACGTTAATGTAGCATGAGCTCGTCGTAATAACACAATAAACGTGACATGGTTAGACTTGTGGTCGGCAGAAAAACTTGGTGTAGTTTTATCAAAGATGCGGAATTGTAAACATGCTACTGTAAACATAAACAAACATTCTTAAACTTACCCATGCAGACGCATCTCGACCGATCTCATAGTTAATTCCGTTGAATAGCGCGGTGTTTTCACCGGTGAGCAGAGACTGAATCAACTGGTTTAACAAAGTTCCTGTACTCGTTCATTAGATCCAATGCATTCATCTCTTTCTGATCCAGAGTGCAACCTGATGATAACCCATTGAAAGTGTAAACAGCCAGTGCGTCGCTTCAAACACTCCCCCAATGTAAATCTCTGCGGGCTTGATTCACATGCAAATACAGTAATTACGCCCCCGTTTCATTGAAATAAAGTCCGTGAACAACCTAAATTTAAACACAGGATTGACACTATTTTAGATATTCTAACTGTTCGTTTTTATAGTAAACAAGTACTTATACATTCAATTTATAATAATATGAAGAAAAGAAAAATACACATAAAAAAAAAAAAAAAAACTCTAGAACGTCTAGCCGAGAAGGGGGCGGGCCGAGTTGTGGTCACTAGCGCTGCCAGGTGACACAAATAGACCGACAAATGATAACGTTCTGGAATATTCCAGTAAAAGGCGATTATCATGGAATGTGTTGTTTTTTCTTCGAAACAGAGTGGTTTTCAAAATGCTATAAAAAGGAAATGAAGTGATAAAAACACAATCTGCTTTGCCAATGTTGACGGCGGTCTCGTGACATCAGAGTGTCTTCGAGAATTACCAATAACCGCGTTAGCCTCATTAGCCTCATTCGCTGATCGGGTGGATGGCTATCATAACAAGCCCTGATCAACATGTAATTTACGTGAAAAAGATCTTACCGTGGGCTGGTTGGATCCCCCAAAGCATTTCCCAGTTATCGATCGCCACCTGGTAAATCCATATGTCCATTGGCTGATGATATATTCCTTTACTGCACACTGAAATCCGCGTCCCAAAACGTATTCCAAACTACTAGGCTGCACATCCAGAATCCAGCTAACTGGAAATTACATTGAAAGTATAAAAAAAAAAAAAGTGCACCGTTCTGCCACAGGGCACACTGCATTATCGAGACAGCGCCCCTAAGAGGATCTGGACGGTAATGCACTTTTCAGAATTCGAAGAGGAGGGTAGATCTGCAGTGCAGCTCGGTGACATCAAGTAGGTTATTACAATGGAATAAAAGCCAAAACAACGTTGCCGGTCCTCAACCGTTGGATTCGAAACACGGATTTATCCGTGATTGGCCCCGAAACGGTTAAGACGGGGAGGACGCAACCCTCTTTGCGCCGCCCCTGTGCCTCAAATAGATCCGCTATCAGCTCCATCTTTAATTTTTCAAAATGTTCAGTTGCTATTGCATGCACTCATCTGTGTTTCACTACACACATGAGTGCATGCTTACCAACTGTCCGTCTGCAACACTACTATCACCGACATCTAAGAAGGGAGATCCCCCCTTGATATAATAAGGTCGGGTGGGCCTCTCTGGCAGAGAGACGTAAGTTGCATTGCAATCTTTTTATCTATAAAGCCATAATTAGAGATTGTCCAAATTATATTAGTTCTTTATTGGAATGGACCACTGGACCCTGTCGTACACGATCCAGTTTTTGGCTTACACTTAGAGTGCCTAGAGTTTGTACTGAACTTGGTAGATCTGCTTTTGGCTTTTTTGCCCCTACATCATGGAATACCCTGCAGGAAACACTGAAACTAGACACTCTAGTGTCTATGGGTCGGTTTAGAACCTTAATGACCAATCAGGTCACCACAATATGTAATTGTTTTTAAATTATTACCTCTGTTTTAATTTTGAGCTATTTTATTCTTTTTAAAAGATTTTTTATTAATTTTTTTTAATGTATTTTAAAATGTGCTCTCAATTATTCTGATTGTCTGATGTCTTTATATTTATGAACACACTGTGACACTTGTGTATGTAACATCTCGACGGCACTGTAAATGAGTTTAATTACTCAGTGTATTATAGAGTATAAATAAAGATTGAATGAATGAATGAATGAATGGCCCTTCTAAGGTTTCTCTCCTCCACACTGCCTGTGGTGCATTTTTTTCCCATTTTTAGGTTTTAGTTAGTTTTTCCTTGGTATGTCTGGGAGTGTTTGCATTCATTCATTTATTTTGCATTTATTTTAAATTTGTTGGACCTTATGGTGTTCTTGTTTTGTTCTTGACTTATTGTTATGTTTCTTCTTGACCTGTTTAAAGAAGATGTGTCCGGCCCATGGGGACATTAACGTGTGTTGTCGGGCCTTACAAATAAATTTGATTTGATTTGATATGTAATGTTAATTACCTGAAATTATTCCGTTTTTGGGGGGGGGGGGAACCCTGCATATATCGGTTGATATCGGTATCGGAAATTAAGATTTGGACAATATCGGTATATCGGTATCGGTAAAAAAGCCAATATCGAACATCCCTATAATTAATACAACAATATTTGTATCATTAATAATTATGTTTTGCATTTATAGTCCTGACTCAATGAGGCATCATGGACATTAGACACACACACTGCAAACTAAATAAATAAGAACTAAACCGATCGCTGCGGATATAGCTACTGTCTAGTGGAATATACTGTATTAATATGCCATATACTGTCTTCTTCTCTATGATATTATATATTGTTGGTTTGATGTATTCCTATTGCTAAACTAAATAAATGTGTGGAGAAACGGCTTAGTGAGGCAGCCTCAGCGCACATACTGTATACGTGCGGAATTAATCGTTCCAGCAAAGTAGGCTTCTATTATTCTAATGACTTGTTTTATTAGGTATTATTACATGGAGTTTTAACATTCGCCAAAATGCTTGATTGTGATTGGTCAATATCGCTCCATTGGCCCTAGCAGCGGTCAATTATTTCTCGATAATTCACCGCTGCTAGGGGCAACACTCAATAATAACCACTGCTAGGGGCAACAGAGCACTATTGACCAATCACAATCAAGCATTTTGATCGCAGTCATGAAAGCTAAGCTTTACCATACCATACAGCTGCACTACATCAGGTGCAATCAAGTCCACACACCTGCCGATGACAGAGGAGCAACAGAACAACTGCGTCTGCATTTGATCTCGTCTTGTCGATGGTGTAAAATGAATTACGTATATTGTTAGTAAGTTAGCCCTGTAATAAGCGGGATATTGTATAGCTATACTCGGTTATTGTCGCAAAATAATTTACCTTAACTGCGTTTAGAACGCAGTCTCGGTCAATTATTTTGCGACAATGACCAAGTATAGCTATACATTATCCCTTACTTATTGTAGTAAGTCCTACTGTAGAACATGACATATTAGCATGACATCTCATTTAGTAATGTCAATACTGAACGAATGCGCGATTGGCTCTTGACAAGTCAGTCATCCAGATTAAATTCTGCCATTGGAAAGAGGAGATTTGGGCTGATCCATAGATAATAATAATAATATGGTAATTTATAGGCCTGATATTCTATATTCTATATGTCCGGATGGCAACATTCAGTACTGTATCTACAAAAATCCCTGTAAATCATCTGCCCTTTGTTCATTTGCTTAGATTTTCTGTACACTTGATCTCAAGAAGGTCCTGAATGAGCTCCGTTTGACACTTTTGGTTAATGTTAGCATGGTGTTACTCACCGTAATTTTTTTTAAGTGATAATAATTTATATTATCCTTTGGTTCATTACAATTTACTCAAGCATAGTGTAAGATTCTGATCAAACTGGCCAGTATCACGTCTTCGTCTGTTTGGCCCTCCATCCAATTCCTCTGCGTTGTGTACTTTTAATGGTCCTGACGTCTCCGATACTGGTAGATAAGATCCTTATCTCCCCCGTTCGTGCAATCCATAAACCATAATAATTCGACACTCCGACACCGTGAAATACCTTACAAGGAAAAGCGTGGTTTTATTCCTCTAAACAGAAACCTCAGCTCAGATGTTAACAGATTGTATTGTCCTTGAAGAGTCTATTTCTAATGATCTTTCGGTGTGTTCATCTATCGTCCTTTTGTTATTCAGTCCAATAGTGGTCAGGCCTGTTCGTTAGCCTAAAACCATCCTCGTGGTAGCCGAAGCTACTGGTGATGTGCCATTCTCCCCCCCCCCCCCCCCCCCCTCTCTCTCGTCGAGAGGAGAGAGTCTCTTCTGGTTTCTTCCCTCTTAGTCTCAGTCAGATTTTAGTCTGGCTTCCACCCGGAAACACCATTTGACTCATAGATGTTCGTCGTCGCAACGAAGGCCCCGCCTTCTGGTTGTCATGCGACGTGTTGTCATGACAACTGCATAACCTTTAACACTAATAAACTCACGTTTCATTAAGATGAACCTCTCTCCCTCCTGTCCTGGGAGACAGTACACTCTAATCTCAGATGTTCTTCTAAGGAATTCATAACAAAACCCTCGCTGACGCGGCCTCTGCCTGTGAAACCACTGGTTCCACCACCGTTCTATCACCGTCTCCTGCTTCCATGCACATTTCGATCTACCATTTTAGCTGTGGTCATCTCTCCCCAATCTATACATCACATACATTGAAAAAGCACCGTTTTCTCTCAATCCCCCCTTGATTCTTATCACCCCTCAGAATCATAAGACTACTTGGTTTTTCAATTAATTATACACAAAAATAGACTCATAACAATTAGGGCCCCGCCGTCTGCTGTTTTCCTTTTGTTTTCCATTACCCGCATCACACCCAAACCAGAAAGGATAAACAACGGTCATGGAGGAGAGAGAGAGAGAGAGACAGAGAAAAACACAGATTGCAACTTTTCAGACGACACACCTAAACCCTTCGGCCCCCCTATTCGGTACCCCACGTCCAAATCAGAGCGCTCCCTTCCCTCTCTTACAGTACACCTCCCATCTCGGGCCGGTCCCATCTTCTAGGGCAAGGGCCCCTTTCAGTGACGGCTCCTTTCCTGAGCTGGTCCCCCTTCCAGGGCGCGGTCCCCTAGGCAAAAATTTCCCCCCTGGTCTGCTACTGCTCAGTGTCTCTGGCTGTCCTCTCCACATCTGCTCCTCCACCGCCGCCGTCTCCTCCCTCTCGTCGTGGATCATCTGTGTACCAGGCTGCGGTGCCTGGCCCCTGCGGCTTCCTCCTCCTCCAGTCTGTCTCCTGGTCATCTCCATCGCTGTCGGTGTCATTCCCCCTTTGAAAGCAGAAACACAACACCAGCAGTCGTCTGTACATCGATTTCCCTTGTTTTGCTATTAGTCTACCGTGGCTTTGGGCCTGCAGCTCGTTCTCTATATATTTTTTTCCTCTGCAAGCCCCTATTTGTTCTCTATTAGTCCCCCACCTTCTCAACACCCATATCTAATCCTACAGGGCTGTTCCCTGTTTTGTTGTCTTCCGGCGTGACACCAGCAGCTAAACGATACCCACTCGGCGCTCTACGTTTGTCCCACGGTTGACCCCCAGCGCGCGCCAGTTCTTTCTGGTGACGTGTCCCCTCAAGACTCTGCCTATTTATTAGGTGTGAGAAGGCCCCACTGGAATTCAAACTCCCTCTTTATTCAATTATTAACCCATTCAAATAACTGCACCATCTTTCTGTGCAATTCTTATTTAATCTCATTAGATTCACTATTGAATCACTCCCCCACTCCGCCACTAGATGGTAGTACAGGCCTCTATCTAAATATTCCCCTATGGGTAATGAAAACTCCCCAGCACTACCCCCCCTCCGCCACTAGGTGACGACCTACTCCTCCTCCATGGTGTTTTAGTTGACGTGTCACTTCCTGGTTCTTTATCTGTTGTTATCTCCTCGTGGTGCTCACGGCCATTTTGACTCGCTCATAATGGCTACTCTCTCACAAACAAAACGAACGCTGCCCCTCCTTCCAAGGCCTAAAAACACTGCTGTTTTCCTCTCTTTCCTATCCATTATCAGGGGACGCTTTCTCAGACTAATACTCTTGCCTGATCGGACATAATACACACTGGTACAATCTCCTTTCGACTTTCCTTCTGTTATGAAAACAGTCCCGCCATAACAATTTTTCGATCTGATTCAAGCGCCCCCCCCCCCCCCCCCCTTTCCTCATCTCGCATTTACCCTCCTTAAACCAAAACTGTGCAGCCTGCCTCATTTGCTTTTCATTCTCTGTAGATAACACCCTCGATTTTCACCATGGCTCTCTGCTCATATTATTACAGCTGGCATTCTCTCTGTCGAACTAGAAATGTTTACGTTTACGGATTCACTATCTGTTCGTTTTTATTTGGCTTAAAATCAAAACAACCGTGTGCACAGTGAACTCACATTTTTGATCGGAGCGCTGTTTCCCCTACAGCGCTGGTTTGCCTCCTGACCGCTCGACTCGCCGCTCTCTCCCAGGGCTGGCCGGCCTTGCTTCGATCATGATTCTCCCACACATTGATGACTGTTGTCCACTGTCGCCCCATTATTGAAAAAGTCTTTATCCGTTGTTCTTATCTCTTGCAAATCCGGCTGTCATCAACAACCAACAACAACCAACTGTTCCCGTTGTTTTAATCTCTTGCAAATCCGGGTCCCAACGGCACCAACTGTAAGATTCTGATCAAACTGGCCAGTATCACGTCTTCGTCTGTTTGGCCCTCCATCCAATTCCTCTGCGTTGTGTACTTTTAATGGTCCTGACGTCTCCGATACTGGTAGATAAGATCCTTATCTCCCCCGTTCGTGCAATCCATAAACCATAATAATTCGACACTCCGACACCGTGAAATACCTTACAAGGAAAAGCGTGGTTTTATTCCTCTAAACAGAAACCTCAGCTCAGATGTTAACAGATTGTATTGTCCTTGAAGAGTCTATTTCTAATGATCTTTCGGTGTGTTCATCTATCGTCCTTTTGTTATTCAGTCCAATAGTGGTCAGGCCTGTTCGTTAGCCTAAAACCATCCTCGTGGTAGCCGAAGCTACTGGTGATGTGCCATTCTCCCCCCCCCCCCCCCCCCCCTCTCTCTCGTCGAGAGGAGAGAGTCTCTTCTGGTTTCTTCCCTCTTAGTCTCAGTCAGATTTTAGTCTGGCTTCCACCCGGAAACACCATTTGACTCATAGATGTTCGTCGTCGCAACGACGGCCCCGCCTTCTGGTTGTCATGCGACGTTTTGTCATGACAACTGCATAACCTTTAACACTAATAAACTCACGTTTCATTAAGATGAACCTCTCTCCCTCCTGTCCTGGGAGACAGTACACTCTAATCTCAGATGTTCTTCTAAGGAATTCATAACAAAACCCTCGCTGACGCGGCCTCTGCCTGTGAAACCACTGGTTCCACCACCGTTCTATCACCGTCTCCTGCTTCCATGCACATTTCGATCTACCATTTTAGCTGTGGTCATCTCTCCCCAATCTATACATCACATACATTGAAAAAGCACCGTTTTCTCTCAATAGTAACAGACATAACATTTCTGACACTGGGAATACATTCCCTGAGAACATGCAAATACATTGTAGAAGTGCAGCAATCTTCCATTTACTTGGGTATGTACTTTTATGTGAATTTTCGGAAAATATGTCTAGGGCTTAAGAGGTTAAGTTAATAGTGTGGTTAGGGTTAGGGTGAGTTTATCAGAAAAGTGTGTCTCGATAGTCTGCGAGTGCCCCAGGTTCATTCTCCAGCAGTGGAGCTCAAATGTTTTCTGGAAATGTTAAAAGTAAGAAAGAATGTAATATGTAATTTATGTACACATTGTACATTTTTGTAAATATGTCAATATATTAGTTATGGCTATAACATGACGTACATTAAGGACCCCCTCGAAAACGAGATAGCATATCTCAAGGGGTTTATCCTTCCAATAAATTTAAAATACATACCTTTTTCCTGTGGTCGATTCGTACTTACATTATCTTAAGCAAGAATGGGCTGCTCAAACAGCAATGCACAGACAGGGCAAGTTCTATGGTGAGTGCATCCTAGCAAACCGGAGGAATAAAATAACTGTAACTGAGGGGTTACAAAACCCTGACTGTATTAAAGATTGTGATAGATTAAACCACTACTACATATTATTATTATTACTTGCCAGACAGTACAGTTAAATATGGCAGACACACAGAATAGACGGCACGGTGACAAGGAGATATCATTTACAGTATTTATTATTATGCAGCAAATATACAAATGGGAATGACTTGGTCGCTCTTTTATGGCGAATGATATTAGAAAGTCAGCGAGTAGCAAAGTCAGTGGGAATGAATAATTCCTAGGCTAGGTATACTAGACCAAACACCGCCTGGCGTGGGATGGCAATATAGGGGGGCAAACGAGGGTACCGCTGGAGACAGGTGATATCCTCCCAGAGTTGTAAGCTCCAGAGGAACGAAGAATGTACGGATACTCAGGCTGTTCACTTGAAGAAAAGGGGTTCTCATACGGATCCGGTCTTTATAATCCAAGTGCTCAGTAGCAAGGTAATAGCTGTAATCCAATGCCCGATAGCAATGATGATAGCCAGCCAGCTTCGTCCTCGAAGCTAGCCCGAGGTAAGATCTTCAAGGTAGTTAAATCCAAACGACAGTGGGTATTAACGATGCTCTTCTCCACGGTACTACGTTTCCACAATCACTATAATCCAACCAATAATGGTTCTACAATATCGCTGCGGTAGGTTCCAATGCGCACATGTCCAATAGTTCTGCTACTAGGCCCTCCTCGTGTGCTGGCACTAATTACTTTAAGTCCACACACACTTGCTAAGGTTCACACTAGTTACTAAACGAACGAACTGCTTGTTAATGCTACACACCGAACGAACTGCTGTAATACGATTCACACTAAATGACGACTCTTTACTTCACATTAAGTTAGGTCGAACTTGACTGCTATACGCTAGGTGCAACTACTGCTGTTGCATTACTCCGGACGAACTTCACGTTACTGCACTCACGAACGCCGAACTGCTACTGTTCGCGCCTTCCACGATATATATACTTAGAGGGCTTTCTAGTGCCCAGCCGCAGCTCTTGTCTGGAATCAATGCGCTGGCACCAGGCATGTCCAAACTTGTCCAGACTCGCCTTTGAACCTCTCTCTATGATTCAAACGGAGGCTTAAAGGGATATAGCTTATATATATAAATAATATACAAGTTATATAAAACAATAAAACGTAGATTCTCAATGTTAATCTGGCCCTTCAGAACAGCCGCCTCCTAATTAGTCCGCACCTAATTAGTAAAGGGAGCACAGATTAATATTAGGGTCCAGTCAACTTCTCCATACTTGTTGTGATGAGTAGGGCAATCTACAAAGTCAGTGGGTCATGGTCGTCATCAGGGGAGTCAGGGATCTCCGGCAACTCTATCAACTTCGCCACGGGTCGGGTGTAAGTCCGCCCTTGAACTATGACTTCTGCCGCTCTGACCTTCCCATCGGCACCAGTAATCACTCTGCTCACGCGGCCGGCCGGCCACGTAGCTCGGGGTAGTGACTGGTCTATTATCATGACGACTGTGTCCACCTTCAGGTTGTCCCTGTCCTTTACCCACTTCTGATGGGCTTGGAGGGATGGTAGATAATGGAGGAGGAAGCGGGTCCAAAACTGGTCGGCCAATACATTCTCCGGCCGTTCATCTCATCTTGTCTGTACACCGCCTGTGGAAGGGCAGGGTCCAGCCGCCCCATCAAGAGATAGTTTGGGGTGACTGGGTCGACGTCTGCTACATCACTTGAGATGTAACCGAGGGGCTTAGAGTTCAAGACGCCCTCGATCTCCGTGAGGACTGTCATCAGGACCTCCTCCACCACGGTCTGGGCCCCAAGCACGGTGTACATAGCAGTCTTTATAGAACGGACTTCTCTTTCCCAGGTTCCCCCGAAATGAGGGGCGTTCGGGGGGTTGAACTGGAATGTGATCTGAGCGGGAGCGAGGCGGGTCTTAAGTTCTTCACCCATAGCCAGGAAGCTCTCTCTCAGTTCTCTGTCTCCTCCTCTGAAGTTTGTCCCTTGGTCGGACAACAACACAGATGGGGTTCCTCTCCAGGCTTGGAATCTCCGGAAGGACATGAGGAATGAGTCCGTACTCATGGTCTGGAGGATTTCTATATGAACAGCTCGGGTGGTCATACACTTGTACACAATGCCCCACCTCTTCTCTGTCCCTCTTCCTTTCTTGACGTTGAATGGGCCGAAGCAGTCCACGCCCGTGGAGTGGAAGGCCCTCTCGCCGAGTCGGAGGCGGCAGGGAGGCAGGGAGGCCATCATCGGGATACTAGGATGTGCTCTCCACTTGCGACAGGTTAGGCAAGTCCGTTGGAAGCGACGTACTGCTTCTCTCCCTTGGAGTATCCAGAAGCGTCGTCGGATCTCAGCGAAGACTCTCTCTGCCCCCGCGTGGTGCACCACCTCGTCGTACTTCTGGATGATCAGCTCGGTTATCTTGTGTTGGCTGTTGAGGACGATAGGATGCTTAGCATCGTCAGTCACGTCCGGGGCCCGTCTCAATCGACCTACCCACCCTGATGAGGTGCTGGGCGTCGAGCTCTGGGGCCAAAGTGAGAAGTCGGCTGTCTGAGGGGACTGGCTTTTCCCCTGTCAGGCAGTCTAGTTCTTCGGGGAATGAGTCTCTTTGGGCTCTCCTTAGCAGAAGAAGTTCGGCTTCTTTGTAGTTCGATGCGTCAAGGTCTGTGGTGGGGGGAACCTCAGGGTGGTGCCACAAGAATGTCCTTTTCTGAGCACTCTCAAGAGTTAAGCTTTCGTCTAGGTTCGGGTCCGTTGGAGCCGGGGCGTGCGTCAGCCCGCAGAACATAGACTTCTTGATCTCTGCCTCCTCTTGACTCGCCTCCCGTGGTGTGGGGGTAGGCCACTTCTCCTCCGGGAGCTTGAGGAACTCAGGACCGTCACTGTAAGGGTTAAGACGTGTGAGGTCGTCTAAGGACATCCCCTGTGTGATGACATCCGCTGGGTTCTGCTTGGTGTCAACGTATCTCCAACATGCTGATCCTACCAAGTCTTGGATCTCGGTGACTCGGACTCCGACGAAAACTTTGTAGCGACAAGAGTCGGACTGGATCCAAGTGAGCACAGTCATCGAGTCTGACCACAGGATTGTCTTTCGCACCGTTATGGTGAGTTCACTTTGTATCAGCGTGGCGAGTTGCGCGCCTACCAGAGCTGCGCAGAGCTCTAGACGCGGGATCGACTGCTGCTTGCGGGGAGCTATCCTCGAGCAGGCCAGGACGAAGGCTATATGTACTTCTCCCTCTTCTCGGGCTCTCAGGTAAGCCACCGATCCGTAAGCCGGAGGCGTCACTGAAGACGTGCAGGTCTATCTGACACGTCTCCAGCCGCACTGTGGGGGGGAAGTAGCTCCGTCAAATGTTCACGTCTTGGAGTGAGTCGAGTTCTCCCTCCCATTCTCTCCAGGTGGAAGCCAGGTGCTCGGGTATGGGGTCGTCCCAGCCCTGCTCCTTGTCCCACAGTTCTCGCACCAGCATCTTCGCCCGAGTGGTGTAAGGTAGGATACACCCCAGCGGGTCGTATTGGCTTGCGAGTGTTCTGTATACACTCCGTCGAGTGGTCGGTAGAGGGGTCGACCTTCCCTGCTCCTTGGTCAGGGGTGTGTGCTTGTAATGGAGCGAGTCTGTTTTGAAACGCCAGACGAGGCCCAATGTCATTTCCTGTGCTTCACCTGGGGTGGTCGCCATCCAGGTCTCGCTGCTTGCTGCCTTTGTCTCTGGGGGGAGGCTGCGGAGTACGTGAGGGTCACTGCTGGCCCATTGCCTAAGGTCGAAGCCGCCTTTGACCAGGGAGGCTCGTAGCTTCAGCAAGATGCTCTCAGCTTCTTCTGGCGTTGATACGCTCTGTAGGCAGTTGTCCACGTAGAAACTCCTTTCCACGCTGTGTCTGACCTCCTCGTCGGCTCCAAGGTCTTCTGCCACGTGCTTCTGTAGCGCGAACGTGGCGCAGCATGGGCTGCATGTGGTGCCGAATGGGAGGACCTCCCATTGATAGATTGAGGGTTGTTCATCGTCGATCCTCTCTCACCACAGGAACCGCAGCAGGGGCTTGTCTTCCTCCATCAGTCGCACTTGTAGGAACATTCCTTTGATGTCGCCGCTGATGGCTACTTTGTCCTGGCGGAAACGTAGTAGTACGCCGAGGAGGGAGGGGCCGAGTGTCAGGCCGGGCAGGAGCAAGTTATTCAGGTTCTGTAGTCCGATCTGATAACTGCAGTTAAATACAATGCGGTTCTTGCCGTTGTGGTGGACCTTGTGATGGGGCACGTACCAGGATTCAGTCGTCTGGTCTGCCTCGTGGTCGTCGATTTTCTTTATATGTCCAGCCGTGATCAGCTTGTCGATCTCGGCGCGGTATATCGTTGCTTGAGGGGGGTCTTTAGCGAGACGCCGCTCGGTGTTCTGTAGATAGCGTTGTGTCACTTCTTTTGATGCGTGCAGGGTGGGCATACCCTCCCGCCTCAAGAGTGGAGTCGCATATCTCATCACTCCGTCGACCTCGACCCTCTTGGTCTTCTGCTCGAGGAGAGCTATGGCGTACTTGTCTTCCTTGGAGCGAACTAGTTTACGTTCGTTCTTGAATGGCAGCGAGTCTAATGTCCATAGTCTCTCGACGTGCTGCAAGAGGGTAGTGTCGTTGTCGCTCACCTTCGTGTAGAGGCAGCGTGTGGACGTTGGTCGGTTGGAAGGCCCGGAGAGAGGGCCTTGGAGCGTCCAGCCCAGGCGGGTCTTGACCGTGGCTGGGCAGCCTCTGGGTCCGATGCGGACCGTGTCCGTTGGGACGATGAGGTCTGCGTGGTCGGAGCCTATGAGCAGGGTCGGTGTGGCGCCGTCGATGAGCAGTATAGGCAGTCGGCGTAGGTGCGCGTACTTCTCCATCAGCTGTGGGATGGGGTAGTCATAGCGTGACAGACCTATGTCATGGCTTGTGAATGCCTTGGTGATGCTGTACCGCTTCTCGGGCTGCTCGACCGCTGCTATTGTGAATGAGACGTTTTCACCCTTTATTGTTTTTAGGTCTCGCCGAATAGTACGGATTGTCATTGTTTCTTCGGTACCCCGTTGGGCCTGCGGTGGAATCGAGGAGGAGAGTCTTTTCTGACCCATCGTCGAGGACGGCGTAAGTGTCCAGGACCTTGTCCTCGTAGCTCAGGAGCACTCGGACCACCTTAAGGAGCACTCGGGAGCTCCCGCTCTTCGCAGGGTCTATGTATAGGACGTCTGCTCTCGAGCTGCTTTGTGATACGGGTCTCCGCTTGTTGCTCTCTTGTAGGACCTCCAGGTGGGCGCCGTCACACTTGCTGCATCTTTTCTTCAGGCGGCACTCAGCTGCCATGTGGCTGCGCGCGCAGCGGAAGCAGCGGCGGTTCGCTTTGATCCACTGACTCACTTCTTCAGCGGTCAACTTCTTAAAGGTATCGCATTGAGATAGCCAGTGTTCGTGGTCACAATACTGGCAGGCGATCTTCCATTTTCCCTTCGCGCGCGGGGGGGGGGGGTGTTATGGCTCTTGTGCCGCGGCACTGACTCGGCCTGGTGCATCACGGTCACGGACCGGCGGTTGTCGTTGAACCTTCTTGGTCCATCTTTAGGGTTAGAGCCACCCCACGTGTGTCTATTCGTAGACTGCTGACCTCCCTGGCTAGGAAGTCAGCAAGGTCTAGGAGGGATTGTTCTGGGCCGTGGGGTTCACGGTGGTCTCTCTGCCGCCGAAAGCGCTCTTGACGGGCTGGGGGGAGCTTCTCCAGTATCCGCTCCACGTTGGAGTTGGCGTATAGTTCATATCTCCCCTTCTCCTTCTGTGACCCGAGCATCCCTACCAGGGATTGTACTTTTATAGATAGGTCATCTAGGGGGGAGGCGTTCAATCTCCCGTATTTCTTGAATTACATAGTCCCATGTACGTCCATAACGCGCGTCGAGGGCCACCAGGGCATCAGACTAGGGGGTTCTTGAGTTAGAATATGCCAGCGCTATGTTGTGCGCTCTGGGTACTTTAAGGTGCTTGAGGAGGATGGCATATTTGTAGGACTCGTCCTGTACTTCGGACATAATAGTCTCTAAACACATGCGTAGTTCAGTATACTGTGCTCTGTCCTCACGCGTAAAGTCTGGGAATGTGGGTGTCCCAATGTAAGATGCCATGGATGGCTGTGACACCGATGCGCGTAGGGGGAGAGGCCTCCTTGGCGAGTCTCCCCGTACGTGGGGTCGTGGGTTAGTGCTGGGTGGGAACCAGAGGCCGGGCCCCCAGGTACTGCTCCTCGGTGCTGACTGTTGATTAAACTCACCCCTGGGTTGGGTCGGGGGTTCGTAACGCAGCGGCTCGGGGCTGAGGTCGGGGCTGTACTGTGCCTCCTGGTCCGAAATAGGTTCGTGCTGGTGGGCTTGATGTCCTCCCTCGTCCTCCGCTAGGCCTTGAAGTCTCTTAGTTAGTTTCTCGGCGACGTAGGCGGGATCTTCCCGTTGGCTGGGTCCCGTATAGATTGGTCGGGGAGGGGAAGGTGCCCTCGACCCGTGTAGTGATGATCTCCGGGAGCTCCGGGTGGAGGAGTGGGGGGTCGCCCTCTGGAGCACTTGCTCCATCATCTGCGCCTGCAGACGGTCTCTTTCCGCCTCGCGCTGTGCATTGGCGGCGTCGCGCTGTGCATCGCGTTGCGCATTGGCGCGGTCTCGCTGGATGTTTTCTTCAACCTGGAGGCGCCTCTCTTCCAGTCTGATGTGTTCGCGCTCACTCTGTTGTTGCGCTTAGAGACGTTCTCTTTCCACTGCAGAATGTTGTTGCGCTTGGAGACGGTCGCGCTCACCCTGGATGCGGTCTCTCTCGGTTGAAGCTGTCAGCGTGGCGATCAGGGCTTGCGCTAGTCTCTGGTCGGCCTCGCTTGGGGATGACGCTGATCTGGAGTTGACAGGACTTGGCGTTGACCTGTTCTCTTTACGCGCTCCGAGGTCCATCTCGAGGGCGCTGCTTCTTATCTTCTCCCGCGCTCCGAGGTCCATCTCTGAGACGCGGTACTCTTCCCTTTCGTGCGCGCCGAGGTCTATCTCGGGTGCGCGCTCTTTATCCTCTTGCGCTCCGAGGTCCATCTCGGTGGCGCTGTCTTTATCCTCTGGCGCTCCGAGGTCCATCTCGGTGGCGCTGTGGTCTTTGGGCATAGTCACGTCATGTCCCGCTTGTCCCCCCCGTGAGCTAAGTCAGTTCCGTTTGAACCCGCTGGGGTCTCTACTAGTGGGGCCGACAAGTCGATAGGATTGGGCATGCTTAAACTATTAGTTTTATCCATGCTTAACGTCTTTTTAGATAAGCTAGGAGGTAAAACGAAAGCGTAGTCCTCCAGTTGTGGAGGGGGCTGACGTTGGCGCCTAGGGCGCGCTAGTTTGGGAGAGCCGTTTGGAGAGTGTCCGCCGCTGGCCATATTACTATTAATATGATTAAGATTACTGATACCCTCCGGCTCGAAGGACCAATTGTAACTGAGGGGTTACAAAACCCTGACTGTATTAAAGATTGTGATAGATTAAACCACTACTACATATTATTATTATTACTTGCCAGACAGTACAGTTAAATATGGCAGACACTCAGAATAGACGGCACGGTGACAAGGAGATATCATTTACAGCAGGGCTATTCAACTGGCGGCCCGCGGGCCAGATCCGGCCCGCGGGATGATTCTGACCGGCCCGCCAAAGATTACATGATAATATTTTTTTATTTTTTATTTTTATTTTTTTTACTTTTTTCTTTTCATGTCAACGTTAACACGCACAATTGAGCCAAAAGTCACTCAATTAATGACAGATTTCATTGATAAATTGAGGGAAAACTTTGCAAGTCGATTTGATGAATTTGACATGTCCAGAGAATTGATGCATTTTGTGAGCAACCCATTTGCCAATGTAGCTGCTATTTCCACAAAAGGACAAGAGTTCCTTGCATCACTTCACATTGATGAAGGTCTCCTGCAACTTGAAATAATTGACATGCAAGCATCATCTGCTCTGAAGCAGGCACTTGAGAATGAATCCACCACAACATTTTGGATAAAGTGTATTCATGTCAAGACATTCCCCAAAATAAAAACGCTGGAAATATCTGTGCTAACAATGTTTGGCTCAACATACACCTGTGAATCCAGTTTCTCTCACATGAATGCCATTAAAACAAGCAACCATGCCTCCTTGACAAATGAGCATTTGCATCACTGTTTGCGGGTAGCCCTCACTTCCTATGAACCCTCTTTCTCTGCCATTGCCCAGTCAAAGAAGTGCAATCGCTCTCATTAGATGTGTGTATGTAGGCTAGGCCTGTCTGCCCCCCACCCCCCTGATGTTTGAGAGTTAAGAGTCGACAATAAGTGCTAATAAGATGCTGTGATTTGCTGTTGTTGCACAGAAATTAAGCACTTTTTCATAAGCTCAGCTGCACTATAAATGTGTTTTTTTGTTCAAGTGTTGATGTTAGAATGTTCAGATGCACAGGAGATGTTGCAGTTGTTGCACAGTCATAAATGAAGCACTTTTTGCAGGAGATGTTGCAGATGTGGCACATAAATGAAGCACTTTTTTTGAAAAGTATACTACTTTTGCAATGTAGTTAAAGGGGAACTATCTTATAAATGGCCTTTTTCAGTGTTTAGCATTGTTTCCTAGCTATGTGGACTTATATTAATATGATCTATGTCTCTAATTCTCATATTGGCGCATTCTTCCAATTCTCCTCTCACAATATTCACCCTCACTGAACTGAGTCATCTGAAAATGTGCTGATTTGTGATGTCAGAGAGACACCGCTGCATGATAATCAGCTGAGTTTCCACACAGTTCCCACTGTGGTTGGAGCCCATGAGGCTCAAAACGGCTTAAGATCTTGAGGTAGAAAAATGCTGTTTTTGAGTACTTGATTAGAAATACAAAACAATGAATAAAAAAAAAGAATTACAGAGGTGTTCCATAAACCCACAGGAATTGTGTAAAAGTGCCCAAATAGTGAAAGAAATAGTAAAATAGTTCCCCTTTAAATAAAAGTTGTGAAAATGTGGTTGCGTGTTGTGTCAAGTGTATATTATATTCATAGCACAGGGAGGCGCCGTGGCAGTCCTGCCCCTGGCCCCTTGGGTTTCTGACAATGTGGCCCCCTGAACAATTTAGTTGAATAGCCCTGATTTACAGTATTTATTATTATGCAGCAAATATACAAATGGGAATGACTTGGTCGCTCTTTTATGGCGAATGATATTAGAAAGTCAGCGAGTAGCAAAGTCAGTGGGAATGAATAATTCCTAGGCTAGGTATACTAGACCAAACGCCGCCTGGCGTGGGATGGCAATATAGGGGGGCAAACGAGGGTACCGCTGGAGACAGGTGATATCCTCCCAGAGTTGTAAGCTCCAGAGGAACGAAGAATGTACGGATACTCAGGCTGTTCACTTGAAGAAAAGGGGTTCTCATACGGATCCGGTCTTTATAATCCAAGTGCTCAGTAGCAAGGTAATAGCTGTAATCCAATGCCCGATAGCAATGATGATAGCCAGCCAGCTTCGTCCTCGAAGCTAGCCCGAGGTAAGATCTTCAAGGTAGTTAAATCCAAACGACAGTGGGTATTAACGATGCTCTTCTCCACGGTACTAGGTTTCCACAATCACTATAATCCAACCAATAATGGTTCTACAATATCGCCGCGGTAGGTTCCAATGCGCACATGTCCAATAGTTCTGCTACTAGGCCCTCCTCGTGTGCTGGCACTAATTACTTTAAGTCCACACACTTGCTAAGGTTCACACTAGTTACTAAACGAACGAACTGCTTGTTAATGCTACACACCGAACGAACTGCTGTAATACGATTTACACTAAATGACGACTCTTTACTTCACATTAAGTTAGGTCGAACTTGACTCTGCTATACGCTAGGTGCAACTACTGCTGTTGCATTACTCCGGACGAACTTCACGTTACTGCACTCACGAACGCCGAACTGCTACTGTTCGCGCCTTCCACAATATATATACTTAGAGGGCTTTCTAGTGCCCAGCCGCAGCTCTTGTCTGGAATCAATGCGCTGGCACCAGGCATGTCCCAACTTGTCCAGACTCGCCTTTGAACCTGTCTCAGGGGCGCGGTTCTTGGTGCCGCCAACGTCAAGGGCATTATCCAATGAGGAAAGCGAATAATGCTATGATTCAAACGGAGGCTTAAAGGTATATAGCTTATATATATAAATAATATACAAGTTATATAAAACAATAAAACGTAGATTCTCAATGTTAATCTGGCCCTTCAGAACAATAACGATCAATGAAGTTGCCACAAACACTGACCCGACGAAGGAGGCCTTTCTCGGTAAGCTAACATGAAACGATGAAGGTGTGTGTGTCTGTCAGTGCTGCCACTTTGTAGCCATGTACAACAATTAGATTTGTTAGATAAGATCCGTTAGCAAACAAGCTGACGTGTTTATCGACTCAAGTCGGACAGTCAGGAGAGGGTGGCGGAAAGACTGACTAAGACTTTCAACCAATCAAACAGTTCTGCTCACACTTGAGGTTATTGCTACATACTGTAGGCCAGTGGTGGGAAATAGGCGGCCCACAGGCCGAAATTGGCCGGCCAGCAATAATATCTGGCCCATCAGATTATTTTGAAAACATGATTTTTTAATTATTATATCAGACCGACTAGGCTAGGCTAATAATGTCCAAACAGAGAAACTACCACCACCTAAAGAATGCTTATTATACTTTGTTTAATCCATGTTAAGAGTGAATAACAGGTAGGCAGCGAGGTGCAATGTAGCGCTGCTCAACATGAAAAAAGTCGGTGGACAGTGGTGAATATTCATGGAAGCCAAGCTTCCCCAAAAATATAAACAAAAAAACAAAATAATTTATCATTTTAAATAAAAAAAATATATATATATTTAAAAAAAAATTATAGTTTACAACAGTGGTCCCCAAACTACGGCCCGCGGGCCGGGTCCGGCCCGCCTCCACATTTGGCCCGGCCCCCGGAGATAAAATAAAAAAAACCTTTTTTTTATTTTTAGATGGCAGCATCCCCATTGTCTGTGCTGAATGTTTGTTAGTGTTTGATTATTTTTTTTTGGTTTTTAGTACTTTTAAACATCCATTTTTAGTAGTAGTTTTCATTTCATCCTAATTCATTCACCGATTTGTGGACTTTTTTTGTGTGTCCTGAAAGGCACCTTATAAATAAAATGCATTATTATTATTATCATCCAGGAGGGAAAATACACTTTGGATAGTAGGGACTGCATCTCTGCCTGTCCTGGTCAGGAAACACTTTGCAACTGTGATCTCCTCTGGCAGTAGTTGGATATTGTAATGTGTGGCGAGGGGTTGCAGCAATTCCACTGAGAGAAACTGGTCTGAGGCTGGATAACATGCCTGTATGCCTCTCATTAAAAAAAAAATCTTTTTCCCCTTCCTTTTTCATCCGTTTTTCTCCCATCCCAATGTTAGTCGTTATGCCAATTCCCAATCCCCTTCCTGGTCGCTGCGCACCTACCCCCTACAGTCGGTCTGGGAGAGTGGAGGCTATCACATGCTTCCTCCGACACATGTGTAGCCAATCAACCGCTTCTTTTCACCTGGCAGCGCGGACTCTCACTGAGAGGGTGTAACGTGTGGAAGGATCACACTACCCCCCTTAGATCATTTTCTTCGCTGAGCAGGTGCCCTGACCGAACTGTAGGAGTCGCTGTTTACAACGACCAGGACCCACCCACCAGCTTTCCCACCCCTAACACTGCCAATTGTGTTAGTATGAACGACCAGCCAAGCTGGTAGCAATGCCGAGAGCTGGGCTCGAACCCAGCGTCTCCTGCGTTTGTGGCGAGTGCCTTGCCCACTACACCACCTAGCCGCCCTGCCTGTATGCCTCTCATAAGTTGTTCTCCAACTCTGTCGAGGACTGGATAGAACAGTCTCTGTCTCAGCTGATCTCCTGAGCTGAGGTCTGAGCTTGTGCCACAAGATGACTCAACTACATACTCGTCCATCCTTGTCTGCTTCCTCCTTTGGCTGGTAGTATGTTCCTCAATCCCAAGGCCATTACATATGGCCTTTGTCCTGTCATACATGTCCACTGCCATCTCTGAGGTGTGATAACCTTTGAGTGTGTCCTGCACTGTGCTTTTAAATAGTACAGAGCTAGAGCTAGGTGGTCTGTAGGTACTGTATATTTATTTCATAAATAGTGTTATTTATTTCATTAACACTTTAATCGCCGAAAACGCTGGAACTCGTCTTTCCCCGCCATGCTCATTCTGCCGAAGACGCCGTAACACGTCTTTGATATCAATATTTCAAAAATCTGTGATCGAAATCATATTTCTCCTCCGGGGACCTGAGATATACTGCTGAGCTCCACTCAACTGTCTAACGGTTCAAGAGCGCCATCTGGTGGCCGATCGGCAGATCGGCCAACAGGAAGTGACGCGCCAAACAGGAAGTGCTCATCCATATTTCGTCCGGGCACTCGCGATCGTTAGCCGGACTCCATCTCGACACACTGGATAATCAATCGCTCGCCCTAACTCAATAAACAACGTTATTTGGACGTATATAGTATTATACAACCTGGAAATGGTTCATCTAGATCAACATCCCATAATCGAAAACTGTCTACTCCAAGCTGATCGTCCAACGGCGCGAGGAAGATACGGTAAGATCCAGCGTTATTTTCCAATGTGTTCTTTACTAACTGCTCTGATGACCATATGACCCACACTAGATGAATGATATAACGTTGCCCACGGAATTATAAACGACCCCCCGCCCATCCGGTCAACATCAGATGATACGTAGTAACTTCTAGAAGTACCTCCAGTTGAAATTTTGTATCTGGCACCGATCGCTACCAAACTGTATTTGATCATCAATATAATGCATTTGGGGCTATAAATCAAGTTCTGGAGAAAGCTGCAGAAAACGATAAAAACATACTTATACTTTAGACCATATTTTAGTATGAATATGTAAATGAAAAAGTATAACGTTGCTACACCCTGAACAATAGATATAGGACATTGAATGGGCCATAATGTCAATTTAGCAATAGAATTTAAAAAGTTATAGCCCTGCAAAGAAGGGGAACTTCTCCATAGACAAATAGAGCTGGCTAGGGATGGTAAATTATGAATTTAACCATGGCGATCAAAGTGTTAATAGTGTATTAAATATTAAATATTTCCTGAATTTTTTTTCTGTGAAGATCCCGGAAAGGGTTATTAATATTAGTTTATGTGTGGCTTTCTGGAAACACTAACACTGTCACTGAGGCAGCCCACACTGACTGAACCCAGGATCTTGAGCATCTCAACCATGCGCTGCTCTGCTGTTAGTGGAGGAGGACGTGTTGTGACAATTTGGTTATGGTACCGATCCATCAAATGTATCTAGTAGGCCTATCGACCAATACCGATACTGGATATCGGATCGGCGCATCCCTACTTTTTTCTGTAAGGGACTCTATTTCCAGAATCTGAGAAATGTCCAGTCTCCTAAGCTTTTCATGTGCAGTAATAGAATGGTGCAACAAACAGGAAAACGTCCAGGCAGCCAGTCAGCATCAATCAGAGAGGGGGGGAGACAGAGCTTGTTTACGAGAGCGGCTGAAGGAGACTGGCAAGCTTAGAGGAAGGCCCCGAGCGGGTAAATAACGATGCAGCACAGCCGTCAATGAGCAACCCGTCTCTCCCTGCCACAGATGGGTTCTAGCAGCAGATGACCTAATAAACCCACCCAATAAATACCTAATAAACTGAGCGCTGTGCGTATATTCATAATGGACATGCTATTTACGGCACAGCTGTGATCTCAAACTTCACGGGCCGAGGACTACACCATCAGCTGGATGTGATGAGAACAGGTTTAATGAGTGCAGACAGGGGCGGGTAGAACTGGGAGGGGAAATTGAAAGGGAGTGCGATGGCGGCAAGCCCTCCTGGCAGGTGTTCATGTTGGGTCCTCAAAGTGAGCTTTGTGGTGTGGGGAAGGAGTTTCAATTGGATCCTCACAAGCTTCTGGGCTTGACGGAGTGGAGTCCAACATGAGATGGAGAGTGGGCACAGAAAGAGGAAGTGGTGGGGGGGGGGGGGGGGGGGTGACATGCCATGAAGACAAAGAGTTGAGCTAGAACTGACAAATGGCATGAGAATCAGGGTCGTTTTTTTAGGGTCCAAATGTGGTATTAAAAATATATACATGTATATATGATAATGCATAATATGTAAAATATTGATTACAAAGGTATGTGTGGGGGGGGGGGGGGGGGAGGGGGGGTGCTCATGACTTCTGGATTCAAATCAACTCAAAACCTTTGTCAGATCTTGTGCTCCATGCTTTCTCCCATCTTCCTCATGCTCTCTCTCAGGTAATTTAGCAGAAGAAGAAATACCATGGATATAATTACAGTCTTAAAGGTTTCATGGAAATGGTGTTCAAATGACTGTTAAAAATTCCCAGCGGGCCAGACATTACTCCATGGGAGGACACATGCCAGGAGAATAAAAACAATTAAACAGTTGGGAGACCGTTTTGTTGGTCTCTAGGAAATTGCCAAATCAATATCTGTCTATGTGCATGGAATCCATCTTATGCTTGCCATTTGGCGTGATAGAAAATAGATTTTCTTGATTGCTACAGTGTAACAGATAGCTGGAAACAACGCTGATGACCTTCCTTTTGTCCACCTCACTGCGGTGCGTCAACACCATCAGCTGTGACAGTGGATAACACCTTCGGCTGGCAGTCACACGCACCACCACAGCGGCAAGTCGCTCCTTCAGTCGGGTCGATTCGGGGGGTGGGGAGGGGGAATTGAAATTGCCATGTGATATAATCTAAATAAGAACATTGACAGCGTATTGAGTGGATTGATGTATGGAATATGAAATGCTTTTAAGTTTGAATTGAAAAGGCAAATCTATTTTCCTAGGCAGATTGAATTGCGAGTGACCTGACCTCTAAGCTATTCAGTTGTCATTTTCTGTCGTTCATTTCTTCCAGTGAATGAGTCTACTCTGAAGTGATGTGCCGTGTGTGCATGGATTTAGTGCTGTGCACACACACACACAGACAGACAGACACACACACACACACAGACACGCATTCATGTGAGCATATGCATGCATTGAAGTGCACATGTATGCTGCACACATGCTAGGAGTGTTTATGTACAGTATATGTGGGCACCTTTATGTAAAAAAAAATGTCACCGATTTTGAGAATAACACACCATGAAATTTGGGTACAACATGTTTGATGTCCTTATTTAGTTTGATCAGCTATTGCAGTAATGATTGATTGATTAAAAACGTTATGGGTACAATACAGTATGGCTCAATACACACAATTGTTAAGGGGATGCAGACCAGAGAAAGACTTTCGTCTAGGGTCCCCCATTTTCAATTCATCGTAACAAGATATACAAATTATACAGTACTTGAGACAGTTTCTAAAAGAGAGTATATACATTTGAGGGGGTTAAGGTTAGCTACAGAACGAATAAAGAAAGTATGTCCCCATATTTCATATAGACATACTTGAGTGTGTTTGTGTATATGTGTACAAGGATGTATTGTAAGTGTGTGTGTGCACTGTGATGTGTCCGTGATTGTGTCCATTTGTATGGATTTGGAAGCCAGTGTTTCAAATGTCTAATTGGGCCAATGTAATCCAATCAGTGGGTAAGAGGTGCTGCAGCCCTGGTAGCCGGCCAGGTGACGAGCCAGGAAGGCTTCGCACTTATTGATTTTCTGGTTGAATCAGCTGGCTTTTGTTTTCTGTCCCACTCCATTGATTGCACTGGAGTAGATAGATAGGAGAGAGCAGAGCAGACCAACAGGCAGACCTGTATGACTTTCACTCTCTCCGTTCCCCCCTTTCTCTCTCTCTCTCTCTCTCTCTCTCTCTCTCTCTCTCTCTCTCTCTCTCTCTCTCTCTCTCTCTCTCTCTCTCTCTCTCTCTCTCTCTCTCTCTCTCTCTCTCTCTCTCTCTCTCTCTCTCTCTCTCTCTCTCTCTCTCTCTCTCTCTCTCTCTCTCTCTCTCTCTCTCTCTCTCTCTCTCTCTCTCTCTCTCTCTCTCTCTCTCTCTCTCTCTCTCTCTCTCTCTTCTCTCTCTCTCTCTCTCTCTCTCTCTCTCTCTGTCTCTGTCTTTCTGGATCGTGTTGCCTCTCTAATTCCCTTTGATTCTCATTATTGGACGTTCCGTGTCAGTGTGTGTTCAAATTAGGACAAGCCATGTCCCCCAGGCAGTGGCGGCCCGTACTATCTACTGTTGGGTGGTCGCAGGGGGTTCACGTTAGGTCGAGTTGAAAATGTAACGTTAATAAATGCTCTGGAGCAATCTCTCTCTCTGTCTCTCGGATCAATCCAATAAAATAATTAACACATGTATATGTTGTCATTTTAACAACTCACCATTCATTCATTCATACATTATGCATCAGCAGCAGCTAAATGAATGTTATAGTTCACAACACAGCAGCGCGTTTTGAAGCGCTATTATCATCTCAGCAAGCACCGTCAATACTTTCCGTAGCCGCATTTCTCGGAGACACAGGAACACAGCATCGCTGTGTTGAGAGAGCGAAAGCGAGAGAGACTCACTGTTTAGTTTAAACGTCCAGGGCAGGAGGGCTTGATAAAGTGTATAATCCACTGTCCCACAGTCCCAGACTGTTGATGTATATCCAGACCACTGTCTAGACTGCATCCGCCATATTATAGCTTCTTGTTAGCCAAGTGTTAGCACCACACAACACAAGTACTGTGATGATTTCTTTGCCCATTTCCGCGTCGAACAGACTGCAAACTACCTGGCGTTCTATCGCCATGCTCTAAGACAAACTCTACCCTTAACCAACTTTGAAAGAGTGCCTAAGCTTAACCGTCGAAAGAACTTGCCGTCACGCTCTAAGACAAATAGCTGCATCACAACAACACAAGTTAAACAACAGCTACAACAGAAACTGACGTCGGCCAATCAGAGAGCGTCTCCGTGAAATGCGGCAATGAAAAAAAAATGGTGTCGGCCAATCAGAGAGCGTCTCCGGCGAAATGCGGCTACGGAAATTATAGACGCTGCTAAGGCTGCTGGCTTAGACCGCTTCAAATCACGCCCGGCTTCCATCATAATACATCATATTTCAACGCACAGCGCGTTACGCACTGATTGGCTGCGACGGATACAGCGATGAAACAGTGCACGCCGTGCACGCGCACTCAGAGCGCTATTGCGTCTAGCCCGAGACGAGAGAAATAAGGCTAGGAGAAATGAGGCTACGGTAACGGAACGTGAGTCACTTCCTGTTCAGGAAAACGATTATTTATAATTGATATTATTAACGTTATATTGTGCATTGGAAACACAAACATACTTAAAATGAGTAAATATTATTCATTTTAAACATGTTTATATTATTTATAGGGCTATAAAACAAAAAAACAAAAAAAATAGATTTCTTGTTCATCTCTCTTTTAACCAGGGTTAACCAGGGGGGGGCGGCGCCCGAGCGCCCCTAGTGGCGAGCCGCCACTGCCCCCAGGTATCCAGGGTGACTGAATGCCACAGCAGCCGCTGTGCGTATCTGGGATCCAGTACTTATTTTTCTCTCAGTGTCGTATGGAGGTCTCGCTGCCTCGCACATCCCTCCTCCACACACTTCTCTCTGTTTAATCCCCTTCATCTGGCAGTGTTCCTCTCTCTTGGCGTGTGGTGTACCTACCTGCGTACCTGGGAACCTGGGAATTGCCGAGCCTTCTCAGCCTGAGCCTATAGGGACTCGGCGGTGGTGTGATCGACATGCAGGTACCGGTGAGTCCCACTGGAACACCGCGGAGGGTTGTGGCTGTTGAAAACAAGTAGAAGGAAGAAGGAGAGGGGGGGGATGTTGTGGGTGTGTGTGAGTGAGGGGGGGGGTGCTTTGTAACAGCAGGAGAAGTGAGATTGGGTGAGTGAATGGGGGGGGGTCCACAGAGGGGAATTTGAAGCTTGTTAGCTGAGGATTTGAAGGAGGTCTGACTAATAAGGGATTTGGGCAGATGAACAATAGATGAACAAACGTAAGTAGGACACACAAACATACATCCTGCACCATTAGGATGGAAGGAACAATAGAATGATGTGGGGACAGAGGGATGAGACGAAAGACCTATTGAGTGGTTTGTGTTGTTCTTTGTGGTTTTAAAGCCATCGTAATTGCATTGCCATTTTTTTTTTTTTTTACTGAGAATGTAGAATAATTGTCAAATTGCACACCCCCTGCTGCTGCTTTGTGTGTGTGTGTGTGGCAGCTTTTCTCTTGTTTTGATGGATGATTGTGAGGATTGCGCCTTTTAAGGCTTTTTTTCCGACCCATGCAAATGCCGTAGCAGTGTATAAGCTCTTCCCACATGGACAGGAAGTGAATAAGCTGCCCATTAAAACTCAGTTTGAGAAGAAGATGATTCTAAAGTCCTATTGTCAACAACCGGCAGGTAAGCAAGCAGCCAATTTTCATTTGTCGCCTATGGCGAAGCGTGAGTAGCACCTGGGAGTAGCTGGAGTTGAGTAAAATCCTGCAACTCTAAAAAGCTGACTAGTCTTCTAACATTTTCACATTTTCCACCCCTAAAGGCAATGCAGATCTCAGAACAGATGCTCTGTAGCATATACAACAGATGTGATTCATTTAGGTTGCATTTAAACTCAAGAATCACACCCCCTTTCAAAATGAGCAAACAGCACGTAATCTGTTGATAATGTGACCCTGTCATAATGATCTATATTGCTGTCCTGATGAAAACAGAAATTACAACTGTCTTTTAAAATCATCTGTGTGACTCTGAGCAAGGGCATCTAACACCACACGTATATCCATGACAACCTGCTCCAATTAGCAACCATTAGCATTCTGTTATACATCAAAATGGCCAGATGCTTGCACTATGTCATGGTCAGTGGTTGTATCTGTCCTTGTAAAAATAAACCATAGATGAACATACATGCAAACAGGTTTCATTGGCCGTAGGATCATGAAACCTACTCTGCAGATAAATATGCATAACCTCAGTATGGAACACAATTAATCTCTTAAAGCTGCAATAGGAAATTTTGGAGAAATTAGCAAGAGTGAGTTTACCTGCCCAGCAGAAATAGCGGAAGCTCTGCATTACTTTTCAAGCCATTGCAGGTGCAACAAAGGTTTTCCACATACTCCACCAGCAGCTTCAGCTTTACGCTGAAAATAAATAAATATATACTGTATATATTTTTAGAACTGAACATTCTAATGATGATGAGTGGTAGAATTCCAAGATAAAATACTGAGAAAACATTACATGAAAACGGACACCTGAAATGGTTGAAGGACCATACCATAGTGTTAGCCCATTCACTAATCAGCTCACAGATTGTTACCCCTGACCATTTAAAAAGCATGTAATAAAAAGATTTACATTATGGTGATAAACAATAGAATTGCATAGAAGAAACCTACCTAAATCTCTGTCACTCGTTCAAAAGTATCATGTTATAGTATTTCCATAAAAGTATTGTCTTATTTCCACTTCCTTGATTACGTTCAGGAGATTTATTGTTTTACATTGTAGGTTTATCACCATGCCAGTATGGTCCTTTAAGCAGTTGCAGTCATCCAAAGTGTTGTTCAATAAGTACAACAGTGGAATACGCTTAAGGTCATGTATCATAAACATTGTAATCACCCAATAATATGTAGTAAAGGGCAGAGCTGGGAGCCCTACATTCTACTTTAAATAAGAGCTCTGCAACAGAGGGGTACAGCCATTTCGACATTCCGTTGAAATTACATGATTATTAGGGCGGTTAGGTGGCGTAGCGGAGATTGCGTTCGTCACCAACCCCGGAGACGGGGTTGTCACCAGCTTGGCTGGCCGTTCACACTAATACAATTGGCAGTATTAGAGGGTGGGAGAAGCTGGCGGGGTGGGTCCGAGTCGTTGTAAATAGCGACTCCTACAGTTCGGTTGGGGCGCCTGCTAAGCGCGGATAGGACCTGAGTGGGATAGTGTGATCCTTCCACACGCTACGCCCTCTCAGAGAATATCCGCGCTGCCAGGTGAAAAGAAGCGGTTGATTGGCTGGACGTGTGTCGGAGGAAGCACGTGATAGCCTCCACTCTCCCAGACCGACTGTGGGGGGTAAATGCGCAGCAACCAGGAAGGGGACTGGGAATTGGCATAACGACTAACATTGGGATGGGAGAAAATCGGAGGAAAATGGAGGAAAAAAAAAAAAAAAAAAAAAAAAAAAAATTACATGATTATTAAAGGAAAACTCCAACATTTTGGGAAATTAGCTTATTTGCCATATACCCTGGAGTTAGACAAGAAGATACATACCTTTTTTCTTCTTTGTGCATGCAGTAGGAGTAGGAAGATGCGCACCGTTAGCCTAGCTTAGCGTCAGTTACTGGAAGTAGGTTCCTCCATTAGCCTAGTTCCCAACATCTTCCTACTCCTACTGCATGCACAGAGAAAAAAAAGGTATGCATCTTCTTGTCTAACTCCAGGGTTCCCAAAATGTTGGAGTGTTAAGATACATACCTTTTTCTTCTCTGTGCATGCAGTAGGAGTAGGAAGACGTGCACTGTTAGCCTAGCTTAGCGTCAGTCACTGGAAGTAGGTTCCTCCATTAGCCTAGTTCCCAACATCTTCCTACTCCTACTGCATGCACAGAGAAGAAAAAATGTATGTATCTTCTTGTCTAACTCCAGGGTAGATGGCAAATAAGCTAATTTCCCAAAATGTTGGAGTTTTCCTTTAACATTTAGAGGGGCCCTCTGATTGGTTGGTTGATATGATATTTGACAAATAGTCATGAACAAACAAAAACCATACAAAAAATAAGAGCTGAAAAATGTGTTGTATGTGTCTGTGTTGTTGCTGCACACACAGGTTGAAAGGTTGGGGAATTGGCAAGAGTACATATAATGATGAAGGGAACAGCTCCCGCCTACCTCCGGTCAATGGTATCTAACTACACACCCTCAAGACCCCTACGCTCTGCATCTTCTGGCCGCCTCAGACCCACTCCTATCCGAGCTCTGGGAGGGTAATCAAAGAGAAGATGCTTATTCTCGGTCCTTGCCCCACAATGGTGGAACAAACTTCCCACCACAGTTAAGACAGCCGAAACCCGACCAATCTTTCGGCGTGGACTAAAGACACACTTCTTCAATCAATATCTGAAAACAATTTGAATAATAATAACTTCTTACTGTCATGCACTTGTCCTAATATACTAACATACAATGTAGCACTCAACACGTTGATGAACATTGTTACTCAGCTGATAGAGTTGTACCCTTCAGGCTGGAAAAGCTGGTCAGGAAGGCCAGTAACGTGGTAGGGGTGGAGTTGGACTATCTAGTGGTGGTGGCGAAGAGGAGGAGCCTTGCTAAGCTCCACGCGATCATGGACAACCCCTCCCACCCACCAGGGTTCGAATTATCACCTGAGAGCTATGGGGGCCCCCTGAATCTTTTTTTTTTAAATTTTTTTTCCTGGAATTGTGGCTGTTTTCGAAGTCATATTTAGAGGAATATCTCATTAGGATTAGTCTAATACTAAGTAATAATGACATCACACAACATTCTAATAATTAGACCAGGGGTGTCAAACTCATTTTCACAGAGGGCCACATCAGCATTATGGTTGCCCTCAAAGGGCCAAAGACCGTATTAATGTTAATGTAATGTAAAATAAATGTAGCTACTCATTTACATATTGTTAAACATGTTGTTTCTGTATTTATTACTTATTCAAGTTATACATATTGCATATGCATTTGCATAGATAAAAAATATATGTTAGCTTATGTTATTTTAACAAATAATTTTAGTTTATCAGAACCCCATATTACTCCATCAATCAATGATCAAACCATTCAAGTAAATAACAAAGAAGAATATCATCAAATACAAGCTATGACATTAAGTTTGTTCAAAACCTTTTTGTCACAGTCAAGAAGGGCAGAACTAACAACTGAGCTGCAAAGAACACGTGGGACAGATGTAGCAGATGTTACAAAAACAAATGGCTGCACACAACCTTGCAGAGGCCACTAATGGAAGATAGTTTAATTAACTTTAATTAACAGATTGCAGAATGGGTACAGTACAGTACAGCTCAATACACACAATTGTTAAGGGAATGCAGACCAGAGAAAGACTTTCGACTTGTTTACTTCAGGGTCCCCCATTTTCAATTCATCATAACATATATGACACACACGACATACAGATAGACAGTACAGATACATTTATGACATACCAGCAGGGAGCGAAATTAACTTTTTGACTAACCGGCCAGTGGCGGGTAGATGGGAAGAGTCTACCCGCCAAGCATATTTCTTACCTGCCAAAAATTTTTTGATTAAAAAAATATATATATATATTTTATATAAAACATTTTTTTAAATAAAATATATATTATATAATCATACTTGTAGTTGTATTATCTGCGAGACATCGCCACCACGCAATAAGTCAAAATGCTTGCTATCTGCAAACAGCTCCACTGTCTGTGTGTATACTTGAGTAGCCTCCAGCTCCAGCAAGGATTCTCCGGCCCTGCAGCTAGACCCTATATTCAGCTAGACCCTACATTCAGCATGCAAGGATTCTCCGGCGATGCAGCTGGACCTATTTATAACGTTACCGTTCTTTTGTCAAATCACATTCAACATGCCCTCAGCTAGAATACGCATTCAATCAATGTTATAAGACATTGATATCAGGAGCCATCTGTAGCTACTGCTAGCCCGGTAGATAACGTTAAGACAATTTAGTTTACTGGGACATATGGATCAACGTGAGCTAGCTAAGCTAGCTAACGAGGGACCGGAGGTATTATGCACTCGAGTAGACTATTGCTGGAGCATTTGTTGATATCAGCAGCTATCAGTAGCTAGCCAGCTAGATACCGTTAGACAATGCCTCGTCATGTATTAAACTAAAAGTGAATAGTTGACTGGGTCATTGTTTAAACAGTAACGTTAGACTCTTGGAGGTCCGATATAGACTAGAGCAGATGGAAGTAAACAAGCCAAATGATAGCTTCCGATTGGTCATTTGCTTTTTTTCTCATGAAACCAGTCACGTCACTCTACTGTGATTGGACCTAGTGCGATGTGGGACTTGTAGTTTTTTAACGATCTCGCGGCGGAGAAAAAAAAGACGAGCGGCTATAATCTGTACTCGCACAAGAGTATCGTTATGAAGTTATGAACTACACGTCTACACGCCACACGGCGGGCAGCCCTCTAAGTGTCATGCGCCAAAGGTAAAAACAGCCCGCCCCTGGCGGGCGGCGGGCTTTAGTTTCGGTCCCTGCATACCAGATTTGCAAATACAGTACTGTTTGTGATACAAAAAGAGTCCAGAAATGAGAGAAGAGAAGAAGTACCCAGAGACAGATCTACAGTATTGGTACAGTATATTATCCTGTAAAACAATAAAGTCGTGATGACAAAAGTTGGCTATAAGAGAATAGTCTACACACTAGATCAATATGTCTGCAGATGTGCTATACAAGCTCATAAGATAAGAGTGTAATACCTTATTAGGTAGCAGTCTATTCAAAGGTTAAAACAAGGTTTCCCCCAGTAGATTAGGCTTATATTAAGCTACTCTCCCAATCTAATTTATATTATCACAAGAAATAAGAATTCTAGATCCAAAATTGAGTCAGTTGTTGTCTACAGCGGTGACTTCTCTTTCTTTCTGCCCTCCTCAGTTCCTCTCTACAGAGGTGTCAAACTCATTTTCACAGAGCAGCGGTGACTTCTCTTTCTTTCTACCCTCCTCAGTTCCTCTCTACAGGGGTGTCAAACTCATTTTCACAGAGGGCCACATCAGCATTATGGTTGCCCTCAAAGGGCCAAAGACCGTATTAATGTTAATGTAATGTAAAATAAATGTAGCTACTCATTTACATATTGTTAAACATGTTGTTTCTGTATTTATTACTTATTCAAGTTATACATATTGCATATGCATTTGCATAGATGTAGAAATATATGTTAGCTTATGTTATTTTTACAAATAATTTTAGTTTATCAGAACCCCATATTACTCCATCAATCAATAATCAAACCATTCAAGTAAATAACAAAGAAGAATATCATCAAATACAAGCTATGACATTAAGTTTGTTCAAAACCTTTTTGTCACAGTCAAGAAGGGCAGAACTAACAACTGAGCTGCAAAGAACACGTGGGACAGATGTAGCAGATGTTACAAAAACAAATGGCTGCACACAACCTTGCAGAGGCCACTAATGGAAGATAGTTTAATTAACTTTAATTAACAGATTGCAGAATGGGTACAGTACAGTACAGCTCAATACACACAATTGTTAAGGGAATGCAGACCAGAGAAGGACTTTCGACTTGTTTACTTCATCAAGGTCCCCCATTTTCAATTCGTAATGAAATTGCTATTATGTGTCTGCATGAACACACAACTGTAACTGTACTCAAAAATAACAAAATAAGGGTTGTCTCAGTTTTGGGTGGGACTTGTTTGCGTCCCTACAGCTTCTTATTCAATTGAGCGAGATGCTCGGTTATGTCACACAGCCAGCTTGCATCTGACAGTTCAGACAATATTTCTTCAACCCTTTGTTACCTATTCCGCCTGGATCTTTTTTGTATTTTGGGCTGTAAAATTGTCAAAGAATGTCTGAGGAGTAAGTGCTTTTGGCTTTTTTCCTTTGTTACTTCATCAATACCTCAGATGTTCAACACACATGTATGTGTAAGAATGTGTAATAACTAAGGATGTCAAAGCTTTAATAACGCATTAACCCACAATTATTTTAACGCCGCTATTTTTTTACCGGCGCTCTTGGGGGGCCACATCAAATGATGTGGCGGGCCGCATTTGGCCCGCGGGCCATGAGTTTGACACCTATGCATTAGACTATTGTGTGATGTCATTATTCAGGCTCATTCTTAACCATCAATATTTGTTCATTTTCTTACTCACCTCTGATATATAATGCCATATTTACTTATTTGCATTTTGCATCTGAAAAAATACAACAATTTAATTTGAAAAATTAGACCAAATTTATGAACTTGAATTAACATTTATTTGTCTCTGCACTTATAAATCAAAAACTAACAAAATAATCTAATGGAAAATAAATAGTTGTATGGCACAACAGCAGCATTTATCAGGATACAGTAAGTAACATTATCATCTGATAATAAAATGAACATAAAATAAATACTTGTATAAATCAAAATAAATAATGTTATAAACAAATGTGCACAGGTAATCAAGAACTGTATGAAAAATAGTAGCAGCATCTTCTTAGAACAACAAGAAGAAAAGTAACTACTGCAGCATGCAGACTGGAAGAGCCGGGATTCAAACCACTGACCTCTTTTATCCAAAGCGAGTAGTGACGACTATATTCTCTTCCTCAACTTCTTGCTCTGAGAGCTAGTCACAGTCCCATTCATCCACTGCTCTGCCAAATGGGCTCCAAATGATTTATTTAACAATATCTTGGCGTTTTTACATGGAAGGCAGCCAATGCATCCCTCCTTGGCAAATAACCAGTCATATTTATTTTTCCAAAAGTTCCACTGACTCGGACCCCAGCATTGTGGTGGTTGAGTAGCAGCGCAGTCCAGGTCTAGTGGTGGAGACTCGGGTCTGGCAGTGGCAACCGGCGCGGTAACAATAACAGGTGCACTGCGCACAGGAGCAGCAGAGCTAACACTAGTACTAGCACTAGCAGTGTCAACTTCAGTGACAGTAGCGCTGCTAGCTGCTACACTAACAGCGTCAGTCTTTGGCCTTTTTATAAAACCAAAGCTGTCCAGCTTTGTACAGCCTTGCGGCGGGTTGAGCCTTTTTTTTTTCTTTCTTTTTGGCGGCATGTGGCGTACTGTTTAGTGTTTATGTTTTTAGTTGCAGGACACAGACCGGCAGCTTTCTGTTTACAGCAGCTGCTTGCTGCTTCTTCTTCACTAGGTTGGAGTAGCGTTAAACTTATGGGTGACGCATAGCGGCTTGGAGGTGAAATGCAGCCTATTCCACAACATTAATTACTCAGTTCTTTTAAAAACTGAAAAGAAAAATATGATCTATTAACAATTTATTTAGGTAACATAAATAATACTAATTCATAAAAAAATAATAATAATATTATATAAATTTTTTGAGAGACCCCCACAGGGGGTCTTGACTATGGGGGCTCAGACTATAGCTATGGGGGCTGAGCCCCCATTGGCCCCCTCATAATTCGAACACTGCCACCCACTACACGTGGACTTGGCTGAAAGAAGGAGCATGTTCAGTGTTAGACTAAGACTCCCTAGATGTAACACTGAACGGCACAGGAAGTTCTTCATTCCGACAGCCATTAGACTCTATGCATCACTGTGCCTCACTGCATCACTGAGCACAGGGTGACAGTACAGCCTGGCAAAATGTTCCTTGACACAAATTTATACTTCTCATAATCCTCCTGGACACTTTTCATTTTCACACTTATTACTGTACATTTTACTGTATATTTCTGTATATTTTTGGCTGTATAGTTGTATATTTAAGATTTTAGAATGTATATACATACCAGAATGTATGTCCCGGACCATATTTGATTATTTATTCTATTTTATTCTTATTTTTAATATTATTATATTCTTATTCCTATTTTAGTCATATTAACTACCTAAATGTTTATTGTTGTTCAATGTGAGCGATCTGTAGTGCCGAATTTCCCTTGGGATTATTAAAGGATTTCTATTATATTCTATTCCTACTGACTTGTCGTACAAAACTTGTAAGTCGCTTTGGATAAAAGTGTCAGCTCAATGACCAAATGTTAATGTAACTGTAAGAGTACATATAATGATGATGCTTTAATGCAAGAGAGTAGAGTATAAATGTTTATTAAAGTGTCACTCTACAAATAAAACAGTTTTCAGACACTACAATAGAAAAAAGAAGCAGGAACAAACTAACAAGAACAGCATTTTCAGGCACTTATATATATATAAAAAAAAACATTTACCTTTGATGATGACGTGGCAGGCTTTTGTGCAAGCATTTGCATTTTTTTTACCAGATCAAATGTCACGCACTCAGGACCAAAGGATGCATGAAAACACCAGAGATGGTAGACCCGGCCGATGCCATTGATTGATCATGATATGATATGTGAAGCGAGTATTGGCCACAGAAGTTCCTCGCAAAATATCAGGAGCAATGGCTGTGTCTCTGCCCCTAAAAGATGCCTCACCATGTATTTTGTATATTGTGCAATTATGATGTTGGCATTAGCCACCAAGGAGCTTCAGGTAATAATTTAGCTATAATTGCATTCAATTATTTATTTATTAAATACAAATGGAAAGCATGCCCTGCAACACAAGTTTCTATAAATACTTGACAATGCAAACACGTTATATAGAAAATAAAACAAAAAAAATGTATGCAGGTGTACTCAAACCGTTGACTGATACTGTATTGGGTATTTATAGAAAGGTTTATACAGTTTGAAGTATTTTTTATTATGAAAACATTTGTTTTTGTTTTTAAGTGTTTTTACTGTTTTAAGAAGGTGTACTCAAACATTTGACTAGCACTGTATACCATAATATAGTAATATAGTGTGAGTGAAAGAGTGCAAGTGATTTAAGAATTGGGTCAAATTATACAATTATGCCTGATCCCTTCAACAGTCAAAATTAGAATTATGAAGAAAGACTTACGTGTGTGTGGTGATATGGCATGATCGTGTGCAAAGCGAAGAGGTGCAAAAGTGTGTGAGCGTTACACTATTGTGGTACTGAAAATATGTTCCCAAAGTTGGCAGGTCTGCCAAAGCCAGGGAGGCTGGCATCACTTTCCACACATCAGTATAGAGTATATTAGAGATGTGTTTTTTTTTTCTTTTTTACATATCGGTCAACTAAAACTGCAAACAGTTAGTGAACTAGTTAACTTTACAATTAGCTAAGTTACGTTAACGGACCATCTGAGTCAAATGTTATTGCTGATTGCTAGCTATCAACAGCATTGATCTGTTAGTAGGGATGCACCGATATGAAAATTTGCCACCGATACCGATTGTTCAACTAACACAATCGGCCGATACCGATATTTGTGGCAACAATCTTTTTTTTTAACTTTTTTTTTTATACATTTTTTTTTATATATATATATTTTTTTTATGAAACTACTGTATATTTGTGTTACAAATTGTGCTAACCGATATGAACATAGGCCTCTTTACTTACTTAAAAAAAGGAAACATCAAGAAATAGCACTATCTCTCTCCCAGTATGGTCTGCCGGGCTGCAGCTAGATACTAGTTCTCCCAGTATGGTCTACCGGGCTGCAGCTGGATACTATTTTCTACAACAACAACAAAGCGCGGCCGACGTTTAGCTTTTAGCTCCACAGGATGACTAAATGAGGCAAAATTATTTTACTGCAACGAATATTATAATAAAACAAAGCCTTTCTATACATGTGTCTGATTGAAAACTTTATTAACAGATTGCAGAATGGGTAAAACTCAGGGCTCTATGAGCAACGGAAGGAACTGAGCTAGTATGAATGCTTGCTACGTTCGGGTAAATAATATGCTGATGTTATTGAACGTGTAACACTAACTATATAACGTTAATGCCACAAAACGAATGCATTTGTTAATCATAAGTAGTAACTTTGATGCAGTAGCTTGTGTGTGTGTGGGCCGGGGGCGGCGTTGTGCAGGTCGCAACACGACTGAACTTTTTTTTGCCTTTTGACGCGACACAAATTGATGGATATTTATCGGCTACTGCCATCGGCACATTCGAGCTTATCGGCCGATAGGCCGATTGCAGTCAACAAGGTACTTATCGGCCGATACCGATACCCGACCGATACATCGGTGCACCCCTATCTGTTAGCTAAACAAAGACCTTGACAACCGCTCAACGATGAGACAATATTATTAATAGATGGTAAATAAGACAGGGCCCAGAATTGATCCCTGCTGGACACCTTTCATGGGCAATTCCCAAGATTTTTTTTTAACGTATAACTAAAGTAGTGGCTGAAATCATGCTATGCTTTTCTATAAAACCAGAATTGTGTAGGCTAATTCAGATTAATACAGTTTGAGAGAAATTCTTTAGGTTGGTTATTTACCAATGATTCCAGGAGTTTTGCTAGGCAGGATAACTTTGTTAGATTGGTTGACAGTTATTTAGGTCACTTCTTTCTCCACCTTTAACACTTTGGATGCCATCGACGACTATTCTCGTTTTATCAGCCCCCCCGTTGAGTGCCGACGACGAGAAATGTTGTTTGATTTTTTTATTAGCAATCTGAATTCATATTTCATCAACAGAGTCTCCCGTTGGTACAGCAGCCCCTCCAGGAGCTCAGATGGGAAAAAAGCGCCCCCTATCATCTATCCCTGTGTAACTGCAGGTCAGTCGATTAGACTGACCTGGGATCTGTAGATCTGTAGAGGTGGAGCCAACTATAGCCATTAATACATTCCCTGCCAACAACGATTATACTCATTATTGGGCGCCATCGCTTGAACACCTGGGATGGACAAAGACAGCCTCCACGTGGCCCTCCCCGCAAGCAGCTAAAGGGTAGTTGCAAGGTTGCATGCCCTGCAAGCGAAACTAATGTCTTTACCACATTTGCAGACCACAAGCCAAGCCTCTGCAGGCCAGGCGGGACATTTAAATGCAGCCAACTGTCGAGGCTTAGCGCCACTGCAGCTCAATGTTGAAGGCCTCACCACCGCGAAGCTCAACATCATCGAACAGATTGCCATTAAAAACAAGGTGACCATGGTTCTACTGCAGGAGACCCACACAGAAAACAAGAACTTCCTGAAGCTTCCTGGGTATGCCCTGGCTGGCTATACTGCCGACAAACATCACGGCATAGCCATGCTCGTCCACAATGACATTGACTGGTCAGCTGTAACACAGTCCGCAGAGGATGCAGAGGTGGAATGGATTACAACCAAAGTGCAAGACACTGCCATCGTCTACATCTACAAGCCGCCTCCGATTAGGTTGGTCCCAACATCCCTGCCGGATGTCCCAGCCCCTGCCGTATATGCTGGTGATTTCAACAGCCATCATACAGACTGGGCATACAGCAGCTCAAACGCTGATGGTGACTTCCTGACAGAATGGGCCTTGGCTGTCGATGCAACACTCCTGTATGACCCAAAGGAGCCACACACTTTCCACTCTGCACGCTGGAACAGCACAACCAACCCAGACCAGGGCCCTCATTCATCAACGTTGCGTACGCACAGATATGTGCTTAACCCGTGCGTGCGTAAGCAAAGTGTGGGATTTATCAATTTGAACGTGAACTTGACTTTGTGCTTATGTCTACGCATAGCCCAGAGCATGCGTAGCTGACGCCATGTGGTAGAATATGGGGACTGCAGACGGACGGCATAGCTCTCATCAGTTGCTTGCATTAGTTTCAACGCGGAAATAAGCTTGACTGACGTGTTCTGTATGACCCCCGTAATTCATTATAGTTCATTGTGAAATAGCGATATTAGTGTAATTATTGTCAAACCCTAAATAGCATGTGGAATAGGTCTTTCTCTCCGAATGAATGCAGGTTTAGCGTTATCGGGTGCACTGACTGCGCTCGCAGGAACTGTTTTCAGAGATAGCATCAGATAGGGATGAATGAATGAATGAGGGGCAGTCTAATTGCAGAGAGAACATAATATTAACTAGAGTCCACTACCCGAGACACCTCCTTCATTTGTACCGCAATTTGGGACCCAAATTGGAGCTATGATTTGATTTTGATTTGATTTTGATTTAGTACATAAAATTTATACAATAGTATAAAAACAAGGGGTACAAGGATAACATGTGAAAGTCTGTCGACTTGTTTCCAACATGGTCCCAAGAAAAATACAATAAATCACAAAGAAAGAGTTAAGAAGATAAAATAGATACAACAAGTAGATAAAATAGACAACACAAATTTTCTGAAAGAGCCTCATTTCAGCATGTCATGTTCCTGTTCTTCAAGAGTGGTGGCCAAGCACCGGTTGCAGATGTCGCTTCACACCCCTCTTGAAGACAGCAATAGTGGGGGAGTTTTGGATGGCCCTGGGCAGAGAGTTCCACAGCCGGCTGGCTGTAGACAGAAAGCCATTCTGTGAATAGGAACCCTTTCTAGGCTCATAAACTGAGAGCTGTCCAGACTGTAACTGTCGTCCGTGGACCTGGCCACGCAGGACAATACGAGAGCATAAATATCTGGGGGCAGATCCATTTAACATTTTATACATATGTCCCAGTTTCAGAAAGGAGACCCTCTGCTCCACAGGGAGCCATCCCACCTCATTGAAGTGACATGGCTCAATATGGGTTCGAGGTGGCAGATTTAGGACCAATCGTATGGTCTTATTTTGGCTGGTTTGTAGCCTGTGTTTACTTTTCACTGTAACACCACTATACCAGTACGTACATGCATAGTCATATTGGCTGAGGATCATGCAGTTGGCAAGCAGTTTCATAGTTTCCAGTGATAAGAACCTCTTTTTTCTGTGCAAAAATTTCACCCTTGTGTTAACTTTTTTGATCACCTTCAGGGCCATTGTTTTCCCTGAGAGTGTTTGGTCAAGGTCTGCACCTAGGTATTTAACACTTTGAGCGCCACGCCTGGTTTTCCTTTTTACCGGCTGAATGCCACCATCGGCGCCAATGTTAATGTTAATATCGCCTAATCTATGTTTTAAATTATGGCTATGTGTCTAATCTGCCCATCGCATTATCAAAGACTATTTTCCAGTCAGTGCTGTCAAGGCAGATTGTTTTTTTATCGCGTCATTTCCGTTTCAGAGCAGTTAGAAAAGCCCCCGTTTTGATATAAAAAACAGCTCATTCTGGAGCATTCTATGAAAATCGTCTTTTAGTGGAATATTCCACAACGTTGATATTCGTCAGCCTTTTTATGAATCGTTTTCAAATAAACGCTAGATGATCAATATTATACGTGCACGCAAGCACATTACGGCCGCGCACGGATAACCGCCTCGTTGATTTCCTCTCGGACTTTTACAGTGAAACCGAAAGAAGACATTTCACAAAACAGCCTATATCTTCATCAAACTTACTCTGATTATCCTAACACTGATAACATAGAGTCCTTACCTGACATCAGATGGTATCCAACTGGTATATTCCAATTCCTGATCACCATTCTAAAAAATCGATACGTGTATGGATCCAACGCGATACTGTAGAACTCCATGATCAGCGGGGATCTGAGGTTCCAGAATTAACTGTGGTAACCCCGGCTGGATCAGTGGACTGGAAAATGTGGAGTACCGGATTTTTTTCCCCATTCATTTTCATTGAGTCCATTCCAAAATCACTTATGTCATCTGGGAGACGACAGGGGGCGCTTTTTTCCACAGTGATCGCCGGCGCCGCTCGGCTATACTCGGGTAGGCTCGGGTGATGCAATAATTTTTCAGATCGCTAAAAAAAAAAGAAAAAAAAATGCAGAGAAATCTCGTGAGTGGCTTTCAACCACCTATAAAAAATGAGTGGTACGGAAAGAGTTAACACAGTCTCTAGACTCGACACTGAAGCCATTACAGCTTATCTCAAGTCGGGAACATTCCTTTAATTTATGTTTTGAGCTGAATAGAATTGACTCAGTTTTTCCAAGGTGAATCGATAATCTGTTGTCAACTAACCATTTGTGAAGGCTTTCCAGCTCCCTACTGAGACCGGCTTGTATTTCTGCCGTGTCGTCTCCAGACACCAGAAGTGCTGAGTCGTCAGCATACAGTAGGAGTCTGCAGGATACGGCAGACACCATGTCATTAACATATAGTGAAAATAGCAATGGAGCAAGGATGCTGCCTTGCGGCACCCCACATGTTATTTCATTATATGAAGATGCGACACCATTTATGTTCACAACCTGGGTCCTCCCAGTCAAGTACGACCTAAACCATCTCACAGACCCATCGTCCATCCCACAGGCTTTGAGCTTCTCAAGCAGGATCTGATGGTCAACAGTATCAAACGCTTTCTGCAGGTCAATCAGAACCATGCCAGTTCGTTTGCCACAGTCCATCTGGGTTCGAATATGGTCAGTGAGATCAATCAGGCAAGCATCCGTAGAATACCCAGGGCGAAAGCCAGACTGGAATTGATAAAGGAGATCTGTCTGTTTAAGAAAATCTGATATTTGATTAAATATGACCTTCTCAAGAACTTTGGAGATGACACTGAGAATAGAAACTGGACGATAGTTTCCCTCGTTTGTCCTATCTCATTTTTTGTGTAGTGGAACCACTCTGGCACATTTTAAGTCATCGGGTACGATACCCTGTTTCAGTGATAGGTTGATGATATGTGTTAGAGGTTCACTAATCTGTTTTGCTCCGTCTTTGATAAACCTCACTGGTAAGCCATCTATTCCAGTAGCTTTATCCTTGCCTAGGGTATTGATCGTTTTTTCTACCAGGGCCATGTCCACTGGTTGTAATTTGAAGGAATCCTGTGCAACCTTATCTGAATAATAATTAAATACATGACTACTACCAAACTGTCGAGTGGGTTCGGGTAACTTCTTCACAAGTGTTGATGCCACTGTAGTGAAAAAATCATTGAATTTTTGGGCCACCCTTGCACTGTCAAAGCAAATTTCATTATCAATATCCAACCCAATCTTTGAAGAAGCTGAACAATTGTTTCTAATGGGAGCCCCCAGATTTTCACTTCTTGGAATTTTGTTTTGTAGTATTCTATTTTGGCCTTTTTTACCAGGCTGGTTACTCTATTTCGCATGTGTCGATACTCATCGAATAGAGCGCTATCGCCGCATTTTCTAAATGTTGCCAGAGTTTTGTCTCTTAACCGAATTTGTTCTAAGATGTCTGAATCCATCCAGGGTTTGGAACGTTGTTTGACTCTGACAAGCCTGATGGGGCATACCGATAGAAATATTTCTTTAAAAATGATCCAAGCTTCCTGAGCTTTGTCGCACTCTGTAACATGACTCCAGTCTTCAGACTGCAATAGTTGTTGGAAATTTTCCAGGTTGTACTTTTTCATTGACCTTATCCTAACCTGGCTGTGACAGTATGTGACAAAATGGTCACTGATTCCTAAAGGTAGCACCCCAGATTGACATATTTTTTCTTTGTCAGATGACAAGATCAGGTCAATGATAGATCTGCTAGTCTTAGTAATTCTGGTAAAATCATCAATCAATTGTGTAAAATCAAAAACTGAGCAAAAATTCATAAAATCTGCAAGTAGACCATTGTTTAAATGACTAGTTGGATGGACATTACAGTTAAAATCACCAGTGACAATAACCTCTTGATCTAGAAAACGGTCTGCATTTGCACAGGACTTCTCAAGAAGATGAAAAAAGGCCCATTCAACGTCCTATATCTATTGTTCAGGGTGTAGCAACGTTATACTTTTTCATTCACATATTCATACTAAAATACGGTCTAAAGTATAAGTATGTTTTTATCGTTTTCTGCAGCTTTCTCCAGAACTTGATTTATAGCCCTAAATACATTATATTGATGATCAAATACAGTTTGGTAGGAATCTGTGCGAGATAAAAAATGTCAACTGTACGCGCTTCTAGGAGTTACTACGTATGATCTGATGTTGACCGGATGGGGGGGGGGTCGTTTATAATTCCGTTGGCAACGTTATATCATTCATCTAGTGTGGGTGATATGATCATTAGAGCAGTTAGTATCGAAGACGTTAACAAATAACGCTGAAACTCACCGTAGCTTCCTCGTAGCGTTGGGAGATGAGCGTGGAACAGAATTTTTTCTATTATGGGATGTCGAAATATCCGATCCATTTCCAGGTTGTATAATAGTATACGTCCAAATCATGTTGTTTATCGAGTTATTGGTAACGGATCACTATCAGTTGTGATCAGCTCGAGTCCTGGGACTATTAGCGAGTGATCGGACCGAATTGAAATGAGCACCAGCTTCCACTTCCTGTTTCTGCCCTGGGCGATCCGCCGATCGGCCACCAGATGGCGCTCTTGAACCGTTGTAGAGTTGAGAGGGGCTCAACAGTACATCTCATGTCTCCGGGGGAGAAATATGATTTCGATCACAGATTTTTGAAAAATTTATATCAAAGACGCTGTCCAGCGTCTTCGGCAGAATGAGCATGGCGGGGAAAGACGCTGAACAGCGTCTTCGGCGATTAAAGTGTTAATAACCTCTATCCTTGAGTTGAAATCCAGGGGCATTACTGTCCATCTCTCTAAGTCTCTCTTGATGTTCTGATTGATCTGTGTATAATTTGCCTCAAACAACTTCCCAACCCCTCTCGTGATGTTTACCCCTAGGTATTTAATCTTGTCCATGTCCCACCTTATCCCGTATTCTTCACTAATTTCTGTCATTGGAGTATAGTTCCACGCTAAGGTCCGTGTCTTTGTCACGTTTAGTTTGTACCCTGAGTAGTGGCCATATTCCTTCAGTAGATCCATCAGCGCCGGGAAGCTCGTATCTGGTTGTCTCATGTACACTATCACGTCATCCGCAAATAGGCCTAATTTGTGTTCTGTTCCCTTTATCTCTATCCCTTTGATGTCCTCGGTCTGTCTGATCCGTTGTGCCAACTGTTACACCCCGTTCAGAGCCGGCTACAAGGCTGTAGCGGCTCCACCATTGACGGGTGCTACAAGCTCGTCAGACCACGACTCCATCTTGTTATTTCCTGCTTACAAACAAAGATCACGTGACGCCGTCGTGTCACGTGAGACAAAAAAATTGACCGACCAATCAGAGGCCACGCTTCAGGACGCGCTCGCAGACACGGATTGGAATATGTTTCAAGGAAGCGCCAGTGACGTCAGCGAGTTCGCGGACACCGTTGTGAGCTTCATAACAACAATCGCTGACAGTATTGTCCCCATGAAAAAGGTGCAGGTTTTCCCAAACCAGAAACCGTGGGTGGACAGTACTATCAGAGCAGCTCTGAACTCTCGCACCACTGCTTACAACCTGGGCAGAGAGTCAGGAAACATGGAGGAGTACAAGGCTTCAGTCTATACTCTGCGCAAGGCTGTAAAACTTGCAAAACGGACATATGCTGATAAACTGGAGACACAAATGGCACAAAACGACACAAGAGGCTTATGGCGGGGACTGAGGACAATAACTGACTACAAAGTCAGCGCCCCCTCAATGGGGAGCGACGACGCCTCTCTCGCGGACAAACTCAAATCTTTCTACGCTCGGTTTGGTGTAAACGGTGGCGCCGCTGGATCAACGGCTAGTGACGTCACCAGCTAGCCCCTGTGTTCACCGCCATATTTAATCAATCCCTGGCGGAGTCAGTGGTCCCTGCCTGCTTCAAGATGTCTACCAGCATCCCTGTACCGAAGAAACCCTCCCCAACATGTCTCAATGACTACAGACCGGTGGCACTCACCTCTGTGGTCATGAAATGTTTCAAGAGGCTGGTCAAGGATCACATTTGTGCCTCCCTCCCCAGTGATATGGACCCTATGCAATTTGCATACAGGACAAACAGGTCCACTGACGACGCGGTCTCCCAGGTACTGCACAGCACCCTCTCTCACCTTGACCGCTAGAAGGGGGGCTATGTGAGACTGTTGTTCATTGATTACAGCTCAGCGTTCAACACCATAGTCCCCACCAGACTGGTGGACAAGCTGATCGAGCTGGGTCTGAGCTCCGCTCTGAGCGCCTGGGTACTGGACTTTTTTCCCCCCCCCTCCTTTTTTCCTCCGATTTTCTCCCATCCCAATGTTAGTCGTTATGCCAATTCCCAATCCCCTTCCTGGTCGCTGCGCACTTACCCCCCACAGTCGGTCTGGGAGAGTGGAGGCTACCACGTGCTTCCTCCGACACATGTCCAGCCAGGGTACTGGACTTTCTGAGTGAAAGACCCCAGGCGGTCAGGGTGGGGTGTCAGACCTCCAACACCATCACCCTGAGCATCGGGTCCCCCCAGGGCTGTGTTCTGAGCCCCCTGCTGTACTCACTCTACACACACGATTGTGTGGCCAAGTTCAGCTCCAACTCCATAGTGAAGTTTGCAGACGACACGGTGGTGGTGGGGCTGATCTCGGACAACGACGAGAAGGCCTACCGGGAGGAGGTTGAGGTACTGGAACGCTGGTGCCAGGACAACAGCCTGCTCCTGAACATTGGTAAAACCAAGGAGCTGATCGTGGATTATAGGAGAGGACAGCAGGAGACACACACACCACTGAGGATAAACGGGGCTACCGTGGACAGGGTGAGCAGCTTTAAGTACCTGGGGGTCTACATCTCAGAGGATCTGACATGGTCAACACACATAGACACTGTCGTAAAAAAGGCGAAGCAGCGCCTCTACCACCTGAGACAGTTAAGGAAGTCCAGAGTATCTGGGAAGATACTCCAGTCCTTCTACTCCGGAGCTGTAGAGAGCATCTTGACTGGAAACATCACTGCCTGGTTTGGAAACAGGACGGCACAGGACAAGAAGGCCCTACAGAGAGTGGTGCGCTCAGCCGAGCGTACCACGGGTATTGCACTACCTCCCGTGCAGGTTCTATACAACAAGAGGTGCAAATCCAGAGCCTGCAGAATAATGAAAGACCCTCACCACCCCAATAACAGCCTGTTCCAGCTGCTGAGGTCAGGCAGACTCCTGCGAACCCCAGCTACTAGGACAGAGAGGCTTCGGCTCAGCTTCTTCCCCCAGGCCATCAGAGCCTTGAACACTGAGTGCCACAGAACACTGAACTCTCCACACACAAGCACACATGAGCACACACACGACACGCACACTGTACACGCTCGCACACTAGCAGCCACTTTAACATGAGCAAGCACACACTCATGCTGCACACGCCCACACTTATGGCCACAAAGGAAAGGTCACTTTAAAAATAGTATAGCAACAGTAACAGTGTATTGCACTACCAAAGGACCTAGCATGTCCTCCATGCTCTGTAAATAACTTATGTACAAATACCGAGATGCCCCACTATGTTACCTGTTTATTGTACAATGTTGTTTTATTGGATTCTATTATATGTTGTACTACTGTATTGCACATCGTTGCGGGCAAGACCACCCGCATTTCATTGTATACTTGTATGCCGTGACAAATAAAACTCTTGACTTGACTTGACAATGGTTTTATGAATACGTCGAAGAGTGTCGGCGAAAGGCAACAGCCCTGTCTGGTAGCCCTCTCCAGTCTAATTCTATCCGTCAGGCTGCCATTCACCTTAATTCTCGCTGTCGGCTCCTGATATAGTGCCTTGATCGTTTTCATTGCCCTTTCGTTTAGTCCGAATTTCTCTAATACCTTATATAAAAACACCCATCTGACACTGTCTAATGCCTTTTCTGCATCTAGGCTAATCAGTACTGCACTCCCACCCTGCTTCTGTATAGTGTCTTATAGTAATCTCTAAATGTCCTCTATTTCAGCTGGATCTCTCAATATCTCGTTAGTCTTTGTATCCCTTATTGTGTGTATCGTGTTTAACTTCTGTTGTGTCCTAATCCTCCTAGCTAACAGCCTAGTCGCCCTTGACCCCCCCTCATAGTACGTCTGCTTCATAAACCTCGCTTTCTTTTCTATTTCCGTCAATAGTTCCCTATTTATTTTCCCCCTTACTTCTTTGATTTCCCTGAGTGTTTCCTGTTCTTTTGAGATCTGGTGCTTCCTCTCTAATTCCTTCAGCTTCCCTATCAGATTGTGATATGTCTGTCCTGGCTCTCTTCAGTAGTGCTGCTTTCTCTATCAATTTGCCTCTTATTACTGCCTTCAGTGTGTCCCATAGAATGTTCGGGTCCACCTCCCTGTTGTCATTTTCCTCCTTGTATCTGGCTATCTCCTCTTTAATTCCACTTACCAACCCCTTGTTATTTAATAGTCCCACATTTAGTCTCCAGACCGTGTTCCTCCGTCTACTCTCAAGATCCACTGTCAGATATGTTGCACTGTGGTCTGATATGTCCGCTACTCCTATTCTGCATTATTTTACCCTGTAACTATCCCCCGTCGTCATAAGAAAATAATCTATTCTCGAATATGTCGTGTGCGGGTGTGAGTAATGCGTGTACTCCCTGTCCAACGTGTGTATGCCCCTCCAAACGTCTGTAATTCCCATTTCTGCCATTTGTATATTCATATATCTACTAATTTGTGATCTCCCTTTCCTAGTACTTGTAGTGTCCATGTCATAATTTAATACCACATTAAAATCCCCCGCACATATTAGGATCCCTTCCAATTCCATTGCTATCATGTCAAAAATGGTCTCAAATAAACATCTCTCACTCTCTGGGGGGGCATATACATTGACTAACGTCACCACCTGTCCCTCCATCCTCCCCTTCACCAGGACATATCTCCCCTCCTTGTCCCTTATTTCCTTGACCATTTCAAATGTCATAGTGTTTTTTATTAATATGGCTACTCCTCTCCTCAGGGTCTGTTTAAAGGAACTATAATATGCATTTTCATATCCAAACCTTTTCAGTTTCTCGTGTTCCTGTGCTACAAGATGCGTCTCCTGCAAAAATATCACTCCCCTTTTCTACATTTCGTCATCACTTTGCTTCTCTTGATCGGATTGTTCATTCCATTTACGTTCAACGACATCATTCTTATACCCTTAACCTTTGTCATATTCCTTCTTTGCTCGCCTGTCAGTCCTACCCATGTCACATGTAATTTTACTTTCGGTTGTAGCCTCCGCTCTCTTATACCGTATACACATAATAGTTAACCAAAAAGAAAAACATAAACTTTACATAAAGTGCTCCCAAGGTGTTCGGGGGTTCCATAAGTCCCCCCCTCTCCCTGCTGGTGGGTGAAGAGTAACGGCTCTCTTAGTGAGAGGGCTCTCCCTAGTGGTGTGGGGGCTTGATGCCCTGGCCCCCATCTTCTCACTATAATTGCCCAGCATTCGTGCTGCCTATTGCGTTCGAGCTCCTGGTCAAAGTTCTCTATACGCTCTTCCTCCTGTTCAAAGATCCCCACCTCCTAGGTCTCTCATAATGTGAGTCACACGTTCCATTGCCCCTCCTTCATCCCAGTCCAATGTGTGGCATCCTCTGTGTGCGTCCATGTATTTTGTTTGTTCATTTCCTATGTGCTGCATATTTACATTCTTAATGATTTCCATCTGTAGTATTTGCAATGTGTGTTCATGTATGTGTTTCATTAGGCACTATGCATTGTCTATAGCTGGGATGTGCCTGTTTACCCCTGTAATTATCCCCATTCGCAATGCCTGCAGTCCCACCGTGTGTCAGCTCCCTCTACTGGCCTCTGTTGGCATGTCCTTGCTGTACCCTCCTGTCCCTCCCATGCGTTGTGTTTGGTCATTTCTATGTGTTGCATACTTATATTCTTAATTATTGACCTCTGCAGCGTTTGTAGTGCGCTTTCATGTATGTACTTCATCAGGTCTTATACATTGTTTTTATCTGGGCTGCTTATTCCATTTTTTGTGTGTACTCATCGCCGTCCCCATCTCTCGCCTCCTCGTCTGCCTCCGCCCTCGCTCTGCCTCGGTTCACTCCGGTCCTCCTCTCGCTCCTCTCTGCTCCAGGACCCCGGTCTCCTACCCTGGTCCATCCGCGTGCCTTCTCCATTCTCTGTTGTAGGCTCAGCGCCGGCTCCACATCGCTCCTCCCGTCTCCCTCCTCCGCTTCGTCGTGTTATTGCCACCTCTGTTGAGTAGTCGTGGTCAAACGACAGCCTTTTCTCCTCGATCTCTATTTTCTTGCTCCACGCGGTTCTGTGTACCAATTCCTTTACCTTGAATCTCAGAAAGTTAATAATCACCGCTCTCGGGGGTCTGCCCGTGTGTGGCTTCGGAGCGAGCGCCCTGTGAGCCCTCTGAATCTCCATTTTGTCCAGCCCTGTCTCCTTCAATTCCTTCTTGATAAGCGTCTCCACATATAGGGCCACCGATTCCCCTTCGACTCCTTTCTTCAGTCCCCATAGCCTGATGTTATTTCTCCGCGATCTCCCTTCCATGTCCGACAGCTTGGCCTTCATCCTTTCCTGTTGCTGAATTGCTATCGTTAATACCTCGTGTATCTCCGTGTTCCACTCCTCTGCTTCCGCCATTCTTCCTACCAGCGCCGTTACACTCCTACCCTGCTCCGCCATCTTCTCATTGACCACTTCGAGTCCTGTATTCATTTCACCCCTGAAATCCTCCTGCTCCTTCCTCAATTCCTCTCTTAGCCTCCCAATATCGGTCCTTATCGTGTCCGTGCTTGTTTGTATATTCGCCATTGTCGCCAATATTCCGGCCTGCATGGCCACGGCCCAGCCTGGAATTTCCCTGTCGGTCGCGGCCGATCCTCCTCCTTCCTCTACCTGTCCCCTCCCGTCCTCGTTTCGGGGGCTCTGCACCTTCAAATTCACCCCTTCTCGTGACCCTTCCATTTCTCTCTCCTTCGTACTCATTGTTTCCTCCTTGCTTCTCGTGTGCATCGCTATTTTTTATTCCTTTTCGGGTCCTTATTCATCAGTTTTTTCACTTATTTGACCAAGAGCTTCATCGCACGTGTGCTATCAGTCTGCTCTCATACCGGAAGTCTCGAACTAGACATTCTTACCTGGATTCCTAACATATCACCATTAAAAATGGTAAATCTTGATGCATCACATGCTGCCAGAACTTTCATTGCCCTTTCTGCAATGCATCCTTATTCAAACCAACAAGGTTTAGTAAGTTGGAGAACCACTTGGAGGTCCATTTTAAGCAGGCAGTTTCCTATGAAGGTAAAGTTGGCCAACATTATCTGGGAAATGCAAATGGATTTACAGTAGAGACCATTTGAGAAATTAATCAAAACTAACCCTTCTGTGATGTCTGGCAGGTAATAGGTATATGATTCAGATGTTGTAGCATATTCAATTGACAAATGATCTCTCTCTCTCTCTGGTTTAGGCAAGGTTTAGGTTGATCCTACTCTTTTTCGAACATTACTGTTTTGCTTGTTTGTTTTTTAATCTGTTTATTACTTCATTGTTTTATAATTAAAAAAAAATTATTTAATTTGTTTTTAACTTTTTAATCGCCAAGGACGACTTTAGACATCATTCCTTGCCATGCGTAATCTGCCAATGACGTCTTACAACGTCTTTGAGATCAATATTTCAAAAATCTGTCATGGTAATCATATTTCACCCACGGAGACTTGAGACTTGCTGTTGATCTCCTCTCAACTCTCCAACGGTTCAAGACCGCCATCTGGTGGCCGATCGGCGAATCGCCAAAACCGGAAGTGACGCGCCGGAAGTGGTGCTCACCCATATTTCGTCGGGCCACTCACTATCACTAGCGGGACTCCAGCTTGATACACTGGATAGCGATCCGTTGCCAATAACTCGATAAACAACATGATTTGGACGTATATATTATTATACAACCTGGAAATGGATCGCATATATCAACATCCCATAATAGAGATATTTCTGCTTTGATTATTATTAAACATACACACTGCTCCAATCAACATATCACCCATACTAAATAAATTATTTAACGTCGGCCACGGACTTATAAACCCCCCCCCCCCCCCCCCCCCACCGGTCACCAGCAGATGATGAGGCATGACGTGTAGGACGTCGTACAATTGAAATTTTTTATCTGACGTCAATCGGTATCAAACTACATTTGATGATCTAATATATGTATTTAGGGCTATAACTCACGTTCTGCAGAATGCTGCAGAAAACGATAAAAACATATTTATACTCTAGACGGTATTTTCGTATGATTGTGTGAATGAAAAAGTAAAACGTTCCTACATCCTGAACGATAGATAATCGATGTTGAATGGGCCATAGTAATGTCAATTTAGCAATACAATTTAAAAAGTTAGAGCCCTGCAAAGAAGGTGAACATCTCCATAGACTTAAAGTGGTGGCAGAGATCAAACATTGATGGGTATAAGCGTGGCAGATAATGTGTTAATAGCACGTTTTTAAGTTTCCAAAGACTGTGACCCCTGCCCCCCCATATGGTTTGATCCAGTGCCTCCCACCCCCAGCAGTCAGTGGCGCACGCTGCAGGTAGGCTGAGTGTAAATATCAAAGGCCACCAAGTGTGTCATTGATAGCAGGCAGGCTTTTCCAGTAAATTGTTCAAACAAAGGTTTATGTTAGACATGTCTTTACTATTGACCACTCAATACAATAAAAGTGTTCCACGGTCCCGAAATGCCATCTGGTCATACCATAAATCCTCTAATAGCTCAGGTACATAATAACGTTTCCCTCGCGTTAGCATTAGCTTTAGCGCTAGCCGCTAGCTAACGTTGTCATAATATCTAGATTATCTAGATATGTGGTGTCAGCTGGATGACGTTGACTTCGTTTGCAAATGTTAACGTTCGCTATCTAGATGGCAGACGAGGCACATTGACACATTACAGACGCTATGAGCCTAAATTCTTATCCCAACCCATGTTTGCTTCCGCGTTTAGCATGTGGTACCTTCCGGAACGCGGAAGCAAACATGGGTTGGGATAAGAATTTAGGCTCCCCGGACCCCGCAACCTTTTGACAGTTCCAACTTCAGTGTGTGAATTACGTTAATCCCACAATTACTCAACTGCACTCAATATTTAAATACCAATGATAGTCTAAATAAATGTAGACAGACAATGTACGTATTAAAAAAATATATATAATAATAATAATAATAATGCAATAAAAGTCTGAAAATGAAGGGATTATGTCCATGAGTGTAATTTTTTGAAATTATGGCCTGCCTCTTATATAAGCCAATCTAATAAAGGCCTGGTGCTCTTTGCAGCTGAGGTAAATAGAAGACCCGTCCTATATTTGAGGATTTACGGTAAATCAAGATTTTCAATTATCTTAAGGTACAATACCTGAAATGAAAATGTGTGTGTGTGTGTGTGCCAACCAGGTAACATGGCAGAAAAAAGAAAGAATACAGACATCAGAGCATTTTTCAGTACACCAAAACGCAAAGTAAGAACCCTAGTAGCCTAATAGCTCAAAGACTTAAAGGGCGGGATCCACAAATAATGGATTGCACGGTGTTAATTGCACCCTTGTGGGACCCTGATGTAAACAAGACAAAAGTCTTTCTCTGGTCTGCATCCCCTTAACAATTGTGTGTATTGAGCCGTACTGTATTGTACCCATTCAGCAATATGTTAATAACATTTTTAATCAATCAATAACAGATTGCAGAATGGGTACAGTACAGTACGGCTCAATACACACAATTGTCAAGGGGATGCAGACCAGAGAAAGACTTTCGTCTTGTTTACATCAGGGTCCCCCATTTTCAATTCATAATGAATTGTAAGTAAGGGTGCAATAGAAATGTTTCATGATGATGTTCAGTGTATTCATAAGTGTATTGCTCTCCTTAATGTAGAATGATATGGTGACTGTACAGACTCAGGAAGGAGAGAAAGAGACCCAAGAGTTACAGGTAATGGAAATATCAGACAGTCAGCTTAAAGTGTAGGATAACATAACAAATTAAGACACAAATACCCCTCTCTCTATTTCTTTACAGAGTAGCATAAAGATTGTGTATTCAAACCGGTTCAGTGTATTCAAAAGTGTATTGCTCTCCTTAATGTAGAATGATATGGTGACTGTGCAGACCCGGGATGGAGGCAGAGAAGGAGAGAAAGAGACCCAAGAGTTACAGGTAATGGAAATATCAGACAGCTTAAAGTGTAGGATAACATAACAAATTAAGACACAAATACTTGGATCATATATCCCCCCCCTCTCTCCCTTTCTTTACAGAGTAGCATAAAGATTGTGTATTCAAACCGGTTCAGTGTATTCATACCGGTTCAGTGTATTCATAAGTGTATTGCTCTCCTTAATGTTGAATGATATGGTGACTGTGCAGACCCGGGATGGAGGCAGAGAAGGAGAGAAAGAGACCCAAGAGTTACAGGTAATGGAAATATCAGACGGCTTAAAGTGTAGGATAACATCCCTAGTCAAAAAAATGCTATAGGAATCTCTATACGTTTCTGGAACCCTATAGGAATCCTTTAGGATCCCATAGGATTTTGAGACAGTTCTATAAGAATCCTATAGGATTCTTATGGGTTTGGTTCCTAAAACGTATACAGATTCTTATAGGATTCCTATAGCATTTTCTGACTAGGGATAACAAATTAAGCAACAAATACTTGGATCATATGTTCTTTTAACAAGTGTTTTAGTGCGCATGCGCTTCCAGTTCGAACCTCACTGTCAGAAAAGCAGAAAACATGTTATGATATTTTTTTCTAGTTATTCTTGAAAAGAGAATCACACATTCCATTATTCAGTCTCTGATGGTTTCTTCCCTCCTGTGGGATTTGTTTCTTTTGTTCTGCCCTTACCCGGAACTACTGTTCGATTTATATGATCTTCGTCATAGCAACGACGGCCCCGCCCCTCTTCTGGTTGTCATGTGCCGCTACCATGACAACAGCGTTTAACCTTTAGACACACATTCTAACGTTTCATTACTGTTTCATTAACACTTTGGCTGCCATGGGTTAAATTCATTATCAACCGTAGGTTGCCGGCTCTATTTGTCTATAGAGAAAGTCCCCTTCTTTGCAGGGCTATAACTTTTTAAATTCTATTGCTACATTGCCATTATTAGGGCCCATTCAAAGTCCTATATGTATTGTTCATTGTGTAGCAACGTTAAACTTTTTCATTCACATATTCATAGTAAAGTATGGTCTAATGTATAAGTATGTTTTCATCTCTTTCTGCAGCTTTCTCCAGAACGTGATCTATAGCCCCAAATACATTATATTGATGATGCAATACAGTTTTATGGCAATCAGCGCGATATAAAAAATTCCAACTAGACGTACTTCTAGAAGTTACTACACGTCATCTGATGTTGACCGGATGGGCTAGGGGGCGTTTATAATTCCGTGGGCAGCGTTATACCAATCATCTAATGTGGGTAAAATGTTGATAATAGCAGTTAGTATCGAAGACGGTAACTTTACACGCTAAAACTCACCCCAGTCTCCGCGCGCCGTTGGGCGATCATCGTAGAGTAGAAATTTTATCATTATGGCATGGCGATTTACCCGGTCCATCTCCAGCTTGTATAATGGTATATACGTCCAAATCATGTTGTTTATCGAGTTATTGGCAATCGATCGCTATGTAGTGTGTCGAGATCGAGTCCCGGAACCTATATCGAGTGCCCAGAAGTAATACGGCCGACCAGCACAATCTCTATAGCACTTCCTGTTAAGCGATTGCGCCGATCGGCCACCAGATGGCGCTCCTGAACCGCCAGAGAGCTCAGTGGGTCCTCCTGGTGGATCTCAGGCCAGCGGAGGGGGAATATGAATCCGATCCCAGATTTTTGAAATATTGATATTAAAGACGCTGTAAGGCGTCTTCGGCAACTTGAGCATGGCCGGGAATGACGTGTTTAGGCGTTTCCCGGCACCCAAAGTGTTAATGATGAACCTCTCTCTGCTCTGTGCTGCTGTTATCAATGTTGATGTACTGGGGAATTCAAAACATTCTGCCCTGCTCAGTGTGGTACTCACACTAACACCCTGCTCGCTCTGAACCACCGTCTCCTGCTCATTTCGACCTCTCTGACCTGGCACCTTTAGATGCTACCATCTCCCCCCAATCTATACATCACATACATTGAAAAACACTCCAAAACACCCGTTTTCTCTCAATGGCTTGAGTGGGACTCAGAAGTGAACAAAGCCTTTTGCCATAGCTGCAGAATGGCTGAAAAGCTGAAATAGTTTTCATTCTCAAAATGCAGAGAAGAATCCTTCACTTCCCAAGGTTTTGGTAACTGGAGTAAGGCCAGTATGAAATTCAAAACCCATGAGAAATCATATGCTCATAGGGAGGCAGAGCTGAAATTCAGCAATTACTTGTCCTCCTCATCTGTGCTTCACAAAATCCAAACAAAAGCAAACAAAGAATGTGAAAAAGCCAGAATTGCACTGCTGAAGATCTTGGAGTTGTTCCGTTTTTCTTGCGAGACAGGGCATTGCAATCAGGGGTTCCACCGATGATCAGAGCAATCTAGTCCAGCTTCTGAAAGTATGTGCGACTGACTCAGAAGAGCTTGCCGAGTGGCTTATCCGCAAGGGGAAAAAAAACATGATGTCCAAAATGAAATGCTTGAAATGTTAGCTCATCCCTGCCTGCATGCGATTGCAGAAGAAGTGAATTCCAACCAATTCTTCTCTTTGATTGTTGACTAAACCTCTGACCTTACTAACAAGGAGCAAGTCACACTCATTCTTCGTCATGTGAGTGAGCATTTTGAAGTCTACGAAGATTTCCTTGGTCTGTACAACACAGATCAGACCGATGCTGCCACGTTGACAAAAATCATCAAGGACGTCCTGCTTCACCTCAACATACCCCTGGAGAACTGCAGAGGCCAGTGCTATGATGAAGCCAGTGCTATGTCAGGCCGGTTCTCCGGTGTTCAGGCAAGGATAAAAGAGGAGCAGCCAAATGCCTTCTTTGTGCACTGTTTGTCTCACATTCTCAATCTCGTCCTGCAGGATGCAACACGAGATGTCCAATTAGTGCGGAACACTATCGACTTGGTCCAGGATTTGGTCAACTTTGTCCGGGACTCACCAAAGCGGTTGGCAGGTTTCCAGAAGCTCCAACACAGAGATCAGTCTGCACTGCGGCCACTGTGCCCGACAAGATGGGCAATGCGTGCTTCGTCCATCAGAAGTGTCCTTGAAAATTTGGAACCTCTGCATGAAGCATTGGTTAAGATCTCCGAAACTGATAGGGGGAAGGCTGGAAGCAAGCCATCCGGTCTCGCAAAACAACTCAAATCATTTGAGTTTTTATTTGGCTTGCTGATTTGCGAGAAAGTGTTCTCAAAGGCCGAGATGGTCAGCAAGGTTTTGCAGGGCAAAACGATCACAATATCCAAAGCCAAGGAAGCCACAGACTGCCTCAAAGCAAGCATGCTGTGCATGCAGTCAGATTCATGCTTTGCAGATCTGTGGCAGGAGTGTGTAGAACAGGCAGGAGGTCTAGATGTCGATATCCCTAACCTACCAAGAACCAAAAGGCCACCAAGAAGGCTAATCAGGGAGGATGATGAGGAAGCAGAGGATCCAACCGTCCTCACAGTAAAACAAATGTACAGAGAAAAGCACTGGGAGCCTCTGCTTTCCAAAATGACAAAAACCCTGGAGGAGCGGTTCCACACGCTGGACACCTCTGTGGTTTCCTGTGTGGAGAGGCTACTTGTTGACAGTATCAGAGCGGAAAATGGCTCTTCCAAAGACCTCGATACTGTGGTGGAGCACTATTCCTCTGACGTTGATGTCAACAAGCTAAAAGTGCAGCTGAGCATGCTCCCTGACCTAGTGTCAGTGGACCCGACATCATCCAATGACCTGGTGTTGAAATTGGCAATCACTGCTAGGCCTGCCACGATAACAAATTTTGCTGGGCGATTAATTGCCCCCGAAAATATCGCTATAAGCGATATTATTGCGACCGGTTAGAGAATTTTTTTTTGAGAAATGTATTTCCCAAAACTTTTATTTTGAAGCCCACCGCTCCGTCTTTTCCGGTGTTTTAGACTTTTATTTTGAAGCCCACCGACCGGACCGGAAGTATTGTTGTTATTATCCTAGCTTGCTGATGCTGCTGGTGGACTGGGGCCAGCTAACGTTAGCTTGCTGATGCTACTACTACTTCGACATGCTGCTAATGGGCTGGGGCCAGCTAACGTTAGCTTGCTGATGCTGCTGGTAGATCGACATGCTGCTAGTGGACTGGGGCCAGCTAACGTTAGCTTGCTGATGCTACTAGTAGATCGACATGAGCTAATGATAAAACAAATGTTGAGATTGTTGGTGAACAACTAACTTTAAGTTAGTTTTAACGTTAGCTACTAACGTTAAAACGCTAACGTTACACTACAAATAACGCTACTTGGTTAAAAGGAGCAACACTATTGAGAAATGTAGTTAAGCTATGTGGTGTTGCCCCACGGAGCTCCTGTGCTGTGCTCTCTGCTCTGTAGTAAAGCCAGCGGCCCGCCTCCCAACACGGACAGTGACTGACAAGGGGCACTGGTTCCGCCTCATTAAAACAAACGCGCAAATAGCAATTAATCGCGCCCGTCAAAATCATTGCATTAATTTTAATTATCGCGGCAATTAATCGATTTATTGCTTATCGCGGCAGGCCTAATCACTGCAATCAAAAAGTTAGGAGAGGCTGCCCGCCTCTTCAGCGAGGTTCGGACCAAGCTCCTCTGCCTCAGCAGAAAGGTCATTTTCAGGGTTACGCCGACTGAAAACGTATCTGAGAAACACAATGACCCAGGCAAGACTCAACCACCTTCTTGTCCTCCATGTCCAACAGCAACAGGCCGATAACCTTGACCTGTATGCCATAGCTAAACAATTTGCAGCCCGCTCCGCCAAGCGGCAGAACACATTTGGAGAGTTCCCAAAAAAATAAGACAACTGCTTGTTACGTTCCACCCGGCCCTGCCTCACAGCCCCCACCTTTCCATGGACTTCCTCTCGTCATTGCCCCTTGTATTATGTCTGCTCAAACTGTCTGTCTTTGTGAGTGCTCTCACCATCTTGCTGTCTATTCCAGTGTACCTGTTGCCCCTTGTTCTCTCTTGTCTGGTTTAACTTGTGATTATTGTCTTTTTTTTTTGTCCACTTTTTCTCCCATTTTCTATTTTTTTATCCCATCCCAATTTCGTATCATCCAATTCAACCCTCCCCTGTCTCGAACGCCGTTTCTTGCCTCCCACAAGCCGGCTGCAATGTGGACTAAGTCATACATAGCACGAGTCCCCTCCGATACTCGAGGTAACAGCAATCGCATCTTTTCACCTGCGCGGCGCAATCTTTCAGCGTCAGGGGTCTGCGCTTTGGAGGGGCGCCGCCCCCATCGCTTCCTGATTCTACTGCGCAGGCGCACCAACCGACCTGTAGGAGTCGCTGTCCACAACGCCCGATCCCCACCCATCAGTTTCCCACCCCCTAATACTGCCAATGTGTATTAGTACGGTCGACCAGCTAAACTGAAAGCAATGTGGAGCGCTGGGCTCGAACAGGCGAACTCAGCGTCTCCAGTATTCGCGGTGAGCGCCTTGCCCACTGCACCACGTAGCCGCCCGTGATTATTGTCTTTTGTGTTATTTCCCCAGCGTGTTTAGTCTTGTCTTTTGTGTTATTTAGACTTTTACCCCAGCTGGTGAGTCTGTTCCATCACAGGTGTGTCTCGTTCCCAATCACGCTCATGTGTCAATTAGTCTGTGTATTTAAGTGTTGTCTGCCCTGCCTTCCTTGTCGGGTCATTGCTCTTGTTACTCCTGTTACCCTTGTCACTGTTTATGCTGTACATTGTCAGCCGTTCACTGACCGTTACGTTAGTACTCTTGCCGGAAGCAACTCTTATCTCTCCTGTTTGAGGATAGGTTTCGTTATTGTATAGCTAATATTTTAGTGTTTGTACCTTGGTGTGTGTGTTTGCAACATCCAAGTTCCGTGTTATTGTAGCTTATCCCATTTTGGAGACTGGCTTCTCATTTGTTTTTCCCTGTTTAAGTGTTTTGTTCGCGTGTAATGTTTTGCGGAGACTGAGTTGTCTTGCCTTTTAATTGTATTCGTTATAGGGTTTTGGAGACCGTGTCTCACCCTTTTTTGTTAGTCATCCTTGTTGGTGTTAACGCCCTATTGCTCCTGACCAATAAACCTTCTTTTGTTTAAGAAGCAACACCTGCCTCCTGCTTATCCTCTGCCTGTCTGCGTTTGGGTCCTATCCTATAACACCACCATTCTGTCTAAATGTACCCATTCTAACATCGCTAAGGATTAGGGGTGTAATGATTCTTCAAATCCCAATTTGATTAGATTTTTGATTTTTAAATACCACTGATGGTCTTGTTTTGTAAAGAAAAATACTTGTTCAGTAAAATAACTTTTATTTATAAATAACTTCCTTTCATTTAGTTTTTTTACCATCATAAAAGGGGGAGGGAGTGCTGGGAGGGGGGGAAATGAATACTGGGAGAATTTCAATTCTGTTTGTAAGAACGTTCATTTCTATAGATTTTTTCCAATTGATTTATGCGCATGCGTTTCCCATGTTCTGTTTATATTCTTATCATTCTCTGAAAATAGGCTATATTTACAGCAGACCCTGTTATTGTTCCTTGTTGGTATTTTTACATTACAAGTCATTTAAATTGTCTTAAGTTCTTACATTTTTACTTGTGCCTAGGGCTGTGACAATTATTATATATTTGCCTCATGATAATTGTCATACAATAAAATGGCTATATGGTATAATTATCTTTTTTCTCTTTCTTATTAAAAACTTGGCCTATTTGAAAGGAGATTGATTTAATAAAAATAAGAGCGAAAAATCAATATACAGTATACATACAGTATATATTTATATTAATATATTATTATTATTATAGTAATTGGCTATCATACTGCAATATAAACTGAGTTTTATAGTGAAAAGATCAGCTTTATTTGTCAAGATTGAAGGCTCTATATTGCAGGAAATTGCACGTACAGGTGTTCATTAAATTAAAAAAATAAGCCTGTCACTTAATAATCTTGCACCCATATTTTTTTTATAAATAATCTTGCACCCCCACTTTCAACTATAACTAGGCGGACATGACAGTACATACTGTACCCTGACGGGTATGATAAATCCCACAAATTGAACCTGTTCAAAGTGCTGTCCCACAACAAGAAAAACTATTTAACAAAACAAGTATTCAGACATAGATATTTAGGATAGGATTTATTTTGACCCTTGAAAATGAGGAGGCTTTTGACCCTTGAGTTTTGTATGAAAGATTGGAAATGCTGTCCTGATGGCCAATATTAGCCTGTGCAATTTGCTCTCTTTTCCATGCCTTCACAAAGCATGTAAAATCGGCCCCATTTGGCTCATACCAGTCCACAAAATCCTCTTTACTCTCCTCCTCTGATAAGAGTGCTTGCACAGATTGGTGAGCACTTGTGAAGCCATCAACAGCCTCTTCAAATGCCTCCAAACACTTATTGACATAATCAACATCTCCCCCATCCACCAAAAGAGTCAGTATCTCATTCCTTTTCCTTGTGCATGATCCCAACTTCCCCTTGCGAGCCGTTTTGAGTGAATTAAGCAAGGCTTCTGCCTCATCAGCAGTCTTAGGTTCACCTTTGCCCATCATGGTTTTATTTATTTATTTATTATGACGTGCTCTGCAGACCACGTTTCACTTACGGACTGCTCCTTTAATGTTTCACGCAGCACAGTCAAGAATATCCATAACCATGAGATGATCAACTTGTTTGTTGCACAAACAATTTCCTTTCACAGCCTGCTCATGTTGTCATTTGCCAGCTCATGTGTGTTAGAGCACCTTCCCTTTCATCATATCACAATTAAATTAGTCTGGCGATATTTAGTTTCCACATGTCACGTCCAGAGTGACAACATTAATTGCGATCGTCCCACACAATACACACAGTCAGTTCCATGATTCGCAGCATCGTAATCAGTCAATCAGTTTGTCAGTCTGACGTTAGAATCCTCTGCAGCGTTTGCACGGAACCGTTACAATGTATCAATGTCCCGAGTCGCGTTTTCCGACTTCACTTTACATCGGCGTCCAAACAAATGTATTGAATGTATCCAAGCAATGTATCTCTTGTCTTCACGACACTATCAACTCGAGATTCATTCATGGCATGTATGCCGATTCATTGTGTTACTCACGACCGGTCCAATCTGTCCACTCCGGTATCTTTTCCAGAAGGTCCCCTTCTCTTCGTCCTGGCGGAGTATTTCTACTTGTGTAGTGGCTTTAACAAACAGCCACTCTGAGTGGGGTGACGACGCGCAATCCAAAAACCAAAAGTCTGTTGTTTCCAATTAACAAAGGGATTTATTCACAAATCATCAAAGAAAGAGTTTGGCCCACTTGCCTTATAAAACAATTGAATTAAACATGATTTGAGTCTTATATTTTTGGTATTTGCGGTAGAAATACTGTGTCCGCCCTCCAGTCTCCAACCAGGTATATCCTATTAATTAGGCTATTCCCAGGTGCGAGCAGTTCCCCTAATAAGGATCCTGCCTGGCTCTGTAATAGCAGGGCTGACCCAAAGAGGAAGCCAGACCTACCTAAACACTCTGCAATCATAACTCATATCTTATCCATAGCATATGTGATTTGCATAACTTATATAAACCAATAAATAATTTCTTTCAATATTCCATACATTTTCCATAGCAATAAGTCCAATCAAGTATTTCGGCTCCAACACATACCATAGACAAAAGGAGCAGGAAGAAGAATACATCTTATAGTTACCTGCCCCTTATTCCTAAACTAAACAAGTATTTACTTGATGGTCGGCGTACAACCTAATTTACACAAAATAATAATTTATACCATATACAAGAAACAAACAATCCACAGTTTAAACAAGAATTTTTTTTATAATAATAATAATAATAATAATAATAATAATAATAATAATAATAATAATAATAATAATAATAATAATAATAATAATAAAGAATAAAGAATAAAAGAAAGACAAAAGAAAAGATCTCACTATTCAGATCACATTTGACTTTCATACTGACTAAATTATTTTTTTTATAATTATTTTTGAATTGACAAACACTATTACATCCCTTAAGCTCGCTATGGAGAGAATTCCACAACTTTACACCAATAACTGAAGGACACATCTGTTTAAGTGTGGTACGTGCAAACTGATGTTTAAAATAGTATTTTCTCCTACTAAACTCACTTTCTAAATGAAAAATATTTTGTAGTTTTTCTGGCAGTGTATTATTTCTTGCCCTAAACATAATTAACATTGTTTGAAACTTAACCATGTCTTCAAGTTTAATTATTCTAGATTTAATAAATAATGTGTTTGTGTTCTCGATAATTCACTTTGTGTGATTCTTACAGCCCTCTTCTGTAGTATATATAATGGTTTTATATTGGTCCCATAATGTTATGGTTTGAAACCGACCCCAATAGCACAACACAAGACAGGTATGAGAGTTAGCCAAAAACAGGGCATTATTTATTTAATACAAAAAAGCGGCACTCAGCCTTTAAGGGGGTAAAACATAAAACATCCATGAACACAAAAAAGGCGGCACTGTGCCTTTAACGGGCGAACAGGCTGGGAAAAAGTAACGTGATCTTCTTCGTCCCTACAACCGAGTAGGGCTCTGCGGCTCGGCTCTGCCAAGGAATCCTCCTCCTCCAGACCAGACGCTGCCCACGGGCAATGCAGCACACAGGGGGTCCGAGGGGAACGGGATGAGAACACGCCATCCTCCCGTGGAGTAATAGGGAGCGATGGCGAGCCTCACCCCAGGAACCAGGACCACGAAGAGGGAGTTGGGAAGTAGCCGGCTTGACGTCTGGAGTGGGAACATTGGAATCCTCCCGTAGAGTATTAGAGAGCGAAGGCGGTGTCCCACTCCAGGAAAACGGCGACAGGTGGTGATGGCTGGCACGTCGTCTCACGCCGGAGACGCGGCAGGTGATGGTAGCAACAAGAACGACCCGACAAGGAGTGGAGGGGAGTCTGCAATACAAGTACTCTCCCGAGCTGATCGCAAACTCCCAACAGGTGCGTGAAGGTGAAAAACAGCACGCCCCCTAGTTAGGCTGCGTGCAGGATTCCTCACACATAAGTATTCCCCCATACTTCAACACAATAACTGAGATAAGGTGAGGTGAGTGAACAGTAGAGTGCATTGCCTCATACGCAACACATCCTTTACTTTATTCATAACAAAAATACTCTTGGACATCTTTTTTTTAACGTGTGCTATGTGAGATTTCCATGTTAATTTATCATCCATAATCAAGAAAACGAAATTCATTAACTCTCTCTATATCAACTCCATCTATGGTTGTTGTGAAGGGCCAGATTAAACTGAGAATCTACCTTTATTGTTTTATGTACATTGTATATTATTTATATATACACGGTATATCCCTTTACCTACGTTCAAACCAGAGTAATATTCGCTCTCCTTATTGGATAGCGCCCTAGGCTCCAAGCAGTCTCGCACTCAGACAGGTGCAATGGGCGAGTTTGGGGCATGTCAGAACATGCCCAGAGTCAGCGTATTGATACCAGACAAGGACTGAGGTTTGGAACTAGATAATCACTTAAGTATAAATACAGCGCAAGGTGTGCCCAGCAGTAGTTCATCAAGTTCGTCTAAACAAGCAGTGTGATAAGTTCAGTGTGATTCTAATGGAGTGAGAAGCAGTGCGTCTAACAGAGCGTTGAGAACATGTGCGAATAGAATAGTAAAGTGTCAGAGTTTAATGCAGTAACGTCAAGATTGCAGAACCATTACTGGTTGGATTATATTGATTTGGAACGTGTTACCCGGAGAAGAGCATCGTTGATTTCCACTATCGTTTGGGATTCAACCTCGTGAGGATTACCACTCGGGCTGGCCTCGTGGACAGAGGCTGGCTAGCTGTCATCAGTGCTATCGAGCATTTGGATTACAATTATTGCTTTGCTGCTGATCAAGGGATTTACAAGGACCGACTCCTGTACCTGGAGTCTCTTTATTCCTCATTGAATCAGACTGAGTATCCGAGCATTCCTCTACCCTCCAGGCCTTACACCCCCGGAGGGAACCCATTGTCTCCAGGCGGTACCAGTGTTGCCCTATCTAGTTGCTACTATACGACAGGTGGTGTCAACTTAGACCCATCGTAGGATTCCTGCTATTCTTAGTGACTCATGCTATTGACTGACTTTACGCATATTCTTCGCCATACAAGCGCGACCCTAATTCTCATTCTGTAACCAAATGTTGCATAATAATAATAAAATACCCTCAAATACTATTTCTTTTTTTTTTTATCCACTTTTTCTCCCATTTTTCTATATTTTCTCCCATCCCAATTTCGTATCATCCAATTCAACCCTCCCCTGTCACGAACGCTGTTTCTTGCCTCCCACAAGCCGGACTAAGTCATACATAGCACAAGTCCCCTCCGGTACTTGAGGTAACAGCAGTCGCATCTTTTCACCTGCGCAGCTCGATCTCTCAGTGTCGAGGAGTAACGCGTGGGAGGCTCACGCTGCCCCCGACACTTCCTGATTCTACTGCGCAGGCGCACCAACCGACTTGTAGGAGTCGCTTGTTCACAACGCCCGATCCCCACCCTTCAGTTTCCCTCCCCGTAATACGGCCAATGTGTATTACTGCGGACAACCAGCTAAACTGAAAACAATGTGGAGAGCTGGATTCGAACACGCGAATCCTAGCGTCTCCACACTGGTGGCGAGTGCCTTGCCCACTACACCACCTAGCCGCCCCTTCCTCAAATACTATTTCCTTGTCAATGCCGTGTTCTTGTGGGTGTTCACCATCTCTATTTGATGTACTGTCTGGCCAGTAATTAAAGTACATAACTAGCAGTGGTTTAATCTATCACAATCTTTAATACAGTCAGGGTTTTGTAACCCCTCAGTTACAATTGGTCCTTCGAGCCGGAGGGTATCAGTGTAATATTTAATATAATATTAATATTGACATGGCCAGCGGTGAACACTCTCCAAGCGGCTCCCCTAAGCTAGAACGCCCGCAGCGCAAACGTCAGCTACCTCCATATCTGGAGGAATTCGCTTTCGTTCTACCCCCTAGCTTATCTAAACAGACGTTAAATACGGATAAATCGGATAGTCTAAGCATGTCCAATCCTATCGACTTGGCGACCCTGCCAGTAGAGACCCCAGTGGGTTCAAACGAAACTGACTTAGCTCACGGGGGGGACCAAGCAGGACATGACGTGACTATACCTCCAGACAGCGTCACCGGGATAGACCCCGGAGCGCTCCAGGATAAAGAAAGCGCTCCAGGGATAGACCCCGGCGCCCAACCAACCCAAGAGCGCGTACCCGAGACAGACCTCGGCGCGCAACCAAGAGAAGAGTACCGCGCTCAGGGGATAGACCTCGGAGCGCGCCAGGAGAACAGGTCTCCACCAAGCCCTGTCTGCGCCCGATCACCTCCGTCAGTGTCATCCCCCAGCGAGGCGGACCAGAGACTGGCGCAAGCCTTGATCGCCACGCTGACAGCCTCAACCGAAAGAGACCGACTCCAGGGTGAGCGCGACCGTCTCCAAGCACAGACACTTAGTGAGCGCGAACACTCTGCAGCGGAACGAGAGCGCCTCCACGCGCAACTCCAAGCACAAGCCCTTAGTGAGCGCGAACACTCTGCAGTGGAACGAGAACGCATCCGACTAGAAGAGAGTCGCCTCCAGGCTGACGCAGCGATGACCATCAGACTGGAAGAGAGGCGCCTCCAGGCTGAAGAAACCATTCAGCGAGACCGTACCAACGCGCAACGTGATGCACAGCGCGACGCCGCCAATGCACAGCGCGAGGCGGAACGAGACCGCGCCAATGCACAGCGCGGCGCCGCCAATGCACAGCGCGAAGCGGAGCGGGACCGCCTGCAGGCGCAGATGATAGAACAATTGATCCAGAGGGCTACCCCCCACTCCTCCACGCGGAGCTCCCGGAGATCATCACGACACGGGTCGAGGGCACCTTCCCCTCCCCGACACATCTACACGGGACCCAGCCAGCAGGAAGAACCTGCCTACGTCGCCGAGCCCCCTCCGCGACCGGTCTATACGGGACCCAGCCAACGGGAAGATCCCGCCTACGTTGCCGAGAGACTAACTAGAAGACTCCAAGACCTAGCGGAGGAAGAGGAGGGATATCAAGCCCACCAGCACGAACCTACTTTGGACCAGGAGGCCCAGTACAGCCCCGACCTCAGCCCCGAGTCACTGCGCTACAAACCCCCGACCCAACACAGGGTTGAGTTTAATACACAGTCGGCACCGAGGAGCAGCACCTGGGGGCCCGGCCTTTGGTACCCACCCAGCACTAACCCACGACCCCACGTACGGGGAGACTCGCCCAGGAGGCCTCTCCCCCTACGCTCATCGGTGTCCCAGCCATCTATGGCGTCTTACCTTGGCACACCGACGTTCCCAGACTTTACGCGCGAGGACAGAGCACAGTACATGGAATTACGCATGTGTTTGGAGACTATGATGTCCGATGTCCACGACGAGTCGTACAAATATGCCATCCTCCTCAAGCATCTCAAGGTGCCCAGAGCGCATAACATAGCGCTGGCACATTCCAACTCAAGCACCCCATACTCCGCAGCTCTGGTGGCCCTCGACGCGCGCTATGGACGCATATGGGATTACGTGATCCAAGAAATACGAGAGATCGACCGCCTCCCCCCAGCCAAAGACAATAGAGCACTGGATGACCTCTCTATCAAGGTACAATCCCTCGTGGGGATGCTGGGGTCCCAAAAGGAGAAGGGGAGACATGAACTGTATGCAAATTCTAATGTGGAGCGGATACTGGAGAAGCTCCCTCCAGCCCGCCAAGAGCGTTTTCGGCGGCAGAGAGACCACCGTGACCCCAACGGCCCAGAGCCATCCCTCCTAGACCTGGCTGCTTTCCTCGCAAGGGAAGTTAGCAGCCTACGACTGGACACATTCGTGTGGAGTGGCTCTAGCCCAAGAGATGGACCTCGGAGGTCCAACGATAACCGCCGGTCAGTGACAGTTATGCACCAGGCCGAGTCAGTGCCGCAGCACAAGAACCACAGCACCCCCCAGACCAAGGGGAAGTGGAAGATTGTATGCCAGTACTGTGAGAATGAACATTGGCTGTCTCAATGTGACACCTTCAAGAAGCTGACCGCTGACGAGGTGAGTCAGTGGATCAAAGCCAACCGCTGCTGCTTCCGCTGCGCACGCAGCCATATGGCAGCTGAGTGCCGCCTAAAGAAAAGATGCAACAAGTGTGACGGCGCCCACTTGGAGGTCCTACACGACAGCAACAAGAAGAAACCCGTACCCCCAAGCAGCTCGAGAGTGAACGTCATGTACATAGACCCTGCGAAGAGCGGGAGCTCCCGAGTGCTCTTGAAGGTGGTCCGAGTGCTCTTAAGATACGAGGACAAGGTCATGGACACTTACGCCGTCCTAGATGATGGGTCTGAAAAGACTCTCCTCCTTGCTTCTGCTGCAGCCCAGTTGGGCCTGCGGGGTACCAAAGAAACAATGACAATCCGTACTATTCAGCGAGACCTGAAAACCATAAAGGGCAAGAACGTCTCATTCACGATAGCAGCGGTCGGGCAGCCCGCGAAGCGGTACAGCATTACTAAGGCATTTACAGGCCATGACATAGGTCTGTCAAGCTACAACTACCCCATCCCACAGCTGATGGCGAAGTACGCGCACCTACGCAGACTACCTATACCGCTCATCGACGGCGCCACACCGACCCTGCTCATCGGACCTAAAGGATGCCCAGTCGCGGTTCAGACCCGACTGGGGTGGACGCTCCAGGGCCCCCTCTACGGACTTGACAGTCAACCCACGTCTACACGCTGCCTGCACACAAAGGTGAGCGACACCGGCCACTCTCTCGTACAGCCCGTTGAGAGGCTATTGACATTAGACGAGAGGCCTGTGAGAGAACCGTGGGCCCAAGAAGAGGGAGTTCCGAACTCCACCCCCCTCAGCTGCGCTCCAAGCGACGTAGCTGACCTCGAACCCAGCACCCCAAACGACTTCTTGATGGGGCGGCCGGAACCGGCCCCTCCTCAGACGGGGTACAGACCGAACAAGAGGAACAGACGGAGGATGTGGAGACACAGCCAAGCACAGATCAACCAGTCTCAGGCCCGCTTCCTCCTAAGCTCCCTACCATCCCTTCCAGCCCGTCAGAAGCGGGTCAAGGACAGGGACAACTTAAAAGTGGACACAGCCGTTATGATCATAGACCAGTCACTACCCCGAGCTATGTGGCCGGCCGGCCGCGTAAGCAAAGTGATCACTGGTGCCGACGGAAAGGTCAGAGCGGCAGAAGTTATTGTCCAGGGGCGGACCTACACCCGACCCGTGGCGAGGCTGATAGAGTTGCAGAGGCTCCCTGACTCCCCTGATGACGATCATGACCCACTGACTTTGTAGATTGCCCTACTCCCCACAACAGACATTGAGCAGTTGACTAGACTATTAATCTGTCTCCTTTAACTAATTAGGTGCGGACTAATTAGGAGGCGGCTGTTGTGAAGGGCCAGATTAAACTGAGAATCTACCTTTATTGTTTTTTTTTTTTATATATTTTTATTTCATTTTTTGGAAGAAAAGGCAGGATATATAATGCACATACAATGCACATACAATGCACATAAAAACATACATTTAAATTTTTTGCCAATTACTTGCATTGGCTTGCCCCTTGCCTCATTTAAAATAAAAATAAAAACTCCTACCCCCTAACCCCTGCACCAACCACCGTTGACAAAAAATAAATAAAATAATAATAATAGTAACCCCCCCCCCCAACCCACCCCATCATAGGCCTGAGAAGAAAATTAATTGAACAAAAATTTCAACAAAGACCGAAAAACTAAAAAAAAATAAACTAAAAGGAATTATACAGATATAATTAGTTATGTCCTGCCAGCTATATATTGAAGGTCCTAACTTGATAGAGAATATGGTTCCAGCTATCTATTGTTTGATATCTTGCCCCATTTAATCTAGCTGTAGAAAGCTCCATTGTTACAACATCAGCTAATAACTGTTTCCAGTGATTAAAGGGCAGAGAGTGTGGAGCTTGCCATCGCAGCGCCAAATTTTTTTTTGCAGCAGTACTTCCTGCCAGCCAAAATCGTCTCTGAACAATACTTAAAGCTAAAGAATCATCATCATTAAGGAGAAGTAATTTGGGACAACAGGGAATATGTTTTTGTAATACTTTAGATAGATAATTAGTTATCTGTTCCCAGAAACTTTTAACTGTGGGGCATTCCCACATCATATGTGTAAAAGTACCAGTAGTATTTAGAGAACAAAGTGTACAGTTTGGTGACATAGCACGTCTCATTCTATAAGCTTTCTGGGGGGTTAAATATGTTTTATGGACAAAATTGTAAGGTTTGGTTCTTTCCCCACCACGGGCTTCTTGAAGTACTGTGATGATTGGTCCGCTGCTCACCCACTCGCTCTGTTCCTTTAAGTTTTCTGTTAATCAATTGCATTCCCCTATTCACACGCTTCTTCCCATAGACGTCGTTGATTGGTGCTCCCCCAACCACACGCTTGTCAATCACATCCCTCAGCTGTCACTGCTTGTCAATTAAGCATTCCCTGATTATTTATACCCCGTTTCCCCATTCAAGTTTTGTTGGATCGTTTTGATATTTCAGTTGCATTCGCCGTTCCTGCCTTGCCTGCTGTTTTTCCCTGTGCTTTGCCTCCAGGATATTCAAGAATTATTGGACACCCGTTTCCCGTGGCGACGCGCTCGCTCCGTTTTGTTCCAACGCTCTTTACGCACAGCGCCTGGGTGAGTTTTTATGACTGTCTTTGATCCTATCCGTTTTTCGTGTGTTTATATGTGACCCCGCCCAGCGTGCGCGCCTACAACTCGGCGACCCAGGTTCCTCACGAGAAGAGAAAGCATTTTTATTTTTTTATTTTTTCATTTCCGTTTTTTATTTTTTTTTATATATATACTTACAGTTCGAGGGTTGAAGAACATATTTAGTATAACAGCGAACATATATAATAACTCTAATTGTGTTTAAATTGTGTTTAAAAATGGCTCCTTGAGACATACTCTGATCGTCTCTCACGAAGCTGTGGGGGCAGTTCCCTCGGGCTGTCCTATTTTTGCATGTGAAAGGCTGCTGTTGATGTGAGGTACGCCCCCACACGGTGTGGTGTTTATATTCACAGCACCTGTAGCCCAGAGAACACTTTTTTGCTGCTTAGATAACATCGACATGGCCGCACAAAAATTATCAGCTGCTCTTAATAGAGGAAGAGATGGAATGAGTATAGACTCCTCGGCGTTAATGAGTGACCACATCACGGACTACATGATCATCACGGAAGGTGAGCGGCCACCAGCTCTTTCATCCGACGATGAAGAGACCGAAGACGCAGATGAAATTGTCCCAGATCCAATCGAACCTGCCGACGATGGTGAAACAGAGGAAGACGGAGACCTTTGCGTTGAAACTGTAGCATTGGGCTTTTCAGCTGAATCGACCATGCGATCAGTTGAAAAGATGTCTGGTTTAACGGTGGAGGGCGAAATAGAAGAGGAACTCAGAAAGATAAACTCTTTCCACTGCAAGTGCCAGGCGCGCCGAAAGGAAAATTCAGAACGATCTGCCCTGTCTTGTTCAAAAAAACTGTCGGTTGAGCTAATTTACCAAAACCGATTGGACACCGCGTCGTTGACACCAAGAGAAAGGGACATGTGTCTGTTGTCCATTATTGGAACATGCCAAAATGTTTCAGAAAAAACGCAAAGTACCAAGAGAGTGAACGCTCTCCGTGTGGCTTCGAGGACAACATACAGATTTCACGACGTTGTTGTCTGTCGTCCAACGTTCTGTTTCATTTATGGGTAAGTGTCTTTATGCTTGTATATTGTATTGGACGTAGATGTATTGTATTGGACGTATATGTATGTTTAGCAATAGCAATAAATCGGTTTAAATAGGTGTTAAAGTCTAGATATAGTCGTCGAATCCTATTCTACCCTGCGAGGGCGTCCATTTTGGATATTCTGGGTAGTGTAGTTTTTGTGCGGCCATTTTGTAATGCACATCGCTAGGATAGGGGTTCTTAAAAACTACACCTGAATGTAAACAAGAGTGATTGATTGATTGATTGAAAAGTTTATTAACAGATTGCAGAATGGGTACAGTACAGTACAGCTCAATACATACAATTGTTAAGGGGATGCAGACCAGAGAAAGACTTCCATCTTGTTTACATCAGGGTCCCCCATTTTCAATTCATCATAACATAATATATGACATACAGATACAGTGTGTACAATGTGTGTATTTCATTCATTAATTCTCTTCCCTATTGTTAACATTTTTGTTTAGGATCAGCGATGCGCTTCTCAAAAGCCTTTTCAAACACTACAAGACAGATGGCCTCACACCGCGGGAGAGGAAGAAACAGCCGAGAAATCACAAGCGTTTTTTGTCTCTTTTTGACGTAAAAAGGGTTGTGAAATTTCTGATCAACTTTGCTGTCCTCCATGCGATTGTGTTGCCTGGCCGTCATGCTGGTCACAAGGATTTCACTGCAAAGTTACTGCCAACCAATCTGACCAAAGCTTCCCTGTGGCGCCTTTACAGCAGTATAGAAGGTATGTCACAAAACCACCCCTTTCTTTCTCTCTCACACACACACATGGTTCCCACTTTTTCTTATTCTACCAATCTAACAAAAACACTTGTCTTTTCAGGATTTCGTGTTGTTGGTCAGAGATCCTTCCTTCGGTTGTGGAAAGCACTCCTTCCGCAGATAATGATCACAAAACCCAGGACAGATCTGTGTTCTCAATGCTACTCAAACAATCACCAATTACAGCAAGCCGCGGGAAGGCCAGAGAAGTTGCAGGTGGAGAAACTCCAGGTGTGTACAGTCTACTTTCACTACTACACTACAGACTGTTTTTTACCACCATCTATTCCCCTGTACCCCCGTCCATAGTGGCTTGTTTACAGTATTTACCCAAACATAGCAACGTCCGATGACGACATAGAATGGGTACAATACAGTACAGCTCAATACAACAACAGTGGACTGGAGGATGAAGACCAGAAAAAGACTTTCGCCTTTTTTACATAAGGGTCCTCCATTTTCAATTCATCAAAACATTTAGAGACATACAAATATACAGTAGTTTCATAAAAATGCTAAAATGCTATTGATTGATTGATTGATTGATTTAAAACTTTATTAACATATTGCAGAATGGGTACAGTACAGCTCAATACATACAATTGTTAAGGGGATGCAGACCAGAGAAAGACTTTCGTCTTGTTTACATCAGGGTCCCCCATTTTCAATTAATCATATTTCATATCTAAATCATATAATATCTCATTGCTAAATATATGCAATATATAATCTAATAATCCAATAATCTAAATCTAATATATAATATAAAAATGCTAAATGCATGGGTATTTTATTTTGTCTTTAATGTTAGCTTGCAAACTCGAATACTGTCTTGGTAAGCCTCATAATGAATTGTTTGGGGAAAAAAAGAAAAACATCGTGATGTGTATCGTGTATCGCCGAAAGGTCAGAAAATATCGTGATATCATATTTAGGCCATATCGCCCAGCCCTAGCTTCAACACACATGACATTAGGATAACCTGAGGATAACTGAGCACTGCCACCTCATTAGCCGTGTGTGTGTGTGTGTGTGTGTATTGAGCCGTACTGTGTTGTACCCATTCTGCAATCTGTTAAATAACGTTTTCTTTCATTCATGCTTTCATCCAGGTGCAGTTAAAACATCTGGCCCTTGTTGACAGAGAACGCGAGCTGTTGCAGGAGATGACTGCCGCCACAAAGCGCACATGCGCCGAGAACATGGATCTGTCGCTAGGCCCCTCCCCACCTGCAAGCAGAGATATCACGATGCACTACAGCTTTGATTACGCACAGCAGGTGAATATCCAATATAATGTTGCTTTTTGTTGTTAAAGGAAAACTTACAGGAACGTTTGAGTTGTATTTGGAGTGTATTTAGATAAGATGAGAGTGGGAGGAGAGAGGAGAGAGAAAATAGGAGAAGAGAGGAGAGAATAGGAAAAGAGAGGAGAATCTTTAATGTAAAAATAGTTCCTTATAGTTTTAGCAGTATTTTTTCATGAATCACTCGCCAAACATAAAAAATACTTGCATTTGGCTAGTAAAGTGGCCTAATTTCCTCCCCTGTTCCCTTATTTCAATGTCCCTTATTTCAATGTCCTTTTTTCTTTTTTCTCTGTCCTGCAGGTTCATTTTCCATCTCACCCTTTTCAAGTGGGTCCCATCTTTTTTCAAACACCGCGCAAATGTGGCCTGTTCGGTGTCCACTGTGAAGGGCTGACGAAGCAAGTGAATTACCTAATTGATGAAGGGATGTCAACTGGTAAAGGCAGCAATGCCGTTATCAGCTATGTGGATCATTTCTTCACCAACTATGGAGTTGGAGAAAAATCAGTGGACCTGCACTGCGACAATTGCTCCGGGCAAAATAAAAACAATTATGTCTTGTGGTATTTTGCGTGGCGTACTATTCACAAACTTCACCTGCAGCTTGCTCTCCACTTCCTAATTGCAGGCCACACTAAATTTGGCCCCGACTGGTGCTTTGGTGTGATAAAGCAGGTTTACAGGAAGACTGCGGTCGACACCCTGGCAGGCATCGCAGACATCGTCAGGAAAAGCTCTGCAGTGAAAGGAGTCAATATCCCCCAACTTGTCGGTCGCGAAGATGGCACAGTTTATGTTCCAAGCTACGACTGGCAGCAACATCTCGGAGGCTTCTTCAAAAGATTCCCACAAATAAAGAAATACCAGCACTTCAGCTTCGATGCCAACAGTCCTGGCATGGTGACGGCGAAATTACACTGTGACGATACAGAGCCATTCACGTTTCAGCTGTTGAAAGACCCAAAACGCTACCCAACCATCTCTGGTTTTCCTGTCCTCCCCCCACCTGGTCTAGACAATGACCGACAGGAATATCTTTATAAGGAGATAAGACAATACTGTTCTGATGACGCAAAAGACATTACATGCCCACTCCCAACATCTAGAGCACCTCAGAACAAGAAGACTGTACGATGTTAGACACATGGATGTAGAGCACACACACACACACACACACACACACACACACACACACACACTGTACTAGCAGTCACTTTAACATGAACACACACACACACTCATGCTGCACACGCTCACAATGTAAGGTCACTTTAAAAAAATTAAACAAGAACAGGAGTGGTTCTTGTAGAGTAAAAGCTTTTGTAAAACTCATGTACATATACCTGATATGTCTTATTCTTATTACTTGTTCTTATTACTTGTATTATTGCACAATGTCGCATTCTCATCCTATTGGATTCTTATTATTGCATTCTTGACTTGACTTGATAGTATAGTAGTACTAGTATAGCATAGGGACATAGAAGAATTGTATTGTTGTACCGGTACATCATACATGTACATTATATTTTTATTACTATTGTTTTATTGCACAATCGTAGCGGGCATGGCCAACCGCATTTCACTGTATGCCCTGGTATGCAATGAATAAAAAAAAATGTCACTTTAAACTAAATGGAAAGGTCACTTTAAAGGAAAGAACCGATGTGGTTCTTGTATAGTTTAGATTATTGTAGTATAGCATAATGACAGAGTTGAAACTGTATTAGCATGTCTATTTTTATCATGCACATCTTATGCCTTCTTATTACCTGTTTATGTATTTTATTATTAGTATTATTGCACAATCGATGCGGGCATGACCACCCGCATTTCACTGTATGCCCTGGTATGATATGCAACGAATAAAAAAAAATGTCACTTTAAACTAAATGGAAAGGTCACTTTAAAGGAAAGAACCGATGTGGTTCTTGTATAGTTTAGATTATTGTAGTATAGCATAATGACAGAGTTGAAACTGTATTAGCATGTCTATTTTTATCATGCACATCTTATGCCTTCTTATTACCTGTTTATGTATTTTATTATTAGTATTATTGCACAATCGATGCGGGCATGACCACCCGCATTTCACTGTATGTTCTGGTATGTATGTGACTAATAAACCTCTTGAATTGATTTGATATTGTCTGCTGATTTTCATCCAGTTGTCACATGAAAGGTTGGAACAATGATAATGATAATAATGAGGCTTGTGTCTATCACTCCGCTGGCCAGTTCTACCAACTATGCATTACAATTCCCTGCGGTCAACATAATTTCTTCCTATTTTGGTTGTAATTGTGTAATGATAGATGTATAACCTGAACACTGTACATATCTGTTTTCAGGAAACACTGGGCTATACAAAGAATATGCTGTGATGTCACATGAATGTATAAATATATGGCCATGCATTTAATCTCTCTCTTTTTTATAAAATCATTATAGCCAACATGCAATATATCCCATTGATTGGTACAATGGGACAGACATTTGTTTTATACAGCTATAACCTGCATTCTTTCAAAATATATCATTAATCAATAAAACAGATATTGGAATACATAAATAAAGGTTTTCAATTCAATAACTGAAATATACATTATTCAGACTAGTAGTTATATTACTACTACAATAGAAAATGTTTGATTTTGTATCTGATCTGTCAGCATGGCTGTCACAGCACTTAATTATGTTAATACTATTCAGGGGAGAGGTGTGGCTGGGAGGTATTGTTTACGCCCAGCAGAATCCTGGCAAAAGGTGTCAAATCTTTAAGAGCTGTTTTCTCTGCTTAGGTCTCTGGGGAAAAAAGACTGCTACAAGATTTAAAATTAGCACATCACAATAATAACATTCTCAGATTTCAAAGTATGACACATCATTTGAAAGCTTACATTCTGTACTTTCACAATCTGGAAAAATCTGGAAAATGAAAAAATAGACATGTAGGCTATAGCACTGGTCGGGGTCACATATAACCAGTTTGTGCTAGTTACTGAAAAATAGTAACTCAGTTACTTTACTAGTTACTTCATTTCAAAGTAACTTCGTTACTGTACTAGTTACTTACACCCAAAAGTAATGAGTTACTGTGAAAAGTAACTATTTAGTTATTTAAAAAAAAATAAAAAATAAAAATTGCTCAAGTCCCATGCCCCATATACTCAAAATCGGTTGATCAACTTGACAGTTTCCATTCACATCACCGAACTCTGCTAAGCAATGTGGTCTAGAGCGTTTCATTATATATTCCCTCCCCGCTGTATGTATATTTCTCTCCCACCCACCCACCCCCTCCTAATGTACAGTCCCCTCCCCATCATATGTATATACTCTGTCAGGATCTAGGGGTAACAGTACTGTATATTTGAATACCGCTTATGTCACAAATGTATCAGTACTAAATACCTATATGTCCCTATGCCATAAATGTCATGTATGTTGTGTATGTCATAAATGTCTATATGAATTGAAAATGGGGGACCCTGATGGAAACAAGACAAACGTCTTTCTCAGGTCTGCATCCCCTTAACAATTGTATGTATTGAGCCGTACTGTATTGTACCCATTCTGCAATCTGTTAAATAAAGTTTTCATTCATTCATTCATTCATCCATTCATTAATTCATTCATAACCATCTTGCAGCGTTGTTATCAAAGCATTGCAACGTTAGAATAGTTAGGATATCAATTGTGCATGAAAGGACTATATTTATATTGTTTGATTAGTATTATGAGATTCCCTGGCAGATTTCGTACAGTCAAAATCCGTTGATCTTGAGTTTCAGTGAACACATTGCACTCACCGTCACCAGTCTGCGGTGGTCGAGATGTAACGTTAGTCCAGTTGACTCCAGCAGCCCTTCAAACATGTTCTTTATCTCGTTTCCATGTTGTATATTAATTATCTCTCCAAGTAGTTGCTAAATGGTTTGTTAGTTCGTTATTATTACTGCGTTCTTATTATGTAGATTCATAGCGAGCGTCCTCTTGTTGTTTACTGTAGAGAGCGCCTATTTCTTTCAGAACGTCAGTGGCCAATCAGAAGTGCGAAACCAGAATGAGGCTACGGAAAGAAATAATAATAATAATAATACTTCGTTTTATATAGCGCCTTTCAGTCTACAGTAAACAAAACAAACGCAGGCGAAATAAGGACGCTCGCTATGAATCTACATAAAAAGAACGCAGTAACGAACTAACAAACCATTCAGTAACGTAAGTAGCGTTACTGAATTTCAAAAGTAATGCGTTAGAGTACTAGTTGCGGCAAAAAGTAACTTCGTTTCTGTAACGCGTTACTTTGTAACGCGTTAGTCCCAACACTGCATATAACACTGAAGATTTCCTGCTTTTTATCAGACAGTCACTCACCCAGCGTTCAGCTTTTTTGGATTGTTTCATTGGGATAATATTTTGGCCTTAACATCGCTCACTGTGTGTTTACACACCGAAGATATTATCACTTGGAATTGTATTTTGGGACTTCGCTCACAGTGTTTATTTTGCACCGAAGATTTCTATCACGTGGAATTGTGTTTGGGACGTTACTCACAGTGTGTATATACACCGAAGATTCAGTCACTTGGATTTCTCTGTTTTTGGGTACAAGTCACCTCTCCTGTCACCTGCTCTGTTCCAACTGCACTCTGAGCTAACTCGCTCCCTCTCTCCCTCTCGGTCCCGCTACCACCTCGGAGATTCTGCCGAGAGAAGTCTGCAGAGCGGCTCTGACGTCATCGTCTGCTTCCCCAGACTACCATCCCGGGAGAAGCTGCAGAGCAGCAACATTCTTCCATGCTTGTATTCCAGTCTTTGTTTGATCTCTACCAAGTCTATGCTGTTTATTTAGTGTAAATAAACAAGCCCTTGTTTTTGGCAACTCTGAATCTACTCTCTTGTGTCGTTGCGTTTGGGGTCGGTGTCAAACCATAACAAAAATTGAAATGAATCTGCTGATGATTTGGGTTTCGTGATGCCATAGTAACATTTCCCCAAACTCTGGTCCAATTGATAGAGTGATGGTGTTCTAATCCCAATTCTGTGCTCCACGATTGGATAACAGGTATTAACGAAGTACATCTTTGTGATAGATCTTTATAAATTATAGAGACTTGTCCTTTGGAGAGACCTGCAGTTTTTTTAGAGAAAGTAATTAACGGGTGAGTAGTTGGTTTGGTCCATGGAACTCCATAGGCTCGCATAGCCGAGCGGAGCTGTAAATATAAAAAAAAGGAGGTGCCAGGTAAGTTATATGACTCTTTCAGATCTGAGAATGTTCTTAGACCATTGTCCTCCATAACATCGCCAAGTACATGAATGCCACAGTTGGACCATGATTGAGCTACAAAACTGCGGCCTCCGCTAAGCAAAAACGGGTTATGAAATAAGGGAGTCTGTTCATGCCACTTAGTATCCCAATTAAGTAACTTTTCATATTTGCGCCATAAAGATATGGCATGCGCTATTATCGGACCATAACGTAATCTACATTGCTTTAGTGAAATATCTGTAAAGACAATGTCTTGTAAACGAATCGGCGCCACAATATGTTTTTCAATATTAAGCCAGGGGGCCTCAGAATCTAAATTAAACCAACTCAACAGAGGACGAAATGATAACGCTTGAAAATATAACTTAAAATTTGGCACAGTTAAACCACCAGATTGCCGCTCATTTTGTAAGGTAGTAAGTTTAACCCGAGCTCGCTTGCCTCGCCATATAAATTTTGAGACTGCTCTATGTAAATTTTCCCAATGAGCAACAGGTGGGGCAATAGGAATCATGGAACTACAGAAGTTTACTCGAGGTAATATGTTCATTTTGATAATAGAGACTCTTCCGGAAAGGGAGACAGGTATATTACACCATCGATTGAGATCATTTATGATTGACCTAATGGTTCTATTGTAGTTTACGGACACAATTTTTTCAATTGAAGGAAATATATCAATACCAAGATATTTAAATTGTGTTACAACCGGGATCTCATGGTCAAGCACAGAGTTAGGAGTGGTTCTTAGGTACATTAGTGCTGATTTGGTCCAGTTTATTTTATAACTTGAAATTGAACAGAATTTTTCAAAGATTTTCAGGAGGCTTGAGAGAGACTGAGATACATTCTCCATATATAACAAGATGTCATCCGCATGAAGCGAAATATGATGATCAGTAGAATTTACAGAGATTGGCTTAATGTTTTCTGATTGCCGTATAGCTTGGGCTAAAGGTTCAAGGGATAAAATAAACAAGCTTGCAGAGATCGGATCCCCTTGCCTGCTTCCACGAGTGATTTTGAAAGGAGGAGAACTAATATCTCCGGTTATGACACTGGCTGATGGATTAGAAAATATTATTTTTACCATATTTATAAAAAATGTACCTAGTCCCATATGTTTCAGTACAGCCCAAAGATAGGTCCACTCCAGACGGTCAAAGGCCTTCTCTGCGTCAACAGAGAGAACAGCTGACGACACTTTAGCTTGAGAGGCGGAGTTGACAATGTGAAGGAGACGTCGCAAATTATCAGACGAAAGCCTTTTTTTAACAAAACCACTTTGATCTGGGTGAATCAGTTTAGGTAAAAACTTTTCAAGACGGCAAGATAATACTTTAGAAAATAGTTTGGCATCTGTATTAATTAAAGAAATATGGCGCCAATTAGAACACTGGTTTGGATCTTTACCTTTTTTTAATAAAAGAGAGATTAGGGACATATTCACGTCTCTCCCTAAGGAGCCTTTAGATATGGATATATTAATCATCTCAAGTAGTAGCGGGCCTAAGACGTCCCAGAACCGCAAATAAAATTCAGGGGGAATGCCATCCCACCCTGGAGACTTGCCTTTATTCATATTTTCCAGAGATGTTTTGAGTTCTTGCAATGATATAGGAGCACCCATTAAACTTGATTCAACTGGTGACAAAACAGAGAGGTTAAGGCCACTTAAAAAGGATTCAATCTCAGAGGGACGCTCGCCTTCTGTAGTATATAAATCATTATAAAATTTTGCAAATCTTGTATTGATTAATTTTGGATCTGTAAGCAGCTCACCATTTTCTGATGTAACAGTAGTAATATTTCCTACAAGATCACTATTGCGTAGTTTGTTGGCCAATATTTGACTCGGTCGACTACCATGAAAGTATTGGTTTACTCTACCTTTATGGATGGATTCGGCTCTTTTCCTGATAAGATCGTTTAGTTCACTCTTAACATTGGCTAGTGTGGCGGCAGTCTGTTGAGAGTAACGCCTCTGTTGAGATAGGTCCAAGGTAGACAGCAATATTCAAACGATATTCGTTTTAGCTGAGATTTATTAAGACTTGAAGAGAAAGTAATAGCATTATTTCTGACAAAGCCTTTAGTAGCGTCCCAAAGTATCCTGAAATCATCCACAGAGTTATTATTAAACATAAAAAATTGGGCTAGCTCAGACTGAAATTGCTCACAGAATGCTGGATTATCCAATAAAGAGCAGTTAAAGCGCCATCTTGTGGCCTTTTTCTTAGCCTGGCTGAATTGAAATTGACAGAAATAGGCATGGTGATCTGATAAACTCATAGGTCGGATTTCAATTTTTTTTACGTCTGAAAATAAGGATGCTGATATTAAAACTAAATCAATACGGGAAAATGATAGATGTCTATTAGAGAAAAAAGTATACTCCCTGTTGCCTGGATTATGAACCCGCCAAATATCAATAAGATTAAAGTCAGATAGCAAGTGCTTTAAAGCGTTTGTCGAGCGAGCATTATGATTAACTGCTTTTGATTTATCCCAGGTATGATCCAAAACAGAATTCATATCCGACCCAATAATCAACTGGAAATCAGCTAGTTCCATTAGGATTTTATTCAATGATTGAAAAAAGTCTGGTTCATAACAGTTGGGTGCATAGACATTAATAAACGCAAATGTTTTACCATTATGAATACATTTTAGAAAAGCTATTCTTCCTTCTTGATCACTGCCTTTGCCTATGATGGTAATTTTGCATTTTTTATCAATGATTATAGCAACCCCTTTGGTTTTATTCAAAGCTGAAGCAGAAGAAGCCACTTTATAACGCTGATTTTCTAATTTGTGCATATCTCTTTCAAGCAAGTGCGTTTCTTGAAACATGCATATTTCAACTCGATTTCTTGATATAGTATCAAGACAGCTAGCCCTTCTAATGGAATTGTTAAGACCTTTAACGTTCCATGAAAAAATAGCTAAAGACGACATTTATAATATGAAATAAAATAATTCAAAAGTATATGAATCTGTACTAATAGATAACCCAAATTTGGTCTTTGTTGACGAGATGCCCAAAGTATGCACATAAGGGGGAAAAAAGGCCCATATAACCCACCCCATCTTAACAAAAAAAATCTGTAAGAATTTTAAAAAACAGTACAAAAACTTCAAAAACAAAACTTCAAAAACAAGAAAAAACAAAGGTGATTGGTGCCCCTCCCACGTAGATCCTCCCCACCCTGTATATCTAACACAGGGTTGTGACATAGCTGCAAAAGGAAGCTCATCTCCTCATGTCCCAGTGGGTGGCTGTGTGCTGGTCGGCTCTCTGTGCAATTGGAGTAAACAGTATTGATTAACAGGTGTCTAAGCAACTATTCAGTTGGAATATATCTTTATGACATTTGTCAAATTGATAAAAATAATGTTAAAAAAAAAAAAACTTTGTGTTTATCCAATTAATAAGTATCTTAGATAGCTTAACTATGTCCCTCTGCACAGAGAGACCTCGCAGAACTACACCACCCAGATTAATCCTATGATGGACTATGCAGATGATGGTTAAGATAAAAAAAAAAAAAAGAAAAGAATAACTGAAGAAAAAAAAATAACTGAAGAGCAGCAGGTAAAAATAAAAGGAGTATTGGCCAAAAGTATGACAATTACTTTTACTTTGTTGGTATCACCATTAACTAAAAGTAAAAACAAATAAGAAACAGCAATAATAAATAGTACTGATAATATCGCCTAGTAGCATTTAATTTAACCATCAAAATATGGTGACTATGAATGTGTGATATTGTCTATCATCTGTTAAGTATTTTGTTATTGCAAGTGTTTATATACTAAACTATAGTACATTTAGTTTGAGGAGAATTTTAGTAATGGAAAAACAAATAATGAATCGAAAAAAACATTAAGAAAACAAGTAATTAATAATAATAACAATAATAATAATAATAATAATAATAATAATAATAATAATAATAATAATAATAATAATAATAATAATAATAATAATAATAATAATAATAATAAAGAAGGTAGTAATTTACACACTAGACTCAATTATTTTTTTTTTTGCTGGAAAACTCAAATGACAAAACGATTAAATGTAAATATATTAGTGCTGTCAGGCGATTAAAATTTTTAATCTAATTAATTACAGGTTTTGTAATTAATTAATCTAATTAATCGCATTTTAATCGCATATTTATATTTCATATTCATATAAATATTTAAAATTCAAGGACATTACATTATTGTAGCAGGTGACTGATCAATTAAATACACCAAGAAGAATGCTTTAGAAATCAATTTTATTAAATAAATAAAATAAATAAAATGAAAACATACCTCTCAATAAGGTAACATTTGTTGCTGATACAGCTAACAGTTTACACTAAGCTACAGTATCCTCAAATCAGGGTCTACTGCAGGGTCTACTGCAGGATCTAGTGCAGGGTCTACTACAGGGTCTACTGTATGCATGACATCTATTCCTCAGCTTGTTTACATTGTCTGAGTGTAAGGCTGCCCTCTTCTTTTGGACTATGTGACCTGCAAGTGAAGAATGCTTTAGAAATCAATTCTATTAAATTGAATAAATAAATAAATAAAATGAATGAAAACATACCTCTCAATAAGGTAACATTTGTTGCCGATACAGCCAATAACAGTTTACACTAAGCTACAGTATCCTCAAAAATCAGGGTCTAGTGCAGGGTTTACTACAGGGTCTACTGTATGCATGACATCTATTCCTTGAGCCAATTGCTAAGACAAACAAGCTTCAGCTTGTTTACATTGTCTGTGTGTAAGGCTGCCCTCTTCTTTTGGACTATGTGACCTGCAAGTGAAGAATGCTTTAGAAATCAATTTTATTAAATTGAATAAAATAAAATGAATGAAAACATACCTCTCAATAAGGTAACATTTGTTGCTGATACAGCCAATAACAGTTTACACTAAGCTACAGTATCCTCAAAAATCAAAACAGCCCACAGCAAGCTAGTGTCTGGGGGGTTCCAACACACGGCAGTGTCGGGGGTCTTTATCCATGGAATAATCAAAGTATACAAAGCATAATCCGTGCCTGGGAAGGCGGGCTGTCGTCGGCAGAATAATCCGGTATACAGGTCCACTCGCTCGTCGGCTCTGGGGCTCCTCGGGTGCAGCTTCACGTGGGGTCAACCACCCTGGATAAGCAGCCAGTTCTCTGCCCGAAACGATGGGGTACTGACTACGGTAGTATTCTCACCGCACGAAGCACTATATATTAACAGACTATTATTAGCTTAATAGACTACGTCCAACTCGACGATATAGTGCCAAATATGACTATTCAAATATTAATATACTGACTACAGGGTCTAGTACAGTGTCTACTACAGTGTCTGGGGGCATGACTACAGGGTCTACTACAGTGTCTGGGGGCATGACTACAGGGTCTAGTACAGTGTCTGGGGGCATGACTACAGGGTCTAGTACAGTGTCTGGGGGCATGACTACAGGGTCTAGGGGCATGACTACAGGGTCTAGTACAGTGTCTACTACAGTGTCTGGGGGCATGACTACAGGGTCTAGTACAGTGTCTACTACAGTGTCTGGGGGCATGACTACAGGGTCTAGTACAGTGTCTACTACAGTGTCTGGGGGCATGACTACAGGGTCTAGTACAGTGTCTACTACAGTGTCTGGGGGCATGACTACAGGGTCTAGTACAGTGTCTGGGGGCATGACTACAGGGTCTACTACAGTGTCTGGGGGCATGACTACAGGGTCTAGTACAGTGTCTGGGGGCATGACTACAGGGTCTAGTACAGTGTCTGGGGGCATGACTACAGGGTCTAGTACAGTGTCTGGGGGCATGACTACAGGGTCTAGTACAGTGTCTGGGGGCATGACTACAGGGTCTAGTACAGTGTCTGGGGGCATGACTACAGGGTCTACTACAGTGTCTGGGGGCATGACTACAGTGTCTACTACAGTGTCTGGGGGCATGACTACAGTGTCTACTACAGTGTCTGGGGGCATGACTACAGTGTCTACTACAGTGTCTGGGGGCATGACTACAGGGTCTAGTACAGTGTCTGGGGGCATGGTCTACTACAGTGTCTGGGGGCATGACTACAGGGTCTGGGGGCATGACTACAGGGTCTAGTACAGTGTCTGGGGGCATGACTACAGTGTCTACTACAGTGTCTGGGGGCATGACTACAGTGTCTACTACAGTGTCTGGGGGCATGACTACAGTGTCTACTACAGTGTCTGGGGGCATGACTACAGGGTCTAGTACAGTGTCTGGGGGCATGGTCTACTACAGTGTCTGGGGGCATGACTACAGGGTCTGGGGGCATGACTACAGGGTCTAGTACAGTGTCTGGGGGCATGGTCTACTACAGTGTCTGGGGGCATGACTACAGGGTCTACTACAGTGTCTGGGGGCATGACTACAGGGTCTAGTACAGTGTCTGGGGGCATGGTCTACTACAGTGTCTGGGGGCATGACTACAGGGTCTGGGGGCATGACTACAGGGTCTAGTACAGTGTCTGGGGGCATGACTACAGGGTCTAGTACAGTGTCTGGGGGCATGGTCTACTACAGTGTCTGGGGGCATGACTACAGGGTCTACTACAGTGTCTGGGGGCATGACTACAGGGTCTACTACAGTGTCTGGGGGCATGACTACAGGGTCTACTACAGTTTCTGGGGGCATGACTACAGGGTCTACTACAGGGTCTGGGGCATGACTGCAGGGTCTAGTGCAGGGTCTAGTGCAGGGTCTACTGTATGCATGACAAATCTATTCCTTGAGCCAATTGCTAAGACAAACAAGCTTGTTTACATTGTCTGAGAGTAAGGCTGCCCTCTTCTTTTGGACTATGTGACCTGCAAGTGAAAATAGCCTCTCACATGGCACAGAGGTAGCAGGAGTAGCCAGATATTTGCGAGCAAGAGGAGACAGCTGTCCATAGGCTTTTGCGTGAGCTGCCCACCACTCCAGTGGACAGTCATTCATTCCGATGCTGGGCTCATGTTTGTAGAGGTCTAATTGTCCTGACAGTACCCTGACTTCATCTGAATCAGAGTCTGAAGACAGCAGGAGGAGGGTCCTCTTCGCTGGTGGCTCGTCCTCTGTGGCTTGTGGAGCAGCTTTGTCTGCTTCTGGTCCTGGCAGCATCTCTTTAAGCCAGGTCCACACCTAATAAGAGGGACAATTAATTAGTTGCATAGGACTTTTCATGACAGCCTAAGGACTTAACACTGGTCTTCTCATTCACACACACACCTCATCCCTCTCGTCCTTTGGTACGCTCTTCAAGTCCTTGAATCGCGGGTCGAGGGCTGTAGCCAGCTTCAGCCATCTGTTGTTGAGGGTCGCTTTGCGTGCGTCCAGGTCCTTCGTGAAGCTGGCCTTGAACTTTACCATGTAGCCCGGATCCTCCTCGTTGAGGTCCATGATGCGGTTTAGGTGGCAGAGTGCGGGGAGCACCACAGAGCATGAGACGTAGGTTTCCCCTCCAAGGAGCTCAGTCACATACCTGCAGTGAAACAAGAGAGCGAGAGAGAAAGAGGTGAAGGTGTGTGTATGAGAGGGAGATAGGTGTGTGTATGGGGGAGAGAGGGGGGGTGAGGTGTGTGTATGGGAGAGAGATAGGTGTGTGTATGGGGGAGAGAGGGGGGGGGGTGAGGTGTGTGTATGGGAGAGAGAGGGGTGAGGTGTGTGTATGGGGGAGAGAGGGGGGGGGTGAGGTGTGTGTATGGGAGAGAGATATGTGTGTGTATGGGGGAGAGAGGGGGGGGTGAGGTGTGTGTATGGGAGAGATAGGTGTGTGTATGGGGGAGAGAGGGGGGGGGTGAGGTGTGTGTATGGGAGAGAGATAGGTGTGTGTATGGGGGAGAGAGGGGGGGGTGAGGTGTGTGTATGGGAGAGATAGGTGTGTGTATGGGGGAGAGAGGGGGGGGTGAGGTGTGTGTATGGGAGAGAGATAGGTGTGTGTATGGGGGAGATTGGGGGGTGAGGTGTGTGTATGGGAGAGAGAGAGTGGGGTGTGAGGTGTGTGTATGGGGGAGAGAGAGAGAGGAGGGGGGTGTATGGGGGGAGAGAGAGAGGGAGAGACACTTACCTGCAGGGCTCAAGTACAAGCTCCAGCTTCTTCAGTTTGTCACACTCTGTGGGGGTCAGCATGGACAGCTTGTGGTTCTGTTGGGCCAAAGTGGCAGTCACAGCCTCCTGGTTCCTCAGGTACCGTGAGATCATGGCCAGTGTCGAATTCCACCTTCCAATTCAATAAAATAACTATTAGTCCCACTGGGGGTTGTTAATGCAGCATGATGCAATTGTACAGAATACAAAGAAATAAACACACACACACACTAAATTTACCCTAGCATACAACAGGTAGTTAAACAGTCTCACCTTGTGGATACATCTTGTATCATGGGCTCTTTTGCTTGTCCGAGGGCAGTCTGCTGCTGCTGCAGTTCTTCTGTACTGGCAGGGCTGTGCTTGAAGTGGCCTACAATCTTGCGGCACTTTGCCAGGGTGGTGTCAAGGCTTCTGTCCTCAAGGGAGACTGTGATGGTTCTTTGCAGCACGTGTGCAGCACATGGCATGTGCTGGAACGGCATATAGCGCGCTGCTGCTATCATATTACGGGCGGAATCAGTCCCAATAGATGTGACTTTATCTTTTATATTCCACTCCTCTATTACGGTGTTGAACTGTTCAGCACACGCATCGGCGAAATGGCGGCCCACAGTTTTGGTCACCGTTAATGCAAATGATTGCAGTTTCCACTCAGTATCGATCAAGTGCACTGTGACACCCAAATAATTATGATTGCCCACCGACGTCCAGTGATCACCCGTTAGGGCCATTGGGCCAGCCCGTGCCAACACTTCTTCCCTCGCCTCCCTCTCTGTGTCATACATGTTGTGGATCCTTTTCATCACTGTAGCTCTCGAGGGTAGCTTGTAATTTGGGTCAGACGACGCTATTCGAAATGACTCCGCTAAACCCTTATCTTCCACTATAGCTATTGGCCTACAATATTTTGCTATCCACTTCGCGACGCTGTTGGTTAGTTTGTCTGTGGTGGATTTACTCAACCGTTTGCCTAACGGTAATTCTCCAAGAGTGGTTTGACGAAGCGTGCGAGTTGCTCTGGAGCTAACGTTAGCTACACTGGAGCTGCTCGAACAACTTGCCTGGACATGTTTAGCGTTCATGTGATACGTTAGACTAGAGCAGCTTCGGTGATACGCAAATTCTTTTTGACATAAGCTACATATTACAATGGTCTTGTTTACTGTCCCATCTATATTCTTTTTGAAATTGAACTTGCCGTTCATAGGTCCCAGGAGTATCGCCTCGGGTGATGCTGACATCTTGTTCCAGCTGAGCTAATTCCTTTGTGTGTTTGTTTTGTTTGATAGACGACGCATGTGTGAAGTGACGATCAAGTAGGCTACGGGTCATTCAATGGGCCAAGTTTAATACGCCCAACTCAAGCGTGGATTTCAAAATAAAAGCGCACCGATTTGCCACTTGTCTAAAGTAAATATAGGTCGGCTGTAATTAATTTTGCGTCAATTTTCATAACGCGATAATTTGCTGTGTAATTAATTAATCTAATTAACGCGATAAACTGACAGCCCTAAAATATATATATACATACTATGCAAAGGAAGTAAACAAAAGAAAGGGGGAGAAAATAGAACATTATTAAGTAACCAATATTTAACACTAAACGAAATTCATAAAATAATACTCATTCATTTCAAAGGAGTGCTCAAGGGTGGAAATAAAAACCAATGGAACCAAAAACCAATGGAAATAAAAACCAAATATGTAGGCTATAAACTGTAGATGCCTCGAGGGGATTTGCAATAAGGCCTATTAATAGTGAGCCATAAAGCACCAATAAGCTACTTTTTTAACACGACAAAAAAAAAGACAAAAAGCCTGTTTATATATAAACAGGAGAACTGCAAGCAAATAGCAAGTGGGGGGGAAAAAAAGAAATAAGGAACCCCACCTCATATAAGCAACAGAGAGGCTATTGGACAACATTTGAGAAAAATAAATTAAATAAAGAGTCCATTAGACCATGTCGGGTTTTCTGATATTACTTAATAGCCAATATCAGTGTGAGGTTACTCAGCAGGTTATAATAGACAATAGATCATTTTGATACCTGCTTTCTTGTAATGTCCTTGCGCCGATTAATAGATAATTCACCATTTGCTGCTCTAGACGTCTCCCTCCTGAGACGTCCCCTCTTCTCTCTCCTTGCTCTGAGAAGCATTATCCTCGTTGTCCTTCGCCTCAACATCAGCGGGCTTTATGTAGTTGTCAAAAAAGCCCTGAGCAAGCTCCACCGTAGGAAACTTGTGTGTCACATCTTGGAAAGTTAGGATGAGTGTTGACGACGATGGGTTGATAAATCCACATCTGATATCAAGCCTTCGCAGCTCAGATCTCACCTCTTTAAATTCAGATCTTTGCTTTAGGATTTCGGGATTAACATCGGGAAAAATGCTGATCTTTGCCCCATTGTAGCTTATGGATTTTGATTCTGCTGCTTGTCGAACAATCGTTCTTTTGACCTCAAGACTGTATAGCCTCGCAATCATGCAACGAGGAGCATTCTTCACGGGGCCCGTGCGGTGCGCCACACACACGACTGGAGCGGGTCCAATAAAGTCATCTCCAAACATCTCATACAGGAGCTTGGTGGTATAGGCAGTGGGGTTGCCAGCTTCAATACCAGCAGAGAGCCCGAAAATTCTTATATTAAACTTTCGGCTGTGATTCTCGAGCTGTTCTGTCTTCTGTCGCAGACGTTTATTTTCTTCCATTATCGCATTCTGGCGACGCTCCAGCTCAGAGATTCTCACATCAGCTTCCACACTGGCCTGGTCGTGGTCATTCATTCTGTCAATACAGGAGCCCATCTGGGTCTTTAGCTTATCCAGACTTGTGTTAACTGAAGCCAATTTAATATCCAAGGCTGAAGTGATTTCTTCTCTAACAATTTCACGCATTACCGTAGCCATTTCAGCAGTGAAAGATTTACCGTGGCGCGTGCCTTGAGCCATGGTGAACAGCAGCAGGTGCGCCTGTACGTGGCTCGTTAGACCAACAGGTGTAGTCAATCCAGATTGTGTCGTCTTGTGCTCTTACAAGCTTTGATAGTTCAAGTTCAACGAGGTATCACACAGCAAAATATAAAAGTCTTTCTCAGGACAAAGAGGTTATAATTAATTAGCAGCAAAAGTCCATCGGAATACTTATATTAGATTAATGGGAGCAGCCGGAGAGAAGCAACCAAACGTGTCACAGCATGCCACCGGAAACGGCCGACTCCCTTTATTGTTTTATGTACATTGTATATTATTTATATATACACGGTATATCCCTTTACCTACGTTCAAACCAGAGTAATATTCGCTCTCCTTATTGGATAGCGCCCTAGGCTCCAGGCAGTCTCGCACTCAGACAGGTGCAATGGGCGAGTTTGGGGCATGTCAGAACATGCCCAGAGTCAGCGTATTGATACCAGACAAGGACTGAGGTTTGGAACTAGATAATCACTTAAGTATAAATACAGCGCAAGGTGTGCCCAGCAGTAGTTCATCAAGTTCGTCTAAACAAGCAGTGTGATAAGTTCAGTGTGATTCTAATGGAGTGAGAAGCAGTGCGTCTAACAGAGCGTTGAGAACATGTGCGAATAGAATAGTAAAGTGTCAGAGTTTAATGCAGTAACGTCAAGATTGCAGAACCATTACTGGTTGGATTATATTGATTTGGAACGTGTTACCCGGAGAAGAGCATTGTTGATTTCCACTATCGTTTGGGATTCAACCTCGTGAGGATTACCACTCGGGCTGGCCTCGTGGACAGAGGCTGGCTAGCTGTCATCAGTGCTATCGAGCATTTGGATTACAATTATTGCTTTGCTGCTGATCAAGGGATTTACAAGGACCGACTCCTGTAACTGGAGTCTCTTTATTCCTCATTGAATCAGACTGAGTATCCGAGCATTCCTCTACCCTCCAGGCCTTACACCCCCGGAGGGAACCCATTGTCTCCAGGCGGTACCAGTGTTGCCCTATCTAGTTGCTACTATACGACAGGTGGTGTCAACTTAGACCCATCGTAGGATTCCTGCTATTCTTAGTGACTCATGCTATTGACTGACTTTACGCATATTCTTCGCCATACAAGCGCGACCCTAATTCTCATTCTGTAACCCAATGTTGCATAATAATAATAAAATATTTCCTTGTCAATGCCGTGTTCTTGTGGGTGTTCACCATCTATATTTGATGTACTGTCTGGCCAGTAATTAAAGTACATAACTAGCAGTGGTTTAATCTATCACAATCTTTAATACAGTCAGGGTTTTGTAACCCCTCAGTTACAATGGTCATTACTATATTTTCATCTAGTTTTTGATTGCCAAAAATCATAAATTTCGTTTTTTTTCAGATTAAATGTTAGCTTATTTACATCAAACCATTTATTTAGCTTTGTCATTTCATACACAATATATTCAGCTAGTTCCTTTCAATTATTTCCAGAGCAAAAAAAATTGGTATCATCAGCAAACAAGACAAACTGTAATAGTTTTGAAACATCACAAATATCATTAATATATAAAAGAAAGGGTTTGGGCCAAAAAACCGAACCTTGCTGTACCCCACATTCAATTTTCATGAGCTCAGATTTGACATCTGCCAATATAGTTGTTTCCTGTTGTTCACTGCTGTTTTCATTTGTATATATGTATTTCACTTAGAGGATAACATTCTAGAGGCCATAACACAGGCCTACTAATGCTCAAAAAAGTATTAAACGTATTATCATTTTAATAATTGTACAATTTTGTCAGATTATCATTGAATGAAAAATTAAATGTTTGTAGTATTCTGCACAAGTTTAGAATCAAGGAAGCCACTACCATTGTAATTTTTAGACAATGTAATACATGTATGCACTTCAGTATCACATTACAAGAGAGATCACAGGGTACATGTATCTTAACTCTATAGCCATAACCTCTAGGAGTCGGTAGGTAATTTAAAGGGGCTATGTACTGCTATTCCTAGCACTATTTGGGCAACTTTACACAATTCCTGTGAGTCTATGTAACACATCTGTAAGGTTTATTCCAAAAATAATCATTGTTTTATATTTCTAATCAAGTACTCAAAACCAGCATTTTTCTCCCTCAAGATTTTAGGCTGTTATGGCCTGGCTCCACCCATAAGCACTTTGAGTGACAGTCAGCCCACACAGCGACTGGTAGACAAAGAGAGAGAGAGAGAGAGAGAGAGAGAGAGAGGGGGGGGTGGGAGAGAGAGAGAGAGGGGGGGGGTGGGAGAGAGCTTCTTCCAGAGCGAAACCCGACACCTCTGCACACACTCCAGAGAGAGAGAGAGAGAGAGAGAGATTCTTCCAGAGCGAAACCCGACACCTCTGCACACTCCGGAGGGAGGGAGAGAGAGAGAGAGAGAGAGAGGGAGGGGGGGGGACCGCGGCAGCTTGTGGGCCTCCCTTCCTCCCCTCTCCCGTGTGCCGCGCAGCAGGTCCCCGAACCCCCCCCCCCCAAAGTGCTCCCTCTCTCTCCATCTCTCTCTCCCTCCAGAGCACACGCAGAGGCGGCCGGCCCCACTCCGCCTCGCTGCATGAGGAAGTGGCTTCCACTCGCTGTCTAGTCTAGGTAGAATGGGGGCGGGCATTAGCTCCAACCACAGAGCCAATCGCATCACTGTGCGCTACCCAGCGGCCGTATGACGTATATCAGCCGTTCAAATCAAAATGGCCTGATTTACTGGAGGAGGAAATGGGCTGAGCTGAATCAGAGCAATCCGCCAATATGGTATTTAGACACTAAAACACATTGATACGAACTCCTATTACTATAATACAATGCTAGAGACTGAAAAATGACATTTATAGTACATGTCACCTTTAACAGCATGTTGGATTGCATGGTATTCTTCTATACAGTGATCATGAGTATAATAAGCAATTAAGACACAACACTATTGTGTTTTTAATACATTAAATGCTTATAATTTGATCAAAATGAATACATTATGTAAACATGATTATTGTATACATATTCAATACTGTCCCGCAATTTCAACAAATGTCCCACAAAATCGACACGCTGTCCTGCAGGATCATATGGATTTGGTCACCCTACTCGAGCATTGACTGCATTCAGACCCAGAAGGTGCAGACGAGGACTCTGACTTGTTAATAAATTATTATTATTATTATTATTATTATTATTATTATTATTATTATTATTATTATTATTATTATTATTATTATTATTATTATTATTATTATTATTATTATTATTATTATATATTTTTTTAATATTTTTTGGGCCTAATCATGTGGCATAAGATATTGATGGCTAGTGCATTTGTTTGGCTATTGTGTCACAAAGTAAATAAACTCCCTTTGAAATGGTGACCGCTGTGTCATTTATGTTTAATGTAGACTTTTTTTTTAATTTATTTGTATGTCAGCTCTTTGACTGCCAGAGTGGAGTGACGACTTGGACTCGGACTAGGGTAATGGGGACTCGACTCGGACTTGACTCAGGCTATTCTTTGGTGACTTGGACTTGGACTCGATCACTGGGGACTCGAGACTCGACTCGGACTCGAGATTTAGTGACTCGACTACAACACTGGTACTAAGTACTGCAAACTGTCTGTCCGCATAGCGCATGTGCACCCTGTACATCAAGACTATGTGAGAGCCTTTAGGATGAGGTTCAGATCAATTAAAACAGGTGATCTGCCATGCTTCCCTAATCCAGGTAACTTTATTTAGTTGTGTCAGGCCATCTGCAAGACTACACATGTGACAGAAAAAACGTTAACATAAACCTTTTACAAATTATCCAGTATTTTAATGGCAAAGTATTCCGAGGCTCTGCCATGGGTCGCGCCAGGCAAGTTAGGCTAGAATAACAAGATAAGATAAGATAAGATATAAGATATTCCTTTATTGATCCCCTTGGGGAAATTCAGGCATCATAGCAGCATGGGGGAGGGGGGGGGGGGTACAGGTAGTAAAAACAACACAGTGTACAGGTAGTAAAAACAACACAGGCAGTGTAAACAATTTGGTCAATATGGTCAATATAATTTACTATCTGACTAGCTGAAGAAATATTCACATTATTCACAGTGCCACATAAGGTGCAGTATGCCTAAGTGTTATAATTTAAGATAAAGTTATGAATGTAATCACGATCCCACAATGGAAATCAGCATATCCCAGTTGTCTTATTTGTGGGGTTAAGAGCTAATCCGAGTAATTGTAAATGGATGATGTTCTTATGTGCTGACTTGAAAAGTTGTAAAATATCCCATGAACATCCAGGAAAAGAGGTGCGCATGCATGCGCGCTACCCGATCCATCTGTTGGGAAAGGTTAGAAACACCCACACTTCCCTCAAAAGTCATTATCACATTCATCACCGTCATTATCAGAATCATTATCAAGTTAGTCACTGTCATTCTCGCATTCATCACTAACAGCCTGGCTCAAAAGACCAGGAGAATTGATGTGAGCATTCATTCATACCAGAGTTTTATCAGCAGGGGTTTGGAGCCATAGATCTTTCTAATGAAAAGGCAATTGCCTGCGTGCAGCGATGCACTCCCTCCCTTATGCTGACTTGATGCAAACAAATGTTAATAGGCAAACACAAGGCAGTGAGAATGGATCACTCATTTATGAATTTCCCGCCCGGTTGAGTGAAGGTTAAAAGTAGAACATTTGAATCAAATAAAAAATATGTCACCTCTCAAAGGTGCTGAGTTCATGCAAAATAAATGTCTTTGATGTACATAGTAGCCTATACTGTATATATTATAAGATGAGTGAGGAATATGTTATCACTTATACAGCTGTAATGCAGTGACACACACTGAAAGTATTTCCGCTCTAGTTATTTACTTACACAGTGAGATTCAAAGACCTTCATTCAATGTCTGTTAAATTGCTATCTATCACCAAATGAGGTAAAAATTACTGCAGCAGCCTATTGCACATGTTGAAGGACCCGAGTCTCCTCAGGAAGAACAGCCTGCTCTGGCCCTTCCTGTAGAGGGCCTTGGTGTCCGACCAGTCCAGTCTACTGTTCAGGTGTACAGTACTCCTCTGATAGTGATGGGAGTTGGGGACTCCTTGCTTTGCCAGTAGTCCACCATCAGCTCCTTGGTCTTGCTGAGTTTTGAGGTGGTTGTTGAGAACTTCTGTAGGTGGCACATGCTTAGGTTGGTGTCGCAGCACCCTGGTATAGTGATAACTGTCTGATCATTTCATATGCTAATTCTACATACTCGCTACTGAATGCGTATATTTACGTTGCAAATATGGTTTCTCAATTTCCAAATGGGCAAAAACGTTATTTGCTATCAAATATTTCCCCCCAATCATTGAAGACTATGACTATAGCTCTGTGCCAGTGAACACACCATGAGTGGAGTTTAGATAGATTTTGCCTTCTGGAGATGAATGTGTATGGAGAGACAGAAAGAGAGAGAGTTGGAAAGCCTGTTTCGAAATCTCTTTTTCTCTCTGCTCAGTTTTAATTTTTTTTTATCTTATCCTCGCTATACCAATGTGTTTTTAACTATTAAATTATCATTTGATTTTAAATATTTGTAGGAATGTTGAAATGTATTTCTGAAAATAGTGTGACTCGTACATTTTTAAATATGCTACAAACAAAATGATGGTGTGTTGTTCTGAGATGTTGCAAAACATCTGTTTTGAGTTGGGGTGCCATGGGGGAAGCAATATTTTCAGGGGTGCCGTGGACAATATATATATATCTTGTCCACTATATTATTTTATATATATATTTATATATAATACAGTATCTGAGGAATAATTCCGTTTCTTCCTTGGCCTTTTCAGACACCAAGGCACAACAAAGCACATTTTCTGGGGGGAAAAGGTGCCTCAGATGTTAGCATGGCATTTCGTCGGATGTGGTGACTTTCATGGGATTATGTGGTGTTTAAGACATATTTTAAGATGTAATGGAAGCCTAAGGCAATGGTTATTTTTCTGAAAATTGCTTTTAATGGTAAATTATGAAATTATGGAAAATAAAGGGTGTCTTTTTTTGTATCAAGGCAAGAATGAGCAAGAATGGTTTAGATCCAATTCATCTGCCAAGTTTTTTTCTTTTAAAGTGCCAGTACTACTACTTCAAAAGATGACTTCCCAGATGGTTCTATGTAAACAGACCATCTGGCTGGTCAGGTAAAAAATTACATGGAGCTCACCCAAAAAGACAGATGCTCCTTTAGGGTTTGGTTATGTTAATGAATGGAAAGGATGGTTACGTTTAGCTAGTTAAATGCACATTTTTAGATAATGTCATAAGCCTATGTATCGTTTAAATTGTGCATCAGCATTGATTTTTTTTTTTTTTTTTTTTTACTTTTTCTCTCATTTTCTATATTTTCTCCCATCCCAATTTCGTATCATCCAATTCAACCCTCCCCTGTCACGAACGCTGTTTCTTGCCTCCCACAAGCCGGCTGCAATGTGGACTAAGTCATACATAGCACAAGTCCCCTCCGGTACTTGAGGTAACAGCAGTCGCATCTTTTCACCTGCGCAGCTCGATCTCTCAGTGGCGAGGAGCAGTGGCGGCTCCTGAATTATTCTCCAGAGGGGGCGCTAGGAGGCGCTATACCAAACATGTACCACGCATTGGCCAAATAAAGTACAGTCTAATTCAC